>NC_064619.1:47813281-48444392 GCF_023898315.1 Schistocerca nitens | reverse complement strand
AAAGTTTCAGTATATATAAATATACCTTCATCAGAAGTAAAAAAATCCTGAACAGGAAGACACTTTCATTAGCAAAAACTTAGCATCGGAAACGAGAAAGAGAAAACACTAAAGCTTAAGTAACCGTTAAATTAACCAGAGTAATACAGGCACAAAATCTTTTAGTTACTTAATAAAATTATATCCTGCAATGGAGATTAATAAAACAATTGTGTCAAATACGTCGTCAATAGTTAAGACATCATCTCCATTTGTACAACATGATTATGGACACAGGGTCAACACAGGGTCAAAACAGTTTAGCACCAGTACTTCGCCTATGAACTATCGTGACGAGAGTGTGAAAGCACTAGGGCAGATGGTTTCGCCGAGAGAGGGCACTTGTGGTATGTGCCAGACACTCGCGCATATTAAAATCTATGGATAAATACACTAGCGCATCAAAGTTATTAAAAGTTGTGCTAATTCAAACCTTCTGTCTTAATAAATAAAACATATTAGACAATTTAAAAACATCTATGTAAAAAAGAAAATATGGAACCAATTTACCTGTGTCCTAGTGTCAAACAGATAAAGCTTGCGCTGTGGAACACATCTAACGAGAGAGGGCACTAGTGTAATGCGCTAGAATCTCACGTAAAGTAAGCGGTAAAATACATACTAGCGAAAACAACCAAAATGTTACAGTAAAACGAAACCATCTGTCGTTGTGAATAAAAACATACAAGTCAATTAACCACACATACACATCGAAAATCACAAACAGCAAACATCATTTACCATGAAGAATTTCAACAGTTGCTGTTTCATCCATGTTTAAAATTTTGAAATTTAGTTTAAACTCACAGACACCTGCTTCTATATGTTGTTCTACACCATATTTTTTAGTTTCTAAATTTTTCACACTATGATAACCTTCAAAATACATGGCAACTCCTCCTTTTTCCATATTGTCTGTACTTACACAAGCTTTTCCGTATTTGTGATTATATGATATTCAGACAATCACAGTACATCTATTGCATTATCTGTTTCTAAATATTCCAAAGAGAAAATAATTTCATTTACTTTGTTGTTAAATTCCCTGATATTCTGATGCAACATACTACCATTATTTCTCACTGTACTTTTATAAGAATCTAGAGGTATTTTAACATCTTTAGTATCTGCCTGTCTGAGTTTCTCACTAAGCTTGATTCTTCTGAATATGTATCACTGAACACTGATCTTAGCCTTAAAAAGAGATTTTCCCATGATTTTCAGTGCCTCCCCTTTATCGATTTTGCTATCAACTCAGACAATTTACCCTTCCTGTTCTTACTGAGATGCAGGCCATACCTAGTGAAATCCCACCTAACAATGACATCAGCAGGAACCAAACCCATGTTTGACCCAGTAGCCACCAGAAGCAGCAAATCCAACTCTACATTGACGCTCCTTACAGAGCTGTTCTGCTGGTGCCAATCATAATGCATGGAAGCAGGCACCAACCGAACATTTGTATGGTTCGTTGCAGAAGCTATTTTTACCAAGTCATTCTCAGCATAGTTGCCCTGATCCCTATCAATACTGTTTCCTGCTCCGCCCTCTATCACAACACTTTGTGCAGCTCTTGCACAAGGATCCTAAATTCTCTACCACTTGGCTAAGACCCTCACTAGGCTTGAAAAAGTTTGTAACCTGGTATATATCACCTAATTTTTCCTGCAAAATCTGGCCCACACCCCTTCCATGGCTACTTAATAGCAACAGAATTTTCCTTATACTTCCTGCTATTTTCGAAACAGCTGGTTTCCTAGTGAGAGTCTGTTGGGTGTTCACTACACTTACGTCTACTTGAGACTCGTCCATACTTAACTGTGGTAGCGAGGCAAAGCTCACTGAATAGACAAAGGGCAGCTCTTTGCTCCTATTTTTAATTGCTGCCGTATCCCTTCCAGTGGTTTGTCCTGTTGGCATTGCAAAAAGTGCACAATAAAAATGTACCTTGATTAATACATGTTATACATTTCCTGGCAAAAAAGTAAAAAATAAGAACGGGAGGAGGAAACGAAAATACTTCATGGATTGAGAGGATATGTGATGTAACTTCAGTGATTACAAAATTGAGTCAAATTTACAAAGAACTTGGCTGTATGACGCCACTTACCAGTATGGCGTTGCATCTCCCCTGACCAGGACACATGCACTAATTCGATGTGGAAGGGGGTCGTTAATCCATTTTATTCACTCCTAATGAAAGCTGTGCCACACTTTTCTACCAGGACCTTAAGTTCCTGAATGTTGGAACTGAGACGGAGATGACGCCCGAGCTGGTCCCACTCATGTTCTTTCAGGAACAGATCTGCTGAATCTTGCGGGTCCCTGCAGTATCTCAACATCAGACAAATAAATCACGGAAACGTGCCTTCTGTAGATGAGCATTGTCCTGTTGAAAACTATCTTCAGATGTAAAGTAACAAATGAGGCCACAGAATGTCATGGCCTATTGTTGTGTCATCAGAGTGCTCTCAATCATTACCAGTCGTGGCATGAAGTCTTACCTGATGGCTCCTTGCATGAGGTGTTACACCGCTGTGCCTCTTCAGAACACTGAACGAATAGAACCTCTCCTCGAGGTACCCATCGTAGTCATCATCGACGGTCATCTGGGATGCAGAATCACGATTGATCTTAGAAAACAATGCAGGACCATTCATCTGGACTACATAATACCCAGCCACAGCACAACTACAAATACATCCGGTTGTGTTGTCGCGTGAATGGTAGCCTACCTACGGGATGGTAATTTCCCAGTGTGACTGCTGCTAGTTTCATAATGACGCTACAGGATGACGAAATGTATTGCAGGGAGTTTGTTACGTGTTCTCAGCTAGCGAGTGCAGACATTGTGGGCTTTCGCTTAATTATGCACCATCAGACTTAGAGTTGAAATACTAAAAGTTTTTGCTGGTTTCGTTGTCTAGGGGCTGGGATACTTAGTTGCCGCATTACAGGCCAAATACTGCTGAGTCTACAGTATACGATAAGAATAAACACATTAATCGAATGGTCGAAGGTTTCTATCATTCGGCAATTGCGAATTATGAAAGTAACCTATAGATTTATAAATGAAAGACTGCAATTAAATAAAATCTGCAGATTCTATCTTCATACGATAGTAGAAGTACTTTTAAGAATGCGGTATATTTCTGCAAACCACTGCTGGTGTCGGTGGTCCAGTAATTAAATAAAATATAAATTGAATAATACGGAAACAACAGATTCCTACTTATCGAAATTAGTTAAGAACAACAACATAGGTCGCGAGATATTCACTTCTGAGCGCATACTACGACTTCACTGCAGAAGCCAGATATTCACTTCTGAGCGCATACTACGACTTCACTGCAGAAGCCACGGAAATCACACAAGAGCACAGGTCGGCACTCCGAAATATTTCTATCCTCCGCGACCACACGCAAGCTGCTCCACTGTCCAAGTCCTTCCCGTGTCCTGTGCCATCCGTCGCGCTGTACTGTCCGCGTCCAGCACTCACATCCGTGTCCTGTCGCGTACTGTCCAGAACTCTTCACCTGAACTCGCTTCCATCCAGGCTCCTCATTAACGAGCGCTGTGATTGGCTAGAGCGCTTGCGCCATGTCTTCATGCCAACGCATCCACACAAACATAATGAAACACATTCGAAGTACTGGATTTACATTGCAATAACTTTAAATTATATAAATATTCCTATGGCTGGACCATAAACACGCTCTAACACACATTATTAGATACATAAACAAATTAAATAAATATATATCAAAGGAATAGAACAAAAGGTAGGCCAGTAGCCTAATGTCTCTGTGCTTTCTAAAACACAGTAAATATTTAACCAATTTCCTCATGAATACTATATATATCGGATATAAACAAGGACATAGATGAATAATTATATTTATAAGCATGCTGCTACCGTTTTGTCGTGTAACTGTGGAGTACTTAAGGCCTGACGCCATCGATAGTAATCAGCCTCTTTGACCTCCAATAACGCGTGTACTATTCACGTTACATGCCTGTAATTTCGACCAAATTAGGTTTACGCTAATAGCTTTCTAAAGACACGTCGAACGGCGAAATTGGATGAAGCGTTTAAATTTCGGAAATTCGTTGCTGGGTGTTACTTGTATAATTTACCATCCTGATACTAAACTTTAAACTAATAAAAGTATTGAAAATCTGATTAGACCATCAGAATCCTCGTGAAAATAATGGTAATGTACATGTTTCTTTTTGAGGTATCATCATTCATCTGGCTACTATTAATTTCTAAAGAAACTGTGAAATGTCTGTCATTATGGTTTCACAAAGTCCGCCACCTTTGGCACTCCCAGCATAGACATCTCCTTCATCGACACAAAGCACCGTCCTTGTCACAGCATCAACATGAAATTCCCAGCCACGCCACGCCTGGACCCTGCTAACGTTCGCACCATGTGGTCCAGCTATTGTGCGGCATCATGCGGTTGCTAACCAGCCGTGGCTTTGACTAGCGTCCTGTAAGACCGCCCAAACTCTGAACGGAGAATATTTCCAGGGCGCCACAACTTGCCTCACAACGTGAAGGGGTTATGATGTGCTTGGTGCACAATAAGGCGATCCTCCCTTTTGGTGGTCATGCGCCTACCCTCAGGTTTTCGTGCAGTCTGACTTTGGGCCACTGTCACATCTGAATGCGCCAAAAATCTGGATACTGCTCGACTGAGCAGCAGGACAAATGGGAGCCCCTTAATGGAGCCCCTTTCAAACACGGTCAGGTGTTGATGAAGCCATCTCACACGATTGCTTGGTGTCACCCTGTGCTTCACAGCGATCGCGCAACGTCTGACGTTCACACCCCTTATATTCCCTACCGGGCCTGATAACAATGCTAAAAACTGACAACATTAACGCACTCTGGTGACCTCTCTGTGTGTCACACTGAATTGTAACTAATCATTCACATACCCATCAATTGCCTGTACGTGTAAAAAGTTTCACTGGAATCCGACCATGTCTTCTGGGTGGGTCACTATCCTTTTTAGGTAGTGTAAGATCTTTCTTCTTATCACATTTCCCCTTCGTACCTATCGCAGACACTTATTCCACTTTTAATCTTCACTAATATTCATTATAACTCATTCCTCTCCAGATTCTACCTACCTACACTCGCAACATGACCAGCTTTTTCACTTGATTCACACTTGATAACCTGAAAACTCACCTGTGCTCAAATCGATAAATTCGCTTTTTCAGCACGACAATGCTCAACGACTGTGCATCTCCAATAGAGTTTATTCTCCATGTAGATGCATATTAACACTATTAGGGGAGGGTGTTGTATCTTGGAATATATTGGAACTTTCGAAATACGACATGGTCACATACATAGGAGCAAATATCCCTTTTAATTTAAAAGTGCTGCAATGCAGAATGTTTTTAACAAAGCATGTGTTACATTATTACTCTACTACACACCAATAACTTAATCAATAACGGAAACCAGATTAAGAAGAAGTATTATCAGAAACCAGTTACACATTAAAAACATTTAGAAATCGAAGCTTATGGCAGCTGACACACATTTGGATTTTCAAGTCAGGAACAATTACGTTACACTACAGAGACTCAGTTAATTTGCAGAAATAGACAGAGGCTCCACTGTAGAAGACCACTTCCAGTTCAAGGTACAAGACAGCACGCCACCGATGAAATATGGCTTAATCGGCCATACTTTGTGGAACCAGTTTTAAAAGTGTTGTACCAGAGCCAAGGTAGCCCCTGAGGGCTGGCAACCCATATTACACCACTGAGGACGAGGTTGTCTACGCCCAAGGCGTACCAAAACCACCATGGTAAACACTGGCTATTTACATACAAGATAATGGAAACAGACATTCCGACCACTACTTCCTGCAGGGGGAGCTCGAACCACAACCTGCAGGAAGTACCACTACACCAAAAGCTGATTGCCTGGAGACAGCTATTTAGGGGCTAGAACCAGCCCCGAAGTTCAGTTAACGCCGGACGCTGACCTCGTGTAATGCGAACGTTGAAGATTACGTCTTTGTCTCTGAATTGGACTGTTACTAGTGTGTGACTTTGTTACCATGAACCTTTGTGGAAAATTAGAAGTGTCCTTTTGTTTGTCTAAATTAGGAGACTTTTACTTGCAGAGTTATTGTTACCCTTCTTTTGTATGTTCAGTCATCAACCTTGTGAACTTCCATCAATAAAAGTTGTGTTTGTGAAACTTTGCGAACTGTAAGTCACAATAAGAAGTATACGAAATTTTACACGTTAGTAAAACTTTGTAACTAGAATTAACAATCTCCTCCAAATATCATTCATATCCAGAATGAGATTTTCACTCTGCAGCGGAGTGTGCGCTGATATGAAACTTCCTCGCAGATTAAAACTGTGTGCCCGACCGAGACTCGAACTCGGGACCGCTGCAGAGTGAAAATCTCATTCTGGAAACATCCCCCAGACTGTGGCTAAGCCATGTCTCCGCAATATCCTTTCTTTCAGGAGTGCTAGTTCTGCAAGGTTCGCAGGAGAGCTTCTATAAAGTTTGGAAGGTAGGAGACGAGGTACTGGGAGAAGTAAAGCTGTGAGTACCGGACGTGAGTCGTGCTTCGGTAGCTCAGATGGTAGAGCACTTGCCCGCGAAAGGCATTGGTCCCGAGTTCGAGTCTCGGTCGGGCACACAGTTTTAATCTGCCAGGAAGTTTCATCATTCATATATTATGTAGGCCATTAACATATTATGTAGGAGTCCTAATATTTACAAGCGCTGCAGAAAACACAACAGATGTCTCAACAACAAAAACAGTACAACAATGCGGCTCACAGATGTTTCTAGTACACATTCCTTTATGTGATTCTAAAACTAGTCATTTGACAGAAACACCGACTAGGAGAATGAATCGTGTGTTCCTAGATACACCATCTTCCAAATACAATACTCTCTCCTACCCTATGACTAATATTTTTTTCCCGTGGGATTATTTTCTTTGTATAGGGTGGGGCGCGGCAAATTGCTTTTTTAGAACTCACGTTGTGGCGGCACTGTTGGTCGAAGGGAGGAAATACTGGGCGTGGTTTATAGTGGCCGACGGGAATTCAATTGTTGTTCAGTTGCGATAATGCAGTGGACACGTGAAGAGCGCTCATTTTGTGTTGAAGTGTAGTTCTCGCCCGCATCTCGTGGTCGTGCGGTAGCGTTCTCGCTTCCAACGCCCGGGTTCCCGGGTTCGATTCCCGGCGGGGTCAGGGATTTTCTCTGCCTCGTGATGGCTGGGTGTTGTGTGATGTCCTTAGGTTAGTTAGGTTTAAGTAGTTCTAAGTTCTAGGGGACTGATGACCATAGATGTTAAGTCCCATAGTGCTCAGAGCCATTTGAACCATTTTTGTAGTTCTCGAATTGCCACTCGATCATTGCAGTGCAGCGTGCTTCTCGTGTGCGATCTGCAGTACCCTAACTCGGACGTGTTCCTGGGCGGAAGTCAGTTTTAAGTTGGGTAAAGGCAGTCAAAAGAACAGGGGATGTGTCATTTGTACGAAGAGAGCCTGAGAGAAACGTTACAACACCACAAATTGTCGAACGAGTTAGAGCAGGAGTACTGCAATCTCCGAAACGCCCACCTCGCACTTGCCCTTGGCATTTCAAGACCTTCTCTCCACCGGATTCTTCATAATAAACTGAATTTTCACCAGTATAAAATGTGCGTGGTCCAAGACTTGTCAGTACGTGTTATGTAACACGAATGACATTTTGTGAAGAAATGCTTGGAACCATACCCGTGACGTAAATGTGTTCTTTTCTGACGAGGCACATTTTCACCTCAGTGGGCGTGTAAACAAACAGAGTATGCGGTAGTGGAGCGACATGAACTCCAGACAAATTCACCAGAGACCTCTGCACTCAGACCGCGTCATTGCGTGGTGCGCCATATCACGAATAGAAATCATTGGCCCTTACTTTCTCCAGCAAAATAGTCGTGCTGAAACTGTGAATTCGGATCGTTACTTAGCTATGCTGCAAGAGGTTTTCCAGCCGGCTTTCGAGGCAATGCAGTTACAGGATACCTGGTTTCAACAAGACTGTTCCACTGCACACACAGCAGGCATTACTATGAATTTTTTGAGGGAAGCATTCCCTGGAAGACTTATCTCTCGGATGGGGGATCTCAACTGGCCCCTACGATCACCGGACTTAGCCGCACGCAATTTTTTTCTTTGGGGTTACCTCATGTCAAAGGTTTATTGCAACCGTCACAACACCCTGGAAGACCTGCATAACAATGTTGAGGCTGCAATTGCAAGAATACCAGAAGACATGCTGGAAAGAGTGCATGAGAATTCCAGAAAACGACTTCGGCAGTATGTCGATTGTGAAGGTAGACATTTGCCGGATGTAATTTGCCCACGTAATTAGCAACTTCCATTATTGTCCAATATGAGAAAAATAAAAATGTAAGTTTCTAAGTGTTCATAATTTTTTATTTCATTCCAAAATCAGCAATTAACCGCGCTCCACCCTGTATGTCTACTTGTTGTTGCTGTTGTTGTTGTTGTGGTCTTCAGTCCAGAGACTGGTTTGATGCAGCTCTCCATGCTACTCTACCCTGTGCAAGCTTCTTCATCTCCCAGTACCTACTGTAACCTACATCCTTTTGAATCTGTTTAGTGTATTCATCTCTTGGTCTCCCTCTACGATTTTTACCCTCCGCGCTGCCCTCATATACTAAATTGGTGATCCTTGATCAGAATATGTCCCACCAACCGATCCCTTCTTCTAGTCAAGTTGTGCCACAAATATCTCTTCTCTCTAATTCTATTCAATACCTCCTCATTAATTATGTGATCTACCCATCTAACCTTCAGCATTCTTCTGTAGCACCACATTTCGAAAGCTTCTATTCTCTTTTTGCCTAAACTATTTATTGTCCACGTTTCACTTCCATCCATGGCTACACTCCATACAAATACTTTCAGAAACGACTTCCTGACACTTAAATCAATACTCGATGTTAACAAATTTCTCTTCTTCAGAAACGCTTTCTTGCCGTTGCCATTCTACATTTTATATCCTCTCTACTTCGACCGTCATCAGTTATTTTGCTCCTAAATAGCAAAAATTCTTTACTACTTTAAGTGTCTCATTTCCTAATGTAATTCCCACGGCAGCATCCGTCTTAATTCGACTACTTTCCATTATCCTCGTTTTGCTTTTGTTGATGTTCATCTCATATCCTCCTTTTAAGACACTGTCCATTCCGTTCAGCTGCTCTTCCAGGTGCTGTGCTGTCTCTGACAGAATTACAATGTCATCGGCGAACCTCAAAGTTTTAATTTCTTCTCTTGTGTACTTGTAATAAAGTTTATTTTTATTATATTGAACTATGTTGTATTGGAAATGCTGGTCACTCTAGTTTTAAGAGTTACAGACTTTTCTGAGGTCAAAGTTCCACTCGAAGCCCGTCTCTCCGCAGCAGGACTCGCGCTTCGTGGCCTCCGCAGTAATAATTGACCAGAGGCCGGCTTAGCAGCAGCATCTGCCTCGCGCGTCTGCACACGGACGCAGCGAGACGTCCCTCCAGCTGTCATTCCATAAGCGCCTTTGGGTCGATGTGATCCGCTCGCGAAATGAGCGATCCTCCTGGTGTGTGCCATCCCAACAGCAGCTCTTGGCAGGATCGCTATCCACTGTGTTGCAGCACTATCTCAGTGGTCCACACCAGATGTAGAGTGCTGTTGGAACAATACAACTTCCTATCCAGACGCAACAGTGCTTATATTAATATATTACTATATTACTATCGGGCTTGCAATACATGCTATGATGGTATTTTGCTGCCGTTTACAGAATGAAATTTTCATTCTGAAATTTCATTTTCCTGGAAAGTTGATAAACACAGTATTCAATATACAATATACAATATATTCACAATATACATAAATGACCTTGTGGATAACATCGGAAGTTCACTAAGGCTTTTTGCGGATGATGCTGTAGTATATCGGGAGGTTGTAACAATGGAAAATTGTACTGAAATGCAGGAGGATCTGCAACGTATTGACGCATGGTGCAGGGAATGGCAATTGAATCTCAATGCAGACAAGTGTAATGTGCTGCGAATACATAGAAAGAAAGATCCTTTATCATTTAGCTACAATATAGCAGGTCAGCAACTGGAAACAGTTAATTCCATAAATTATCTGGGAGTAGGCATTAGGAGTGATTTAAAATGGAATGATCATATAAAGTTGATCGTCGGTAAAGCAGATGCCAGACTGAGATTCATTGGAAGAATCCTAAGGAAATGCAATCCGAAAACAAAGGAAGTAGGTTACAGTACGCTTGTTCGCCCACTGTTTGAATACTGCTCACTGGTGTGGGATCCGTACCAGATAGGGTTGATAGAAGAGATAGAGAAGATCCAACGGAGAGCAGCACGCTCCAGTGGAAGACTCTTGCAGGAGAGACGCTCAGTTGCTCGGTACGGGCTCTTGTTGAAGTTTCGAGAACATACCTTCTCCGAAGAGTCAATCAGTATATTGCTCCCTCCTATGTACATCTCGCGAAGAGACCACGAGGATAAAATCAGAGAGATTAGAGCCCACACAGAGGCATTCCGACAATCTTTCTTTCCACGAACAATACGAGACTGGAATAGAAGGGACAACCGATAGAGGTACTCGAAGTATCCCCCGCGAAACACCGTCAGGTGGCTTGCGGAATATGAATGTAGATGTAGATGTAGATGCAGACTGTTAGTAGCTCTTACACGTAAAAGCTGCTCTCGCGTATCAGCAAAATGAAATGAAATGTGCGTCTGTCTTTATTCGCCAGGGGCACCGTTCATGGTTCGGCCGCTTGGTGCAAGTCTTTTTATTTGGCGACAAGCTGGTGACCTGAAGGTCGATGATCATAAAAAGATAATAAGGACAACACACACGCGCACACACACACACACACACACACACACACACACACACACACACACAGGGTCTCGAACGTAGGAAGTGCGATCCGGCTAGGGATCGAACCCAGGACCGCGTGATCAGGGGTCAGCAAAGCTAACCGCAAGACCACAAGCTGCTGACACTTATCAGTAGTTTTGTTACGATAAGTCATGGTACTAAAATAAAATTTTGATCTCCTAAAATTATTATACAGTGTTAAACTGACAAAGAATGAAACTAATTAAATTCTAGTTCGGTGTAGCACGAATTTTATAACATTTGTACGTACAATAAAGTCGGCTGCCCTCAAGTTTCTACCTGTTACCCGCGTCTGCGCTTGCACATCATAATCAAATATCAAATGCAGGTTCAATAAAAGCCTCCCATGTTCTACGCGTGAGATCACGACGTCTCTCTGTTTGCCGCATGGCATTTAGCGGACGTCGTTGTTGTGAGTCTTCAGTAGTCTCAGAAGCTGTAAGAGATGCGTGACTCTTAGCCGCTAAAATGCGACGGGCTTGTTACAGATATTAGATGTATGTATTACGCAAGATGAGGACTGTTTAACTACTGTACTCGTTACGTAGACTCATATTGTATGAAACAATAAGAGCATATTCACAAATATGATAAAGTTGAAAAGTCAAAGAGTAATTATACGGCCATATTTCGTATGATATTCTTCAAATCAATAAATAACTTGTAGTACACGCTCTCTAAAGTGGCCTAAATTCTGCCTCAGTCTTCAAGTTATCGCCATACCAAATTTCCTCAAAATTGGTCCAGCAGTTTAGTTGTGGTTGGTTGATTTAGGGAAAGGGGACCAAACAGCAAGGCATCAGTCCCATCGCATTGGGAAGGATGGGGAAGGAAGTCGGCCGTGCTCATTTAAACGACCTGCAGAGAACTGATAAATGGTGCAGGCTTTGGCAGTCGACTCTGAACGTAAATAAATGTAACATATTGCGCATACATAGGAAAAGAAATCCACTACTTTACAGCTACACTACTGATGACAAACAGATGGAGACAGCGTCTGCCATAAAATATCTACGCGTAACTATCAAATGGTTCAAATGGCTCTTAGCACTATGGCACTTAACTTCTAAGGTCATCAGTCCCCTAGAACTTAGAACTACTTAAACCTAACTAACCTAAGGACATCACACACCTCCATGCCCGAGGCAGGATTTGAACCTGCGATCGTAGCGATCGCGCGGTTCCAGACTGTAGCGTCTACAACTGCTCGGCCACCTCTTCCACCGTAACTATCCAGAGCGACCTTAAAGTGGAGTGACCACATAAAACAGATAGTGGGAAAAGCAGATACCAGACTCTCGTCGGAAGAAACTTAAGGAAATGTAACTCGTTCACGAAAGAAGTGGTTTATAAGGCGCTTGTTCGCCCGATTATTGAGTATTGTTTATCTATATGGGATCCGTATCAGGCAGGACTGATAGAGAAGATGTAACAACGAGCTGAGCGTTTCGTCACGGGACCGTCTAGCTGCGAGAGAGCGTCACGGAGATGCTAAACAAACTCCACTGGCAGACGTTACAAGAGAGCTGTTATGCATAACGGAGAGATTTACTATTGAAATTTCGGGACAACACTTTCCAGGAGGAGTCGGACAGCCTATTACTTCCCTCACATACATCTGGCGTATTGACCACGACTAGAAAATTCGAGAAATTAGAGCCAATACAGTGGCTTACCGACCATCATTCTTCCCTCTCACTATTCGCGAGTGGAACACGGTTGGAGGGATCAGATAGTGGTACCGAAAGTACCATCCGCCACACACCATTAGATCGCTTGAGGAGTGTGATGTAGATGTAAAGGAACCATCCTGATGTTTGCCTGAAGCGATTTAGGGAAGTCACGGAAAACCTAAATCAGGATGGCCGGACGCGGGTTTGAACCGTCGCGCTCCGCAATGCGAGTCCAGTCAGCTAACCACTGCGCCATCTCGCTCAGTGTTTAGTTGTGAAAGCGTAGCAGACAGAGATACTTTCACGTGTATAATATAGCATGGACTGCATATATGGCGTCTGTTCTTTGTGATATGTGCAAAAGACCAGACACCACACGTGTAATAGTAATATCTGCACGCCTTGACGGCATTTCATGATATATCTTCAGTGTGGGAATGGTGCTAACGTAAACGCTGCGAGCAGTGAGGATCGTGGACAGGGGGTGCTGTGGAAGTAGTGAGCCCCAAGTTAGGGATTAAGGTCGGTTGCGGAGTGCGTCAGGATAGCTGAAATAGTTTAGGCGACCACTCGCTTGAAGAATGACATCAGGATTTGACTCCGGGTACGACACAAATTTTCACTTATCGTCACTAAATTATTTCAGTGCCCTCATGTGGTTGACGTCGCTATTCCTATTGAATGACGACACATTTCATCTTGTTTTCCTTTAATATCGTCTAAGTTACCTAAAGTAGGCGTAATTGAATTACACTACTGGCCATTAAAATTGCTACACCAAGAAGAAATGCAGATGATAAACGCGTATTCATTGGACAAATATATTATACTAGAACTGACATGTGATTATATTTTCATGCAATTTGGATACAAAGATCCTGAGAAATCAGTACCCAGAACAACCACCTCTGGCCGTAATACCGGCCTTGATACGCCTCCGCATTGAGTCAAACAGAGCTTGGATTTCGTGTACAGGTGCAGCTGCCCCTGCAGCTTCAACACGATACCACAGTTCATCAAGAGTAGTGACTGGCGTATTGTGACGAGCCAGTTGCTCGGCCACCATTGACCAGACGTTTTCAGTTGGTGAGAGATCTGGAGAATGTGCTGGCCACGGCAGCAGTAGAACATTTTCTATAATCAGAAAGGCCCGTACAAGACCTGCAACATGCGGTCGTGCATTATCCTGCTGAAATGTAGGGTTTCGAAGGGGTCGAATGAAGGGTAGAGCCACGGGTCGGAACACATCTGCAATGTAACGTCCACTGTTCAAAGTGCCGTCAATCCGAACAAGAGGTGACCGAGACGTGTAACCAATGGCACCCCATACCATCACGCCGGGTGATACGCCAGTATAGCGATGACGAATACACTCTTCCAATGTGCGTTCACCGCGATGTCGCCAAACAGAGATGCGACCATCATGATGCTGTAAATAGAACCTGGATTCATCCGAAAAAATGACGTTTTGCGATTCGTGCACCGAGGTTCATCGTCGAGTACACCATCGCAGGCGCTCCTGTCTGTGACGCAGCGTCAAAGGTAACCGCAGCCATGGTCTCCGAGCTGATAGTCCATGCTGCTGCAAACGTCGTCGAACAGTTCGTGCAGATGGTTGTTGTCTCACAAACGTCCCCATCTGTTGACTCAGGGATCGAGACGTGGCTGCACGATCCGTTACAGCCATGTGGATAAGATGCCTGTCATCTCGACTGCTAGTGATACGAGGCCGTTGGGATCCCGCACGGCGTTCCGTATTACCCAGGTGAACCCACCGATTCCATATTCTGCTAACAGTCATTGGATCTCGACCAACGCGAGCAGCAATGTCGCGATACGATAAACCGCAATCGCGATAGGCTACAATCCGACCTTCATCAAAGTCCGAAACGTGATGGTACGCATTTCTCCTCATTACAGGAGGCATCACAACAAAGTTTCACCAGGCAGCGCCGGGCGACTGCTGTTTGTGTATGAGAAATCGGTTGGAAACTTTCCTCATGTCAGCACGTTGTAGGTGTCGCCACCGGTGCTAACCTTGTGTAAATGCTCTGAAAGGCTACTCATTTGCATATCACAGCATCTTCTTCCTGTGGGTTAAATTTCGAGTCTGTAGGACGTCATCTTCATGGTGTAGCAGTTTTAATGGCCAGTAGTGTAGTATGTAAGTTTTGTTCATGTATATTTTCTGACGTACGAGTAGTCGGCCCAGAGGCAGTTATAGGAAGGTAGAACAATAAGGGAGAAAGGGATGGTGTGAGATTTTCAACACGTCTAATCTATAAAAAATAGAGATTCGAGCTACTCAACGACTGACAGTTATTGAAAACTGCGTATGAATAAATGTAATTCCAAGTGATTTAAATGATAGTGCTTGTGAAAGAGGGGGGGGGGGGTAAACAGAGAGGAGCTGGTGTGTGAGCTATATATGACGGAAGAATGAGGCTTTTGCTGATCACGGAACGCAGTGATATATATTAGTAAACGATTAAAATGATCGACATTCTCAATCCAGCTTGCCTACCTAGTGAGTTCCAAGGGTAACTAAAATTTGATTTTCAATACGATGTGTACTCATTGATTACATTCAAAAAATTAAGATACTGTCATAAGATACTCATAAAGAGTTGTAATCTTACGTTAAAGGATTAACATCTATGTCAAACATTGAAGTTAGAAACTCTGTATATGTCCTGAGTCAGTGTTAACTTCCGTGTGCAGCCTCCTCAGGCTATAATTATTTTTCACATTTATGGGAGAGCTATTTGCCTTTATTTTCTGATCGCATGTTCGTAAATTTCAATGTTTATCTCTGCTACATGGGGAGAACTAACTCTTCATTTGCCTTCTTTGGAGTGTGTAGCTGGGCCAATGAATGGATGGGGGCGCTGAGCAGTCGGCGCTGAGCAGTTTTACATGTGAAGTGTGTGTGGGTTTGTGCAGAAGGGCAGGCAGCGTCGAGCAGGAAAGATCGTTTGTTTGTTCAGACAGGCTGTTGTCCGCTAATTCTGCTGCCACTCAACTTAAGAAAAGGAGTGCATAGTATTGGAATTGGTACTGAGAGTGGCTATAGTATTTTGTATTGATAGATATGCAATTTTTTGAATTGATTTTCATAAGGACACGTCGCTCCTCTCTTTTTATGCTGCTCACCAACACGAGGTAAGGTATTATTGTTTGTCTCAATGTTTGGTGTGTTATGTAGATGCAGTGTGAGTGATTAGGCTTTCCTATGAACCATAAAGCAGTGCGACGATTAGACTGAGAACAGCATTCACCAAAAAGATTGGTAATATTTCTGTGTTTCTTAATATTGCCATTCCAGGAGTCGAGCAGAGTTTAACCCTATGAAGTGTAGCAGATGGTTCGAATTGTATTACTCTTTGCGAGGGGTTGCAAGCTTAGTACTTTCTTTTATAATTTGGACTTTAATAAAATGGGAGGTACTGTTAATCAGAACACAGGGATAAGTTGTGAACTAATTGACAATAGACTGATTCATCGTCAACATCACAAGACAACAAAAATGACTACAGAAACGTCACACAAACGTTTTTATTTGACAAACGCTTCCACAGCTGGGGATGGACACACGACACTAACCGGAACACTAATCATAGAGGGAGACCAAGAGATGAATACACTAAGCAGATTCAGAAGGATGTAAGTTGCAGTAAGTACTGGGAGACGAAGAAGCTTGCACAGGATAGGGTAGCATGGAGAGCTGCATCAAACCAGTCTCAGGACTGAAGACAACAACAACAACAACAACAAGATGTCTATGAGCAGTCACTGTCATGTAATAGGATCAATTTTGTAAATGTATGGTAAGTCACGTTGCCAAACGATGAAAGTGCACCTGCCGAGCTCTCGGGTTATTCTTTCCCAGTGGTGTGGCGTTGTGACTCCCTTTTTGAGTAAACGTATCCTAGATATAAGGATAGGAATTAGTCGTTAGTGGCACACAGAGATTACTTGTTGGTTAAGCCACACCAGAATACCTTCAAAGTAATGAGAGATTTTACCATTGCGCAATGTATATACCGGTGTCAATAAGTTCCAAGATCACACGCAAGCGATATATATATAGAGCGCACGACTTTCAGGGTGCCATATGTCGATTTTGTTAAACGCTGACAACAAGAAAAGATGACAGTATTTGAACTTACCTTACTCGTTATCTACACATTTTTACTGAACATACTTTTTGTGACATTACATTCAATATAACTGAAACGTGAAATCAACATCAGTCATTTTTTACTAGGCTTTATACATATGTTCCCATAACAATCCATGCAATTCCTAAAATCGTGATTTACCAATAAATGATATTTCCAACAGAGGTCTAAACCGCTTTCCATAGTACATAGTGTTGGAATTAACTCCCACTAGGTAACAGTAGTGAAAGTGTACACTGCACTGACTTCAGTTCACTCTTACGTAGAGAACCGATGACAGGATTCACTATTACAAGACATTCTGTTACCAACTCTGCAAACAAAAACAATATCTAATAGATATCTGTGTCCATGACAGTCATTCACTCGATATGTCGCTTGAGAGTGGGGTTGGAAATTACCCTGGTGTCTGTTTAGACGTGCTTGCATATAGCCAAATGCATATTGATATGATTATTATATTAGTACACTTGACTGTTAATAGACGCCTTACAGTACTCACAATATTCGTCCAGTATTTGAGAATGAGGGTGCATAACGACTTCCAACAAACTAATAAACAAACACAATTAGGATCTAGTGCATTTGGCTTGTTAGATTAAGATTTAGAGTCAGCTTTCATTCCATAGACCCAGAAATGAAATGTTTCTCGTGGTTGTGAACAAGTCAGAATGTATAACATAAAAAACCTTGAAAAATTTGAATATAATACTCATTAACCTGAACATTTGTCAGCACATTGTCAAAACAGGTGAATACATTAAACTGGAACTGATATTATTTACAAAATTAATAAACTGTCATCATGAAACATAGTTATGGTTCAAAAGTGGCTCTGAGCACTATGGGACTCAACTGCTGAGGTCATTAGTCCCCTAGAACTTAGAACTAGTTAAACCTAACTAACCTAAGTACATCACAAACATCCATGCCCGAGGCAGGATTCGAACCTGCGACCGTAGCGGTCTTGCGGTTCCAGACTGCAGCGCCTTTAACCGCACGGCCACTTCGGCCGGCAAACATAGTTATGCACTTCTAATAAATTTATCATACATAAAATACCTAACCTTGACTGTTGTGAGCAAGTGCTGTCAAAACTGAAATCTAGGAGACGTTAAGATATTCATCCGTAGAGTAGAAGGAGTTACCTATCAAAAAGTATTTCAACCTGTGTTTAAACTGTGCTTTATGTGAAACCAAGTGTTTAATGATTGCTGGCAATATCTTGAAAATGTGTATTCTTGATTATTTCACCCATTTTTCGACCAAGGTAAGGATTTTTAGGTCTTTATGCAGACTGTTCTTATTCCTAGTACTGATACTATGTATTGAGCTATTGGCTGCAAGTAAAGATATATTACTTGCAACAAATTGCACGAAGGAATAATGTACTGACAAACAGTGGTTAGAATACACAGTTCCTTGAACAGGTTTCTACATGATGTTGTTGAATTTACACCACAAATGAATCGTATTACATAATTTTGCACGCTACAAATTTGTGCTCAGTGTGACGAGTTACCTCAGAATATGATCCCCTTTGTCATAATAGAACGACAGAAAGCAGAGTACGCAATTTTTTTTCTGTTTATATCTCCTAAACCTGACATTATTATCACTGAAAATACAGACTTGTTTAGGCGCTTTAGGAATTATGTGGTATGTCCTTCCCAACTGAATTTACTATCGAGTAGTATTCATAGAAATTTAACACAGGCAATCTCTTTGACCTGCATGTCTGCATGTTATACACTTCCTGGAAGGAAATCTCTCACAGGTTATGAACTGCATGTAGTGAATCTCTCCAAAGTTTGTAACGTCACTTGGCTTTGAATGCTAAATTTTTCATAATAAGCGACCAAAGGCGTAAGAAGGTTTTCTTACTGTCCATATGCTCGCACCTGTGGAAACCATGACATTGGAATCTAAGATGTACTTCATGTCAGAATGTCGATGTGCTAAACATAAATTTTGTCAATAACGTTGGAATGCTCAATAATTATTTTGTTGAGACTGTAATAGACTGGCGCTTTCTTAGTTTTAATGTATTCATATTCATAAAACACTGCACAAGCGTTAGGGTTGAGTGACTTCGTGTGTGGGTAAAGAGTGCGAACAAAAGCGGACAAAGGAAGCAGTGTTGAGAAGTGGGAGAGTCATTATGGTAGACCCACGTGTGTGAACACGTGAGAGACCCATTCTGGGAAAAATATTAAATGTTGCTTTTTTATAATAGTGGCATCAAGAAAGGAGACAGATGCGTTGAATGATAGGAAAAGTCGTCCGCGTAACTCAAATAGTCGGAGTGCAAGGATTTCCGACTACCTTGATGACGACGTGGCACGCCGTAATGGTGTCGAAATGTACAAAAGACGTACACATAACAATGGCTACCAGTTCGGAGACATGACGACACCATTCAGCCGCCAGTCCATCTCTGTTAAGGCGTTTCAACTCGTAACGACAGAAGGCAATGCAGAAAACTGTCGTTTAATAATTTTTAGAAAGGTACATAGAAAGGTTCAGAAAACCCCCAAGTCAGTAATTTCAGCTTGCGATCAACATTAGCAACAATATACCAAGTCCAAGAAATTCTTGTAAAGTTGTTTTATCTTAAACAGTATTCCTCTTTCCTAAAATAAATTCACCGTAAATATCAGTATAAATAACAAAGTGAATTATTAGCACAGAATAAAGGCAACGTCTTGTCATTTTAAACACTGATGTATTACGATGTTACGTGATCCTTCAGACCAACATGGTCGTCTTTTACAGCCAATATTTTACAACGTACTTTATTTAATGGAAAAAGTTATTGAAATGAATTACAGAAAGTTAGCCTCAATTCAGTACATTCTTGGTCACAGTCTATAACAATAACATTGCATCAGTAGAAAGTACGCTACGAATAATAAAAGTTCAGTATACGTTTTCATCTTATATCTGAGAAGACAAGGAAATGAAATTTTGTTCACAAAAGTAACTTTTCAGAAGAGTATCAAGTCAGTAAAATCGTCTAAAGTCTGCTGAAATAAATTTGAAGTTGCAATTTTAATATGTTCACTTTTCTTTCAGAAACGTGGAAATAAAGTTTCCTCCTTCCGAGTTGGTGACCAATATTAGTAGAAATAGTTAATTTTTTTTTACAAGGGATAATTCACATTAAATACCCCTTGCCTGGTATGGCTGAAATTGTCTTCTGCTACGACCACAGATTGGAATCCAAAATGCACAGAAGTAACTGTGCACGAAAAGTAGGGCTGTGTTGTGCCTAGGAGTGAAAACCCAATCAATGTTGTACTTCGATGACGAAATTCGATTAACTTAATATTTTGAGCCCTATCTATGTTAAATGTTTTCATTAGGAACATGTCAGACAATTTTTTTTATTATTTCGTAACGTATTAGATATAGTGTGAATATTGTGCCTACTATTTCGCTAATACTCAGATGGCTGAAGTGACAGTGAAATACGTTGGAGAATGCAAACAACAAAGCCATCAGCCACAGTTTTTGTAACTAGAGCCTGGTCACGGCAGCAAAATATCGTCGAACGCGCTGGTGAAGACTGTAATCTATCCCCTCCTTTCTACTTCCATCTATTGTTCACTTTAGTAAGCAGAACCTTTTATGAAGATTTGAGAGGAGCGAATATTACAATAAACTTTATTGTTTACTTAGCTTGTCATGTTGACCTTATGGCTCCAGTTCTTCTTGTCCAGCGGTTTGATTCTTGAAGCTGAAAATTTCACATTTTAGGTCCTAACGGTTGGATTGAACTAAAATACATTTGAAGACTGTTGTTGCACAATTTTTGTTTTTACGTAAATACGTTTCCTCACATTTTAGTATATCATACAGTCTTTCGATTTTTCACATTACCAAAGCCGAAATTACATTGTTCGCACAAAAATACGTACGATCACATCAGAATCATGATTACGTGTCTTACACTCCGTGGAAATAGCAATATTCCAAAAGGTTTACAATTTTTTGTTAACGAATGAATTCCTACTGTTTTGTGTTACATTCTTAATTTTGATTATTATTTCATAAATGTATCCAGAAATGAACATAGTAAACAGCACAGAATTGCTTAATAAATAACAGAAATCGTAAGTGTGCAAATGATTTGTAATTTCAAATGTTTCTGAAAAAATAATTTTAACTGTACATTCGGAACTAGTATTTATCGATTATAACACAGAAACTAAAATAATTTATGAAGTAATTTCTTTCCATAAATTTTACCTTGAAATATAACATACTGTGTATAAAATTATATGAACGTTTTGCGGAAAGCAACTGAGATAATACTGACCTGACCAAAACTCGAAAAGGAATTCTAGTATCGACAACTACTGTCGAGGAAAAGTAATGCTAGAGGAGGATGTCCCGATAGAAGATGTAGTGTGTGACAGCCGATTCCAGCCAAGATAACAAAAGAAAACCAAATTATTTATTAAATCTCGTCGGTGCTAGCAGCAAACACGATCCATTGACGAGATCAGAGGTAAGGAAAGCCAATATTATTCGACAATACAAAGCGTGGAATGAAATAAAATTTACTTTCATTGTAGATGAAAGGGATGTCAAAGTAACGACATCCAAATGACACAATTTAGGTTCATAGTTAAGGGCACAACCCTTTACACCTCATTAGAACCCAGTAACAAATAATAACATGAATAAAAAGTAAATGAATGTCCCATTGCACCATACAAGAAAATTCAAAATCAAATAGTGCGATTGCATGCCATAAAGGTTTCTCATACGTAACACAAAATGTTTAAAACATTGTCATTTGTAAGGATAATCCAATGTTTGAAACTCTTTTGTACATGAGAGTTCGATTCTGTAAAGAAACAGGGGTGGGGTTGATTAGTAAACCACATTTTTTTTTATGAAGGTGCAGCAATGTAGTTGCTTTGCGTGTATTTTCTGTTTAGTAACAGATCACAGCCTACAATAATATACTGAACATTGCAATCAAATACGACTGAAAATCGGCGATTGTAACTGAAAATATTATCCCAACCTGGATACTACTTCATGTAGTGTACCAAATGTATTTTTACTTTTCAGAAAATCTGCTCGATTAGTCATATTGTCAAACACAGGATTTCAGTAATTGTTGTTATGTACATTCACCTAAAATCAAAAAAGGCACCAAGCCATCTTTGAAAAATCAGCGATGGCAGATGGAAGCAGCATACGCCATGAGGAGTAAAGGTCTTCTATGCATAGATCTTTGCCCATCAAAAAATCTGACTACACCAGTGAACAAAAAGGGTCACGTTAACACAGCTGCAGCCGTTATACGAATTAAAGACTTTCCTTTCATATTCAACGAAACAATTTATTGTAGATGGATTCTCCCAGACAAAATTAGTTGAGCAGTTGTTACCTTTACTGGTGCTGTGTTGCTTGTGCTTAAGTGTAACAGTCTATAGATTACAAACTATGCTCATATCTTTGCAGCTGTCTGTACGGTACTAGTAAATGTTTCGGAACTATTAGTGTACATATTTACGACGAATAGCGTATCAGTTCTAATGATTGTAACTATTTAAAAATTATGAAAATTCTACTGGTGTCTTTGTAATGTACTTGCATGAAATTTATTTTGCAACTGAAAGAAAGAGTAATGGGAGAACATTAGTAACGAAGTGAAATAAAGTAAAAAATTTCGATATAGTGTAGCTTGTATCAGCCTATCTGAATATGTTCCTAGTAGCGCTTATTGTGGCGTTTCATATTGAATAATAGGTGTTAAACATCTATCAACAAGGACACTACTACTGATCTGATGCATAGTTATGACTGTGTAATGTGGACGTCATCGCCTTTAGTGCCATAAAGAAATTTTGTTTGATATACATGAAATTTGCCTGTGACCAGGCTAGCGCTGTTCCTCCTTCCACAGCCCCTTCGCTCTTGCCTCTGTGAAGGGTTCGCCAAGAGCTGCTGTCTATAGTCTCTGTATCATTGAATGCCTCAGTCAGTGTTACCACCACGTATTCCAGTCCGGTCACTAACATCACCTATCCCATTGAAGGCAGCGCTACCTGTGAAACCAGTCGTGATTTACAAGCTAAGCTGCAACAACTGTGCTGCGTTCTATTTAGGCATGAAAACCAACAAGCTGTCTGTCCACATGAACGGCCACCGATAAACTGTGGCCAAAAAGCTAGTGGACTACCCTGTTGCTGAACACGCTGCCAAACATGATATCCCTCATCTCAATGACTGACTCACAACCTGTGCCATATGGATCCTTCCCAACAACACCAGATTTTCTGAATTGTGCTGGTGGGAACTTTCCCTGCGATGCATCCTATGTTCCTGTACCCCTCCTGGCCTCAACCTTCGTCCGTCACTGTCCTCACCCATCCAGCCCCCTCCCTGTTCCCATTCCAGCACCACACAACCGTCATTTCACCGCCACACCCAGTCTTTTAATTTCTTTTTATTTCTCTCCTTTCCGCTACTTACCCCCTCCCCCCTCCACCCCTCCTGTCCACCGTCTAAACTGCAACACTTCACTTTCTGCCACTCCCACCATACTACCCCTCCCCCTCCCCACTTCAGCCGCCTCCTCCTTATCCCCACCCAGTCGCCACTCCATCATGCACTGGTGCTGCTGCTTGTAGTGTGGTTTCAGTTCTCTGAGACTGCAGATGTCTGTGCAAGTTCCGTTTGAGCGAGTGTGTGTGCACGTGTGTGTATGTGTGTCTACTGCTGACAAAGGCCTTAATGGCCAAAAGCTATAATTGTGTGAATCTTTTTGTCGTGCCTATCACGACTCAGCATCTCCGCTATATGGTAACAACTTTCCTTCTCTGGTATTGTTCAGTCAGTGTTAATTGTTATGATCCATCGTATGTCAGTTAGAGATATAGCATCGTCAGGGTTATAGATCCTCAAATATTAATCATTACTGTCTATTAGAACCGCTGTCTAACTTTTCCAATATTGTAATGTTGTTGTTGTGGTCTTCAGTCCTGAGACTGGTTTGATGCAGCTCTCCATGCTACTCTATCCTGTGCAAGCTTCTTCATCTCCCAGTACCTTCTGCGACCTACATCCTTCTGAATCTGCTTAGTGTATTGATCTCTTGGTCTCCCTCTACGATTTTTACCCTCCACGCTGCCCTCCAATGCTAAATTTGTGATCCCTTGATGCCTCAAAACATGTCCAACCAACCGATCCCTTCTTCTAGTCAAGTTGTGCCACAAACTTCTCTTCTCCCCAATCCTATTCAATACCTCCTCATTAGTTACGTGATCTACCCACCTTATCTTCAGCATTCTTCTGTAGCACCACATTTCGAAAGCTTCTATTCTCTTCTTGTCCAAACTGGTTATCGTCCATGTTTCACTTCCATACATGGCTACACTCCATACAAATACTTTCAGAAACGACTTCCTGATACTTAAATCTATACTCTATGTTAACAAATTTCTCTTCTTCAGAAACGATTTCCTTGCCATTGCCAGTCTACATTTTATATCCTCTCTACTTCGACCATCATCAGTTATTTTACTCCCTAAATAGCAAAACTCCTTTACTACTTTAAGTGTCTCATTTCCTAATCTAATCCCCCCAGCATCACCCGATTTAACTTGACTACAATCCATTATCCTCGTTTTGCTTTTGTTGATGTTCATCTTATATCCTCCTTTCAAGACACTGTCCATTCCGTTCAACTGCTCTTCCAAGTCCTTTGCTGTCTCTGACAGAATTACAATGTCATCGGCGAACCTCAAAGTTTTTACTTCTTCTCCATGAATTTTAATACCTACTCCGAATTTTTCTTTTGTTTCCTTTACTGCTTGCTCAATATACAGATTGAATAACATCGGGGAGAGGCTACAACCCTGTCTCACTCCTTTCCCAACCACTGCTTCCCTTTCATGCCCCTCGACTCTTATAAGTGCCATCTGGTTTCTGTACAAATTGTAAATAGCCTTTCGCTCCCTGTATTTTACCCCCGCCACCTTCAGAATTTGAAAGAGAGTATTCCAGTTAACGTTGTCAAAAGCTTTCTCTAAGTCTACAAATGCTAGAAATGTAGGTTTGCCTTTTCTTAATCTTTCTTCTAAGATAAGTCGTAAGGTTAGTATTGCCTCACGTGTTCCAACATTTCTACGGAATCCAAACTGATCTTCCCCGAGGTCCGCTTCTACCAGTTTTTCCATTCGTCTGTAAAGAATTCGCGTTAGTATTTTGCAGCTGTGACTTATTAAACTGATAGTTCGGTAATTTTCACATCTGTCAACACCTGCTTTCTTTGGTATTGGAATTATTATATTCTTCTTGAAGTCTGTGGGTATTTCGCCTGTCTCATACATCTTGCTCACCAGATGGTAGAGTTTTGTCATGACTGGCTCTCCCAAGGCCATCAGTAGTTCTAATGGAATGTTGTCTACTCCCGGGGCCTTGTTTCGACTCAGGTCTTTCAGTGCTCTGTCAAACTCTTCACGCAGTATCTTATCTCCCATTTCATCTTCATCTACATCCTCTTCCATTTCCACAATATTGTCCTCAAGTACATCGCCCTTGTATAAACCCTCTATATACTCCTTCCACCTTTCTGCCTTCCCTTCTTTGCTTAGAACTGGGTTGCCATCTGAGCTCTTTATATTCATACAAGTGGTTTTCTTCTCTCCAAAGGTCTCTTTAATTTTCCTTAGATTTGTCCTCTAGCCATCCCTGCTTAGCCATTTTGCACTTTCCGTCGATCTCATTTTTGAGACGTTTGTATTCCCTTTTGCCTGCTTCATTTACTGCATTTTTATATTTTCTCCTTTCATCAATTAAATTCAATATTTCTTCTGTTACCCAAGGATTTCTATTAGCCCTCGTCTTTTTACCTACTTGATCCTCTGCTGCCTTCACTACTTCATCCCTCAGAGCTACCCATTCTTCTTCTACTGTATTTCTTTCCCCCATTCCTGTCAATTGTTCCCTTATGCTCTCCCTGAAACTCTCTACAACCTCTGGTTGTTTCAGTTTATCCAGGTCCCATCTCCTTAAATTCCCACCTTTTTGCAGTTTCTTCAGTTTCAATCTGCAGTTCATAACCAATAGATTGTGGTCAGAATCCACATCTGCCCCTGGAAATGTCTTACAATTTAAAACCTGGTTCCTAAATCTCTGTCTTACCATTATATAATCTATCTGATACCTATTAGTATCTCCAGGATTCTTCCAGGTATACAACCTTCTTTTATGATTCTTGAACCAAGTGTTAGCTATGATTAAGTTTTGCTCTGTGCAAAATTCTACAAGGCGGCTTCCTCTTTCATTTCTTCCCCCCAATCCATATTCACCTACTATGTTTCCTTCTCTCCCTTTTCCTACTGACGAATTCCAGTCACCCATGACTATTAAATTTTCGTCTCCCTTCACTACTTGAATAATTTCTTTAATCTCGTCATACATTTCATCTATTTCTTCATCATCTGCAGAGCTAGTTGGCATATAAACTTGTACTACTGTAGTAGGC
Source organism: Schistocerca nitens (assembly GCF_023898315.1). Taxonomy (NCBI): domain Eukaryota; kingdom Metazoa; phylum Arthropoda; class Insecta; order Orthoptera; family Acrididae; genus Schistocerca; species Schistocerca nitens. The sequence continues at coordinate 48,417,999 of NC_064619.1, read as the reverse complement.
ATGGGCTTTGTGTCTATCTTGGCCACAATAATGCGTTCACTATGCTGTTTGTAGTAGCTAACCCGCACTCCTATTTTTTTATTCATTATTAAACGTACTCCTGCATTACCCCTATTTGATTTTGTATTTATAACCCTGTAATCACCTGACCAAAAGTCTTGTTCCTCCTGCCACCGAACTTCACTAACTCCCACTATATCTAACTTTAACCTATGCATTTCCCTTTTTAAATTTTCTAACCTACCTGCCCGATTAAGGGATCTGACATTCCACGCTCCGATCCGTAGAATGCCAGTTTTCTTTCTCCTGATAACGACGTCCTCTTGAGTAGTCCCCGCCCGGAGATCCGAATGGGGGACTATTTTACCTCCGGAATGTTTTACCCAAGAGGACGCCATCATCATTTAATCATACAGTAAAGCTGCATGTCCTCGGGAAAAATTACGGCTGTAGTTTCCCCTTGCTTTCAGCCGTTCGCAGTACCAGCACAGCAAGGCCGTTTTGGTTAATGTTACAAGGCCAGATCAGTCAATCATCCAGTCTGTTGCCCCTGCAACTACTGAAAAGGCTGCTGCCCCTCTTCAGGAACCACATGTTTGTCTGGCCTCTCAACAGATACCCCTCCGTTGTGGTTGCACCTACGGTACGGCCATCTGTATCGCTGAGGCACGCAAGCCTCCCCACCAACGGCAAGGTCCATGGTTCATGGGGGAAGAATATTGTAATAATTTTCGAAAATAGACATCGTTTACTACACATCACCAAAAGACAGTGTAGCACCACAGGAGACGATAAACCCAGCAGTAAAAATAATCGAAATTATGTTACTACCAACCTGTTATTTATGTAATATCTCATTCACACTGACATTGTTCAGCTTTCTGTTTTAAACATTTCACAGTAGTTACTTTGACTTAACGTATGTAGGTTATCAGTTGGCACTGATGATCAAATTCAGTTATAGCTGGGTTATTATTTCGAGGTCACTGATAAGGATTACCACACACTTAGGTGACATATTCAACGTCAGTCCCCTCCCCCTACACTGGACTCGCATTCGGGAGGACCATGGTTCAATCCCGCGTCCGGCCATCCTAATTTAGGTTTTCCGTGATTTCCCTAAATTGCTCCAGGCAAATGCCGGGATGGTTCCTTTCAAAGGGCACGGCCGACTTCCTTCCCCGTCCTTCCCTATTCTGATGAGACCGATGATCTCACTGTCTGGTCTCGTTCCCCAAACAACCCAAGCCCCCCTCCTCCACCTGGGGAACCAATGCAATTCATTGAGGTCATCCAGGGAAACCCCACCCCTTCACCCTCCCCTTTCCATCTCCCTGCACTAATAGGAAGGCTGGACCAATAGGAAGCGAGATCCCCTATCCCTCCCATTTATTATACAGTACTATGAATCCGTCGGCAGCTCGTGGTCTCGCGGTAGCGTTCTCGCTTCCCGAGCACGGGGTCCCGGGTTAGATTCCCTGCGGGGTCAGGGATTTTCACCTGCCTCGAGATGACTGGGTGTTGTTGTGTCGTCTTCATCATCATTAATCCCCATTACGGTCGGAGGAAGGCAATGGCAAACCACCTCCACCAGGACCCTGCTTAGTACGGCTGTGCGGGTCTCCCGCATCGTTCCCCTACCTTTGTCAAAGAGTATGGGACTTCATCATCATCACTATGAATCCAGCTGCCCGAGCCATCCTCATTTCAGATCTGATTTACATAGTAAAAGGATGAAATGCGAGGATGAACAGCCAGCAGTAGGGATCAGCCAACGTCTCCAGCGTCGAGAGATATGTGCGTTTGATTTGAAAGTATGTACCTATTAATATTATAATTTGTATTATTATTAACAAATACATATTCGATTATACTTCTAGTTCGTTATTGTTCCATCAGCGCTCTGTGCCCCTGATTTGGTAATAGCAAAACTGCTGGACAACGGGCCAAGCTGTTCTAGGCTCGTCAGTCTGGAACTGCGTGACCGCTATGGTCGCAGGTTCGAATCCTGCCTCGGACATGGATGTGTGTTATATCCTTAGGTCAGTTAGGTTTAAGTAGTTCTAGGTTCTAGGGGACTGATGACCTCAGATGTTAAGTCCCATAATGTTCAGAGCCATTTGATCCACTTTTTTGCTGGACAACGACACTCCCATAGTTTTGGCAGCACTGCCATACCTGCAACAGCCGTTGCCACAACCAGCCACCACCATAGGGACAGCTCAAAGAACAGCAGGCAAGACCCCCTTCAAGAGTACTGTGATGCAGCTAGGAGTCATTTTCTATTTATTATCATAAGATTAATAGAGTGGAGTGCCCTCAAATGAATGCCTGTGTCATCTGTACTGACAAATTTAAATAAAGTTCATTTCCGACGTGAAAGTTGCTTGAGATGCGAATGTTGCAACTGATACACATGAGTCATCTATGTGGCAATTCGTGAAATTTCGTGTGTGACTGGCGGCAGTGTTGTATGCGACTTATCAAATGTCATGGCAGCGTTAGCATGCTTTACTGTCATATGAGGATTACCACGTCCAAGATTTTCGGAGTTTCCGAGGTATTATCCGGTTATCCTTCTGGCCTCGCTACAATACCTGCCGGCCGCCGCTTTATTGTGCTTCAGTGCTCAGGTGCTCCGACCGTTCATGTTGAACTACTTCCTGTGTTAAGCAGGACCAACACACCTGTGCGGGCTTTACAATCCAGGGCCTGAGTTACGCCTGCTGTTTCATTTCCACTGGTATTCCAACCTCTGCTAGCATAGGCAATCATTCATTATGCCCTTTCGTTAATAAACACAATGCTTCACCTTTCATGCAATAAGCGTTAACAACTATTTACAAGGTGTAGGTGACAATGTCAGTCTTTTTTAAATATTCGTGTATACGATGTACACCCTATCAAATGATACCTAATTCCGATTGTAAATAATGGCAAAGTATGTAGATGAGTGCTTTTAAGGTGCGAAATTATAACCACCTTACAATATGTATATAAAAGTCCAACAAAGACACTTCACTGAATTTACTCGCCAGTGAATTCACAAGTGAGATCAACAAGTTGTTCTTAAGCTTTCATGTTTAGGCATAGTGATCCAGCAGCGTCTGTGAAGGATTCTTAATCCAATTAAATTTATCAAAATCGTCACTAAAATACTTTTCGAAGTGAACTTTCAGTGTCACAAGATGATGAAGGAGGTAGGCTTTTATCTCCATTGCAAGTGTCGTATTATCTTTGCCCTCTAACAGTGACAGTAGAGTAGGAAACATATCAAGCATGCCACTTCCATTCGGCTTTGCCACAGTTCTAATTTCCTTATGACCACATTCACCTTTTAATTCCTCATTATCTTGAGGCGAAGTATTAAGAATATTTACTTTTAAAAAATATCTGCAATGTAAGCCATTTATAATGGAAAATCTATGTTGCTGAAACAGTCTCCCAGAGAGAGATGTTTGTCCTTTAAGAAACAGAGTACTTCAGTTCAAACACTGGCTTTACGACTTTACCCCTGGAAAGCCATCGAGTGTTCCTGAAAAGACAAGAAAAGAAAAGAAAGCCCAAAGCAATTGAGCATGATCAGCACCCATTTCCTCACATAGAACAAGGGTGGAATTTATAGATTTTTCTTCACTAATACTGTTTCTAAAACAGTTTGCAGCATTTAATGAAAGAGTGACCAGAGATTCCCATTGTAACAAGCAGTGTCGAACATAAACAATCAAATAAGCATTTTTATGGATATCAGTCGCTTCATCCACTAGAAGAGCAATACAGTTGTGTAGTAGCAACTTCTGACACTGAATGTAACAGCAACACCAAATGTAGCAGGAAGAGGTAGAAGGCACCACATTAAGACTCGTCCTAGTTTCCCAAGTGATTTGCCACTTCCAGCTACAGTGCCCCGGTTCCTCTCGGTCTGCATCACCAGGTCCCACAATGCTGAGGACATCACTTCGCTGTCTATGGCTTGGTGCGGAATGGCTGCCTCAGTGAGCCATGCAACGCCCTGCGGAGTGTCGGCCTTGTACGGCCACAGAGTTGTGACAACTTCAGAATGCATCTGCAGTCGATTCAGTGGTCATAGTCCCTGTTTTCCCAGCGCAGCTTGTGGGAACCCGAAAGGCGGCCATGGCGTGATTCCTCACTGGTGTGGCCAAGATCGCATCGACAAAAAGCGCCCGGGATCCTGCTTCAGAATCTGTGGCCCTTGTCTCGGGATGCCTCCGGCGTATGTTGGGAGCCAACAAGACTGCCCGCAGTAGCGAGCCGTGGCGTGACCTGCTGCTGACTGGAACGCTGGCGCCCCATCTACTGCTGTGTGCATGCCCCACTGTCCAGGAGAGCTGCCACACGTGAATGCTTTGTTAGTGAACCGGCACATATTTGTATGTGGCTGTGCACCTCTGTTTGGCTAAATGCGCCACTCTGTGTCACGTGCTCATAACAGTTAGCTGGCCATTGGGCCCTTCTGCCTGTGACTTGCGCCATACAAACTGCTGCGAGTACTTTTTCCAGAAGTTCTACACCTCTGTGGCCCCTATTTCACTTCGCAACTGCTGGTGAGCGTAACTCACTGTAAACTGGCCCATGCCTGGCTGTAACTTGCGCGATCAGAAATATTGCACCAAAACTGACTTTCCCTTTCCTAAACGGTAGTGTTGCTACATTATTTCCCCCTTCGGAAAGACCCAGTCCCCGGGTTGACCTTTAAGTAAATCTTAACTTGTTTTTGTTGGCACCTATGACATATTTCCTTACTTTTAGAAAACTTAAATATGGTCTAGTGCCACTTAAAAACATGACATGAAACAAAAAACCAGATGACCACTGCTTGGTCAATCACTTACCTACTCATCTCACGCCCTCGCCATCCAATCCACTGGGACTTGGACTACCCTTGGTTCCCTCTTGGAAATGGCTTTCTGCCTGATCAGAATGGAAACAACACATAACAAAGTTAAGGCTGTGAAGACACTTGGCACAGAGATGCTGAAAATGATCGTTATATTTCGTTGCCTTTCCCTGTAGTGAGCGACATGTTGCACAGGCTGTTTGGCTGATGCGCACCCCTCTTGCTCTAAAATGAACGGTTTATGGATCTCAACAGACCTGACTCCAGAGTTTAACAAGGTCAGATTCTGGCTAGTTCAGCTGTGGCTGTGTAACATTCAATTGCGTGACTCCTGAAATTGACGCTGGCAGAAGGAAGGTTAGTCCTGTTATGTTACACGCAGTTCCATTGATTAGAATTACGCACCCCTCGAGCTCTGTGCGTTTCGCTTATGCAAATACTCCCTGCTCCAAACAACTTGCTACTACTATTAATTTTTCGTACGTGGAGAAGATCCAATGCATCCCAATGTGTTGCAAGCTCAATTTTGGCTCCATGATGTCCCTTGGACAGTGTATTCCTTCCTTCCTCGCTAAAAATAACTGCACTGTGCACGTGTCCAAATTGCTGCTTATCACCCTGGCTAGACATACCCGTTACCTTCCCTCTATGGCAGCTCCATAATTCCTCCCTCATCTTCTCGGCATACCGGCTGTTAACTACCAGGATCAGGAGTACCTCCTCAGTTTCTTCCTTCTATCAATTGCTCAACGCTCCCCTTTTCAGTGACCTGAGGACACTGATCACCATCACTATTCCTCCCTCTTCAAAAAGACTGCTGTCGCTAGCAGGCTCACAATACTCAGAAACACATACAACATTTGAAAATACAATGCCTAATTAATCTATGTAAACCAAATGATACATAACAAGAAAAAAAAACTACAAATACTCTACTACTTTCTTGATCGCAAAGTGTGTATCATGCTGTACTCTATCTTACTGGTTTTCTCTGCGCTGAACACCTCTCTTCACTCTTTCTTTCCTCCTGTTCCCTTCTTGTGACATGCTTGGATTCACATCCGGGCAACCCTTAAATGGCCGTAACCGCCCAATGTGTACTATCGTTGTTCTAGTTGTCATCCCACGCTTAACATTAACGGGGATGTGGTTTCAAATACTTGGTATGGCCCTTGATACCTCGTGAGGAACTTCTTCTTTTTCTCTTTTTACATATAGTGGCTGGACAGCAGTACCCATAGCCCCAATCTATACTGTGGTAAACTTTCTTTCCGCTTCACTGCATCTTCCTGCCTTTCCAAAGGCATCGCTTTTGCCCTTCGTACCCGTTTCCAAACACCCTTAATTGTCCTCGTGAATTGACGTACAGATTCACCAGTTCTTCCTTACTGTGGCCTCGCCAAATCAAACGGAGATGGCATTTTTCACCCATACACTACATCATACGGAGACAAATCGGTATTTGTATGGATTTTTGCATAATATGTGCATACAATATGCTTCAAATACTCGTCCCAGTGATGGTGATGGGAAACCACATAAAAACTCAACATCTTCCCGATTGGTCTGCGTACTCGTTCTGTCCATCCACTCGTCCTCAACTTTTTTGCGTTCAACAATTAACACAGTTCCGACATTAAACCCGACATGAAGTTGGTCCCTTGGTCAGTAACTATTGTCTCCAGTACACCAAACTCCAAAATCCAATTGTTTACTAACGCTTGTGCGGCCATTGCTGCATGTTGATTTGGCATAGACACCATCTCCACATACCTCGAAAAATGGTCTGTTATTGTCATAACGAATCTGTACCCCAATGTTGTTCGCCTTAAAGGTCCTAAGACATCAATCACCAACATAGAGAATGGACATGTCACTTCTGGCAATCGTTGTAGCTGTATCTGTTTCCGACTCAGATCTGCTCTCTGCGCACATGGTATACAATTTTTGACACACTGATCCACATCTCCTTTCCTACCTCTCCACCAATACCTCTCCTCCACTCTCCTATTCATTGCTCTACACCCTCCATGACCAGATAACACGTGACCATGCGCTTCCTTTAAAACTTCATCTCTCAATTTCGTTGGCACGACTACCCTTGGCCCTAACTTCGTTTCCCTGCACAGAAGACCGTCATACATATTAAATTGTGGTTGTGTCCGATACAATTTACAATCTTTGTCCGCATCCTGTAATTCTTGCCACACCGCTAGGTCATAACCTATGACTTCTACTTTTGCCACCTTCCTACTTAGTGCATCCGCATTACCGTGCTTCTTCCCAGGCTTGTACACCACCTCGTAGTCCACTAAGCCTCACAGACCATCTAGCGAGTGTGGTAGATGTATTCTTCAACCACAACAACCACTTCAAAGCAGCATGACCTGTCACTACCTGAAATCTTCTCCCATATAAATAACATTTAAAATACGTGATTCCATAGATTATGCTAAGCATCTCCCTCTCTGTTGTTGAGTAATTCCTCTCTGCTGCATACAACTGCCTAGACGCATAGGCTACAGATGATCTTTCCGATCCATTTCCTGACTAAGAACACACCCTAATGCTTGATTCGATGGATTGCTTGCTAGAATAAATTCCTTTTCAAAATCTGAAAACACAAGAACCAGAATTGATGTTAACACTTCTTTCAGTTTGTCAAACGCTTTCTGACACTCTTCTGTCCACTCAAATTTCACACCCTTCCGTAACAACCGCGACAATGGCTGTACTAAGTCTACAAAAACCTTCACGAACTTTCGATAGAAATTGCGAATTCCGACTAATGATTCCACTTCCTTAACTGTTTTCGGCTCCCGAATATCCCTTACAGCCTGTACCAACCTCAGATCTGTTCACATTCCATCCATACTGATGATATGACCTAAATATTTCACTTCTTCCAATGCAAAATGACACTTCTCCAGGCTCAACGTTAAACGAGCTACTCTTAATCTCATAAAGACTTCCCTTAACCGCTGTCAATGTTGCTCCATACTGCTTGAAAACACTGTAATGACAACCAAATAGACAAGACACTGCCGTGGTTTCGAAGCCTTCAGGACACTGTATAGCAACCTTTGAAACGTTGCCGGAGTGTTTCTCAAACCGAATGGCATTCTGATGTATTGGTAATGACCTTCAGAAGTAGAGAACGCAGTTTCTGGACGGTCTTTTGGAGCCATCTGTAACTGATGATAGCCACTAGTACTGACACTGTCCTAAGTGATCCAAAGTCTCCGATATGTTTGGAATGGGGTATGCGACCATTACTATCTTATTATTGAAGTATCGGTAGTCACAACAGAACCTGTATTTCTTACTTCCATCCATAGATTTTTTAGGCATTACGTCAATGCCCACTCCCCAGCAACTATTACAATGCTCTAAAATACCGACCACAAGTTGCTGATCAATGAAATTCTCCACAATCGGCTGCAAATACCTCGGTATTCTGTATGGTTTACGTAAACAGGTGCTTCGTTCCCTGTTGGTATCTTATATTGAACTAATGGAGTTGATGGTAACGGCCCTTGCGGAAAAAACAAATCCTTAAATTCCCACAATAATTCTTCCTTGTGCTCTCTTTCTCCTCCTTTCAAATGCTTAAGTTTGTCACGAAATGCAATTATATCGGTAGTTAGTGAGTGATCGCTTCGGCTATCTCTCGAACACCAGTCTTTGTCATTTGGCACATCCAAATTTGCTACTAAAACTCCTTTTCTCAAATTCGCGTCTGCAGCGCTAAAAGTATCCACGTTCACGGGAACTACTCGCCCATCGTTCCCCTCCTGATCGCGTACAATACTACGTTTCACAAAACAACCCAATGGACCCAAAACTTCATTATCTTCCAATGGTTCAATAACACATGCTGTACCCACAGGTAGATTCGACTCCACACTTACCCAAAGCGACTTCCCGGTGCCACCAGACACACACTAATGCGAATTAAGCCTTAATGCTAATGTGTCCGGTTCAGTAGGTTTGTTCATAACGTTGTACTTCCCTCACTACAGTTCTGTAGTAGAGTATTTGTAGTTGGTTTTTGTTTTTCCCTAGCTGAAATAACATTCAACCAAGTTCCACAGTTCGTTGTCCAAGGACAATTTTGGAATGATGTTGATGCAAGATATATACTCCTAGGATCATGTCGTAGCTCTCGCTTACCCATGGTACTACCTCCATGCATGCATCAAATCGGACTTTCCCTATGCGAAAGTCAACTGTCACTGACCCCATAGGTGTGACCTCCTTATCCTCCATTCCACGCAACCTATAACGTGGTGCGTCTACCTTCCTTTGTCCCATTATATTCTTAGCAGCCACTGGCACTTGCGCCCCTGTGTCCAACAAAATCTTGAACTTTTTAGTTGCTATGGATCCTACCACTGAGCACTCCACCTCTGCATACGTATTTGTAGCATTGAAATTAAACAGGGGGTCCCTTAGGTGGGTCTTGAGCTCCGTCTGCCGTTTAACGATTGTCCACCTCTGCTAGCTCCACTTCTCCATCCTCCACGCTGCTGATTTCCACCCCTCCCTCTATTCCTCGGTAACTGGGCACCTTGCCTCTGCACATGACCACACTTATAACATGTTATACCCACAGTAAACACTGTTTGTCTATCACGTACCCCCAGTGCCACATCTGTTTCCTCACATTGAATTGCCAGCTGAATGGCCGAACACAAATCTTTCAGAGTCCCTTCACGTATTTACCGTGACATTTGCGCCGGTAACCGTCTCATAAATACAAGTGTCCTTTGCTCGGCTTCCTGCAACAGAACATCATTTGCCTCATCGTTCTGACCCAACTTGTAAGTATACTCGTTAATTTCTCTTACTCTGTTCACAAATTTCTCTACCGTCTTCCCATGCCTCTTCATCATTGTACTTAAACTCTCCCTGAAGTACAGAGCACTTTTCTGTTTCTTGTACTTCTGTAAAAGCAACTCCTTCAACTGCTTAAACTGTCCCACCTTCCTTAAGGCCTCGGAAAACCTTACGTATGTTTTCGCTTCACCCATTAATCTAATCTTGACTACATGTAACGACTGTTCATCAGACCAATCAGTCATCACCGCTGAAGCCTCCAAGTCCTCCGCAAATGAACGCACATCCTGAGATGCCCTGCCAGAAAATGGAATAATCAAACTCGCAGCAGCTGTATCAATCTCCTGCACCCTAGGCAACAACGACTGATCCAATGCGGTTTCCCGCTCACTTCTAGGTGGCAATTCCCTCCTGAACTGCGTATTGTCCACTGTCAACTGTGCTACCTTTTCCAACAAAATCCGTACCGCTTCTGGTTCCGACACACCTCGTGTTCCTGACTCTGCCATTGTGTTGCTTTCGTTCCCCGTTAATCCTGAAACAAAACAATTAAGTACAAAAATAATCCAAGTCCCTACATCTCAGTATCATCATAATCAATAACATCATACTCAAAACAATACAAAAGTAATTAAATGCCTCGAAAAAGAAAAAATAAATCTTACTGACCCAAATACACTAACACATACTCTGACAACAAAAAATACTATGCCCACAAAAAACATCTACAATGGCCTGCCATGAGCCATATTAAAAAACTCAAAAAAAGAGAGGAAACGTCCAACACGCAAAAGAAAACTGGTCAAAACTCACAGCATATTGTGTTCAGTGGGCTCGGACGTCATACTGTACAGACGACATCTGCTATTCTGACACCAAAGGTAGTAGCAACTTCTGACACCGAATGTAACAGCAACACCAAATGCGGTGGGAAGAGGTAGAATGCACAATATTAAGACTCGTCCTGGTTCCCGAGTGATTTATTATTTCCAGCTACAGTGCCCCCATTCCTCTTGGTGTGCATCACTGGGTCCTGGAATGCTGAGGACACCACCTCGCTGTCAGCAAAATGGCTTGCTGTGGAAGGTCTGCCTCAGTGACCCGTGCAACACACTGCAGAGTGTTGGCCTTGTGCGACCGTGGAGTTGTGATGATGTCAGCATGTGTCTGCAGTCGACTCAACGGTCTTCGCCCCTGTTGTCTCAGAGCTGCTCGCGGGAAGCTGCAAGGCGGCCATGGTGTGCTTCTTCACCGGCGTGTCTAAGATCGCGGCGACAACAAGCGCCCTCGACCCGGTGTCCAAATCTGCGGCGTGGCGTGGCCCACTGCTGGTTGGCTGCTGTAATATTATTGGGATCTCCGTAGTATGAAAGCTGAGAGTACCCTTGGAAAGACATTCACCTATCTGTATGTTAAATGATCAACCTATTCTTTGAAAGACATTTGTTTTATATAATTTACGAACTGTAAAGATGCGCATCTAGCGCGGACGCTAATACATCGATTGCGCAGTCAAACAGAAGCTGAACTGACGTTCCGCTTCGATCTAAATAAAAGATGACAGTAAAAAAAACTTTGGTAGATCTTCAGATTTTAATGTACTTCTCCTTGTAACGTGAAAGCGTAAAGAAGGTCGTTTTTAAGCTATAAAAGTGAACGGTCTTGCCAGCGTGCAGACAACATTATTAATTAATAAAATTAAAGTAATTTATATTCGAAACTGTAAATCGGTAAGTTATTGTTATGAAGGTGTTGAACAGTGCAAGAATTGTCTTTAACGAAGAAGAAAAGTAATGACGGTAATTTGTGACAAAAACGTAAACCAAGGAGACAGCACAGGGCAAGCTGAAATCTGATCGCACCATACAGTTAGAAAAGTACTTATGTAAGTTATATTGTTTATAAATAAGCCATAATATACTAGTGAGGATTGTTTGAATATATTTAGTATTTACCAGATTTCTTATTCTGTTCTTTTCCTTTATACTTTTTTAACTTTCATGCCATATTATTTTTATAAATGTGAAACAGCCTTTACTACAGCAGAGAATAATGCGGCATCCTGGTCGTGTACAGAAGGCCGCCCCTTGTCTTCTATACAACTCATAGCAGCCCCATTTATTAATGATTTCATTTGCAAATGCATTTTTTTTACTGTTCATTGTTAAAGGTCCCTTAGGTAATTATAAAATTCATACTGTTTACGTAAAGAAATCCGGGTTGTTCTTTTCCAAGTAATAGAAGTCTTTGCGTAATCAAAAAAAAAAAAAAAACTAGCTTCCTTCTGACAACGATCAGGAGCCGACCAGAAGACGGACGTCTTCGACCGCTTTCGTGTCTCCTGTGGCAAAACTGTGCCAAACTGGGAACACGACATTCTATTTAAATTGAAAGAATTGAGATATATTTAACCTAATAATTTTTTTATCATACTAGACTGCGGACCCCACGTTGGCCTCAGAAGGTTGAACCAGCGACCTGCGTGGACTGGAATGCTGGCGCCCCATATGCTCTGTTTTGCTACATGTGCTGATTTGTGTGAAGTACTCACAACACTTAGGTTGGCCAGTGGGCCCCTTCTGTCTGTGACTTGCGCCATGCAAACCGCTGTGTGTAATTTTTCCAGCGCTTCTACGCCCCTTTGGCCTCGATTTTACTTCAGAACTGCTGGTGAGTGTAATCCATTATAAACAGGCCTGCGCCTGGCGGTAACTTGCGCTCCCAGAAATATTGCACCAAAACTGACTTTCCCTACCCCAAACGGTATTACCGCTACATTTGTTATACAAGTTATCGATTAACTGCTTGAGTATATCGTCACTAATGTCTAAAATTCTTCCGCGCACTGTTTCATTAGAGGTAGGAATACTTTTCAACTACTGAACAAATGAGTGACCATACATTGTTGATACTATATCAATCGCTGCTGATAAAACCAGAGTTTCTGCAACCATGTGTCGTTTCTTGCATTTCGTAACCTCATGCGAAATCTGGTGAGACGCTAACAGGGCCTTAGAAGTCCCATTCGTTGTTTTAGCAAAAGTCTCTGATTGACAGTAAGTTTCTTGAAAAAAAAATCTATTGGTTTCCCGCTACTGCAGGGTGTTTGGTTCAAAATGTTTCTTTAACTTGTTTGGCTTCGTACTATGAACGGCTAAAATGGTTAAATAAATTACACTGCAGACGGTCTTTACCACTGATTGTAGCTTTCGTGAAGCCTAACAGTAAGTAGTTCTAATCATACCTTCTCGTTGTCATCTTTGCACTACATCACTTCCCTCCACCAGCTCATGGATCACTGGTTTCTTCTTGTCTGTCACTAACCAGAAACAGCTTCATTATGCAGTCAAGTCTTTCTCAAAAAATCTGATAGACTGTAATGGGGCGCCGAGATACCCGAGCGAAAGCTTGAACTGCACACGATAGTTGAGGACACAGCAGTAACACGTGCAGCGATTCCGCCGGCGGCCGACCTCGCAACAGCTCGGCAGATTATTCAAACAATGCCGAAAGTATGGCCGCGGTTTCACTGTCGTCGACCGCTAACATCGATATCAGGCGAAATTCAAGTCAGATCAGCTGCATCTTCTTTGTTCGAAGGAAAAAATGCCATTGCGTTCCCATCTCCCCCCCCCCCCCCGCCCCCTCCCCGTGATGGCCGCGCACCCATTCTTTGAGAACCACTGCTATAGAGTACGTGTAGAACCAGCTGAGACGCCAGATGCTGCTGCGTCACTGTGTACATGATTTGGAAGCTGCTGTTGAAGATTTGTGGACCAGTGTGCCTCAGAGCTACATCAGACGTCTAATCAACTCGATGTTGGACCGTGCTGCGGCATGATGTCATTGTTGTGGTCTTCAGTCCGTCTCCATTTTACTCTGTCCTGTGGAAAGCCTTATATATAGAGTATGTACTGAAACCTACATCCGTCTAAGTTTGCTTACTGTATTCATCTCTTGGTCTCCCTCTACGACTTTTATCCTCCACGCTTCCCTCCAGTACTAAATTCGTGATCCATTGATGTCTCAGAATGTGTCCTACCAACCGGTCCCTTCTTCTAATCAGGTTGTGCCACATTTTTCTTTTATCCTGAGTTCCATTCAGTACGTCCTCATTAATTAAGTGATCTACCTGTCTAATCTTCAGTATTCTTCTTTAGGAGGACATTCCAAACCATCTATTGTCTTCTTGTCTAAACTACTTATCGTCCATGTTTTACCTTCATACATGGCTACACTCCATACAAATACTTTCAGAAAAGATTTCCTAATACTTAAATCTACATACTATCTTAACAAATTTCTCTTCTTCAGAAAATCCTTCCTTGACATTTCCGGTTTTCCTTTTTTTTTATATCCTTTCTATTTCGGCCATCACCATTTAGTTTTGGCTCAGAAACGGGCGGTTCGGGCAATGAGTGGTATGAGTTGACGAACCTCTTGTCGACCTCTGTTCACGAGTCTGGGTATTTTGACATTGGACTCTCAATATATATATTCCTTATTGTCGTTTCTTGTTACCAATATTAGATTATTCCCAAAAATAAGCAGCTTTCACTCGGTTAATACTCGGTATAAATCAAACCTGCATTTGGATTGGACTTCCTTAACTCTTGTGCAAAAAGGTGTGCAGTATACCGCTGCAACCATTTTCAATAAGCTGCAACCCGAATTCAAAAATCTTAGCAGTAATCCACGCGCTTTCAAATCGAAACTGAAGAGTTTCCTGATGGGTCACTCCTTTTATTCTGTCGAGGAGTTCCTTGAAAAATTGAACTGATTCTTATTTTATTGCTGATAGCGTTTACTTAAACTTATGGACTTACTGTTTTCAGGTTCATGAGGTTCATGAACACTTATTTTTACCTGTTATTACTTTTATGTTGTAATTTCATGTACTGACACGTTCCATGACCTTGGAGATTTGCTGCTGAATTTGGTCCTACGGAACTTGACGTGTAAATAAAAAATAAATAAATAAAAATACTTACTATTCGTTGCAAATCATTTCTTTTTGCCGACACTAAGTTGTTTTCGTTATTGTCGTCCAAGTTCTGTATTAGAAATTAAATCTCATGTCTTGTGCCACTGACTCGCGAGTCTTAATCTCGGCTGGAGCTAACACACATGTAACTCAATTTGAAATGTCTCTGGATTATAAGAGCCTCCCAGTGAAAGTAACTTTCCTTTCATAGCGGAACTCGGCACGTTAGACGCCTCTCTCTAGCAGCGCACAGTACGTCTGTGCCTCGCCTTCGGCTGCAGCTGCGACTGCGCCGCTCCTTCCCAGCGAGTTATCTGCTTGCTATTCCGAACCACGCCGGGACTCGGCAGCATCCGCCTTGTCATCCTACACAGAAATACGGCAAGCTTCGAAAAGCAACTGATCGAAATGCAATACGCCGCCAGATCCGTGCTAGCAATGCAGAGAGAGAGAGCTACAGAAAACTGCCTGTCAAATACAAGAACGTCGCGAATTCTGCGCAGTAGCGGTGTCGCTCGCTGGACTCTACTATTTGCAGTTCATCGCCAGGAGACGTGCAGTGGGAAGCAGCAACTCTGAAGGAAAATGTAGTTTCCTGAGAGTCTGTGCTGTTCTGTACAGCTCTTTCGGTATGTAACATCCACGAGATAAATTTTAGCTACAGTGCGACGACAGGAAATTATGTCTGTAACGGTAATAAACATTATCTACCCGAAATATAGAGAAACAGTGAAATAAAACAAAACGATGATTAATTTTAATTATTTATGTAATATTTTATGATGTAATTGGATATATCGATGTGTCTCATACAAAGACAATGATAATTGTAAATTCCTTTTATTGGTTCAAATGGCTCTGAGCACTATGGGACTTAACATCTTAGGTCATCAGTCCCCTAGAACTTAGAACTACTTAAACCTAAACAACCTAAGGACATCACACACATCCATGTCCGAGGCAGGATTCGAACCTGCAACCGTAGCAGTCCCGCGGTTCCGGACTGCAGCGCCTAGAACCGCAAGACCACCGCGGCCGGCAAATTACTTTTATGATCTGCGTATGACTTCCTTTGTTTTTTCATTTTTTTTCGTTGGCTTTTGTAGGTTGCTGACGCAAGACGCATATCAAACTGAGGTCTGTTAATAAATTGTGCCGGCCGGTGTGGCCGTGCGGTTCTAGGCGCTTCAGTCTGGAACCGCGTGACCGCTACGGTCGCAGGTTCGAATCCTGCCTCGGGCATGGATGTGTGTGATTTCCTTAGGTTAGTTAGGTTTAAGTAGTTCTAAGTTCTAGGGGACTGATGACCACAGATGTTAAATCCCATAGTGCTCAAAGCCATTTGAACCATTAAATTTTTTTGTTAAGAAATTGTAATTATTTGTTAATTATTACTTGAGAATAGAGTTCTTTATTATTATAAATATGTGTGAATAATTATTTTTAACTTTAGTTCCTCTCACAATAAGCATTATTTCCTTCCCCTGCAAGGAGCGCAGCCTTTGATGATAGCGATTTGTATAGCATTTTTATCTGTGTTTCTTACGAAAGCATCAAAGGTTTGCTTGATTAAAATTAGTCTAAACAGTGCACAATATAAAAGTAAAAATTTATCGGCATTAATTCAAATACTTATGCTGTTAAAAGAAAATTTGCTCTAACTATAGAAAGTCTCTGTCAATTGTCTGCCGCCATCTTAACAATTATTTCAGCGGCAAATTCAAATTACCCAACTCTGCAGACATAAATGCCGAAGGTAATAAAAATGTGTAAAAATAAATGTGCACCGGTGGCCCCGAACTCATTTTAATGAAAATAATTCAAATCAGATTGGTTCTTTAAAAACAGTGCTCATAGCACGATCCATATAACAAACTTTTTCTTGCTGATGTATGGAGCCGAAATTAATCACGCACGAGTTGCGAAGAATATTGTTTCAGTTAACGTACGTCAGTGTTGTGCGCGGCTGATATTCGATAGTTTTAATGATCATTTTGCTGAAGATAACTGTTTCCATCATAATCAATAGTTGCATAGAATCAGTTGTATGAACTGTGATTTAGTGACACACAACTTACAGACAATAACACAACGATAACTTGGATTTCCTTAGCAACTTGACCAAATCTTTAATCGGGAGAAAAAATTATTTTGTAATTACTCACTGTAATGAAATAAAATTATCATTTTCATTTACAAATTAGTTAGCTACCAAACCACTGAATAACACAGCGAACGCCACAGGTACTATTGAAACAACTACCGGAAGTGATTTCTGAGTGCCATTTGCAGCATCCCGTTCCACGGGGTTAACTTTTTTCTTTATCACAACTTATTATATACAGGATGTACATAAAGTTCGGGAACACTTTCAATTATTTATTGCACAAGAACCGAACTTTGTACAGATATCACACATACGTCATTTTGAAGAGGAACACTGAGCATTTTTTCCATTTATACCGCCACAGCGTAGTTTGGTAATTTGCCGATAGTCAGCGCTAGTCGCAAACATGGCCAGTTCAGGTGCGGAGCGAGCTGTTTCATGAAATGGCTTCGCCGATCACCAGATCTGACTCCGTGTGATTCTTTTTCTGTGGGGACACATTAAAGATCTGGTGTATGTACCGCCTCTACCATGTGATGTAGCAGAGTTCCGGGAGAGAATACGGGAAGCGACTGCCACAGTCGACGATCCCACGCTGGAATGGGTATGGCAAGAATTCGATTACTGTATTGACGTCTGCCGGGTCACTCATGGTTCGGATATCGAATGCTTATAAAAAACTTTCAAAGTTTCTCTTCAAAATGCAATATTGATGACATTGTTTAGTTCTTGTTACAAAAAATAATTGAAAGTATTCCAGGACTTTATGTACACCCTGTATTTACTTTGTAGTCGGATACGTCGCCGCCACAGTCTTTAGGAAATTCGTTTGCGCTCTCTGTCTGTGAATGGGTAAATGTTTGAGTTTTGTGTTTTCTGAGTCGGAGACTGTAGATCACCACGTCATTGACCTAATCAACCACGGGAAACCCAGGATCCTAAACAAACGGCCTGATCCGCTCTTGATGTGCCTGTTTACCCTGTTCCGTAAGACAAGACGCTCCGCGTTCATCTGTTAGAGTTGGCTTTGAAGCTTTCGTTTGAAACCGTGACAAAATACTGATAAATACAGGAGAGAAACCAATGATGATGTTCCGAGAAACAGGATATAAATTAACGACTAATAAAACTAGTCTATGAAAGAGGTAACTAAACAACTACTAAATACATGATAATTTACAGATAATCGTTGGAGAGTAATGACGATATGGCTGCCCACACCATCACACTTCCACCTCCATATTTAACCGTTGGAATCAGGAAATCAGGATTGTAGGCTTCTCTTGGCGTTCTCCAGACATAAACTCGGCCCGATGTTGGAAATAGCCAAAACGTTGACTCGTCGGACCATATGACGCGTCTCCAATGAGCTGCCCTCCAGGGTTTATGCTCCTGACGCCATGTTTTACGCTTATTTGCGTTGTTTGTCGTCACTAATTGTTTCAGTATAGCATCTCGTCCACGAATATTTGCTTTGTGGAGTTCTCTATAGACAGTGTCAATAAATACGGGGTCTCGAAGGGAGCTCTACAGTCACTTTAGCCGCCGTAGTTTTGACAAATTCGTGTTAGCGCACGACGATCTCAGTCATTTAGTTTTGATTTACGTCCACTATTACGTTTACACGATGATGTCTTCCATGTTTCTTGTAGGCTGTCATGACTGTTGAAGCAGTTTTTCTTGAAACATTCAATAAGTTGGCTGTGTTGGTTACTGATGCTCCAGCTGATCGGTCCCCCACCATCTGCCCTCTTTGGAACTGTGTTAGGTCCTTCATTGCACGTCGACCTGGACCTCTGAATGCAAATACGAAGTGTGCGCTGCTCGTAAACAACCTGCACTGATGCCCAGTCCGTACTGAGCACGCACAGTCCAGCGCTACACGTGCCTTACATGCCTTGTTGACCGTCAGACACAAGCATCCCATGGGTCACTCCTTCTATTCTGTCGAGGACTTCCTTGAAAAATTAAGCTGATTCTTATTGTATTGTTGAAAGCGTTTACTTAAACTTATGGACTTACTGTTTTCAGGTTCATGAGGTTCATGAACACTTATTTTTACCTGTTATTACTTTTATGTTGTAATTTCATGTACTGACACGTTCTATGACCTTGGAGATTTGCTGCTCAATTTGGTCCTACGGAACTTGACGTGTAAATAAAAAATAAATAAATAAAAATACTTACTATTCGTTGCAAATCATTTCTTTTTGCCGACACTATATTTTTTTCGTTATTGTCGTCCAAGTGCTGTATTAGAAATTAAATATCATTAAATATTATTTTTCCTGTCCCTTGTATGTCTCTGAGGAATATTGGGAGAGTCTCAGAAGGTTGAATTTTCCCCAGCAACCGCAAACTGTGGACGTACACTTATTCCCTGTCCCGCGGTCAGCCCTCTCTTTCAATCAACAATCGGACAGATTTCCACAAACGCTCTGTATACTACGTGTGGCCACATGGCTCGTCCGAAGACACAAATTCCGCAGAATTATTTACAAGTGCATGTTGAAATCTTTTTCCTTTAAGGTGTTGTAGGACTTGCAGCTTTTTGTTATAACTTTGACCTCTGGCCAGATGAAGTGCATTGTGGGACACACTGAAATTTTCTTGCCCTTCGAATATAATGAAAATACGAAACACTTCAAGGATTCCGTTTCTGTGGATCCGAATATTGATAGGTGTTCAGTTTACTTTTTAGTGGTCTTCCTTTCTTGTAATTCCGAGTGCCTATATGCGTTTCGTCTATTCCAACTATATTTTTTGTCACCAAAAGGAAAGCTGTCATTCGTGGCTATCGTATAGCGCACTTCTCGATAGAACTCGTAATAGTCAGAAACTGTGTTTATAGATAACAGTTTTGGAAGCTGTCTCTTGTAATGTATAGATTCCTACCCAACATGAGAGTAAAATAACGCTCTTTTTGATGGCCGACTGTCGAACCATGTGTTTTTCCTTGTCAGTGTCCTTTTCAGACAACGCGCGGTACAAGTGAATTGTGAAACCAGCATCAGTGACTTTCTTACGGTGTTTCATACTGCAGTCTCCGTGCCAATTCACACACCCCCAACAATCGTCACTTTGGCAGCAATCTACACTACTGCCCATTAAAATTGCTACACCAAGAAGAAATGCAGATGATAAACGGTTATTCATTGGAAAAATATATTGTACTAGAATTGACATGTGATTCTATTTTCACGCAATTTGGGTGCATAGATCCTGAGAAATCAGTACCCGGAACAACCACCTCTGGCCGTAATAACGGCCTTGATACGCCTGTGCATTGAGTCAAACAGAGCTTGGACGGCGTGTACAGGTACAGCTCCCATGCAGCTTCAACACGATACCACAGTTCATCAAGTTGCTCGGCCACCATTGACCAGACGTTTTCAATTGGTGAGAGATCTGGAGAATGTGCTGACCAGGGCAGCAGTCGAACATTTTCTGTATCCAGAAAGGCCCGTACAGTACCTGCAACATGCGGTAGTGCGTTATCCTGCTGAAATGTAGGGTTTCACATGGATCGAATTAGGGGTAGAGCCACGGGTCGTAACACATCTGAAATGTAACGTCCACTGTTCAAAGTGCCGTCAATGCCAACAATAAGTGACCAGTATGGCGATGACGAATGCACGCTTCCAATGTGCGTTCAACGCGATGTCGCCAAACACGGATGCGACCATCACGCTGCTGTAAACAGAACCTGGATTCATCCGAAAGAATGACGTTTTGCCATTCGTGAACCCAGGTTCGTCGTTGAGTACACCATCGCAGGCGCTCCTGTCTGTGATGCAGCGTCAAGGGTAACCGCAGCCATGGTCTCCGAGCTGATAGTCCATGCTGCTGCAAACGTCGTCGAACTATTCGTGCAGATGGTTGTTGTCTTGCAAACGTTCATATCTGTTGACTCAGGGATCGAGTCGTGGCTGCACGATCCATTACAGACATGCGGATAAGATGCCTGTCATCTCGACTGCTAGCGATACGAGGCCGTTGGGATCCAGCACGGCGTTCCGTATTACCCTCCTGAACCCACCGATTCCGTATTCTGCTAACAGTCATTGGATCTCGACCAACGCGAGCAGTAATGTCACGATACGATAAACCGCAATCGCGTTAGGCTACAATCCGACCTTTATCAAAGTCGGAAACGTGATGGTACGCATTTCTCCTCCTTACACGAGGCATCACAACAACGTTTCACCAGGCAACGCCAGTCAACTGCTGTTTGTGTATGAGAAATCGGTTGGAAACTTTCCTCATATCAGCATATTGTAGGTGTCGCCACCGCCGCCAAACTTCTGTAAATGCTCTGAAAAGCTAATCATTTGCATATCACAGCATCTTCTTCCAGTCGGTTAAATTTCGCGTCTATAGCACGTCATCTTCGTGGTGTAGCAATTTTAAAGGCCAGTAGTGTATATTCGCAATAGAAATACTAAAATGATTGCACACTACAAAATCGAGGAATTAAATTTCGTCAGGTAAGAAAATCGGGACTCCACACTACAACGGTTTCACTCATTCCTACACAATGCTAAACGTTACACTGTCTTCACTTGGCAACGCACTAAACACTTTCCATATCTCCCGCCACGATGCCTGTCCGTTTCATGTACTTCGTAGTTCGATATGCAAGGTGTCTCAAACCTTTTGGGTCAAATTGAAACCGTTGGTAGTGGATCCATATATTGAGATAGGGAACCAATGATCGGAAATGAATATTTACTGTGTTATGGACATACACAGCGAATACCGCATAACAATGATGTTGCTCGTAATGACCGTTCAGAGAGACTTCCACAGTTCTGGCGTACTCTCGCAAAGGTCCCTGGTGCTGTAGTACACTGGAAAAGTCTGCGGGTCATGAACAGCCTATACCTCTGACTGCCAAACAGACATACCGCAAACAAATTGGGTCATACCACGTGTGTCATGAGACGACTGCATACATCGCATCAGCCCATTAACCTGTGCCACAAGTGATGTGTCCATGGTGAGGTGTACGGTGCATGACGTGTAGTCAAAGACTGAACGTTACTCATCACGAGAGTTGGCAGACATGCATCTAATATACAGTGCGGCAGGATGTAGTGCCCATAAAGCAGTACGAATGTACAGAGAACGCTTTCCCCAAGAGTTTCATCCTACTTGGAACACGTTTATCTCCGTTCATGCCAACTTACGATAGACGGGGTCGTTCACGCCACAGAGCTTACCAAGATTCCAGTCAGAGATATCTCTGAACACCAAACTTTGAGAACATGGTGTTGAATCGTATTGCCAACCACCCAGCAATAACCTTCAATCAACTTGCCGGTGTAACTCACACTTCGAACGGTACAGTGTGGAGAGTAATCCTTGTCAGAACGAACGTATTCAAGCGCTGGGATCAAAGGATTTTGAGCCCCGCGTTTACTTCTGTCAATGAATTCTCCGTCGCAGTCTGTAGTGACAAACACTGTACAGTTTGCATTGTTCACGGATGAGGCCTCATTCATCCGCGATGGTGTTTTCTACAGCTGCAACACCATGTTTGAAGTGAGGACAATCCACACGTCACCCACATCGGTGGCCACCAGCGACGATTGTCTGTCAACGTATTGGTGGGCATTCTGCAAGATCACTTAATGGCGCCTTACTTGCTGCCTCCCCGTTTGACTGGTCCACGTTACCTGGTGTTCCTGCGAATGTGTTGCCACAGTTCTCGGAGAATCTTCCCCCTTGTTTTCCATCATCATCATCATCATCATCATCAGTGTTCTGCCTAAAGGCAGGTTTTCACATGGTAGTTCTCCAGGCTGTCCGGTCTTCTGCCATCCTCTTCAGGTCTGCACAATTTCCTCTTCCCTTTATTTCGTCTATCGTCTTGTTTCTTCCTCTCAGTGTTCTCCCACAAACCAATCCTTCCAAAGCATCTGTTAGCAAGCACTCCCTTCTCAATGAATATCTCAACCAGTTCTTTTTCCTTTCTCTTACAACCTTCAGCACACATCTTCTCCGACCAACCCTTTCCAGCACTCTTTCATTACTCACTCTTTCCATACAGCTTATTCTCTCCATTCTCCTCCACATCCACATCTCAAATGCTACTAACCTTTTTTCGTCCTCTCATCTCGGCGTCCATGTTTCTGCCCCATATAGTGCCAAACTCCACACAATACATTTGCCAAGCCTTTTCCTTAGTCCTTTATCTCCTCTTCCTGTTCAATGCCTCCTTCGCTAGGGCAATTCGAGTTTTAACCTCCTGGTGACATCTCAAGTCTTCAGTTATTGTGCTTCCAAGATATTTAAATTCACTTACTCGGCTAATCGTACGTTGTCCTATTTTAATATTGGACAGTCTGCGTCTTGTACTGATGACCATACTCTTTGTTTTTGTTGTGTTTATTTGCATACCATATTCCACACAAGCTTCATTCAGATCTTTCAGCATGTTATTCACTGTCCGTTCACTTTCTGCCACTAATACCATGTCATCAGCAAATCTTATACACTCTAATCTCTTTCCATCAATACATATTCCTCTTTTCCGATCTAAGCTTTTCGCGATAATCTCTTCAAGGTATACGTTAAACAACAGCGGGGAAAGGCAACAACCTTATCTAACACCTCTAAAACCTCTATTGGACGAGGTGTTTTACAACAAAGGACGCGATTTCAACAGGATGATGCATCAGCTCACTTCGATTTTAATGACCGCTAGCCCGTGAACACTCGTCGTTGAAATGGAAGGCGAGATCCTGCCCCACGGTCAACGCGATCGCCGGATCTCAAATCTTCCGGATTTTTTACTCTGGATTACTTCAACACATTGGTGTACGTAACACATAGGAATTGATGAAACCTGCTTGCTAGCGTCCAAGCTCCTTGTCTCCTGGTACAGCAGACACCAGGGATATTTGCGAGAGCGCGGCAGAACTTCATGCACCGTTGCCACGCATGCATTGAGACGCACGGTCGCCACTTTGAACGATTACTATGAACTATATTGTTGTTACGCAGTGTACGCTGTGTATGTCTATAAGACAATACATATGCATTCCGGTCCATTGGTTCACTATCTCAATATAATCAGTTCTGGACCTACTATCACCAGTTTCAATCTGACTCCAAACGTTTGAGGCATCCTACATATTTCTCAGAGCCCGTGCGTTCGATAGGCAACGCCTCTTGGAAATTACGCACCCTGGGATTCTATCACGGTCTAGCTTTATTCGATTTTGGGATGTGTTTTCACCTAAGGTTAATGGCTCTTTTACTTGATATTACTAAACGTACACATTCAGACTTTTTTCTTACTTCATTGTCCTAAATATTTTTTGTCCATTTCTTTTCCTTCTATTGTGCATGCCTTATCAATTTGCACGTTTTATAATAGTTTTCCAAGTGTTGCAGCAACTCTATATGGGCAGTTTAATGCAATCAAGATTCGGTGACCAACACCAGCTACTTATTGTGTATAACGTGTATTAACGCACTCCTTGTAAACTTATTTTGGTACTGCTGGAGCATGTGATATATTTTTATGTATTTCTAACTGAAGCCTCCTGGCAATAATATTTTGTAAATTCAATCGTTTCTGTGCAGCATGGTTCTCAAATAAAATGTTTTTTTATAGGTAAATATTTCTTTGACTTTTGCCCTTAAATTCTCGTCACTTCACTCTCTACCGTAACTTCTCTTTAATTTTTCTACCGTGCCCGTATATTCCAACAAGTCTTTCTTAATAATATTCTATTCTGTAAGTAGTATCAATTAGGAGACAATATTTTGATATATGTATTCGTAATTTCTCACTTCGCCTTAATTCTACCATTATCACATGTATTTAGCGACTCCTTTAGGTATCAATTCCGAAGTATTATGACCAAAACGATGTCGTGAAATATACAACTATCTACCAGAATAACAATTTATTGTTTCATCTTAAATGAATAATTAAAGCAATCGCAATTACGTACTTCAGTCGTGATTGATTAGTTGAGAGTATGAATGAGTATTATGTATATATTTCATTTAAATACTACTAGGATAAGGAAATAATACGGCCACTACTCCAAAAGAGGACAACTTGTTTTTGAACTTACGTACGATGAATAGAATTATGCTCTCGTAATTTGGGTGACGCAAATCAGTTCTCACAAGGAAGTCAAATTTGCACATAGGGAGTCGTAATACGTTACTATGATATGCAGGTTTATTGAATATAGTGGTTAACAGCACGGTAAATGGATGAATGAGTGAATGAATGAATAAATAGATAAATAAATACTGTACACACCAAGATATGAATGACGCTACGTGGCTTCAGTCACTTTTACTGCTACGATTTCTAATAGACAAATCTTTTCAGATACTTAACTATAGTGAACAATATTCCTTCAGTGAAATTTAATGCCTTCAAAGAAGCAGTAAGACACTGCTTCAGCACTGCAGAAAGACAGATAAGGTATCGATACTGTCACAGTAGTATAAAAAGTGTCACTTTAATAAAATAAAGAAAATAAATTAATGAAACTTGCCAGGTTATTAAAATGTGAATTCACGAGTTTAATTACTTGAAAACAAATCTGAACTTAAACACTGAGGTAAAATATAATTTTAATTTCTGGCACCATGAATAATTCTCATGAACTATCAAAATTAACACTCAAAGTATGGTACTTAGTATGAAAGACTATAGGTCCTCGAAACTGTTCCAAACAATGGTGACTTAGAAAATTTGTTAGTACTATTTATACTTACAATTCATGCAGCTATATTGCTCTTAGTATGCAAAGTATTGGCAAGCTTTTTACAAAGGTGAAAGTATGTAGTAGTTTTATGTTATAGTTTTTGCTATTGCAGACATGAAGTAATAGCTACGTGGCGACAATGTTCCATCTTTCCACAGTTTCACACAGTAACTCACTTCCCAGTTCCTGGTTCTTGCACTGACCAAATGAACTCTGCTACTGAGCGGTGTTCGTTCTTCTGTTCATCTCGCAGCCTCCTGATTAGCGGGGTATGAACTGTGCAACTTGTGGGTACAAGAGTCCGCTGTTCTAGAAGGCGCCTCCCTATATTCACGAATTCCTGCGTCCTTTCTCTCTCGCACCTCTTGCCTGCACAACCATCATTCTTCGTCTACAAAGTCTTTTAGCAAGAATCTGCTTTGCGTTACACCTCAAACTATTTCAAGCTTCCATAAGATTTTAAGTCTCTGTCGTTTCCAATGTTACTCCTACATGGTTATACAAAACCATTCTCGTTTTTCATCAAATATTTTTATTACATAAAATACGTTGTTCCTTATACCACAATATTTAAACACTATTATATGTATGAAAACGAACATTCTTATACCTGTAAAGGAAAAGTAAATTTGTATTTCAGTAACGAAAACTCAGGTGTAGTTTCACACTTTCAATAGCAGCGAAATTAAGATTTCGAGCAGTGATGCTGGATTGAGAGGGGTGTACAAATTCCAAAATCGATTTATTTACACTCAAAAATTCCAGTTAGCATTTATAAGTACATTCTCATTTAAAAGATTACAACAAATCTAAAATATCAACACAACTTCAGCAATTCAGTCTCCAGTAACAGTTTTCCAAGAACAACAAACTAATCACTTAATTGAATTCATTTTCGAGCAAATAAAACGCTCACTTTCAGGTTGAACAACTAGCTCTTAGAACGATTACTAACTTTCATCTAAAAACAATCTGAAAGGCGCCAAAATATGGAATAACTAGAACTAATGTTAACCAAACTGTCCAACAGCGCAATAAACAACTTACAGAAATCTACGTGCTGGCCAACAGCAAATAGCACACCCATTCAAGAAACATTCTGCCCACTGGCAAACATCGATGAAAAAGCAACTACATAGATTTGTATAAACATTGGTTGTGGTGAAATAAGCAGTTTAATACAAATTACAGACTGCTGATTTATTATCCCCCACCACTCTCTCCACCCACACTCTGTGTCCCCCCACTCTCTCTTCCCACACTCTCTCTCTCCCCAAACTCTCTCCCCCCACACTCTCTCCCCCCACATTCTCTACACATTCCCACACTCTCTATTGCCCGACATATGCTGTACCTTCCAACCCACTCTCTACCCCCCGACCAACTCTCTACCCCCTGACCCATGCTCTGCCCCCCTGACCCACTCTCTACCCCCTTCGTCCCACTCTCTATCCCCCGACCCACTCTCTACTCGACACACTCTCTTCACCTGACCCAGTCTCTACCCCATACCCACACTCTCTCCTCACCCCACACTCTCTCCCCACCCCACACTCTCCCCCCACCCTACACTCTCTTCCCCCACACTCTCTCCCCCTTGCACTCTCTCCCCACCGCACAATCTTTCCCCCCACACTCTCTGCCCCCACACTCTGACCCCCTCACACTCTCTATCACCCACACTCTCTCCCCGACACACTCTCTCTGACCCCCACACTCTTTCCCCCCAAAGTCCTTCCCCCCACTCTCTCTCTCTCCCCTGCACACTCTCTGCACCCTACACTCTTGCCCCCCACAGTATTCCCCCCACTCTCTCCCCCACACACTCTTACTCCCCACACTCTCTCCCCTCATACACTCTCCCCCCACATACTCTCCCCCCACCCCACACTCTCCTCTCCCCACTCTCTCCCCCCACCATCTGCTCCCCCACACTCTCTCTCCTCAACTCTCCCTCCCAGTCCAACCCGTCTCCCATACGAGTGTACCGTGAATATCGGGAATCTGGTAAAACATCAAATCTGCGACATCTCTGTGGCCAGAAAAAGATCCTGCAAGAACGAGACAAAGGACGACTGAAGAGAATCGTTCAACGTGACAGACGTGAAACCAAATTGTTGCAAATTTTAATGCTGGGTCATCAACAAGTGTCAGCGTGCGAACCATTCAACGAAACATCATCAATATGGGCTTTTGGAGCTGAAGGCCCACACGTTACCCTTGATGACTGCATGACACAAAGCCTTACGCCTCGCCTGGTTCAAATGGCTCTGAGCACTATGGGACTCAACTGCTGTGGTCATAAGTCCCCTAGAACTTAGAACTACTTAAACGTAACTAACCTAAGGACATCATACACATCCATGCCCGAGGCAGGATTTGAACCTGCGACCGCAGCAGTCGCACGGTTCCGGACTGCGCGCCTAGAACCGCGAGACCACAAGGCCGGTGCCTCGCCTGGACCCGTCAACAGCGACATTGGACTGTTAATGACAGGAAACATGTTGCCTGGTCGGAGGAGCCTCGTTTCAAATTGTATCGAGCGGATGGACGTGTAGGGGTATGGTGACAACCTCACGAATCCATTGCCCTTGCATGTGAGCAGGGGACTGTTCAAGCTGGTGGAGGCTGCGCAATGGTGCGGGACGTGTGCAGCTGGAGTGATATTGGACCCCTGCTGCGTCTAGATACGAATCTGACAGGTGACACGTACGTAAGCATCCTGTCTGATCACCTGCATCCAGTCATGTCCATTGTGCATTCCGACGAAGTTGGTCAATTTTAGCAGAACAATGTGACACCTCACAGGTCCAGAATTGCAACGGATTGACTCCAGGAACACTCTTCTGAGTTAAAACACTCCCGCTGGCCACCAAACTCCCCAGACATGAACATATTGAGCATATCTGGATGCCTTGCAATGTGCTATTCAGAAGAGATCTCGACCCCGTCGTACTCTTACGAATTTAAGGACAGCCTTGCAGGATTCATGGTGTCAGTTCCCTCCAGAACTACTTCAGACGTTAGTAGAGTCCATACCACATCGTGCTGCGGTACTTCTGCGTGCTAGCGGAGGCCTTACACGATATGAGGCAGGTGTACCAGTTTCTTTATTTCTTGAGTGTAGTAGCAGCAGTAGTAATAGTAGTAGTAGTAGTAGTAGTAGTAGTAGTAGTAGCAGGAGCAGCAGTAGTAGTAAATACAATAATCATAAATAATTACGAGCGACAGGGTAAGGCTAATTACTTGCTTGCAGCAATAATCGGCTTTAACAAATAACTTAACTCAACAAGCCAAAAACACAATGCCAGAACTTTCTTTTAATAAAACATGTCCTTAACTCACGATAAGCAAACACGCTGCTAAAACCAGCATAAAATGTGGTGAAAATTTTATCAAGTACGCAAGCAGCTATATAGATTAAGGTCGTCCACACGTGAGGCAGATTAGACTCAAACTAATAATTAAGGTTAGCTAATTTGCAAATATTCACGTAACATAATAATAAAGACAATCCCATGGGCTTAAGCAAGTTTAGAAAATCTTTTTTACCCCAAATTCATAACATGGGCAATATGAACATATTGCAAAGGAAATGTACAAGTTTAAGAGAATTTTAAATGGAGTTCCATAAATCAGATCATTAAGTAATATAGCCCCTACTTAACTTAAAATTTATTAGGAGGCAAAGTGAATCAGCATTCTAAGGCAATCACAGATGCGCCTCAAAGGCAGCCAAGAAATAACAAGGCGGTGCGTAACAGCAAAAAGCCCTCGCGGCCACCAGCAGCTGAAAAACGGGCTGCGATGCTCAAAAGGGTAAATAGAGGATAAACGCACCACATGGCAGATATTTAAAAGTCCTGGAAATATCCAGTGTGGCTCCCTGAACCCAGGCCTGCACAGAATGGAATATCGAAGCCGGACATATCAGCGAGCGCGGAAAAAGGGACGCTATACTCAGCTCGGTGCCATAACTTCGACTTCACAGTTACACCATTCTTGACGTAAACAGAGCCAACTGCCCACTGACCCACTATGTCGAGAAGTCTACCCGCTATGTCCGCTACTCCGCTGTCACTCGTTGCCTGGCTCTTACTACCCCAACCAATGCTGCTCAACGGCTACTTTAGGACTTGTTCTGCCAGAGATAATCAGCGACAAGCTACAATCGATTCGCGCTGCGAATAATAGCGCCATTGAATAACGCTGGAAATCGAGACACTCGAAATTGATTTTGAACTCCCCACGGATCAACGTTATCTTTATATCAGTCAATTATTAGTAGCAATGCAGTATTAAATGTTCTGCATATTGACGTTGTTAGCACATTGGATGAAAACATTCTGAATAATTTCAGCGCCGTGCGTAATGCTGCTTCGAGACACATGCTGTATATTTTACCGTGAAAGACGAAAACTGGAGAATGTTCAGATCCACATAGTCACTTGGAATTGTAACACCGAAAATGCAGGATGCATGGCACGTGCTACCGATACATAACGTTTTTTGAACTGCACGTAAATATTTGTAATTTAAATGCTTTCTTTTAATAAGTAAAGACATTGCTTCACTGTGTGTGTACATTTAGGTAGAAGTCTGTTGACGTTTCATTCTATTTATGTGTTTTACTGTGAAACTTACAAGATGTGGAAAAAGGCCAAAGGAATTGTTATTTGCATCGACCAACAGCGATAATAGCAGTGCTTGTGCGTTGTAAAATCTTTGAGTAGGGGGTTGTTGCGCAGAGCGCGCGGAGAGAGCGAGAGACGGGTTCAAGCGCTTGTAGTGTGCGGAAGTGTGGCGTTAACGCTCTCGCAGTAGAGAGTACCATTTTCGGCGGCATCATGTACCTGCGCCGGCCAGATGTCTAGAGCAGGACTACGGACAGTGGACGGGCGGAAGAGGCTGTATTAATTACGACTGCCCGTTCCTATAATTAGCCGTGGCTCCACAATATGCTACCATCTTCATCAACAGCAGCAGTTCCAGCAACACAGTTACGTCGTCGGCTCCGAGTTTCGTCGTATGCACAGCACTGAAGTAAGACGGTTCATTGGTAGAAAGTATTAACGGCTAACCCAGCAGCACAACTGAATGTGATTTGATTGATAAAACGTATTTAAATAATAGTTAGGTAAACTCAGGACGATTCTGTCCTCATTGTCCTCAGACATTGTTACCAAGCAGGGTCCTTGTTCCTTTTTTTCCTTATATGCTCACCGAGTGTCAAAAGAAACAAATTGAATAGTTATAGCCATTTTATTAATCAATAATTTCACTTTTAAGAATTTTAGCCTCACTCTACTTTCAATTAACTGTTGTACAACAGAGGCTTCAGTATGTGACTAAAGTAAAGCAATTTCATTTTTCAAGTATGAGAATCAATCACTGGAAAAAATCAAAATCTAAAGAAATGCTCAAATTAAGACTGCAGAAGTTTTATTTATTTTTCGTATAGCTTGGAGCACATAGCAGTTTGGTTTGGTACGTATTCTAGTATTTAATTCTGTTCAAGTCAGTAAAAATGGCTCAGTTATTAAGACAATAATATGAAATCAAAAATGGCTCTGAGCACTATGGGACTCAACATCTATGGTCATCAGTCCCCTAGAACTTAGAACTACTTAAACCTAACTAACCTAAGGACATCACACAACACCCAGCCATCACGAGGCAGAGAAAATCCCTAACCCCGCCGGGAATCGAACCCGGGAACCCGGGCGTGGGAAGCGAGAACGCTACCGCACGACCACGAGATGCGGGCAATAATATGAAATCCAATTTGCAAAATAAGTAACGGCAAAGTAAAAAGTGCTTGCCTTTTTCTAAATTTCTTTGATGACCTAATGCTGAGGTCACTGAAAGTCATTGTTCACGTAACCAAGTTCAGTACTAACATATAATTTAATTGCATTTTTTCAAATCATTACTCGATTGCCTTTTTCAAAATTTAATGCCAAACATAACGTAAGAGTGACTTCTCAGTTTTCTTTATCATTATATACTCACTTAAAATTAGTGTAAAAAAAAAAAGTGGCAACCTTTAGTTGCCACGTCGGAGTTTAATAATAGATGTTTTTCTTTCCCATCATCTTGTACAGGATTTTGGATGTAACTTGCCACAGTGGGCTGGCGACCGTTAAGTACTTCCTTTTCGTTCATTAGTGCAGATTTTGGATTCATGATCAGTGGTACCTCTATCTGTCCAGTATTGTTCGTGAGTGAATGCACAAAATAACTTTCATTTTCCAAATTATAGCCCTGTTCGATTTAATTACTTTTATTTCTAGTAGACTTTACATCAGAAGTGTCGCTTGTAAACTTTTCTCCTACTTCACTTCTTCGGG
Source organism: Schistocerca nitens (assembly GCF_023898315.1). Classification (NCBI taxonomy): domain Eukaryota; kingdom Metazoa; phylum Arthropoda; class Insecta; order Orthoptera; family Acrididae; genus Schistocerca; species Schistocerca nitens. The sequence goes on along the minus strand of NC_064619.1, from coordinate 48,386,120 downwards.
AAAGATAGCCTTGTGCAATTAGAAAAAATCCATTAGGCATACAAGCGATCCACGGTCATATTTTATATCGCAAGCAGGATAGGCCGATTCGTAAGAGGTAGGTTAGAGTATATGTTCGAAATATCTGCCTGACGTCATTATTTCCCACTTACACTGGCGAATGTCGATGTTCATCAAGCACTGTTGGTGAAAGTTGTTAAAAATATTTTGTTGCTGGTTTGAATCATACTGTAGTTTACTATCAAACCAAATTATGAGATATAAGTGGCGATCAAAAAATTCTCGTTCAAAGGCCGTACAATCCAGAATCATTCTGCCAAGCAGGCAAGATCACCCCACCGACATACCAGGCTGAAGATACCCGTGTCCTGCTGCGAGAAGAAGTCCGTAACTGAGCGCTACACAGGCTCGTCCAACAGGAGTGCTCGACCCTTCAAGGCCTTTCTTTAAGGGGCCGAATGTGTGGCGATCGCATGGGGAGAGATGAGGACTGTGGGGCGGGTGCTCGAGTGTCTCCCACTTGAAGTGGAGTGATGTATGAGGGTGACCTCTGACATCGAACAGAATCCTGTGCAGAATCGCGGCCAGCACGGAACTTGGCTCGCGATTCCACAACAGTGGTTCTCGACAGACATGCCGCCCCATAAACATTTTTCATTCTCTGACGGATGTTTACCGAGGCTCGTCCTTCGGCGCGAAGAAAATAATAACAGCATGTTGGTCCTGATTTCAAGCATCTGGTAATAACATCGCCATGGTTCACGCTTCTGCACAAGAGACGCTTTACTTCGCACAAACGCTGAAGCAACCCCTCAAACGGACAGTTTTTGATCGTCCCTTACCTGTTAAAATACACTCCTGGAAATTGAAATAAGAACACCGTGAATTCATTGTCCCAGGAAGGGGAAACTTTATTGACACATTCCTGGGGTCAGATACATCACATGATCACACTGACAGAACCATAGGCGCATAGACACAGGCAACAGAGCATGCACAATGTCGGCACTAGTACAGTGTATATCCACCTTTCGCAGCAATGCAGGCTGCTATTCTCCCATGGAGACGATCGTAGAGATGCTGGATGTAGTCCTGTGGAACGGCTTGCCATGCCATTTCCACCTGGCGCCTCAGTTGGACCAGCGTTCGTGCTGGACGTGCAGACCGCGTGAGACGACGCTTCATCCAGTCCCAAACATGCTCAATGGGGGACAGATCCGGAGATCTTGCTGGCCAGGGTAGTTGACTTACACCTTCTAGAGCACGTTGGGTGGCACGGGATACATGCGGACGTGCATTGTCCTGTTGGAACAGCAAGTTCCCTTGCCGGTCTAGGAATGGTAGAACGATGGGTTCGATGACGGTTTGGATGTACCGTGCACTATTCAGTGTCCCCTCGACGATCACCAGTGGTGTACGGCCAGTGTAGGAGATCGCTCCCCACACCATGATGCCGGGTGTTGGCCCTGTGTGCCTCGGTCGTATGCAGTCCTGATTGTGGCGCTCACCTGCACGGCGCCAAACACGCATACGACCATCATTGGCACCAAGGCAGAAGCGACTCTCATCGCTGAAGACGACACGTCTCCATTCGTCCCTCCATTCACGCCTGTCGCGACACCACTGGAGGCGGGCTGCACGATGTTGGGGCGTGAGCGGAAGACGGCCTAACGGTGTGCGGGACCGTAGCCCAGCTTCATGGAGACGGTTGCGAATGGTCCTCGCCGATACCCCAGGAGCAACAGTGTCCCTAATTTGCTGGGAAGTGGCGGTGCGGTCCCCTACGGCACTGCGTAGGATCCTACGGTCTTGGCGTGCATCCGTGCGTCGCTGCGGTCCGGTCCCAGGTCGACGGGCACGTGCACCTTCCGCCGACCACTGGCGACAACATCGATGTACTGTGGAGACCTCACGCCCCACGTGTTGAGCAATTCGGCGGTACGTCCACCCGGCCTCCCGCATGTCCACTATACGCCCTCGCTCAAAGTCCGTCAACTGCACATACGGTTCACGTCCACGCTGTCGCGGCATGCTACCAGTGTTAAAGACTTTTTTTTTTTTTTTTTTTTTTTTTTTTTTCCACTAGCTGCTTATATTTTATGACCCACCGTCTAATGTCTTATGGTGGGTCGTGTATTGCCACTTAGCCGCTGTGACTGGGTCCGGGGTCCGCAGTGACTGAAAGTAACACCACACCGGCTCCCGTCCCCACTCACACCGTTGCCCGTGTCCCGCCACGTGGAGGCGGGCTTTGTTTAGATCCATTTGATTTTTTTTTTTTTTTTTGTGCAGCATTAGAAAAACTTATAACTAATACAAAATCAAGTAAGATATTAATAAACAGAACGAAATTAAATATTTAGAAAGAAGGAAGGAAGAGAACTGAATAGAGAAGTTATAGGTATAATATGGCCCGTCACCTGGTTGTGGGCGGCGGCCCGGGTCTTGGAATGACCCTCAAGACGCTGGCCGTTGCTCACCATGCTTTTAACATCTACCATCCTAAAAACTACCTTAACTAGAAGAGATTAGGGTACGTTAAAGCTAGAAACTAAGACTAAGACCTCCATGTCCAGCCGGCTAAACTATTTACGATATACAATAGAGAGGTAACTGATTTTGTGCTTGGCTCAAAGTTGCTAATGAAAGGGTACTCGTGGTAAAAGTAATAAGGTAATGACGCTAACGGTTTGTGTTGAGCCTGCAAGGCTCCTAGTAGAGTACATCAGGCGCGAGCACCTCCCGGCCCCGCCGACAACACGACCTGAACGGTGGTTTTCCCCGATCTACCATAGGTATCCGTCGGGTTGGGCTCAAAAGAGAGGAACCACAATTAAGATCCTTCCATCCAGGACGTGCGCCGCCTCCTACCAGGGGGGCGTGAGTCCCTTGAAGAGGTGCCCAACTTTAAGCTTCAGATGAGAAGTTCTTAGTATAGTGGAGGTTGAGGTATAGGCTGTGTAGGTTGGTTGTACAAACAGTTCACACTGAGCCAATGAGACTTACAATGATACATGGTGTGGCAGTTAGCACCTTCCGGCCCCGCCAGCAACACAGCCTGAGCGGTGGTTTTCCCCGATCTACCATAGGTATCCGTCGGGTTGGGCTCAAAAGAGAGGGACCACAATTAAGATCCTTCCATACAGACTGTGCGCTGCCTCTTAACGGAAGGTGTAGGTCCCTTGTAGAGGTACCTAGCTTTAAGCTCTTATTGGACATGGAGATGCTGTTAACTATTTATATATACGGTGCAATCTGTTTTTAGGATTGTGTGTGACTTGTGCACCTCTTGTCGGTTGTTCCACTCTGTTCTTTGAATTTGACACTATGGATCATCCGCACTGGACGCTTCAATATCTGTGTTGGTGCCCTGGTCTGTATCTGTTTCTTCTTCATCACTCGTGGTGCTAATCATATCTGTATCCCCCTGGGCATCGTGACGTCTGTTTGGACCGACTTGCCTTCGGTAGGGTCTGTTGCGCAAGTATTCTATTTGTTGGATCTTCGAGATTTCGTCCGTTAGTTTGTTGAGTTCAGTCCACCTTTCCGGGTCGCGTATTATGGCATGTAGTTCGTTCTGTGTGTTCAGGCGATTTATGTGTACTGTGTGTCTTATGTTCGTGCGTTGTCCGCAGAAGAAGACAGTATGTTCAGGGGAACCTTCTTCCCCGCATGTGCATCTATTAGTCTGCTGCAGACTCACGCGGTACAGGTGCGTGGGATAAGGGCCATGTCCTGTGATGAAATGTACCATACCGCGGCTGGGATCAATATGTTTTAGTTTTAGTCTTTCCCGGATGTCAGGGAAGAAGTTGTAGACACGGCGGCCCTTATCGCTGTTGGCCCACTCGCTCTGCCAGGTATCCACTCGCCATGCTCTGAGTTGGCGTGTTGTCTCAATCGGTACACCAGTGATCTGCCGAACCTGGTCTATTCTCCCCATCCTAAGCCAGTACATTGCTGCGCGGTACCTGATGGTGATATCTATGGGGAAAATTCCCATGACGACACATAGTGCGTCATTTGATGTTGTGTTAAATGCCCCTGTTAGTCGAAGTAGAACACTTCTTTGGCCTCGACGTACAATGGTTCTGTTGGTTGAGAGATTTAACCTGTGGGCCCACGTACTGGCAGCAAAGCATAGTACTGACTCGAAGAGAGCGCAATGGTATGTTCGTGTCACTGACAGGGGTAGTCTGAATTGTTCCGAATTTAGCCTAGCCAGTTTGTGTAGTATCTTTTCTGCTTTGTTTGTGCATATTCGCATGTGTTCGTGGAAGTTCAATCGTTCATCAATGTATACTCCTAGATAGCGTGTGACTGCTAGTCTTTTTATGTTTGTGTCCCCGATTTTGACTATTGGGTTCCTGCGCAGGATACCCTTTAGCAATGTATAAGTTGTTTTGTTTCCTGCTATCTTTAATTTATTATCTGTGCACCATTGGGTTATTGTCCTAAGTGTTCCATTGGCTCTTTCTTCTAGCTGGGCACGGTTATTTGCTGAAACTACGACGAGTAGATCATCAGCATAAGCGACAGCTCCATCTGTCAAGATGTGCTCCTCTAGTAACTGTAGGAGCGGTTCTATAACTATGTCCCAGAAGATGGGGCCGCAGATCGACCCTTGTGGACAGCCTTTTGTAATTCGTTTAATCACTTTCTGGTTGTCCATTTGCCAAACGACCGTTCTGTCTCTGCAGTAGTCCATGAAACTATTATACAGAGACTCCGGTACCTGCAGGTGTCTGAGCCTCTTGAACAAGGCCGGCCACCAGAGGTTGTCGAAGGCACCTGAGATGTCTATCATAATTGCAAGTGTGTATTTGGAGGGTGTGTCGTGTACTATTTGAAGTGCTCTGTTAATTGCGTCGTCTATAGATTTCCCTTCCCTGAAGCCGTATTGGTGTGGTGTCAGTCCCCGTAGTGTTCGGTGTGCTTGTAGTCTTTTGCAGAGTAGTTTTTCTTGTACTTTACCGAGTGTATTGATAAGGCAAATTGGTCTGTATGACTTGGGGTCTGATGGGTCTTTGTCTGGAGCCTTTTTTATGATAACCGCCTTCGAGGTCTTCCACACTGCAGGCACACGGCCCAGCCTTAATGCATCGTTTAACAACGTTGTGAGAAACGGGGTGATCTGCGGTGCAATTTGTTTCAGTACCTCAGAGTGGATACCATCCGGTCCAGGCGCCTTTTTGTTTTTGAGTTCTGAGATCGCTGTCGCCACTTCTTCCTGCGCAAATGGACAGGTGACGGTTGGTGTGGTGTATACTGTGCCTACTTCGCGTCTCAGAGCTGCATGTTGTGGTGTGTCTGTGTATGCGATGTCGTCGGGCAGGAGTTTGCTCAGCAGGAACTCCGCTGTGCGTCTCCAGCCCTTAGTCATCTCACCATCCTCCTGTCGCAGCGTTCCCAGAACCAGTGGGCTCTTAATTTTCTCTGTCACGATTTTGTATGGTTCCCCCCAAATGTTTAGTTGTGTTTGTGCTGCTACATGGCTGTTCCAATGGTCTTTCCTGGTCTTATTCAGCTCAAGTTTATATTTATCCTTGGCAAGCCGGTAGTCGTGTAGTCGTAATTGTCTTTCTCTATCTGAAATTGCTCGTTGGTAAAGTTTACGTTTACGTTTTGAGTCTTGTTTGAGTCGTGTTAATTGTGTAGTCCAGGGAATATTTTGGTGTTTTGTCATTCTTTGTGTGGGTATGCAGGTGTTCTGTGTGTGTGTGATGATATCTGTCAGCATGTGTGCTCTGTAATCAACACTGCCGGTGATGTCTTGCGGTATGTGCTCATGTATTTTTTGTCTGACCCTGTCCCAGTCTGTTTTGTCAAATAATAGTCTTTTTGGTAGTGTTTCTGTGTTGACGTTTGGTGTGCCACTTAAGGTTAGTGTGATGATGTTGTGGTCGCTAGCAGTGATCTGGTCATGTACGGTCCAGTCTCGTACGTGGTTGATGGCGGCATTATTAACGAGGGTGATGTCTATGTTTGATGAATGACCGTTGTGTCCGATGTGAGTCGGGTGATGTCCTTCCTTGTTGAGTACGTGTAGTCTGTTTTCTTGGATGATGTCATTTATTATTCTACCTCTGTTGTCAGTTCTGTCTGAATGCCACAGGGTTGATCTGGCATTTATGTCTGCACAGATGAGAAGTTTTTTGTTGCCAGCGTATTGCGCAACATCTCTGATGAGGTCTGCGTATGGTTTGATGCAATGACAGAATTGGGCGTACAGCGACGCGATGATCCAAGTATCCCCCTTGTGTGTGACTTCAACTGTAACTAGGTGCTCGGAACAGAGTTCTGTAATTTTGACTGGATGTATTTCTTTGTTTAGGATTATGACAGATGCCATGCAGCCTGTCCCCTCCGCAACTGTCACCGCACTTGGAGGAAAGTTGGGGATATGCCCTTGTCTAGTGTAGGGCTCCTGTATGCACAGAATGTCACTTTTTAGTTCACGTAGGACCCGTGGGAGCTCCGAATTTACAAGTATACTCCGCATAGCATTAAGCTGTGCTATTAGCAGTTTGGGTGTTTAACTGTGGCGTAGCACTTGCTGCCAGTTTGACTGTAATCGAAGTATGTTCTCCCATGAGCCCTTACGTGATCCTTGTAAAGCTTGTCCATATCGAATGGTTCCTCCCTGCGGGCGCACACCTGCATGAGCAGGTCTAGTAGGCTGTCTGGATCTGTTGGAATATTCTCCGTTTTGAGAATCAGTCTATCGGTTTGCTCTGATGTACGGAAACAAACAGATTGGCCGTACGGGTGTAGGGTGCGGATGAGCATCCGCTGTGCCGTCTCTAAGATGTCTCTTTTTTCTAGCCTACTTAATTTTACATTTATATCTAGCTTGTCGTAACTAAAACTATCGGTGTCGATGGCGTGTGTTGGCGTCTCTGCAGCCGTGACGTGTCGTGATGGTGTAGTGGCGTTGTTGTGCACCTCTGCGGGGGGCGCTGGATTGACTTCCTCGTTGGTTGTTGTGGGGGTTTCCTTGGGCGTCGGCATTGAGGTTGTTGGTTGGGAGGCTGCGAAGGTGTTGGTATCATCAGGGGAATGCACTTTCGTATCACTAGGTTTTGACGCAGCCTGCGATTGCCGCGATTGGTCGTCACACGCTTTCACTTTCGGGACTCTCTTAGGCTGTTTGGGTTTCCTATGCGGTTTTAGTTTCCTAAAGGCTGCGATGATTCGTTTGTTTTTTGTGTGTGTTTCGTTTGTGCAGTCTTGATGTGTATCAGATGTGTCGGTTGTTTGTGCCTCCATTCTGCATTGATATGACGTGATTTCGTTCCCGCTTGACTGCTCGTCTACGCTACCTGTGACAGACATAACAGCTTTTGGTATGTTATGCGCACTATCGCCTCTGTTGCCAGACCCTCCGCAGACTTTTGTTGCGGTTGTTGCTGCGGCTTTTTGTGTGGCATTCGTGATGTCTGCCGGCGCTGTGGCCTGTTCAAGGTCGGTATTACTGTTTCGAATATCATTGTTATGAACACTACAATCTCTGGCGTAAGGGCAATAATAGACGTCGTCTTCTTCCTCTGTCAATGAGTTAGAGAGAGTTATTTTGCGTTTGATTTGATTACAGTCTGAGGTGTCTGATTTGTTCATGTTTTCCGTTTGGACTCCAGTTGTGCTTGCTTGCGTTACGGTTGTGTTTAGCACCGTTGGGTTCAAGGTCTCACCTTGTATGAATTTGATTGGGTTGATGCGTCCTTCGCATTTTGTAGTGTCGTATGTGCGTCGTTGTGCTGGAGTGGATGGGTGATCTTGAGTGGTTAGCAACGCTGTTTTGTGCAGTTGCTTTGGTTGGTCATGTGTGGTGTGGTTTTCTGGTCTGTCGGTATCAGGATTTGGGGTTATCATGTCTATTCTCAGTAGTTCGTCTTCGAGTTCGTCTATCCTGTTCATAAGGGTCGTCTGGAATGTCATCCAGTACATTATTTGTCTTTTGATTAGTTTGGCGGCTACTGGTGACATTTGTCCTGTGAGTGTTAGGTCGTCTATGTATTCAGTGATTGCATGATGGCTGTCCTCCAGGTTTGTATTGTGTATCAAGCCTGGAATGTGACCATTGTTGGGGTAGTCGTCAGGTAATAGTTTTTGCCTCTTACGCCAGAGTATTGCACGTAGATGGTTTCTGTGCCTGGTGGATGGTGATTTGTATGATCTTGTTTTTTCAGGGGTTGATTTATGGAGCATGTTGTTTGACTCAGGGGGGTGTTCAGTTGCCATAGTCAGTACTGTCAATTAGTCTATCAAGCAGCTGTTTGTAGGTCTGGCAGACGCCACCCCTGCTCTTATTGCAAATTCGGTTTCTGTTCCTGCAAGGGATGCAATCGATGGGCTCTGATGCTCGACAGTCCGCGCGTTTGTGGCCCTTTTTGCCACACCTTGAACAGGTCGTACCTGTGTCTGCGCAGGCTTTGGTTGTATGGCCAAGGTCACAACAGTTGTAACACTGGCTCACTGACGTATAGTCTTTGACAGATAGGGATTGGAAGTCTATGTACACCCTTCCTTTTTTGGTGAGGTACCAATAAATTCTTGGTGTGACTTCCAACACTTGGTGGTTGTATCCCTTTCCTTTGGGCCCTGTACGGAATCTGATTTTCACGTCTTTGTCGAATTCGTCTTTTGTGAAATCGTCACTGAGATTTTGGTCGTATAAACACTCAAGAAATTCTCTATCCGAGATAGTGTCTGTCACTCGATAGACTATCACCAAAGGTTGCCGCTTTCTGGGCCCCTCACACGCGATATTCTCAATATCTTTCGTCTTTTCTATTATTTTCCTACAGTCCTCCTGTGTTGCTGCTTCGACAATCACAGCTGTCTTCGTGTTTCTTATTGACTTAATGTGTAGGTTGTCTCGTCTTGGGTTGATGTTTTTTGTCAACGTTTGTTTTATTGTTTTCGTGTCTTGGTTGTTGGTAGACTTTATGAAGAGAGTGGTTGCCTGCTTGGCTTTTGCCACCTCAATGCGTTTATGTTCTTTGGGTGCGGTGGAGAGTGCCGCGGCGTATGTTAGTGTCTTGGCCTGTTGCTGTGCCTGTTCAGTAACCTTTCCTGTCAGATCCCTAATTTGGTCCCTGAGCTCTTGGTTTATTTCAGCGAGTTTTGTATTGTCTTCCTCGAGTTTGTTGACCTGTTCTGTGAGAGACTCAATTCTAAGGTCCTTAACTGGGTCAGCTGAGTGCTGAAGTTCGCGCAGTAGATCTTTGTTCTGCTCTTGCAGCAGCTCGACCTTTGCTTCTGCTGACGTGAGTTGGAAAGCCAAAGGGAATATTTTATTCCTTATCGTATTCAGTACGCTACTCGATACATGTTTGGCCTTTAATTCCGCCCCAATGTCATTTAATAGCTCGTCAATTGCAGCGATCTTCTGGCTCGGTGACATGACGGCATATTCGTGGGCACCAGACGCCATGCCTATAGGCGATACTTTGCAACTGGTGCTGCTCTGCGCTCTACTAAGCGTCCCTTTCGTGGACTTGGGTGTGGTGTTAGCACCACTTAGTTGGCGTGCTCGATCCAGGATTGCGAATCTGTGTTATAGTTCTTAAAGAGTGACCTTTATTTGGTGTGTATTGCGTATGCGGCACCACATTGTGACACGTAAGTCCCAAAAGCGATACGTCACAGAACGAGGCCGAATATGGGCTGGGTGGCTTCGCCGGCGATGTCCGATCGACACCGAGCGCCGCGGTCAGCTCCGCACGTCAGCCGACCACGTGGTTCGCGGGACCAGGTGGGGACTGTGAGCTCGCGTAAGCTGCTGACTCCCGCGGTTGGGCGCGGAAACACGAGTCGTGCTTAGCAACACCGGTTTGCTGTGGCCAGCGCAGTTTGGCCTACTTGCGAAACTCACGCGTAGTGCGTGTCAGCTGGCGCACTGCGACCTACTCTCGGGACTTTACGTTCCGTCGCTCGGCGTATCGCTTTACGTTACTCGTAATCAATTTTCTTCACTATCGACAGTTTATGACTTTTACCTATAATATGTCTATAATTCAGAATTATGATCGTTTCATTTCACTGTATGGGTATTGTTCACACTGGTTTCCTTCGTATTAAGCTAGTCTTTTCTGCGAGATTTGCTACCATATGTTAGTCTTCGTTTTTAGTCTAAGTCCGTTGTTATCAGTTTTTTATTCGGGACACTTTTGGAAGCTACCCTTCACTGTTCCAACATGTTATCGTGAGTTTGGTGGATATTTAACGTTTAATTACGGAGAAAAATCCTACCATACGCTACTTTGATGATTCGTCACACGGTAACTTTCCTTTCATATTATTTTTAACACTTTCACAGCACTGCGGTTAGTAATGTTAGTAATGTCAAGCGTTCCTAATCGTATTAGTAGTGTTTTTGGATATTAGTTGTAGTGAAATACCTTTGATGAGGTCCGACATTCTGTAAATGTGCCCGCGAAGTCACTAATGCACTATTTCTCTAGTCTAAAGACGAGAAAATTTTGTAGGACTGCTTCACTTCACTATTATCCATCACTGATCACTGTTTTTTTCGTTCACTGGCGTGATTGTTCCCGAAAGAACCGACAAAAAGACCGTAGTTGCGGGAGCGCGAGCGAGACACGTCCGTACGCGCTCGTACTCGAACAGGATGCGATGGAGCTCCGTATGCCACGGCAAACTGGCTGACACTGACGGCGGCGGTGCACAAATGCTCCGCAGCTAGCGCCATTCGACGGCCAACACCGCGGTTCCTGGTGTGTCCGCTGTGCCGTGCGTGTGATCATTGCTTGTACAGCCCTCTCGCAGTGTCCGGAGCAAGTATGGTGGGTCTGACACACCGGTGTCAATGTGTTCTTTTTTCCATTTCCAGGAGTGTAGAAGAAAGGCTAAGTGAAAGTACATGTAAATAAACTGTGCGTTTTCAGGCGCCAGTTTCCATCGATCGTCATTTTGATCTTTGAGTCGACTTCGATGCTTATTTGTCTTCTGCTCATCTTTGGCGGCGCTGATTTAACGGCAGCGCGTGCGCTCTGCTGGAGAGGTGTGTCGGGATCTGCGGTGAGCGAGAGTCACGTGGGACTGTGTACGTAGGCAGGACGGCAAGAGGACGAGTCGGACAACGAAGGAGCGGGGCCAGCGGCTGCGGCGTGTTGAGTCGTGAGGGCAGATCCACCGCCCATGGTAATTTGGTTTTCCTAGAGGTCGGAAGGATAAGTTCCTTCGAGTCTGTTATAAGCTACGCCGGTCGATTGAATTGGAGTCGCCGAGTTCCTTCAGAGGGTTGCGTGCGGCTTAATTGAATATGCCAGTGTACTAAAAATCCTTTGGGATTGTTTTAGTTGTTTATCACCTACCCCGGTGTCGTGACTGACTATCTTGACGGCAGTTGAAGAAGTGTGGCTACGGCCAACCAATCGACATGAAGTGTGGTTAAAGACGTAGCTAGGAGTGCAACGAGTAGTGAATAAGTCCGGCTCTGGTGTTTTAAGACACGCCGAGATACGTCTCCTATTCTACCTTGTAATTCATTTGGTAGTTTGGCGTGTAAATGTGCGCCGAGATAATTCTTGTCATCTTAACTTCAGGGCATGATTTTTAGCGAACTTATTAATCAAAGTTTAAGGGCTGACACTGGCCAAGTAACACACAGAGGCTAATTTGTTTGTATTCAGTTGTATTGATCACCTGTTCTCTAGATAAGGTTGTGTAGTTTATGTCTCAGAATATTGTCTGCCGCTGATGTGTGTTGTGTTATAGATAATTGGCAGCGGTCGACGCGAGCATACTGGGGGCAGAGCACCACGGGGGCAGAGAGATATAAGGCCCTGGCCTCTCCTTTACTTCTTGGGTTATGTTGTCACTGTTGCGTGATTCCACCTTTCCGGTGGTGAATTATAGCATCTAAAGTTCAATTGTAGTGCAAAGTTGAGTACATTTCTATGTTATTTCCTGTCTCGTGGATTTCTCGTATCGCTTTGAATCCTTGGTCTGCTCGCGTCTATCGCTAATTCAAATGCAATATTGAAGCTACCTCATTTTAGGGGTATTGTCATATGGCTATGTTCTAGTTGTAATCATTCTAAGAATATTGTTTATTAATCAATTAAGTAAATTTGAAGATTGGTTTGGTCAAAGTTAAAGCACCTCATTGATTGTTTTAGTCATTTATATATAGTTTTATTTAGGAAAGTTTGCTAGCCAAACCTTAAAATATCTGTGTTCTTACCAGCCGGCCGCTGGTGGCCGAGCGGTTCTGGCACTACAGTCTGGAACCGCGCGACCGCTCCGGTCGCAGGTTCGAATCCTGCCTCGGGCCTCGGGCATGGATGTGTGTGTTGTCCTTAGGTTAGTTAGGTTTAAGTAGTTGTAAGTTCTAGGGGACTTATGACCTCAGCAGTTGAGTCCCATAGTGCTCAGAGCCATTTGTGTTCTTACCCTTAATCTGCTCCCCAGCTGATTGGAAGTAATGAGAGTTCTGATGGGAATTGTATGGACATTTGTACTATTTAAGTAAAGCTTTACCTGAGTATATTTACCTAGTCATATTCAAATTTCACGTTTTATGGGTCTTGTTCCGGTTAAAGACTTTTATTTGTTATTTGTCGAAGTGATCTGGCCTTGTAAGGCAGTTTTCTGTATTATCGTAATAAAATAGGTAGCAACTAAAACGGATTACTATCGTGATTTTGGTGAGTCACTACCATTACCACATTACAGAAACAGTACATTCTAAATGAGAAAATAAGATAATACCGATAACAAAAGTAGTTAGTTATTTAATAGACGTTACACAATCTTTTTATTGCAGCAATTTAAACTGTTATGGCCCCTTAGTTCCTTGTTGTACCAACTGAATTTATTCGTTGAACACTTCTTTTTCCAGTGACAATGTGTACAGTCTTGCCATCCACTTCTAGAATTAGCTGCACTTGTTTCCCCTCAGCGACATTTCTTGAAAAAGAATCTCATCCATGGAAAGTACCTTTACTTTACACGTTCCGAACTGATTGCGGGTATAAAGCTGCTTGAGAACAATGCTTCTTTGCTAGTTTATGAAAGTCGGCGTCTCCCATTCCAATAACCGCCAACACCCTTGGGACACCTATACGGCCACGGTCGACATCAGGAAATGTATTCGTACGATATCATCAATCTGAAAAGCAGGAAATTTTCTGAAACTTCCTGGCGGATTAAAACTGTGTGCCGGACCGAGACTCAAACTCGGGACCTTTGCCTTTCGCTGGCAAGTGCTATACCATCTGAGCTACTCAAGCACGACTCACGCCCCGTCCTCACTGCTGTACTTCCGCCAGTACCTCGCCTCCTACTTTCCAAACCTCACAGAAGATCTCCTGCGAACCTTGCAGAACTATCACTCCTGGAAGAATGGATATTGCGGCACATAATTTTAATCCGCCAGGAAGTTTCATATCAGCGCACACTCCGCTGCAGAGTGAAAATCTCATTCTAGAAACATCCCCCAGGCTGTGGCTAAGCCACGTCTCTGCAATATCGTTTCTTCCAGGAGTGCTAGTTCTGCAAGGTTCGCAGGAGAGCTTCTGTGAAGTTTGGAAAGTAGGAGGCGAGGTACTGGCGGAAAAAAAGGTAGAACACTTGCCCGCGGAAGGCAAAGGTCCCGAGTTTGAGTCTCGGTCCGGAACACAGTTTTAATCCCCCAGGAAGTTTCATATCAGCGCACACTCCGCTGTAGAGTGAAAATCTCATTCAGGAAATTTTCTTTTTGAGGTTCGTAACGTCTTCGTTGCTTGCAGAAGGATATTCTCTTTCGCGGGGGCTCTGTTTACGTTGTAAAAATAAACTAGTTTTGTTCAGTCAGGGCTTGATAGAAAAAAAAAACTGGTCGGTTGCAGCTCTCCACTATTTTCCCTTGAAATATTGTTTTCGGTATGGCGACTACTGAAATTTGCTGTTAGATGATTCGGTACACCATTATGAACTTGTATGCACCATCCCTGTCTGATTGGAGGTCTGACCATTGATATCACATCAGTATCTTTTTTCGGTGCACTGTCTTTCATTTGACATCGTTTATATAAACTTAAATAAAACATTACAGCTTCATATGTAATACTTTTGTATTTAACTTGCAATTCTTTAAGAATGCGTGTTCTTCCTGAATGGTCCCTCCTGGTGTGAGTTCCGTATAGTATACTGACCAGTTTATTATTGCTAATGTAATACTGTATACTCGTTTCTCCTGGTTTTAATCGTACAATTAATTTCTCGTCGTCATTAATTTTGAAAACTTTAGAATCTTTTAATCGTCTTTAATCCAATGGCGTGCTGTGCTTGGTTTCAGCAGAAATCAATTCAGAATGTATTATTGAGAATTTTTCTCGAGGAAGTAAAAACAACTGTTCAAAATGGTTCATATGGCTCGGAGAACTATGGGACTTAAATCTGAGGTCATCAGTCCCCTAGAACTTAGAACTACTTAAACCTAAGTAACCTAAGGACATCACACACACATCCATGCCCGAGGCAGGATTCGAATCTGCGCCCGTAGCGGTCACGCGGTTCCAGACTGAAGCTGCCGACAAACACAATTGTTTTCTCGTACACTACATAACACTAGCTAAGGAATAACTGTCAGTTGCTACGGGACAATGGACAGTTTGTTACCGAACACCCGACCAGTGATAGTAATAGGAAGTGTGGAGGGTGGAACGTGTTAACTGCAGCGAAGCCTGCGCGGGAGCGCTCTGTTCGTGTCAGACAGTTCATGCAGTACGGTGGTTGACGCAGGGTGTTGCAGAACCGATTAGTCCGACACCTCGTGTGACAATACAACACGTCTGCAAAACGTCATCTGAGTGCTTTCGATCGTGAAAGGGACGAAGTCGGTCAGACTCTCACCCCAGTAACGGTCGTGTGCAAAAGTGACCGCTCGCCAATTGAACAAGGCCGCTGAGAGCGGAAATGCTGTGCGGAAGCATGTCGGTGGTCATAGATGGACCAGCATACTGAGAGAGGATCGATACGAAGATGTAGAAGAGAAAAGAAGGAACAGACATCTCGCTCCTAAGCAGCTCGCTGCAACCGCTACCAGTACACATCCCTTCTAGAACCATTTCGTCTGTTAAATCAGGCTGGTTGGTATGCTCGGAAGCCTCTAAAATGGTACCTACTTCCTCAAAGAGTTCGCTGATGTAGGGGGCATGTTGTTTGGGGCGAGCAACAGTAGTCCAGAGTGATGTTCTAAGACAAATCCTGCTTCACTGTGGCAAGTGATTCTGGCGATCAGTCACTGTGGAGAGAAAGGATAACATCATCCACCCGACAAAATGTTCGTGAACGTCATCAGCGTGATCTAGGCGTTACTGTGTGCGCAGGCATTATGCACAATGGCCGAATACCGCTTCATATCTCTATGCGAGGTACAGCACAATGGTGTTGCAGTGAGATTATTCTGGATCACGTCCATCTGTTTAGTTGCGCGTAAGGTCCTGACCTTCTATTAATGGACGACAGTTCCCGTCGACACAGGACCTCTGAGATGCCTGACACACTGAAAAAGTGGTTATACGTACGCAATGGACTGCGTGCTCCCCGGACTTAACCCAACAGAAATCAATTTTTTATAACATTTTCAGAGAACAGTGATCTTGTAAGCTATGTAAAATTAGTGAAAAACAATCTAGATCGCAATGGCCATTTTAAATAAAATAACCAATGCGATCTGGACTGTTTTTCACCAATGTTGCTTCTTTCAACGAACACCCCTTCCTCAACCCGCACAAGAACTGAAAACTCCCTTGAGAGGCGAACTGGACAATATCCCCTCGCCCCCCATCCGCCCTCAAGGAGTCCTCAGCAGTCTGGTAATCGTTACGCATAGCAGGTGCAAAATTTGTGTAAGTACTCGAGGAGGGCATATCCCTCACTGAGAGTTCGTTGGGAGTCTGACTTGTGTCAAACATGAACGTTATTTTTCCGCTACATCAGCCTTTATTACGTATGAAATATATTACATGTCGTCGCTCGTTGCCTGTCATTATTCCTATCTCAGTTCCTTAGCAACTGTCAAGCAGTGTAAATTAGGGCATCGAACAAAAAATAATAATAAAAATTTTAAGAAAACTTTGTAAGCAGATTGACAAACAAGTTTCCAAGTATAGCAAACAGATGACCCCAATTGCGGCAGAACAAAGGATTTAGTGACGGACTGGAGTCTCTGTTGACATCGACTTCTCGTTTCATCTTCCACCGAACCATAGCTGTGCTTGTCAACATACACCGGTGATAGTATAAAACTAGCCTGCCATTACTCAAGGTAATGTTACCCTCTGAGTGGATTCTGAAATTTTGACCGCGTGTGTGTCTAATGGATAAAGGTATGGGACTGTAATTTTGAATATATTGCAATTAACAGAAAAACTAAACAGGCTGTAACTTTGGGGTTTAATGAAAGTAGTAAAATGCATATGTGAGTGGAAAACGAACAGTCACCAGCCTAATTGGCCACATTAATTTGCAAATAAAAGTAATAAAATTGAATATCAGTTATTGAAGTTACTTTCATTAGTATTCCCTTTGAATAGCACACAGGATACAAACGGACACAGCGCAATCTGAGCTGTGGTTAGCAGTAGTTACCAATAATGCACATATTAGTAACCATAGAAAGCAAACTCGTACCAAAGCCACACTAATAAGAGCTACACTCAATTGCTGTTACTTGGATCAGTACTGAAATGTTCCTGCCAGAAGTGCAGAACTAAAATTGCCCAGGAGGTGCTTTTGACTTAACTGACATAAAAATACCACAATCAGACTAAATAATACCACAATCACACTGTTTATACTCCCATTTATAGAAATATATCAGACTTCCTTAGTAGTAATAATAGTCCATTTATCTTTTTAATATGCGAGGAACATGTTGGGGATCCATAAACTAGTATGGTGTCAATAGTTAGCTTACTTCAGTAACAGACACTAATTCAAACAAAATTAACTCTTTAACTTCACATGGAAAAGCTTATATTTTTACTTTTCAAGTCAAATTATTCAACAATGATCTCAATTAACTTAAAAAAATCGTTCATGATAGTAATCAAGGCTAAATTATGTTTCAAATAAGTTTAACTTATTTTTGACACTAACATTTACACAGTCTGGCATTGAAATTTTCCAAAACCATACTTTGCAATAAATTGAGAGGACTTTAGCAAAATTCTAACTAACTTCAACGTTTGCTAATCCTTGCACATTTGACAAACATGAATAAATCACTAGTTAATTTAAAACATGATACTCGGTTTCATAAACACTTTGGAGAGGACCCTGCATAGGTTCATGATCAGGGTGGAAGATATGGTTGTAAAAACTGGTTTATAGCACTTGGGTTATTATTATAATCACTCACACAAATTAACTGTTCCATGCTCTGATACATATCTGTAGCAGTGGCGAAGTTGTGGTGGCAGGCAACATGGCGTCTAACTGTAGTCAGGGCACTTATTGTTTGAATGCTCTATAAAATTTCTTCTTAGCGACGGATTTTTAACGTGTTACAGCCATTCCTTATTGCCAAGAGTACCATACAACAACCAAATCCACATTCGAGGCAAAATTCCTTGGAAAGCGGCTTCCAGTTGTCTCCCTTGGCACCGTCGATGTGTACCGTGCAACGGCTAGTTACTGACTGCGTATCTTTCACACCTAGGAGCCACCCAGTTCGACCGCCAAAACCACCTTTTACATTGTGCCATACCACTTCCGTAGTGGAGGGTCTTCACTACATCTTTTACATTTTACAGTGCAAGTGCCCTAAGCATGAACCAGTTTCCAAAAAAATTGTTTTTCATTTAAATATACGCATATTACAAACTATCATTATTTTAAATATCATTTAGCTATATATATATATATATATATATATATATATATATATATATATATATACAGGGTGTTTCAAAAATGACCGGTATATTTGAAACGGCAATAAAAACTAAACGAGCAGCGATAGAAATACACCGTTTGTTGCAATATGCTTGGGACAACAGTACATTTTCAGGCAGACAAACTTTCGAAATTACAGTAGTTACAATTTTCAACAACAGATGGCGCTGCGGTCTGGGAAACTCTATAGTACGATATTTCCACATAGCCACCATGCGTAGCAATAATATGGCGTAGTCTCTGAATGAAATTACCCGAAACCTTTGACAACGTGTCTGGCGGAATGGCTTCACATGCAGATGCGATGTACTGCTTCAGCTGTTCAATTTTTTCTGGATTCTGGCGGTACACCTGGTCTTTCAAGTGTCCCCACAGAAAGAAGTCAAAGGGGTTCATGTCTGGCGAATAGGGAGGCCAATCCACGCCGCCTCCTGTATGTTTCGGATAGCCCAAAGCAATCACACGATCATCGAAATATTCATTCAGGAAATTAAAGACGTCGGCCGTGCGATGTGGCCGGGCACCATCTTGCATAAACCACGAGGTGTTCGCAGTGTCGTCTAAGGCAGTTTGTACCGCCACAAATTCACGAAGAATGTCCAGATAGCGTGATGCAGTAATCGTTTCGGATCTGAAAAATGGGCCAATGATTCCTTTGGAAGAAATGGCGGCCCAGACCAGTACTTTTTGAGGATGCAGGGACGATGGGACTGCAACATGGGGCTTTTCGGTTCCCCAAATGCGCCAGTTCTGTTTATTGACGAAGCCGTCCAGGTAAAAATAAGCTTCGTCAGTAAACCAAATGCTGCCCACATGCATATCGCCGTCATCAATCCTGTGCACTATATCGTTGGCGAATGTCTCTCGTGCAGCAATGGTAGCGGCGCTGAGGGGTTGCCGCGTTTGAATTTTGTATGGATAGAGGTGTAAACTCTGGCGCATGAGACGATACGTGGACGTTGGCGTCATTTGGACCGCAGCTGCAACACGGCGAACGGAAACCCGAGGCCGCTGTTGGATCAACTGCTGCACTACCTTTCCAGAACGTTCATCCGTCACGTTCCCAGTCCGTTGACATTTTTCAAACAGATCCTTTATTGCATCGCTTTTCGGTCCTTTGGTTACATTAAACCTCCGTTGAAAACTTCGTCTTGTTGCAACAACACTGTGTTCTAGGCGGTGGAATTCCAACACCAGAAAAATCCTCTGTTCTAAGGAATAAACCATGTTGTCTACAGCACACTTGCACGTTGTGAACAGCACACGCTTACAGCAGAAAGACGACGTACAGAATGGCGCACCCACAGACTGCGTTGTCTTCTATATCTTTCACATCACTTGCAGCGCCATCTGTTGTTGAAAATTGTAACTACTGTAATTTCGAAAGTTTGTCCGCCTGAAAATGTACTGTTGTCCCAAGCATATTGCAACAAACGATGTATTTCTATCGCTGCTCGTTTTGTTTTTATTGCCGTTTCAAATATACCGGTTATTTGAATGGTTCAAATGGCTCTGAGCACTATGGGACTCAACTGCTGTGGTCATTAGTCCCCTAGAACTTAGAACTACTTAAACCTAACTAACCTAAGGACATCACACACATCCATGCCCGAGGCAGGATTCGAACCTGCGACCGTAGCAGTCGCACGGTTCCGGACTGCGCGCCTAGAACCGCGAGACCACCGCGGCCGGCAGGTTATTTGAAACACCCTGTATATATACACTCCTGGAAATGGAAAAAAGAACACATTGACACCGGTGTGTCAGACCCACCATACTTGCTCCGGACACTGCGAGAGGGCTGTACAAGCAATGATCACACGCACGGCACAGCGGACACACCAGGAACCGCGGTGTTGGCCGTCGAATGGCGCTAGCTGCGCAGCATTTGTGCACCGCCGCCGTCAGTGTCAGCCAGTTTGCCGTGGCATACGGAGCTCCATGGCAGTCTTTAACACTGGTAGCATGCCGCGACAGCGTGGACGTGAACCGTATGTGAAGTTGACGGACTTTGAGCGAGGGCGTATAGTGGGCATGCGGGAGGCCGGGTGGACGTATCGCCGAATTGCTCAACACGTGGGGCGTGAGGTCTCCACAGTACATCGATGTTGTCGCCAGTGGTCGGCGGAAGGTGCACGTGCCCGTCGACCTGGGACCGGACCGCAGCGACGCACGGATGCACGCCAAGACCGTAGGATCCTACGCAGTGCCGTAGGGGACCGCACCGCCACTTCCCAGCAAATTAGGGACACTGTTGCTCCTGGGGTATCGGCGAGGACCATTCGCAACCGTCTCCATGAGGCTGGGCTACGGTCCCGCACACCGTTAGGCCGTCTTCCGCTCACGCCCCAACATCGTGCAGCCCGCCTCCAGTGGTGTCGCGACAGGCGTGAATGGACCGGCAAGGGAACTTGCTGTTCCAACAGGACAATGCACGTCCGCATGTATCCCGTGCCACCCAACGTGCTCTAGAAGGTGTAAGTCAACTACTCTGGCCAGCAAGATCTCCGGATCTGTCCCCTATTGAGCATGTTTGGGACTGGATGAAGCGTCGTCTCACGCGGTCTGCACGTCCAGCACGAACGCTGGTCCAACTGAGGCGCCAGGTGGAAATGGCATGGCAAGCCGTTCCACAGGACTACATCCAGCATCTCTACGATCGTCTCCCTGGGAGAATAGCAGCCTGCATTGCTGCGAAAGGTGGATATACACTGTACTAGTGCCGACATTGTGCATGCTCTGTTGCCTGTTTCTACGTGCCTGTGGTTCTGTCAGTGTGATCATGTGATGTATCTGACCCCAGGAATGTGTCAATAAAGTTTCCCCTTCCTGGGACAATGAATTCACGGTGTTCTTATTTCAATTTCCAGGAGTATATATATATATATATATATATATATATATATATATATATATATATATATATATATATATATACTCCGTATATATACACGGGGTGTTACAAAAAGGTACGGCCAAACTTTCAGGAAACATTCCTCACACACAAATAAAGAAAAGATGTTATGTGGGCATGTATATATATATATATATTATACAGGGTGTTACAAAAAGGTACGGCCAAACTTTCAGGAAACATTCCTCACATATAAAGAAAGAAAATATGTTATGTGGACATGTGTCCGGAAACTATTACTTTCCATGTTAGAGCTCATCTTATTACTTCTCTTCAAATCACATTAATCATGGAATTGAAACACACAGCAACAGAACGTACCAGCGTAACTTCAAACACTTTGTTACAGGAAATGTTCAAAATGTCCTCCGTTAGCGAGGATACATGCATCCATCCTCCGTCGCATGGAATCCCTGATGCGCTGATGTAGCCCTGGAGAATGGCGTATTGTATCACAGCCGTCCACAATGCGAGCGGGAAGATTCTCTACATTTGGTACCGGGGTTGCGTAGACAAGAGCTTTCAAATGCCCCCATAAATGAAAGAGGGTTGAGGTTAGGAGAGCGTGGAGGTCATGGAATTGGTCCGCCTCTACCAATCCATCGGTCACCGAATCTGTTGTTGAGAAGCGTACGAACACTTCGACTGAAATGTGCAGGAGCTCCATCGTGCGTGAACCACATGTTGTGTCGTACTTGTAAAGGCACATGTTCTAGCAGCACAGGTAGAGTATCCGGTATGAAATCATGATAACGTGCTCCATTGAGCGTAGGTGGAAGAAACTAATATGAGCTGTAACATGGAAATTAAGTGTTTCCGGACACATGTCCACATAACATCTTTTCTTTATTTGTGTGTGAGGAATGTTTCCTGAAAGTTTGGCCGTACCTTTTTGTAACACCCCGTGTATATATACGGAGTTTATACCTTGACCAAGGAGCCACGGTGAGAACTGTGTATGGAACAACGAAATGGATAAAGATTCAGAAAGAGGTCCGGCAAGGCTGCATACTGTCACCGTACTTATTCAATCTGTATGCAGAACATGTTATGAGGAATGCGAGGCTAGATGAAGGAGAAACAGGAATTAAAATAGCTGGAATAAATGTAAACAACCTCAGGTACGCGGATGATACGATCCTGTTGGCAGAAAGTGAAGAAGAATTGAGAACACTCTTACTGAAGGTGAAAGACGAAAGTGAAAAGGCCGGTCTTATGCTGAATGTGAAGAAAACGAAAATTATGGCAACTACACCTACCAATTCGTGGGATATAGCAGGAGAAACCATGGAGGTGGTAACCACATTCAGTTATCTCTGTTCCCAGATCTCTGCTGATGGCGACTGCAGCCATGAAATACGGAGACGCCTGTTGCTCGGTAGACAGGCGATGTCAAACCTTGACAAGGTTATAAGGTCCCGAGATATAACACTAGCAACAAAGATCCGTATTGTGAGGGCTATGGTCTTTCCAGTTGTGATGTATGGATGTCAGACCTGGACCATTAGAAAGGCTGAACGGCTTAGAATTGACTCCGAATTGTGGTGTTGGAGGAAACTTCTTAGAGTTCCATGGACTGCAAAGAGAACCAACAGATCAATATTGGAGCAAATAAAACCAGATTTCTCCCTGGAAGGTCTAATGTTAAAACAAAAGCTGAGCTACTTTGGACACACAATGCGAAGGTATGCCTCGCTGGAAAAACATTAATGCTGGGGAAGATTGAAGGAACTAGAAGAAGAGGACGTCAGAGGATGAGATTGATCGATGGCATCACAGAAGCAATGTGTTCCAACCTGGAAGGTCTACGGGAGAAAGTGCATGACAGGAAAAAGTGGCGTGATTTGGTTCATGGGGTCACGAAGAGTCGGAACCGACTAAACGAATATATATATATATATATATATATATATATATATATATATATATATATATATATATATTACAGATCTCTAAATTTCCTGACACAAATCAATGACCTTAACTAAGAAAGAACACACATTTCATAATTACGGTTACACAGTTACATACTACAAACCTACTTCTAATCGATATAAGTGTTACAACAGCACTAATTCATAAAAACATAACCAAATATTCTGCTTTTCACCGACTTATTTAGTATGTGTTGACTTTCACCAAAGAAATTCAACGTTCTCCAACCTCGGTCTTTCACGGTAACATATACATAGCTCTTAAATTTAATATTTAAGTTAACCTCTTCAGTTATTACTTAGCACATATGCTACATCGGAATTTTATTTTTTTTATAGCTCAGGCAATCAACGGAACTTGCTGTGCCTAATTGGGAAATATGCTTTATACCATGTGCTTTCATTGGTCACTTGTTTTTCATCATTGCATGTTCGCAGTACATCTTACCACATGTTTCTAAACGGTATCCATCACAGTGTCAGCACGTTTTCGAAAAATAAAAGTAATCTCTGTTTGTTTTTAGAAACTTTGGACTGGAATGCGTTTAGACCCTGCTGTAATATGCTGATAGTCCCTACCCTATCGAATAAGTGACTGTTGATTTCATCAAAACAATACAACGACGTAAAATTTTACGAGTATATTTGTGGGGATCCACAGCCTCCAGATGCTTAAAAAATGTAAACATGGTCAGATGTAGGCTGTAACGTGATTTTTATTTAATCGTGCGATTAGCTAATTTTGACTGCTTGTCATTGTCAAGCACTCATAAAACCAACATGGAAAAGCACTATACTGTCTGCATGCATTGCATGTATAACTAACACTTTGCACGCCTGAGTTAAGATAAAACATTACTGGTGCAGTATTGTTTTACCTTAATGTGACGTGTGCAATGTGTTAGTTATACATGCAATGCATGCAGACAATATAATGCTTTTCCATGTTGGTTTTATAAGTGCTTGACAATGAAATGTAGTTGAACCGTCAGGAACCCCGAAAGGTGAACGTTACGTGGCATCACATCGTGTGTGAATGTGGAGGTCTTTAAAACAAGCTTTGTCATCCGTCAGCTTGTGCCCAATCTCGCGGCCAGGTAAACGTCGGTTAACCAATCGCCTATTAAGTTATGCCAGAGAGGCTGCGTACCGTATTGTTTCCAAATAAATTTCTATTCAGCTTCTTGCAATGGAGGAAAGAACCATAGTTGTAGAGTATCAACATAAGAAATACGTTAGAGTTGCTTCACCGGACAAGAGGCCCATACACCGTCCGCCGGGATATGGCACATAAAATATTCAATTTAGAGAAGCCTTGTTGCTGACCCCGAGATGCACACATTATGCATGTTCACATTTCGACGTAGTTGAAATATCGAATCAGTGAAGACGACACGATCCAGAAAATCTTCGTCATGCAGCAAAATTTCGTTTCTGTAGTGGGAGGCATACCGTAGTCTACAGGCCTTAGAACTTGTAACAACTGCAGACGATGAGGACACAGTTGTAAGCACCTCGTTACAACACTCCACACGGACGTCACTGGAATTGTTTATTCACGTGTAGCCTTCTGAACTGATTTCTTGGGGGTAAGAGTGAAGAAGTCTTGCTCGTGCAGCACGTTCTTCAGTTATTCTTTGTCGTCCTATACAATGCCATCTGCGGACACCTATACAAACGAAAGTGAGTTGCTCTTCCGTTTAATGTATTCTTTATAAGTTTAATGTGATAAGGCCTTAAAAGACCTAAAACCTGTATATTGATTGTGATTCATCCTGTACTAAAACCCTGAATAAAAACATTAATAACTGATAGGTTATACAGCACTTAGAAATGCCGGTTTGACACAGGGAGACAAATTTTACGGCACTGTATCCGTGCTTCATACGTTTTCTGCGCTTGTAACGATTCCATAAACAGTCCACAATATGTAATGAAGTTCGAAAAATATTATACAGGGTGTTTCAGAAGTGATGGCCAATATTCAGGGATATAACAGGAATGATCATTCGAAACACAAAAATCAAGTAAATATGGGCTCTAAAACGCATACCTTAAGAGCAATGAGCAATTCTTGATCTTCGATATCGTGAAGCAAATCTCTTCTAGTGCTAGGTGTTTGCTTTCCATATTTTGGGAAGTGGTAGTATGGATCAAAACAATAAAAATAAGTCCAGTAGACGTGCTCTCTAAAATGCATACCATAATAGCTATGAGGCCTTGTTCATTAGAAGAGCTGTATTTCAAAGTAGCGAAGATGAACAGGTGTTCATAGCTCTTAAGGTATGCGTTTTAGAGTCCATGTTTAGTGGGCATTTTTTTCTTGTTTTGGTCCATACTGCCACTTCAAAAGAATTAAAAGCAAAGAGCTTGCAGTAGAACGATTTTTTTCACAGCATCGAGGATGAAGTATAGCTCTTCAGGTATGCGTTTTAGACTCCTTGTTACCTGACTTTTTTGTTTCGAATGATTATTCCAGTCGTATCCCTGAAAATTAACCGTCCCTTGTGGAACACCATGTATACATGTTACATTATATCATTTCAGCAGTATCATATTTGAAGGTACAGGGAATATGTCTGGTCTGCGAAAACCCCTCATCATCTTCAACTATGCGGAGCTGTAAAGGCGTGGTGAGAGCAGGTTACAAGGAATATTAAATTTTTATAATATCCGGTACATTTTTGTCAATATTTTGGCAACGTTGGATAAATATTCCGAAGCTTTCGGCTTATCCTCTCGCTTCTGTTTTTTCACTACCATTCAAATTCTCCGATGAAATCACGCTCAACTTGATGTTATGTATCCTACATTCTATGCGGAAGCTACCCTCGAATTCTTAACGTAATATCAGTACCTACCTCGTCGGACGAGGCGTGGACGTTTCTGAACGTGAGACGCAGCGCGTCGTCGTGCAATGACGGACTAATTACACGGCATCGGTTCACATTCTGACTTTGATTTGAATGGCGTCTCCATTTGTAAAAGTAAACAGTCGATAAAATACCGTCACCTTCACCGTAATTAGCACCACTGCACGAACCCGTGAAGAAGCTTGGCTCCAAAGTAAATCTACCCCACAAAATAGTCGCAAAAATAACGGAGAGCAATTGCAGATAAGCAACGTAATTCTGAAATTTACCTTGCACATTCAGCTGCTGAATATTGTGCCTCGGCATGTGAAAACAGTGAACATACTTAGACACTGAAGCGCCAAAGAAACTGGTACAGCCATCCGTACTCAAATACAGAGAAATGTAAACCAGCATTGTGGAGCCTAATGCAGGATTGGCTCAGGTGACTTTTAACATAGGGGGGCTATGTGGGGATTTTACTAAAGAGGATCAGGTAGTGATTGTGGGTGGGGCTGGTAATAGTATTGATAGGGATGGGGAGTATGACATAGATGGTGACCTGGAAAAGATAGCCACTCAGACTGGCAACACGAATGTGCATTTCGTGGAACTGTTTCAGCGTCACGATCGGCCTCATCTTAATACAGCCGTCAGGCGTAATAACATGAGACTTGGGGGTGCGCTGATGACAGAAGGCATGAGTCACATTTCAGTGGTGTCGGTGGAGTCTATCAGCAGGACGGGTTTCACTAGACATGGCCTGCACCTCAACAGGTATGGGAAGGGGAGGTTGGCAAAACTTATAGGTGACAGCATAGGTGGGGGTGGTGGGATCACTCATGGGAAAATTCCGGTAGTTGTGGGTGTTAGAGCTGTACCTTTTTTAGATTGAAGTCAGCTGATAGGTATTCCTGCTTAAGGGAAGTCTCTCTAACAAAGAAACCACTTTCTACAAAGCTTGGGTATCCGATTAATGAGGGAATTAGTATATTTCATCAAAATATACAAGGTATTAGAGATAAAGTTAGTGAACTGCTTATAGATGTTGACTTTGAAATTGTTGGTATATCTGAACACTTCTTAAATAAGGAGATAATTCAGAGGCTTCCTTTACCAGGATACAGGTTGGCTGGCAGCTTTTCTAGGAGCTCTTTGCCGTGTGGGGGAGTAGCCATGTATGTGAAAAACGGTATCCCATTTGAGTCAATTGATGTTTCAAAGTACTGCACTGAAAAGGTGTTTGAATGTTGTGCAGGTGTGGTTAAATTTAGTGGAGCTAAACTTCTTACTGTTGTTATTTATAGATCCCCAGACTCCGATTTCACAACATTTTTGCTAAAGCTAGAGGAGGTTCTTGGTTCACTTTATAGGAAATACAAAAAGTTAGTTATATGTGGTGACTTCAATATTAATTGTATAAGTGATTGTGCAAGGAAAAGGATGCTGGTAGAC
This sequence comes from Schistocerca nitens, assembly GCF_023898315.1. NCBI lineage: Eukaryota > Metazoa > Arthropoda > Insecta > Orthoptera > Acrididae > Schistocerca > Schistocerca nitens. Next base: position 48,359,055 of record NC_064619.1, on the reverse strand, counting down.
CTCCTTAATTCATATAATCTTATGCAAACCGTATTCTTTCCAACGAGAGTGCAAGGGAACAGTAGAACAACCATAGACAATATTTTTGTTCATTCGTCGTTATTAGAAGGGCATTCTGTTAGCAAAAAGGTGAATGGCCTTTCAGATCATGATGCACAAATTTTAACTCTAAAAGATTTTTGTGCTGCAACACATGTTAAATATAGTTATCAACTGTATAGGGAAGCTGATCCTGTTGCTGTAGAGACCTTTGTAAACCTTATGAAGGAACAAGAGTGGCAAGATGTTTATAGCGCTGATACAATAGACGATAAATATAATGCGTTTCTCAAGACTTTTCTCGTGCTCTTTGGTTTTCCGTTAGGACGTTCAAAACAGGGTACTAGCACAAACAGGCAGCCTGGGTGGCTGACTAGAGGGATAAGAATATCTTGTAGAACAAAGTGGCAATTATATCAAAACGTTAGAAACAGACAAAATCTAAATGCAGCAGCCCATTACAAACAGTATTGTAAGGTGCTTAAAAATGTTATTAGGAAGGCAAAAAGTAAGTGGTATGCAGATAGAATAGCTAAGTCTCAGGATAAAATTTAAACCATATGGTCAGTCGTAAAGGAAGTGGCTGGTCTGCAGAGACAGGTCGAGGATATAGTATCAATACGTAGTGGGAATGTTCGTGTTACTGATAAGTCGCATATATGTACAGTATTTAATAATCACTTTCTGAATATAGCAGGTGAACTAAATAGAAACCTAGTCACAACAGGGAATCATATAGCGCTCTTAGAAAAAAGTGTTCCGAGACTGTTACCTGAAATGCTCCTCCATGATACTGACAAGAGGGAGATTGACTTAATAACTAAATCACTAAAGACCAAGAACTCTCATGGATATGACGGGGTATGTAGCAGAATACTGAAGTATTGTTCCACGTATGTTAGCTCAGTACTTAGCCATATCTGTAACTTTTCCTTTAGGAGTGGTCGGTTTCCTGACCGATTAAAGTACTCGGTAGTGAAGCCACTTTATAAAAAGGGAGACAGGGATAATGTTGACAATTATAGACCTATTTCTATGCCATCGGTGTTTGCTAAAGTTATCGCGAGGGTTGTATATACAAGGTTACTGCAGCATTTAAATTCACATAATTTGCTGTCAAATGTACAATTTGGTTTTAGAAATGGTTTAACAACTGAAAATGCTATAGTCTCTTTTCTCTGTGAGGTTTTGGACGGATTAAATAAAAGGTTGCGAACGTTAGGTGTTTTCTTTGATTTAACGAAGGCTTTTGACTGTGTTGACCACAAAATATTACTGCAGAAGTTGGAACATTATGGAGTAAGGGGAGTAGCTTACAATTGGTTCGCCTCCTACTTTAAGAACAGAAAGCAGAAGGTAATCCTCCGCAATATTGAGAGTGGTAATGATGTTCAGTCCCAATGGGGCACTGTTAAATGGGGCGTTCCCCAAGGGTCGGTGCTGGGACCACTGCTGTTTCTTATTTATATAAATGATATGCCTTCTAGTATTACAGGTGATTCAAAAATATTTCTGTTTGCTGATGACACCACCTTGGTAGTGAAGGATCTTGTGTGTAATATTGAAACATTATCAAATAATGTAGTTCATGATATAAGTTCGTGGCTTGTGGAAAATAATTTGATGCTAAATCACAGTAAGACTCAGTTTTTACAGTTTCTAACTCACAATTCAACAAGAACTGACATTTTAATCAGACAGAATGGGCATGTTATAAGCGAGACGGAACAGTTCAAGTTCCTAGGCGTACGGATAGATAGTAAGCTGTTGTGGAAAGCCCATGTTCAGGATCTTGTTCAGAAACTAAATGCCGCTTTATTTACCATTAGAACAGTATCTGAAATAAGTGACATTTCAACACGAAAAGTAGTATACTTCGCATATTTTCATACGCTTATGTCATGGTATTATTTTTTGAGGTAATTCTTCTGATTCAAAAAGGGTATTTTTGGCTCAAAAACGGGCTGTTCGAGCTATGTATGGTGCAAGTTCGAAAACCTCTTGTCGACCCCTATTCAATAGTCTGGGAATTTTGACATTGCCCTCACAGTATGTATTTTCTTTAATGTCGTTATTTGTTAGCAATATTAGCTTATTCCCAAGAGTTAGCAGCTTTCACTCAGTTAATACTAGGCAGAAATCAAATCTGCATGTGGAATGCACTTCCTTGACTCTTGTGCAGAAAGGAGTGCAGTATTCTGCTGCATCCATTTTCAATAAGCTACCACAAGAACTCAAAAATCTTAGCAGTAGCCCAAACACTTTTAAGTCTAAACTGAAGAGTTTCCTCATGGCTCACTCCTTCTATTCTGTCGAGGAGCTCCTGGAAGAGCTAAAAAATTAAGCAAATTCCAGTGTTACATTCTTGATTTTCTTTATTTAAACTAACGACTTGTCGCCTGAATATGTTTCTTATATTTCATTTCATATGTTTCTACAATCGTGTTGTAATTTCATGTATTGACTCGTTCCATGACCATGGAGACTTCTCCTAAATGTGGTCCCACGGAACAATAAATAAATAAATAAATAAATAAAAATAAATAATACGACGCTGTAATAGACAGTCCTACGTAAGACAATTATTATCTGGCGGCGTTAGATCGGTTACTGCTGCTACAACGGCAGGTTATCAGGATTTGAGTCTGAACGTGGTGTTATAGTCAGGGCACGTGCGATGGGACACAGCATCTCCGAGGTAGCGATGAAGTGGCGATTTTCCCGTATGATCATTTCAGTAGTGGACCGTGAATATCAGGAATCCTCTGAAACGCTGTGGCCGGAATAAGATCCTGCAAGAACGGGACCAACGACGACTGAAGAGAATCGTTCAGCGTGACAGTAGTGCGATCCTTCCGCAAATTGTTTGAGATTTCAATGCTGAGCCATCAACAAGTAACCAGCGCCGGTCGGTGTGGCCGAGCGGTTCTCGGCGCTTCAGTCTGGAACCGCGCGGCCGCTACGGTCGCAGGTTCGAATCCTGCCTCGGGCATGGATGTGTGTGATGTCCTTAGGTTAGTTATGTTTAAGTAGTTCTAAATTCTAGGGGACTGATGGCCTCAGATGTTAAGTCCCATAGTGCTCAGAGCCCTTTGATCCATTTTTTGAACAACTGTCAGAGTGCGAACCATTCAACGAAACATCATCGATATGGGCTGTACGTCACGCCTGGACCCGTAAACACCGACATCGGACTGTTGATGATGTTACAAATTGTATCAAGCGGGTGGACGCGTACGAGTATGGAGACAACCTTATAAATCTATGGAACCTGCATGTCAGCAGGAGACTGTTCAAGGTGGTGGAGGCTCTGTAATGGTGTGGGGCGTGGGCGGTTGGAGTGATATGGGACCCGTCATACGTCTAGATACGACTCTGACAGGTGACGCGTACGTAAGCATCCTGTCTGATCACCTGCATCCATTCGTGTCCATTATGCATTCGGACGGACCTGGGTAATTCCAGCAGGGCAATGCGACACCCCACACTTCCTTAATTGCTACAGAGTGGTTCCAGGGACACTCTTCCGAGTTTAAATAATTTCCCTGGCCACCAAACGCTCCAGACATGAACATTATTGAGCATATCTGGAATGCCTTGCAGTGTGCTATTCCACAAGAGATCTCCAGACCCTCGTACGCTTACGGATATATGGACAGTCCTGCAGGATTTATGGTGTCAACTCCCTCTGGCATTACTTAAGACATTAGTCGAGTCCATGCCACGTCGTGTTGCGGCACTTCTGCATGCTCGCAGGCGTTGTGCACCATATTAGGCAGGTATACCAGTTTCTTTGACTCTTCAGTGTACCATAGACGGGTGCTTGAATGAAGCCATGTGGATCATTAACGGCACTGTCAAATCAACTTCCATCTAATAGATGCCTGTTCTCTACAAAGTCGGTCCTTCGTATCTTAGTGGAGAAGGTGCCAAAGGGCCAATTCTCCAGAAGACAGAGTCCCGTAAGGCCGGATTCCTCAAGACCGCTTTCTTAATCCACCAGCTATGCACACGAAGTCACGTAAGCTGCCTCACGCGGGCCGCTTTTGATGTCACTGAGAAGTAGAAAGAACGATGGAATGAACATCCATACCAGAGCGCCTACCTCTTCCTACGTTCAACGAAGAAGTCTGAAACGTCTGATCTTCCCCTTGCTGAATGGACGAAACTCAACTGTATCCGAAAGTGATGAAGGTGGGTAGTCTGGAACCGCGAGACCGCTGCGGTCGCAGGTTCGAATACTGCCTCGGGCATCGATCTGTATGATGTCCTTAGTTAGGTTTAAGTAGATCTAAGTACTAGGGGACTGATGACCTCAGATGTTATGTCCCATAGTGCTCAGAACCATTTTTTTGTAGTGGGTAAATATTGAAGAAATGGGGTTATTGTGAAAGTGATGCCTCTGACTTGTGCAGAGAAACAGACAGCCGGCCGGGTGGCCGTGCGGTTCTAGGCGCTACAGTCTGGAACCGCGTGACCGGTACGGTCGCAGGTTTGAATCCTGCCTCGGGCATGGGCGGGTGTGATGTCATTAGGTTAGTTAGGTTCAAGTAGTTCTAAGTTCTAGGGGAGTGATGACCTTAGAAGTTAAGTCCCATAGTGCTCAGAGCCATTTGAACCATTTTTAGAAACAGACAACAAAATACACTGTGAAGGACTGCTAACTCCATTCATTTGAAGACCGCTTTCTTAATCCACCAGCTATGCACATGCAGTCACGTAAGCTGCCTCACGCGGGCCGCTTTTGATGTCACTGAGAAGTAGAAAGAACGATGGAATGAACATCCATACCAGAGCGCCTACCTCTTCCTACGTTCAACGAAGAAGTCTGAAACGTCTGATCTTCCCCTTGCTGAATGGACGAAACTCAACTGTATCCGAAAGTGATGAAGGTGGGTAGTCTGGAACCGCGAGACCGCTGCGGTCGCAGGTTCGAATACTGCCTCGGGCATCGATCTGTATGATGTCCTTAGGTCCAGGTCTGAAAAACTAGCTCGAAGTGACACCAAGTACTGCTATGTCGTTATCAAATTTGCCTTGTATATATCTTGCTCATTAAACTCACGAAAGTCATGGAATAGCGATATTCACTTATACACATGGTGGTAGTATCGCGTACACAAGGTGTAAAAGAGCAGTGAAATGGCAGAATTATCTTTTGGCCTCGGTTGATATATGTGAAAAGGTTATTATCACCTCACGACGGGAATTAAAAGACTTTGAACGCGGTATGGTAGTTGGAGCTGGACGCTTGGAACGTTGCACTTCGAGAAACGTTGGGGAATTCAGTATTCCGAGATCCATAGTGTCAAGCACGTGCCGAGAAAACCAAGTTTCAGGCATTACCTCTCACTACGGACAAGGCAGTGGCCAACGGCCTTGACTGGACAACCGAGAGCAACGGCATCTGCGTAGAGCTGTCAGTGCTAACAGACAAGCAACACTGCGAGAAATAACCACAGAATTCAATGTGAGATGTACGACGAACGTATCCGTAAGGACATTGCGGCGAAACTTGACGTTAACGGGCTATGGCAGCAGACGACCGACGCGAGTGCCTTTGGTAACTGCACGACATCCCTTGTAGCGCCATCCTTGGCTCGTGTACATGTCTCTTGCAGTCTTGACCACTGGAAAACCATCGCCTGGTCAGATGAGACCAGATTTCGGTTGTGGCTTCGTAACGGTATGGGCTTTGTTTACATGGAATGGACTGGGCCGTCTGGTCCAATCGGACCGATCACTGATTGAAAACTGTTATTTTCGGCTACTTGGAGACGATTTACAGCCATTCATGGACTTCACGTTTCCAAACAGCGATGAAATTTTTATGTATGAAAAGCGCCATGTCAACGGGCCTCAATTATTTGTGATTTATTTGAAGAACATTCTGAACAGTTCGAGACCCCACCGAATATTTATGGGGCATAATCGAGAGATGGACAGTGTCTTGAAAGGAGGATATAAGATGAACATCAACAAAAGCAAAACGAGGATAATGGAATGTAGTCAAATTAAATCGGGTGATGCTGAGGGGATTAGATTAGGAAATGAGACACTTAAAGTAGTAAAGGAGTTTTGCTATTTAGGGAGTAAAATAACTGATGATGGTCGAAGTAGAGAGGATATGAAATGTAGACTAGCAATGGCAAGGAAAGCGTTTCTGAAGAAGAGAAATTTGTTAACATCGAGTATAGATTTAAGTGTCAGGAAGTCATTTCTGAAAGTATTTATATGGAGTGTAGCCATGTATGGAAGTGAAACATGGACGATAAATAGTTTGGACAAGAAGAGAATAGAAGCTTTCGAAATGTGGTGCTACAGAAGAATGCTGAAGATAAGGTGGGTAGATCACGTAACTAATGAGGAGGTATTGAATAGGATTGGGGAGAAGAGAAGTTTGTGGCACAACTTGACTAGAAAAAGGGATCGGTTGGTAGGACATGTTTTGAGGCATCAAGGGATCACAAATTTAGCATTGGAGGGCAGCGTGGAGGGTAAAAATCGTAGAGGGAGACCAAGAGATGAATACACTAAGCAGATTCAGAAGGATGTAGGTTGCAGTAGGTACTGGGAGATGAAGAGGCTTGCACAGGATAGAGTGGCATGGAGAGCTGCATCAAACCAGTCTCAGGACTGAAGACCACAACAACAACAATCGAGAGATCAGTTCGTGCACAAAATCCTGCCCCGGCTGTACTTTCGTAGTTCTGGACGGTAATAAAGACAGCATGGCTCAGTTTTTGTACAGGAGACGTCCAGAGACTTGCACGTGTATGTTCTGTTATTTCATACGGTGATGATGATAAATACTACGTACCTAACGTTGTTAGAAGTTATGATATTTTAATGAGTTCAAAATCTCATCTGGCAACACTTATTTGTGTTTTTTGTGGTTTCCACAAATCATTTGCCACATACTCCGAGATATTTTCTTCAGCAACGGCAGGATCCATCTTCATTTCCTACATTTCTACAACTGAAATACTCATCTTCATCTACTTAATTATTGTTCAGTTCACACTTAAGAGCCCGATAGAGGTCTTATCGGACCACTTTCCGACTACTTCTCTGCTGCAATGCTCTCGAACAGCCGAACACCTAAATCTTCGAGCCCTGACATATTTTATTGAGATGGTCATACAACACCATACAGGCGAGAGTCAACAAAATATTTTAGGGTTCATAGGAGAAACTTGGGGACTGAAAAGCTCTTACCACGACGAAAAATGCCTTTGTTTTAATGATTGTCGCGCCAACTTGCTTATCATATCCGTGACACCCTGACATTAATCCGCGATAATACAAGACGAGCTGCCCTTCTTTGAACTTTTTCGATGCAGCCCACTGTTTTAAGGTTTTCATTTCACGTAGCAGTACTCCAAAACACAACGGACCGTCGTAGTATAGGCAGTCTAGTAAATTTGTTGCATTTTCTAGGTGTTCTGCCAGTAAAACACAATCTTTGGTTCGACTTAGCCACAAGAGCTTTTACGTGGTTGTTACAGTTTAAGTTGTTCAAAACTGTTTCTCTGAGTGTTTAGTTGAATTGAATACCTTCGGATTTGCGTTATTTGTCGCGTAGCAGAAGTCTGACATATTCCTTTTAATACTCCTGTGGAGGACCTCACACCTTTTATCGTTTCAAGTCAGTTGCCAATTTTCGTACCTTGCCGATGTCTTGCCTAGAAATTTTGCAATTGGTGCTGATCTTCTGAGGTCTTTACTAGATGTTAAAATGAAGACTCATCTGCAAATAGTCTAAGAGGCTTATTTATGATGTGTCCCAAATCTTTTACATAGATTAGGACCAGCAGAGAGGAACGCCAGATACCTGTTGTATTTCACTCGATGACTTTCTGTTATTTGCAACGAACTATGACCTTTCTGACAGTAAATCATAAAACCAGTAGCCCAACTGCCACGATAATCCATAGAAATACAATTTGATTACACGCCGTTTGTGAGGAACGGTGTCAAAAACTTTCTGGAAATATAAAAGTATGGAATCAGTTTGAGATTCCCTGTTGGTAGCCCTCGTTTGTCACTATCGACAGGACGTTAAAACGTTCCTGTATCTTAATAGTGGATGACATACCGTCCAATAAATTCCGAAACTATTCAGATTCTTCTAAAATCTTTATTATTACAGTGACGTTTGCACATATTCTCACTGGTATGGTGTTGTCTGCTCGCGGGTAGTTACGATTTTTCTATGCGCTCTTCACCACTTCTTTCTAAATTTCTTTGTGAATATTTTGCTCAACAACAGCTTCTCAATTGGCAATAAACTGGATAACGGAGCTGGGGCTAAAAGCAAACATAGTGTAGCTTGTTGCAGGTGCTGTTCCGGGCATGGAAGGATCGGTTTGCACACGAGAAGGTGCTTCAGTCAAGGATAGCTAAAAGGGGCGCTCCTGCTAGAACCGCTTACAGTCCTCTGAATGCATCCTTTCATGATTCGCTCTCCCCATCATTCAAGTTTCTTGTGCAACTCACTCAGTGGCACAGAAACTCGCGCAAAATTTGGGACAAACTTCCTGAAGAGATTCACGATGTCAACAAATCTGGCCATCTGTTTAGCATTCCTAATTCTCTAATCGCCTCAGTACCGTCAGGATATACCTGTAGTTCTCCCGGATACACTTGTGTTAAAAGTTAATCCTTCCTACCTAAGATGCACAAATACTTCCCGTAAGTGCACAACATGCTTCTGCCATCCCCTTTTGAAAATTACTGCATCACGATGCACACATGATATAAAAAGCAGATTCAATAATTCAAATAATACGGCAGCACCAATGGTGAGGCCAAAACATGCATGGTTAAATTCAGAAAGGTTGTAGTCAGTAGCGGATGCCGAATATGCTTTGACCCCTCATCAAAAGTAACCTTACAGTATGCTTTATTGAGATCGAAGGTCTTGAAAATCTGAGTTCCTGTGAACCATCCAGGGCAGGTGGGTAAATCCAGTATTGTAATGGCCTGGAGAATCACTTTCTTATTTTGTTCTCTATAATCCAACACCGGTCAGGATCCATCTGATTGTTTAACTACTAAGAACATAGGTGCAGGGTATAGGGACTTCGATGGAAGACTGACCGCCTGATCTAACATTTCCTCTCTATGGTTCCTTCTAGTACATTGAAATTACTTCATAATCTCTTAACATTTGTCCTATCATTTTCCCCATTCATTTCCTCGCCGAATGTATGAAGAACCTCATTTCTCACGTTGTCAGGCCACATAACTTTCAACACCCCGTTGCACCACGTTTTTAAAATTTCAGTCCTTTCCTTTTCGAGTTCTTTGTCAGTCCATTATTCACTTCCGTACAATGATGTGCTCCAAACTTAGATTCGCAGACATGCTTTCCCAAAATTAAGACCTATGTTAGATACTGCTAGAACTCTTTTGCGAGAAGTGAACGCATTGCCTTTACTGGCCTGCTTCTTATATCCTCTTTGCTCCCTCCGTCATGTGTCATTTCGCTTCCGAAGTAGCTAAAATCCATCACTTTCTTTACTTCTTGGTCCCCAATTTAATGTTACGTTTATCGCTATTCTCACTTCTATTATTTCTCAGTACTGCGTTTTCTTTCGGTTTACTCTCAATCCCTACTCCGTGCTCATTAGCAGTTTTATTCCATTTAACAGATCCACTATTTCCCCCTCACTTTCACTGAGGACGGTAGCGTCATCAGCGAATCCTGTCACTGACACCCTTTCAACCTGGATTTTATCACGCTCCTGAAGTTTTCTATTTTTCCATCGGTGCTTTTTTGATGTTGGTATTCAAGAGTAGAGGAGAAAGCCGGAGAAAGCCGGCCGGGCGTGAGTCGTGCTTCGGTAGCTCAGATGGTAGAGCACTTGCCCGCGAAAGGCAAAGGTCCCGAGTTCGAGTCTCGGTCGGGCACATAGTTTTAATCTGCCAGGAAATTTCATATCAGCGCACACTCCGTTGCAGAGTGAAAATCTCATTCTTGAAACATACCCCAGGCTGTGGCTAAGCCATGTCTCCGCTATATCCTTTCTTTCAGGAGTGCTAGTTCTGCAAGGTTCGCAGGAGAGCTTCTGTAAAGTTTGGAAGGTAGGAGACGAGATACTGGCAGAAGTAAAGCTGTGAGTACCGGGCGTGAGTCGTGCTTCGGTGGCTCAGATGGTAGAGCACTTGCCCGCGAAAGGCAAAGGTCCCGAGTTCGAGTCTCGGTCGGGCACACAGTTTTAATCTGCCAGGAAGTTTCATATCAGCGCACACTCCGCTGCAGAGTGAAAATCTCATTCTGGAAACATACCCCAGGCTGTGGCTAAGCCATGTCTACGCTATATCCTTTCTTTCAGGAGTGCTAGTTCTGCAAGGTTCGCAGGAGAGCTTCTGTAAAGTTTGGAAGGTAGGAGACGAGATACTGGCAGAAGTAAAGCTGTGAGTACCGGGCGTGAGTCGTGCTTCGATAGCTCAGATGGTAGAGCACTTGCCCGCGAAAGGCAAAGGTCCCGAGTTCGAGTCTCGGTCGGGCACATAGTTTTAATCTGCCAGGAAGTTTCATATCAGCGCACACTCCGCTGCAGAGTGAAAATCTCATCCTGGGAACATCCCCCAGGCTGTGGCTAAGCCATGTCTTCGCTATATCCTTTCTTTCAGGAGTGCTAGTTCTGCAAGGTTCGCAGGGGAACTTCTGTAAAGTTTGGAAGGTAGGAGACGAGATACTGGCAGAAGTAAAGCTGTGAGTACCAGGCGTGAGTAGTGCTTCGGTGGCTCAGATGGTAGAGCACTTGCCCGCGAAAGGCAAAGGTCCCGAGTTCGAGTCTCGGTCGGGCACACAGTTTTAATCTGCCAGGAAGTTTCATATCAGCGCACACTCCGTTGCAGAGTGAAAATCTCATTCTGGAAACATACCCCAGGCTGTGGCTAAGCCATGTCTCCGCTATATCCTTTCTTTCAGGAATGCTAGTTCTGCAAGGTTCGCAGGAGTGCTTCTGTAAAGTTTGGATGGTAGGAGACGAGATACTGGCAGAAGTAAAGCTGTGAGTACCGGGCGTGAGTCGTGCTTCGATAGCTCAGATGGTAGAGCACTTTCCCGCGAAAGGCAAAGGTCCCGAGTTCGAGTCTCGGTCGGGCACACAGTTTTAATCTGCCAGGATGTTTCTTTCCCATCTTATATTGTCTAACACTATTTTTAGGTTGTCAAACTATATGAACTTGAGTTTTCTTAAGTCTTCCTTCCACTACCAATCACAATGTCGTATTTCGTCCTCTGGTGGCTTTACCTTTTCGAAAACCGAAATGATCGTCGTCGAATAGGTCATTAGCTTTCTTTTCCATTCTTTTACATATAATTGTTGTTGCTGTATCTCTGCCATCTGACGGAGGAGGTCGATATTCTGCGATTGACTACTCTTCTGGTGCCTGGTAAGAGCTGCCAGCAAGCTGTCGCGTGGGCGTGGACGCTGACTTCAGGACGGAGATAAATTCACCCACTGGACCGCAGCAAGACGCTTCGAATCGCGCTGTGCCGAGGTCTCCACCTCTCTTAGACCGTCATTTCAGCACTTGACTGTTTAACTGGACTGCCGTTTGGATTACTGTTCTACGGATTATTGACGGGCTTGAGCCTAGACAACCTGGATCATTTTCTTGATGCGTTTTGAGCTTTAGTGATGCAATGCAAACTGCAATTGTGACTACATCCCTAGCCGGCGGGAGTGGCCGAGCGGTTCTAGGCGCAACAGTCTGGAACCGCGCGCAGGCTGCGGTCGCAGGTTCGAATCCTGCCTCGGGCATGGATGTGCGTGATGTCCCTAGGTTAGTTAGGTTTAAGTAGTTCTAAGTTCTAGGGGACTGATGACCTCAGATGTTAAGTCCCATAGTGCTCAGAGCCAATTGAACCATTTTTTTTACTACATCCTATACGTATATGTTTTCGGTCAACTTGGCACGTATAATATTGGAGACGTATAATATAGAGCTATTAGAAGTTGGGTGTTTCTTGAGCAATACAGCACAAAGACTTGACAGGAATGTAACCACTGTGCATGACTGCTGGCAGCGGTGGCCACGAGAATGTATCGCCTCAGGAAGACCGGGCTGCGGACGGACACGTGGCACTACCGAGGGGGAAGAAAATCGTGTTGTTATGGTTCTGTCGCATCGTGCTGCATTTGCACGAGAAATGTGCCACCAGAACGACAAAACGAAGTGTTACAAATCGGTTACTTCAAGGTCATCTCCGAGCCAGACGCTGTGTAGGGTACAGTTGTAACCTCCTTCTTACCAATCGGCTAATCCTGCTTGCGATATAAAATATGACCGTGCATCGCGTGTATGCCTAATGGATTTTTTCTAATTGTATAAGGCTATCCCGAAGAAGAGATACCGGTCGGTAGGAGGATAGTCTACAACCAACCCTTCTAATGGAAAGTCTACTAAAAATAAAAAATAATTAAACCGAACAGGGCTATAATTTGGAAAATGAAAGATATTTTGTGCATTCACTCACGAACAACACTGGATAGAAAGGAGTGCCACTGATCATGAATCTAAAAGTTACACTAATGAACGCCGCGCGGGATTAGCCGAGCGGTCTTAGGCACTGCACTCATGGACTGTACGGCTGGTCCAGGCGGAGGTTCGAGTCCTCCCTCGGGCATGGGTGTGTGTGTGTTTGTCCTTAGGATAATTTAGGTTAAGTAGTGTGTAAGCTTTGGGACTGATGACCTTAGCAGTTAAGTCCCATAAGATTTCACACACACACACACACACACACACACACACACACACACATTAATGAACGAAAAGGAAGTAATTAACTGTCGCCAGCCCACTAGGGCAATTTGGATCCAAAATCCCGTACAAGATGATGTGAAATAAATTTTAAGTTATTATGTAATGATAAAGAAAACTGAGAAGTCTCTCTTACGTTATGTTTGGCATTAAATTTTGAAAAAGGAAATCGAGTAATGATATGAAAATATGCAATCAAACTGTATGTTAGTACTGAACTTCGTTACGTGAACAATAACTTTCAGTGACCTCAGCATAACGGCATCAAAGAAATTTAGAAAAAAAGCAAGCACGTTTTACTTTGTCATTACTTATTTTGCAAATTGGATTTCATATTATTGTCTGAAGAACTGAGCCTTTTTTACTGATTTCAACAGAATTAAATACTAGAATGTGTACCGAACCAAACAGCCATGTGTTCCAAGCTATATGTAAAGTAAATAAAACTTCCGCACTCTTAATTTGTGCATTTCTTTGGATTTGGGTTTTTTCCAGTGATTGTTTCTCAAACTTGAAAAATGAAATTGCTTTACTTTAGTCACATACTGAAGCCTATGTTGTACAACAGTTAATTGAAAGTAGACTGTGGCTAAAATTCTTAAAAGTGAAATTATTGATTAATAAATTGGCTGTAACTATTCAATTTGTTTCTTTTGACACTCGGTGAGCATAAAAGGAAAAAAAAAGGAACAAGGACCCTGCTTGGTAACAATGTCTGAGGACAATGAGGACACAATCGTCCTGAGTTTACCTATTATTTAAATACGTTTTATCAATCAAATCACATTTAGTTGTGCTGCTGGGTTAGCCGTTAATACTTTCTACCAATGAACCGTCTTACTTCAGTGCTGTACATACGACGAAACTCGGAGCCGACGACGGAACTGTGTTGCTAGAACTGCTGCTGTCGTTGAAGACGGTAGCATATTGTGGAGCCACGGCTAATTAAAGGAACGGGCAGTCGTAATTAATACAGCCTCTTCCACCCGTCCACTGTCCGTACTCCTGCTCTAGACATCTGGCCGGCGCGCGTACATGATGCCGCCGAAAATGGTACTCTCTACTGCGAGAGCGTTAACGCCACACTTCCGCACACTACCAGCGCTTGAACCCTCTCCTCTCTCCGCGCGCTCCGAGCAACAACGCCCTACCCAAAGATTCTACAACCCACCAGCACTGCTGTTACCGTTGCTGGTCGATGCAAATAACAATGTCTTTGGCCTTTTCCCGGAGCTTATAAGATTCACACTAAAACACAGATAAATAGAATGAAACGTCAACAGACTTCTACCTAAATGTACCCATGCAGTGAAGCAATGTCCTTACTTATTAAAAGAAAGCATTTAAATTACAAATATTTACATACAATTAAAAAAAGTTATATATCAGTAGCAGGTACCATGCTTACTGCATTTTCGGTGTTAGACGTTCCACTGACCAGTCATTTGCAACTTCAGCAGTGTCAAGCCAGTGCTCATTTCAGAGCAGCATTATGAGTGACTGTTGTTCTTTATGATGAAAACTGGGGCTGCCTCGATGCCAGTGATGGCCACGTGTTGGTTAGGAGGAGGCCAGCCTAGGGCCTGGCCTGCAAACAGTTTGTCTGAGTTATTGTCTGGGGCGCAGTTTCGTATGGTTCAAATGGATCTGAGCACTATGGGACTTAACTGCTGTGGTCATCAGTCCCCTAGAACTTAGAACTACTTGAACCTAACTAACCTAAGGACATCACACACATCCATGCCCGAGGCAGGATTCGAACCTGCGACCGTAAATTTATTGGTATCCCTCCTGTGTGCAAGCCCGAGGAGAAGGCAGACGTGCGAGACTTGCTGGGCAGTGTAGAAGAGGCAGCTGAAGACAGGCGAGTCTGCCTGACCCGTAAAAACAGTGTGTGTGTGTGTGTGTGTGTGTGTGTGTAGGGTCGCGTGCCGACGTGGGCGCGTACGTGCGTGAAAAATGACCCTCCAGATTCGCAGGCGGCCGCCTCGGGAATCAATAAGAGCGTGAATAATTCATCGACAGCTGGCACGGCGCGGCGCTGGCTGCTGAGATCGGCGCAGCACCCCTGGGGCTGCTGATTCTTTATGCTTCTGGCGATCGGACGTCGCGCCTGACCGATGTGACTGCGCGCTGCAGTCGCTCAACACCTGCGAGCCCCCTCCCTCGGCGTCTACCGAGTCCACCGGCCACCTGCGTTCTGGCGCTGCAGGTGCGGTGGCCAGTCGTACAGTTTTAATTTGTAGAGGTGTTAGACGTTCTCTGCGTGTTCACCATTCAGTGTGACACAATTTTCCCAGTGATGGATGACATGGCGAACAACTTGGCTTTAGAAGTCTGCATTTCCGTTGTTCAGGAAACGATTCACCTCGATTTCAGTCTCTCTCGGTGTATTCAACTGATGAATTCTTCTCGGGTTATCAGCCGAGTGGTGGCGTCGTCTTGCCGCAACGTTTCAATGAGTTCAGTACCCATCATCTTCTGGCGAAGTGTCGGGATGCTGCTGCTGCTATCATCTTGTACTTTCCCCTCTTTGGGGAAGTGTGAGGGGGGAGTTTGTAGCCTTTCGGCTTGTACTCCCCTGTGAACGTGTGTGTGTGATTTTTCTATAGTTTTTTGTGTCTGTGATTATGTGATGATTGTTCGGCCTGTGTCCGGTACTTGCCTGAGGTAGGCGAGATGATTGGTGTTATATAGGAAGGAACAGGATTAGGGATTGGGTGTTGGGATTTTCTCTTCGACTTAATCGTCGAAGATCGTCATGGGGCGCTTGTGCTTATCGCGGGACGTATCATACTGACCTAGGGAGTGGATGAGGGCGTTTCCTGATCTGGATGAACCTTCATAGAAAGCCCTTGCCAGATCTTGGAAACGCTCTCTCAGGAGTGGGATCTCAGCTGCGGCGTGCAGATCATCTGTGGGGAATCCCAGAGGTAAATGCAATGCCCTCCTGAGGGAGCTGTTCTGCAGCCTCTGCAGTTTGTCCAGGTGCTGCTTCGCCGCGTATCCCCAGACAGGGCACGCGTATTCCATGACTGGCCGGATCAGGGCCCGGTACACATCTACTGGGCAAGAAGGGAGCTGGTTGAGTTCAGGATTGGGTGTAGGATGGACATTCTGGCGCAGACCTTCCTGTGGACCTCGTCTATGTGGCGTTTCCACGTGAGACGAGAGTCCAAGGTTACGTCAAGGTACTTGGCGGTTCTGCGCCAGGGGAGTTGGGTTCCATCTAGGTGAAGATGGAGGGGGGGGGGGGGGACGTTGAGGAGGTTCGCGCCTTCCGAGCCTGCGGGTAATCAACATTGCCTGTGTCTTCTCAGAGTTGATGGTGATGCGCCAGCGACGGGCCCAAGTTTCTGTGCCATCTAAAACCTTTTGTAGCCTACGGATGACCAAGTCCTTGTTCGCATTTCTCGTGTAGAAGGCTGTGTCGTCAGCGTAGTGCGGAGTGTGCACCAGGGGGGCCGTTGGAGTGTCCGCAGTGTACAGACCGTGCAAAACGGGCCCCAGGACCGATCCCTGTGGCACCCCGGCACGAATACGCCTTTTGGTGGAGGTGGCAGTTTCTACTTTGACAGAGAAAGTCCTACTCGTGAGATAGCCTTTGAGCAGCTTGACTATGCTCCCGGGGAACCCTTGCGTGTACAACTTGTAGAGTAGCCCTCTACGCCATACTGGTCGGGATGCTGTGTTCTGCATATCTATATAGCTGCTTGGCCGTCGTCCGCTACTGTAGGCCGGACAATCAAGTTGCTCCGGAAGGGGGTACCGAGTCGGTGATGGGGGTGGTGGAGGGGGGGGGGGGCGGGGCGGACCGGACCGGCGTCGAGACCCGGTGGCTATCCACCGTGTCTGCGGACGCCGCTGCCTTCAGATCGGACCGTTCCTGACGTATTTTGTCAATTGTGGGATTCCACGATGCACTGAGCTGAAAGCCGCTATCCCTGTTGACTAAATTATTGTGCAGACGTATCTCCACTGCCTCTTTGAATATCGAGTCTCAGAAACCGTTGGTGCTGCACAGATTCTTCGTTTTTTCGGATTCGAAGGTGTGTCCCTCGATAATGCTATGTTCTGCTACCGCGGACTTGTTTGTCTGTCCTAGTCGTACGTTCCTGATGTGTTCAGTACAGCTGTGGGACATACATCGTTGTGTCTGCCCGATGTATTTCGTCCCACATTCGCACTCAGTACTATAAATGCCCGGCGTCTGCAACCCCAGCTGATCTTTGGTTGAGCCAAGTACACCTTTGACTTTTTTCGGTGCGCGAAAGATGGTCGTTACTTCGTGCTTCTTGAATATTCTTGCGTATCTTCTCCTCTTAACTGACTGTAGATTAGCATTGATGGTCTCTCACAAATATCTTCTGTGGCTTTTCTCGTCAGATTACAACTTGTTTTTCGCCTCTGAATTTTGTCACGAGGTATTACTGGTCTACCTTCATCTCCACAACTCCTCAATAGAAAGAGGGCAACGTGTGGCGTTTCTGGCGTTTGCTGAACCAAAAAATGGTTAAAATGGCTCTGAGCACTATGGGACTTAACATCTGTGGTCATCAGTCCCCTAGAACTTAGAACTACTTAAACCTAACTAACCTAAGGACATCACACACTTCCATGCCCGAGGCAGGATACGAACCTGCGACCGTAGCGGTCGCTCGGTTCCAGACTGTAGCGCCTAGAGCCGCTCGGCCACTCCGGCCGGCTTTGCTGGACCGCCAACAGCCATGATCGCAAGAATATTAAAGAAGCACGAAGTAACGACCAACATTCGTACACCGAAAAAACTCAAAGATGCACTTGGCTCAACCAAAGACCAGCTGTGGCTGCAGACGCCGTATATTTACAGTATTGAGTGCGAATATGGGATGGAATGTATCAGGCAGACACAACGATGTATCTCCCAGGACTTGGTTCTCACAGGGTCGAACATTCTGTTACGACAGAGACCAATAATTACTCAGTCCTTTTGGGCGAAGTAACATTCATGAGAAACAGCTTTTTCAGTCAACACAATTACCGCGTTTGGGCTGACGAAAGATCACACATCATCTTGGAGGTCCATTCTCAGCATCTCCAACGTGTGGCGAGGAACTATTTGTGACTGCCTGCTAGGATCTTCTGAACTCCGTGGACGACTTCGAGATGTCAACTACTTGCAACTTCGTCATACCTTTCTTCCTGATCTACAAGAGAAAATGTTCCGCTGGCAATGCGACAGAACATGCAACGGCTTCATGACGAAGGCCCTGCACATTATAAGCATGCTGTTGCTCGCTACTAAATGAACGGCGCCTTAGGAGGTGGATTCGCACGATCTCACTCCCTGTGACTTCTGGTTGTGTGGCCACACGGAAGAGTTTGTGTACTTTGAAAGGCAAAACACATCAGTCTGTGGAAGGCAGCGCTAGAGATACAATCCGGAATATGCTACAGATTTTCAACAAGTGCGACAGTCGTGGTACAGAAGAGCTAAGCTGTGTCCTAAATGCAATTGTGGCACTTTGGATAACAGCTAAACTACGAAGTGTTGAAATTGAAGAGCTGTGTTATCGTGTTTCTGTATGCTACCACAAAAATGCTCCGCACCTGCACTATTGTTGTTGTTGTTGTTGTTGTTGTGGTCTTCAGTCCTGAGACTGGTTTGATGCAGCTCTCCATGCTACTCTATCCTGTGCAAGCTTCTACATCTCCCAGTACCTACTGCAGCCTACATCCTTCTGAATCTGCTTAGTGTATTCATCTCTAGGTCTCCCTCTACGATTTTTACCCTCCACGCTGCCCTCCAATACGAAATTGGTGATCCCTCTATGTCTCAGAACATGTCCTACCAACCGATCCCTTCTTCTAGTCAAGTTGTGCCATAAGCTCCTCTTCTCCCCAATTCTATTCAATACCTCCTCATTAGTTATTTGATCTACCCACCTAATCTTCAGCATTCTTCTGTCTAAACTATTTATCGTCCACGTTTCATTTCCATACATGGCTACACTCCATACAAATACTTTCAGAAACGACTTCCTGACATTTAAATCTATACTCGATGTTAATAAATTTTTCTTCTTCAGAAACGCTTTTCTTGCCATTGCAAGTCTACATTTTATATCCTCTCTACTTCAACCATCATCAGTTATTTTGCTCCCCAAATAGCAAAACTCCTTTACTACTTTAAGTGTCTCATTTCCTAATCTAATTCCCTCAGCATCACCCGACTTAATTCGAATACATTCCATTATCCTCGTTTTGCTTTTGTTGATGTTCATCTTATACCCTCCTTTCAAGACACTGTCCATTCCGTTCAACTGCCCTTCCAAGTCCTTCCCTGTCTCTGACAGAATTGCAACGTCATCGGCGAACCTCAAAGTTTTTATTTCTTCTCCATGGATTTTAATACCTACTCCGAACTTTCCTGTTGTTTTCTTTATTGCTTGCTCAATATACAGATTGAATAACATCGGGGATAGGCTACAACCCTGGCTCACTCCCTTCCCAACCACTGCTTCCCTTTCATACCCTTCGACTCTTATAACTGCCATCTGGTTTCTGTACAAATTGTAAATAGCTGTTCGCTCCCTGTATTTTACCCCTGCCACCTTCAGAATTTGAAAGAGAGTATTCCAACCAACAATGTCAAAAGCTTTCTCTTATAAATGCTAGAAACGTAGGTTTGCCTTTTCTTAATCTTTCTTCTAAGATAAGTCGCAGGGTCAGTATTGCCTCACGTGTTCCAACATTTCTACGGAATCCAAATTGATCTTCCCCGAGGTCGGCTTCTACTAGTTTTTCCATTCGTCTGTAAAGAATTCGCGTTAGTATTTTGCAGCTGTGATTTATTAAAGTGATAGTTCGGTAATTTTCACATCTGTCAACACCTGCTTCCTTTGGGATTGGAATTGTTATAATCTTCTTGAAGTCTGAGGGTATTTCGCCTGTCTCATACATCTTGCTCACCAGATGGTAGAGTTTTGTCAGGACTGGCTCTCCCAAGGCCGTCAGTAGTTCTAATGGAATGTTGTCTACTCCGGGGGCCTTGTTTCGACTCAGGTCTTTCAGTGCTCTGTCAAACTCTTCACGCAGTATCATATCTCCCATTTCATCTTCATGTACATCCTCTTCCATTTCCATAATATTGTCCTCAAGTACATCGCCCTTGTATAGACCCTCTATATACACCTTCCACCTTTCTATTTTCCCTTCTTTGCTTAGAACTGAGTTTCCATCAAAGTTCTTGATATTCATGCAAGTGGTTCTCCTTTCTCCAAAGGTCTGTTTAATTTTCCTGTAGGCAGTATCTATCTTACCCCTAGTAAGATAAGCCTCTACATCCTTACATTTGTCCTCTAGCCATCCATGCTTAGCCATTTTGCACTTCCTGTCGATATAATTTTTGGGACGTTTTTATTCCTTTTTGCCTGCTTCATTTATGCATTTTTATATTTTCTCCTTTCATCAATTAAATTTAATATTTCTTCTGTTACCCAAGGGTTTCTACTAGCCCTCGTCTTCTTACTTACTTGATCTTCTGCTGTCTTCACTATTTCATCCCTCAAAGCTACCCATTCTTCTTCTACTGTATTTCTTTCCCCCATTCCTGTCAATTGTTTCCTTATGTTCTCCCTGAAACCCTGTACAACCTCTGGTTTAGTCAGTTTATCCAGGTCCCATCTCCTTAAATTCCCACATTTTTGCAGTTTCTTCAGTTTTAATCTACAGTTCATAACCAATAGATTGTGGTCAGAATCCACATCTGCCCCTGGAAGTGCCTTACAATTTAAAACCTGGTTCCTAAATCTCTGTCTTACCATTATATAATCTATCTGATACCTTTTAGTATCTCCAGGGTTCTTCCATGTATACAACCTTCTTTCATGATTCTTAAACCAAATGTTAGCTATGATTAAGTTATGCTCTGTGCAAAATTCTACCAGGCGGCTTCCTCTTTCATTTCTTAGCCCCAATCGATATTCACCTACTATGTTTCCTTCCCTCCCTTTTCCTACTCTTGAATTCCAGTCTGCAATGACTATTAAATTTTCGTCTCCCTTCACTACCTGAATAATTTCTTTTATCTCATCATACATTTCATCAACTTCTTCGTCATCTGCAGAGGTAGTTGGCATATAAACTTGTACTACTGAAGTAGGCGTGGGCTTCGTGTCTGTCTTGGCGACAATAATGCGTTCACTATGCTGTTTGTAGTAGCTTACCCGTACTCCAATTTTTTAATTTATTATTAAACCTACTCCTACATTACCCCTATTTGATTTTGTATTTATAACCTTGTATTCTCCTGACCAAAAGTCTTGTTCGTCCTGCCACCGAACTTCACTAATTCCCACTATATCTAACTTTAACCTATCCATTTCCCTTTTTAAATTTTCTAACCTACCTGCCCGATTAAGGGATCTGACATTCCACGCTCCGATCCGTAGAACACCAGTTTTCTTTCTCCTGATAACGACGTCCTCTTGAGTAGTCCCCGCCCGGAGATCCGAATGGGGGACTATTTTACCTGCACCTGCACCTGCACCTGCACTAACAAACTTAATATCTTCTGTTACATTTGTGCAGATGTTATTTGTGGTTGAAGAAGGCGACCATCGGCTAGAGCAGTAAAACGTGCATGCGACTTGTATTTAAGGTACTGAGTTGGAGACCAAGGTAAATAGTGGGCTCCATACGTGTGTTGATACTTGTGTTGGTCTACACTGAATGCCCGTATGCGTGGTATAAAAAGCTTTCATGAGGAAAGAGAACACACAAATCGTGCATCGGATTGGTGTTTCTGTACGGTATCTCCACTGAGAAAATCCGCCATTACCAAGAATCCTTGCCCTGATCCCCCATCTAGAATTTGCCCTGTGGCACATGGAGAAGGGTTGCCAGCTCCATTTTCACATCATATGCCAGCATAAAGCAGTGATAGTTATGAACCGTCAAATACAGCCAAAAACGTGCAATCGTCCACCAGTGACACTGATCCTACAATTACACCAACATCGTCATTTGCAGAACCACAAAAAATCACACAGTGTGACCTCAGTGACATGGTTAGGGGTTTAGATATTCTAAAGCATACATTAGACCTCTTGGCCCTCGACTACAGCAGTCAGGGGAATCTCCCCGCTGATGCAGTACGTCCGTCTGTGTTACGGGAGAGACAGAGAAAAACTTAAGCGTCTTTACAGCACTGAAGGAGACATTACACTCTGCTATGACATTGACGGTTTGTTAGAAGACCTGAACATTACATACGAACCACACTGGTGGCGACTCTTTACAGACGGCTCAAAAAGAATTCTGAAGGCAGTACTGTTGCACAACAGTAACGAAAGGCCATACACACCTATCACACTTGCTGTTGTGCATTCATTTTAGCTGACTTCTGCTTGATGCTACAGAGAGATTCTCCAGGCAATACCCACAGGAGTAAGGCAAAGAAACTGCGTGAATATACTAGGTACGAGTAAAATCAATTACTGTATATACACAACTGATAACAGCGGCAATATACGTAAAACGTAAAGTTCCAACTTGTTTACAACCCTGAGCTAGGATACAATTTTAATAGTGAAATGAATGTTCAACGCATGTAAATATATGACTATTCGTGAGGCTATTTTTGTTCTGTCGTTGCAAATACAAAAATGCATGATCTTTTCACCAGACGTGTTTCGCTTTATTGAGGTAATGTAACATCAGTAGTCTGTAATTAAGTTATTTACATTTTGATTTGCTTTAAAATCGAAATTCAGTTGATTAAGCATATGATGATTTGTATTTACGGTTACTTTCGCTTGATTTGTCGCTTACATCGGGAAATGCCGTCTGCTAGCACATCGTTGTTGTTCTGCACTAGACACTGAAAATTTTGGTCTAATTTTTAGTTGTTCTGCTGAATTATGCATTTTTTATGTTTTTCACAGCACACTTGTACGCTCACCACTCTATTCTGTTTGTTTTTGTACTTCTAAGTATGTGTTGTAGTTTGAGTTTTGTAGTGTTGCCAACATAGCTCTTCCTCCGTTTTGCCTTTGACCTACAACCTTCTTTTCTTTTCTTTTTTTATTACATTACTGTATGTGTGTAATTCTATTTAATTATGTTGCTGTGTATTTATATACTGTACAAGAGTGGAGAATAAATACTGACAAATGGATGTTTGTTTCGTTTGGGGGAGGAAGAAACCATGATGAGTGCACATAAGTGTATAGTAGTGTGATAAAGTGTGAGTCAGAGGAGAAGGTGACGAGCAAGAAGTGAAATGAAATTGTGAGTGGGGGGGGGGGGGTTGTGGGAGAGTGGGTGAAGGGATGGGTGGAAGCATTAACAAAAAATAAACAGTTGCTCAATGAGCAAATAAATATTGTAAACCAGATTCTGTGTAAAATAAATGATAAACGTACATGAAAAAGGAAAGAGCTTTTTCCATCCTTCACCCCCCTCCACTCTCTCATTGCCCCCCCATCCCCCCACTCACAATTTCATTTCACTTCTCGCTCCTCAGCTTCTCCTCTAACTCAAACTTCATCACACAATTACACAATTATGTCCACTCATCGCGACAGAACAAATATATCCTCAAGAATTGTAAAGGAACTACAGGCAAATGGCCACACAACTGAAGAAATCCTGACTATTTTGCTTTCGGTAAAAAAATCCCTCTGAACCAGTGTAATTAAATCCTCTTCCCACCTACCCCGCCAACCACAAAAACAATTAATTTTGCCGATGCGAGTTGAACTGCGTGGCTCTACGGTACCGGTAATACCACGGAAGATGCATCCACATCAGAGGATGATCTGATGGAGAGGCCACACAAACATAGCTTAGCTGGGTTGATGCTGAGAACGGCGGAAAGCAAGGGGGAACTACAGGCTTTATCTGGCTTCTTAGTCTTTCTCATGTAATAAGCGTTGAAAGTCTCCTCGGGTTTGCTGCCGGATCCTAAAATCAACTTGATTCAATATTTCGGGGATCCAGCTGTTCGCGATCTGCAGGAGAACGCTGCTGCTCCTGAGACCCGCTGGATACTGATACCAAGGCCGCAGATCGTCATCCTATACGGGTGTCCGTACCGTACACGGGGCATGCACCGCCCATCACAGTCTCTCCTCTTCGTGCGCTTCTAGGTAAAACATAATCAGGTCCAGAAGCCCAGCTCCAACGACAAATCTAATGTAACTTCTCATACCACCTCCATTCACCAAATCTAACGTACCAATCCCATCAATTGAGGTTTAACATAGTACACTGACCGTACTATGTTTTACATTTTGGGAGGTGATAGCTTCCCTGCAGAAAGTATTAGGTCACTACCAGACGAACACCAATTAATCTGTTCACAACACTTGTTTATTTGTCCCAACTTTACAGGAACCGGAACACCAGATAGTACTCCAAAATCACTCCGCGTTCCTCAAAGGCTTTTGACCAGGTGTATTTTTACATATTTTAACATTATTATGTCATTTCATGTTTGATGTTTCAATTGCAATAAGTTAATCCAACAAAAAATGACATTCCAGAGCTTTAATAGAAATTAAAACGAGTACAATAATAATGCATATTTCCGAAATTAGCGATCTTTTGCAAGTGCAGTTTTGAAACATACTTACAGTTAACAATTAAGTTCTTATCATTCAGTCCAGAACATTGTCGAATATTATTACGTAATTTAATTAATCATGCGAGTTTATGAGACAATATAGAGCTGGTAATATTTCTGCAACATCAAAAATACAATTCAAACTTTCAAAATGATTTTGTACAAGACTAAAGTTTCTGGAACATTCTACAGAGAAAATAGTGTGCATTTCTTTTTGAGTGACCCTCGTATCATATCAAAGTGATAATGACGTATCATAACTGTACGATGGTCGCTCAAAAAGAAATGCACACTATTTTCTCTGTAGAATGTTCCAGAAACTTTAATTAAGAGTTTAATTACAGATTTTTATTTCATGATTTCCATAAGAATATGTTGTCCTAAGATACATAAATGTTAAGCTTTTCCAAAATTAATTGTTTACACAGTTAATTTGCGTTATAGTAAACAGAATTACGTACGTCACAAAATGTTTAAATCGTGTTACAAAAAATTAATGATTCGTTCTTCTAACATCATTTATGATACAAATTGCCTTTCTGAATCAAGTTATGTCTCCATTTTAAACGAATCTTCTGTAGTTTTCGTAATATGTGGACATTGCACAGCCGGCCGCGGTGGTATAGCGGTTCTAGGCGCTTCAGCCTGGAAACGCGCGACCGCTACGGTCGCAGGTTCGAATCCTGCCTCGGGCATGGTTGTGTGTGATGTCCTTAGGTTAGTTGGGTTTAAGTAATTCTAAGTTCTAGGGGACTGATGACCACAGATGTTAAGTCCCATAGTGCTCAGAGCCATTGGAACCGATTTTGACATTGCACTGAGTTTCTCTGTAGAATGTTCCAGAAACTTTAATTAAGAGTTTAATTACAGATTTTTATTTCATGATTTCCATAAGAATATGTTGTCCTAAGATACATAAATGTTAAGCTTTTCCAAAATTAATGGTTTACACAGTTAATTTGCGTTATAGTAAACAGTGAATTTTACTGATTGAATTATAACTACAGAACTGAGTGAAAAAGGTTACTAACATTTATATACTATTAACACTGATTCCAGAACTTGTTCTTTCTCTTCAAAAAATCCCGAAATTCATATCAAAGTGATAATGACGTATCATAACTGTACGAGGCTCAGTTAAAAGGAAATGCACACCATTTTTTTTAAATCCATCTTTTATTCTACATATTTGAAAGTTTTATAGTATGTAGACGCATCCTTCAGGAAGAATATTTTCATTTCTCCACATAATTTCCACCCCTCTCAACTGCCTTACGCCATCTCGGAACCAGCGCCTGTATGCTTTCAAGGTAAAATTTAGGATCAATTTGTTGGAGCCACCGTTTAGCAGCGTGCACAAGGGAGTCATCATCTTCAAACCTTGGTCCACGTAGAGACACTTTCAGTTTCCCAAAGATATGATAGTCACATGGAGCCAGATCAGGAGTGTAAGGCGGGTGTTTCAGTGTTATCCATCCGTGTTTTGTGATCGCTTCCATGGTTTTTTGACTGACATGTGGCCGTGCATTGTCGTGCAACAGCAAAACATGCTGCTCTTGCCGATGATGTCGAACACGACTCAGTCGAGCTTCAAGTATCTGCAGTGTCGTCACATGCATCAGAATTTACGGTGGTTCCACTTGGAATGATGTCCACAAGCAAGAGTCCTTCAGAATCGAAAAACACCGTAGCCATAACTTTTCCAGTAGAAGGTGTGGTTTTGAATTTTTTTTTCTTGGGTGAATTTGCATGATTCCACTCCATTGATTGCCTCTTCGTCTCTGGTGAAAAATGATGGAGCCATGTTTCATCACCTGTCACAATTCTTCCAAGAAATTCATCTCCACCATTCTCGTACTGTTCCAAAAGTTCGCTGCATACCGTTTTTCTTGTTTCTTTGTGGGCCACTGTCAACATCCTTGGAACCCACCTGACACAAACCTTTTTTAACGCCAACACTTTCAGTATTCTGCAAACACTTCCCCTATCCCAACGTAGCGTGATAATTCGTTCAATGTGATGCGTCTGTTAGCCGTCACCAATACGTTAACTCTCTGCACGTTGTCTGGAGTGTGTGCAGTACGAGGTCTTCCGCTGCGAGGATAATCCTCAATATTTCAATATTACCGTGCCCGCTTCCATCACGTAACCTGCGTGCCCACCGACTAACTGTACTGCGATCGACAGCAGCATCTCCATACACCTTGTTCAACCTCTTGTGGATGTCTCCCATTGCCTCGTTTTCACAGCACAGGAATTCTATGACAGCACGTTGCTTCTGACGAACGTCAAGTGTAGCAGCCATCTTGAGGACATGCTGTGACGGCGCCACTCACGGGAACAGGTTGAACTAAGTTTGAAAACAAGCGGGAAGGATGTATCTACACACTGTAAAACTTTCACACATGCAGAATGAAAACTGTACTTTTGCAAAAATAGTGTGCATTTCTTTTGGAGTGACCCTCGTACATTACTTTACCTGATTGAGAACATAGATAAATTGGTCTGTGACACAGTTTAACATTTTCTTTACAATTATTTCACAACGTTGCACGAAGTGACCTTATTCACTAAGTGTCCTTATACACTGCCCACATCTGTTTTAGCTCGTATCGCATACTACGAAAGCTGCTGTATCGGGTACTCCACATGATCCAGTACAGCCTGTTTCGTTAGACAGGAATGATCTAAACTCCACTGGGCGAGAATCAGATTCGTTGGGTTACGTAGTTTGGACCATCTCTGGAAATGCACGAAGAGGAGCACAGATCTGCGGCCTTCATTCCTTATGCTGGGGGCATATCGCTTAAGATTGGACGACTTTGAAGGAGCTCTGACATTAAGTGTGTGCTCCGTCCAAGATCAGGGCACTACTCGGATCTGTGAAAGACGATCTATGGCTTGGTTAGCCTGGTATATATACAGTTCCTTGTCAATGTGGGAAGGCTTGCACCGTCTGTTCGATTCGCATAGTTCAGGACCTGTGCGTGGAACATCGCCATCATACGAGGCTACAACAGCCGGAAAAATAGGCTGCAGCCGAACACTGCATAAACAAGGGACACGAAATAAAATTTGGCGAGACGGTGATAGTTGCAAACACTTCCGGTTTTTGGGACATTGTTTATAAAGAGGCGCAACTTGTTTAATAGAGACAATAGCTTTCCGCTTGACAGGACGGGGAACCCTGTACTAGCCCGCATCAAAACAGAACGTTCTTCTATGTAGCCAGTCTCCGTGAGAAAATAATCTTTGAGCGCCATATATCGTTGCCGCCGGCGTTCTACTAAGGTCGGCGCCATCTGCCCCCTCTTGGAGTCTTGGAGGGCAGCAACTGTGAAGGGAGGCGCATGCGTCGTGTACGGTAAGATCTGCAGCCTTGGTACTAGTTTTCAGCGGGACTCAGCAGTAGCAGTAGCAGTAGCAGCAGCAGCAGCAGCGGCAGCGTTCTCCTGAAGATGCCGAAATAATACAGCAAGTTGATTTTAGGATCTGGCAGCAAACCCGAGGAGACTTTCAAGGACTACAACCGTTATATTTCCTGCGGACGTGCAACTATACTTTGTGACATGAGAGCTGCATTAAATCAGTCTTCGGACGAAAAACCACAACTACAGCAATAATCAAGAACAAATCAGAGAAAAATGAAAAGGATTATCTCCTCGATAGTATAGTGTCTAATTCATTCGATGAATACTGTCACGTCGTAACCAGAATCAACTCCAAATACGAAAGCAGGGTCGTCAGTGAAATACAGCACTGAACGCACGTTTATTACGAACACCAGAACAAAACAGACTTTCTCGATGGAGGGCCAATTATTTATACATAGAGTATTACAGAATATATAAACATACGATAGTTGAAGAACCTCCCACAAGTGATACGTGCTAAGTACACTACTGACCATTAAAATTGCTACACCAAGTAGAAATGCAGATGATAAACGGGTATTCATTGGACAAATATATTATACTAGAACTGACATGTGATTACATTTTCACGCAGATTGGGTGCATAGAACCTCAGAAATCAGTGCCCAGAACAACCACCTCTGGCCGTAATAACGGCCTTGATACGCCTGGGCATTGAGTCAAACAGAGCTTGGATGACGTGTACAGGTACAGCTGCCCATGCAGCTTCAGCACGATACCACAGTCCATCAAGAGTAGTGACTGGCGTATTGTGACGAGCCAGTTGCTCGGCCACCATTGACAAGACGTTTTCAATTGGTAAGAGATCTGGAGTATGTGCTGGCCAGGGCAGCAGTCGAACATTTTTGTATCCAGAAAGGCCTGTACAGGACCTGCAACATGCGGTCGTGCATTATTCTGCTGAAATATTGGGTTTCGCAGGGATCGAATGAAGGGTAGAGAAACAGGTTGTAACACATCTGAAATGTAACGTCCACTCTTCAAAGTGCCGTCAATGCGAACAAGAGGTGACCGAGACGTGTAACCAATGGCACCCCATACCATCACGCCAGGTGATACGCCAGTATGGCGATGACGAATACACGCTTCCAATGTGCGTTCACCACGATGTCGCCAAACACGGATGCGACCCTCATGATGCTATAAACATAACCTGTATTCATCCAAAAAAATGAAGATTTGCCATTCATGCACCCACGTTCGCCGTTGAGTACACCATCGCAGGCGCTCCTGTCTGTGATGCAGCGGCAAGGATAACCGCAGCCATGGTCTCCGAGCTGATAGTTCATGCTGCTGCAAACGTCGTCGAACTGTTCGTGCAGATGGTTGTTGTCTTGCAAACGTCCCCATCTGTTAACTCAGGGATCGACACGTGGCTGCACGATCCGTTACAGCCATGCGGATAAGATGCCTGTCATCTCGACTGCTAGTGATACGAGGCCGTTGGGATGCAGCACGGCGTTCCGTATTACTCTCCTGAACCCACGGATTCGATATTCTGCTAACAGTCATTGGATCTCGACCAACGCGAGCACCAATGTCGCGATACGATAAACCACAATCGCGATAGGCTACAATCTTACCTTTATCAAAGTCGGAAACGTGATGGTACGCATTTTTCCTCCTTACACGAGGCATCACAACAGTGTTTCAGCAGGCAACGCCGGTCAAGTGCTGTTTGTGTATGAGAAATAGGTTGGAAATTTTCCTGATGTCAGCACGTTGTAGGTGTCAACACCGGCGCCAACCTTGTGTGAATGCTCTGAAAAGCTAATCATTTGCATATCACAGCATCTTCTTCCTGTCGGTTAAATTTCGCGTCTGTAGCACATCTTCGTGTGTAGCAATTTTAATGGCCAGTAGTGTAACAAGAAATACTTAATATAGGTATAGTCCGTGATAGCTGTACCGCGTCGATAGGTCGCAGAACGTCGTCCACTGCCATCTTTGCATCTAGCGGAGGGCGTGCGGTTACGACCTAAGCGTGTGGCAGTGTGATGAGTGAGTTTGATGACGTCGTGCCGCGAATGAGGGGCTCCTTAGGCACGGCGTGTTGCGTTCTACGCCGTGGGATTTCTATGTCAGACGACTGCACTTCGGTGTTGGGCTTGGGGTCGCATGTTCGAGAATAAATTTTCATCTTGGCGGACCCAGAGGACACGAGAAGGCCGAAGACATTTCTACTGCCGAAGTCCGCGGTTGCGGGGTCTTGGTTAACAGGGAGGCGTGCCGAGTTAGAAGTACGGTGAGGTCTCTTACTACTGATCAGTGAATTTGGCGAGAGCGTGAGGTTGGCAAAATGTTCCTTTCTACTGCCTTCCCCAGGGCGTCGCCGTTGCTTATGGGCCTTGCCCGCCTTCACAGCTATTAGAACTCTAAAAATACCGGCTCAGTGTTCCTGCTTGCTTAAGTCCCGGTCGTGGGTACTCTGAGTGCGTGTTCAAGAGGTCTGCACGTGTTTGTACCAACTATCTATTATACTAGCGTAAATTTTCGATTTACTGAAATTGAGACATACTGTTTTTCCCTTTTCGTATACGACAGCTTTTGTGGACTTTGGTTTAAGTTATTTCATTTATTGCTGTGAATGACTTTGATGCTTGCTAATTACTTGTTAATTCTGGGAGAAAAATATTCATGCCAATTTCTTGGTATTTAAGGTAGTGTCTGCTAATTTACTTCAAGTTGGTGTGTCAACCATGTGCATCCATTTAAATCTTGTTAATTTTCTGTCCCGCGTGGCGGCCCCTTGCTACCGTTACGCCATCGGGCGTTGTTTTCAAACTGAACAGCGGCTGTCGGGCGAATCTTCTTACCTCCTTGTTGAGGTTCAGTAATAAGGCCCCGATTGTTTTTTTTTTGGTACTAATTATGGAGGGCTTTCTTGTAACACAAATTCTTCTTGTTGTAGCTCCCGTTTTGAAGCATAGACACTGAATGAAATTTTTGTATTGTTCTTCCGTCACATGAGCTAGTAACAAAAAATTTTCTGTTTCTTAATAATAACAAGGTATCTCATTATAAGAATTGGAACTTTGTGATAAGTGCTTAATTCTCAAGGAACTGCAACAAATTTCCTTGCCTCTATGATGTGGGTCGTTGAAAGTATTTGCTATAGCTGTGATAGCTAAGTGCAAAGCTCATGGTTGTCTTTGAATACAGATATTTTAATAACCATATACAACATTTTGATTTTCCATTGTTTTAACAGTACGCTGTGGACCAGTGTGACAGTGTACTAAAATCTTACCTGAATGCAAATTAAATAAGTAGCAAAGTAATAAACTAGCACATGTTCGGGAGTGTACATCTATGAAATTTAATCACCTTTTTAATTTTGTTATTCTCCTTAACATGTATTTTAATTAATTGTTGAAAGCTTACGAGTAACTTTTTCTTAATAGGTTTGTTTGATCTTTTAGGCGTACATTGGTCAATAGATATTTTGGTCACGAATGATGTCCAACCCCTCTCCCTCCTAGACAACCCCACGCAGTAGCTGTCTACCACTCTGCATGCTAATAACGCACTGTACATGTAGAATGCAATCCGATCAGTCTGAAGAATGAAATACCTTTAAAACTGTCTCCTTCTGTTTATAAGCGTTCCAAATAATTAGTTGTAATGACACTTTTAGTTTAAGCTTTATTGCAGATGCCATTGGGAACTTCTGTAGTCCACGTATATCATCGGTCACTGGCCATCATAAGAACTACAGAAAGCAGTACCATACAGTCACCAGGTAATGTTTGCCATACTCAATTTTCCCTACTACCTCTGTTCGGATGAATATATAAGATGGTCCATTGATTGTCACCGGGCCAAATATCTCACGAAATAAGCGTCAAACGAAAAACATACAAAGAACGAAACTTGTCTAGCTTGAAGGGGAAAAACAGATAGCGCTATGGTTGGCCCACTAGATGACGCTGCCATAGGTCTAACGATATCAACTACGTTTTTTTAAATAGGAACCCCCAATTTTTATTACATATTCGTGTAGTACGTAAAGAAATATGAATGTTTCAGCTGGACCACTTTGTTCGCTTTGTGGTAGACGGCGCTGTAATAGTCACAAACATGTGGCTCACAATTTTAGACGAACAGTTGGTAACAGGTAGGTTTTTTAAATTAAAATGCAGAACGTAGGTACGTTTCAACATTTTATTTCGGTTAATCCAATGGGATACATGTATGTGAACTTATCATTTCTGAGAACGGATGCTGTTACAGCGTGATTACCTGTAAATACCAGTTTAATGCAATAAATACTCAAAATGATGTCCGTCAGCCTCAATGTATTTGGCAATACGTGTAACGACATTCCTCTTAACAGTGAGTGGTTCGCCTTCCGTAATTTTCGCACATGCATTGACAATGCGCTGACGCATGTTGTCAGGCGTTGTCGGTGGATCACGGTAGCAAATATCCTTCAACTTTCCCCACAGAAAGAAATCCGGGGACGTCAGATCCGGTGAACGTGCGGGCCAGGGTATGGTGCTTCGACGACCAATCCACCTGTCATGAAATATGCTATTCAGTACCGCTTCAACCGCACGCGAGCTATGTGCCGGACATCCATCATGTTGGAAGTACATCGCCATTTAGTCATGCAGTGAAACACCTTGTAGTAACATCGGTAGAACAATTACGTAGGAAATCAACATACATTGCACCATTTAGATTGCCATCGATAAAATGGGGGCCTCCCATAGTGCCGCAATTGAAAAATGGCTCTGAGCACTATGAGACTTAACGTCTGAGGTCCTCAGTCCCCTAGAACTTAGAACTACTTAAATCTAACTAACCTAAGGACATCACACATATCCATGCCCGAGACACGATTCGAACCTGCGACCGTAGCGGCACCATACATTAACCCAACAAGGTCGCTGATGTTCCGCTTGTCGCAGCCATCGTGGATTTCTCGTTGCCTGACAGTGTATATTATGCTGGTTTACGTTACCGCTGTTGGTGGCATCAACACGATATCGACCTTTTCCGCCATTGGTAAACGGTCTATTTTAACACGGGTAATGTATCACGAAGGAAATACCGTCCGCACAGGCGGAATGTTACGTGATACCACGTACTTATACGTTTGTGAATATTACAGCGCCATCTATCACAAAGCGAAAAAAGTGGTCTATCTAAAACATTCATATTTCTTTACGTACTACACGAATATGTAAAAAAACGGGGGTCCCTATTTAAAAAGAAAACGCAGTTGATATCCATTTGACCTATGGCAGCGCCATCTAGCGGGCCAATCACAGCGCCATCTGGTTTCCCCCTTCAAGCTAGACAAGTTTCGTTCTTTTTTTTTTTTTTTTAAAAAAAAAAATCTTTATTCTTCAACAATAATAATTATACATCAAAACCCACCTCCTTAGTTAATTAGTGGGTCATTAATTGCAACTGTTGTTTACAATTTTGCAGCTAGTTACAATATATTCAGTAAGTTGTGAGCTACAGCTAATCTACATTCAATGGGCAGCTATGTAATTGTCTATTTTTAATTTAAGTTTATAACTAGACCTACATTCTACTTCCTGCAGCGTCACAGATGTGTCAGCGTTGTATAAACCTACTTAATTGCCTTGCCCATCAAGCTAATCCTGATGGGCGTGCCCCTGACACCGGGCAGGCTGGATGTTAATCGCTGCAGGTTCCTAATCTATATTTCTAATCTAATTCCTACTAACTAGTTCTAGCCTACGTCATTTTCAGTGTATTGTCAATGCCGGGTTGTTCATATTTCCCACCCCCCCTAGTCCCGTGCATGGCGGATTCCAGACTAAGGGTCGGCCTATCCACGCACAGGCGGAATGGGAGTGGGCACATTAGTCATTATCAGTTGTATTCAGTCTTGTTCCCTCATGTACTCCCTCGATACCTTTTGTGATACCTCGTTGGCAAGTGTGTTTATTATTCGGAAGGTGTCTTCTTGTCTTATTAGGTTGTAAGTGTCGTGGTTTGGTAGTTGGTCCCGTAGTGTAGAGGCAACATCATTGAAGAGGGGGCACTCGTAAATCACATGATCGGGAGTGCCCTCCGGTTCACCACATTCACACGCAGGTGTGGCCCTTTTCCCAAACCGGCATAAGTATGCCGGGTAAGGTCCATGTCCAGTGAGGAAATGGATTAGCCCTCTGGTGGGTTCAAAGTACATCATTCCTAGTCGTTCCCTAATGCTTGGTATTATCTCATGCGTCCTACGCCCTGTTTCATCCGCATCCCACAGCTCTTGCCATAGTTGTGCTCCTCTTTGACGAATCTCACCCTTGTCCCTTGCCCCAGTACCCAAGATCTCCTCTATTTTTGTTATGTTTCCCTTTTTTGTCCAAAACCATGCAGCTTGCTCCCTAATTTTGATGTCTAGAGGGCAAAGCCCCATTATGACTAGTAGTGCTCCCCCCGGTGTAGTTCTGTAAGCACCTACCGATCTAAGAATCATGTTCCTTTGAACCCTTCTTACTGTCATGGCGGGCACCACCCTCGTGAGCCTGTGTGCCCAGACTCCCGATCCGTAACCCACTATTGATGTTAATATACTATTATGGTAAAGTTTTATAAGGTGTGGTGGGAGATGGAATCTTCTGTGTCCTATAGATATAAGGTTATTCAGTGTTTGAAGGGCTTTTTGGGTTACGGTTTCGATGTGCTTCCCGAAGTTCCACTTCTCATCAATGATGATGCCCAGGTATCGTGCGTCACGTCTCCGAAGAACCGGCAAGCGGTTGATTCGTACTGTTGGGTTACGTATTAGTTGTCCTTTTAGTAGTAAGTAAGTGGACTTGCTTGGTGACACCGTCATTTTGGTGTTTTGGCACCATAGCTGTAGCTTGTTTAAGGCAGTCTCTATCTTAGGTTCAATGTCTTCGCGGCTACGGCCGCCAACCAGCAGGAGGAGGTCATCTGCATAGGCTATCACCTCTAGCACTTCTTCACTTTGTTGTAGGGTGTCTAGTAGAGGCTCCATATGGATGTCCCAGAACAGGGGCCCTAGCACGGAACCCTGGGGACAGCCCTTTGTTATAACTTTTCCAATTCGCTTGCTAGAAGATGATAGCCAGACCTCCCGTTCTTCACAATAGCTCCTCAGACAACCATATAGCGGCCCTGGACACTCTTTCTCCCGCAAGCAGGAGAAGAGCGAAGGCCACCACAGGTTGTCGAAGGCGCCACTGATGTCAACCATGATGCCCACCACGTACTTGTGCGGGGTAGAGCTACAGACCTCAGCAGCCAGGGCGATTGCATCAGATGTCGATCGCCCAGGCCTAAAGCCAAACTGCCTGTCGCTCACCCCACACAGCACCCTGTGTGCAGCCAGTCTGTTAGCTAGTAGCTTTTCTAATATTTTTCCCAGTATGCTGATTAGACAGATAGGTCTATAGGATTTTACGTTTGTAGGATCCTTGTCTAGCCCTTTCCTAATGATGACTACGTTTGCGGACTTCCACACCCTTGGAATTTTTTGCTGTGCCAAGCACTCATTGTACAAGTGAGTGAGTGGTGCAGTTAGCTGGGGAGCTAGGAATTGCACCACCTCAGCTACAATGCCGTCCGGCCCGGGAGCTTTACCTGTCTTCAGTGATTTTATGTGGGCAGCCACCTCTTCCTCCGAGAAAGGGTAGACTGCCGTATTGTTGGTGTATTCATTAAGGTTGTCTCGTCTTAGTTGTTGTTGCTGGTCAGATTCCCCATCCGCGCTATCATCAGGCAGCAGGGACCGGAGGAGGACCTCAGCAGTTTCCTCCCAAGATTCCGTCATCCTGTCCCCGTGCCTGACTGTCGATAATTCCAGTGGAGAGCGGATCTTTTCTCGTACAAGTTTATATGGTGTACCCCAGGGGTCCAATGCCAATTGGCTCTGGACAAAGTTTTCCCAGCTTTGTATCCTGACAGCCTGGAGTTCCTTCTGAAAACGAAGTTTGGCCTCCCGATACTGCAACAGCCATCTTTGCCGTTCTGGCCAGACGACACTGCGCTGGTAATACCTTCTCAGCCTTCTAACAGACTGGCGCATATTCTCCAGTTCAGGCGACCATGGCGATGGAGAGGCTGCAATGGCCTTCCTCCTGGTCGGTACAGCAGCTTTCACCGCGCTAGTTATAGCATTGGTCAGTTCTTCTGCTCGGTCATTTACGTCTATGTCAGAGTCTGCTTCACCTTCTGGCAAGGCAGGAATGACGCACTCCCTGGCTAGTCGTTCCCAATCAGCCCTTCTGTAATTGAACTGCATTTCCCACCCCGTGGCCCAGCTGAACCCTTTTCCACCTACGATGAATGTGATTAAATTATGGTCACTTGTGGTGGCGTTTTCTTCTACTTTCCATCCTTGTATCATGTTAATTGCATTAGGGGTGGCTAAGGTTATATCAATATTCGTACCTGGTCCTCCTCCCGCCACATAGGTTGGAGGATTCCCTGGTTTGTTAGCTATCAGTAGATGTGACGCCATGATGAAATCCTCTACTTTCTCTCCATTGAGGTCCCTTGTACTGCTGTGCCACAGGGGGGATTTTGCATTGATATCAGCCGTGATTATCATCCTTCGTCCCTGCAATGCCGTGGTTACTGTTGCGAGATGGTCAAGATGCGTTTCAATGTTATCTCCATACTGAAAGTACATGTTAATTAGTATGATTGTTTCACGGGGAGATAGCAATTCCACGACATTACAGTGACTGTTAGTGAACTGTGATAATGTAGTCACTTTCAGGGCTTTGTTCGTAATAATTATTGCCGCTTTCGGGTTATCTCCTTGGCTGATTACCTGCCACGTCGCGGCTGTAAATGTAATCTTTCCGTCCAGGGAGTACGGCTCTTGTTCATATTTCCCACCCCCCCTAGTCCCGTGCATGGCGGATTCCAGACTAAGGGTCGGCCTATCCACGCACAGGCGGAATGGGAGTGGGCACATTAGTCATTATCAGTTGTATTCAGTCTTGTTCCCTCATGTACTCCCTCAATACCTTTTGTGATACCTCGTTGGCAAGTTGGTAAGTTTCGTTCTTTGTAATTTTTTCGTTTGACGCTTATTACGTCAGATATTTGGCCCGGTGACGATCAATGGACCACCCTGTATATACGAGAGCAGTCGCGGAACCCTGCGGCGGTGACGTATGTGAAGTTAAAAAATGTTGTCCAGAATGGTGAAAATCGATATCTGAACGATTTTCACCATTTCCGATTTCAGTTCGATTTGATAGTTCGCTCTTCCAGCACCGGCGCCTCCTCTTCGCTTGCAATTTTCGGTCTGTAATTTCGTTCTCCGTCATTCAGACTCCCTTGACCACGATGGAATCATTTGTCCCACTCAGCCACTGTCTCATATGATGGTGGATTGTTGCTGTACCCTTCCAGCAACTCAGCATGGATCGCTGCCGCGCTCTTATCCTTCAAATTTATGAAAAGAATTACCGCACCATAGCTCGCTTTACCAATGGGCTATGATAATTTGTTTTTGCTCTTAAAGCATAGTGCTACGGTTCTGTGCCCATGGATTTGGATGTGCAGCACGACTGCAGACATATACTTAAAATTTTAACAAGCAAGGAGCTAGGAGCGGTACGCTGCCGGGCCACAAAAAACATAACGTCACCCATAAAATATAAATTGATTTTATTTAACAAATTGTGCACGCTTTCAATCAGAATTACTTAACACGTAAAATTTAAGAAGTTCGATGAAAACCATTATTTACAGCAATCCAAAATAGAAGTCAGCAGTAAATATTTAGCATTTAAAATTCTATCAGTATTAATTGTGATTTCGAACCGTGAGGTGGCGTTGAGCTTCCCCTCACTCGGATATTCCTGTCTCAAATAAGATGAAGAGACACAGTACGAATTAAGTCACTACTGGGACAGACAGAAAGTCATTTCAGCCAAAAATGCTCCAGAATAATACATCAAGTGTTAATAAACGTTTAATTAAGATAACAGTTAACACTTGTTATCATACCAAATCACAACATGCAATTAGCAACTTTAAAAACGATGGGAAATACAACCTTTCCGTACATCAGAGGAACATTATTTGAACTCTCATAAATCGACTGTCTCACCTACGCAACACGACTGCATACACCTTCACTGGGCCGGCCGAAGTGGCCGTGCGGTTAAAGGCGCTGCAGTCTGGATCAGCAAGACCGCTACGGTCGCAGGTTCTACATCTACATCTACATCTATACTCCGCGAGCCACCTTACGGTGTGTGGCGGAGGGTACTTATTGTACCACTATCTGATCCCCCCTTCCCTGTTCCATTCACGAATTGTGCGTGGGAAGAACGACTGCTTGTAAGTCTCCGTATTTGCTCTAATTTCTCGGATCTTTTCGTTGTGATCATTATGCGAGATATATGTGGGCGGTAGTAATATGTTGCCCATCTCTTCCCGGAATGTGCTCTCTCGTAATTTCGATAATAAACCTCTCCGTATTGCGTAACGCCTTTCTTGAAGTGTCCGCCACTGGAGCTTGTTCAGCATCTCCGTAACGCTCTCGCGCTGACTAAATGTCCCCATGACGAATCGCGCTGCTTTTCGCTGGATCATGTCTATCTCTTCTATTAATCCAACCTGGTAAGGGTCCCATACTGATGAGCAATACTCAAGAATCGGACGAACAAGCGTTTTGTAAGCTACTTCTTTCGTCGATGAGTCACATTTTCTTAGAATTCTTCCTATGAATCTCAACCTGGCGCCTGCTTTTCGCACTATTTGTTTTATGTGATCATTCCACTTCAGATCGCTCCGGATAGTAACTCCTAAGTATTTTACGGTCGTTACCGCTTCCAATGATTTACCACCTATGGCATAATCGTACTGGAATGGATTTCTGCCCCTATGTATGCGCATTATATTACATTTATCTACGTTTAGGGAAAGCTGCCAGCTGTCGCACCATTCATTAATCCTCTGCAGGTCTTCCTGGAGTACGTACGAGTCTTCTGATGTTGCTACTTTCTTGTAGACAACCGTGTCATCTGCAAGTAGCCTCACGGAGCTACCGATGTTGTCAACTAAGTCATTTATGTATATTGTAAACAATAAAGGTCCTATCACGCTTCCTTGCGGTACTCCCGAAATTACCTCTACATCTGCAGATTTTGAACCGTTAAGAATGACATGTTGTGTTCTTTCTTCTAGGAAATCCTGAATCCAATCACAAACCTGGTCCGATATTCCGTAAGCTCGTATTTTTTTCACTAAACGTAAGTGCGGAACCGTATCAAATGCCTTCCTGAAGTCCAGGAATACGGCATCAATCTGCTCGCCAGTGTCTACGGCACTGTGAATTTCTTGGACAAATAGGGCGAGCTGAGTTTCACATCATCTCTGTTTGCGGAATCCATGTTGGTTATGATGAAGGAGATTTGTATTATCTAAGAACGTCATAATACGAGAACATAAAACATGTTCCATTATTCTACAACAGATTGACGTAAGCGAAATAGGCCTATAATTATTCGCATCCTGCCACGGGCATGGATGTTTGTGATGTCCTTAGGTTAGTTAGGTTTAACTAGTTCTAAGTTCTAGGGACTAATGACCTCAGCAGTTGAGTCCCATAGTGCTCAGAGCCATTTTGAACACCTTCACTGAAGTGGCATACAAGTGAGCTGTTAGTGTACATCCACTGGAAGAGTACTATAAAATTGTTGCTTTATATGTCCCCACAACAATTTAGTGGATTATTGTCCTGGGAACGTGGTGGTCAGAACATTGGACCTTAGAGACCAATCCATTTCCCAGGAAACGCTCCTTTTGAATAGTTACGCACATTCAATCCCAAGAGTGGCGGTGTATCATCTTGCTGAAACTATAGATGTCACTTAAAACCAAGTGGAACATGCGTCTTGCAAAGTATTGCAAGGGAACATACGCTACAGGGACGCATTCTACTAGTCCGGAAATAGGTAAGGATCCAAAAGTATTCCTCCCACAATTCCAGCCAACAGGAGTATGCCAAAGCGTGCCTGAAAGTCATGTTTATGTGTGACGTATGGGTTGTGGCGGGTTCCCTGACTCTCCTGCAATGCCGCCAACCCGCAACGCAACACCGCTATGCGGGACATCGCTCCAGCTCCGCAGGCGCACCGGCGGAAGCCACCCTAACTTCGCCTGACCTGCGCGCAGAAGAGCAGTAGACCTTCTACTGCATCCGCCGCACCATGTTCCTCTGCCAATCAGAGCACACACGGCTATCTCTGTTAGTCATCTGCCACACGGGTATGACTGCCTTTGCCCGGCGAGCAGCAGGCAGTTCTGTCTCCGCCAGCAGATTTAGAAGATCGCCGCCGCCGCCAGAAAAAAATGGTGAGAACAGTTGAAAAGAAAAAGCTAGGCAGTACATGGAAGAGTCTGTTTTGAAAAGATTTAGTCAGATTAAGTTTCACCTAACAACCTCTTGTGAAATAAGTAAAATTATTAAATCTCTGAAAAATAAATATTCTGTTGGAGTAGATGACATCTCTAATAAGATATTAAAACAATGTGGAGCAATTACAGCGGATGTTCTGAGTCATATATGTAATGCATCACTAACTCAAGGTATTTTCCCAGCCAGGTTAAAATATGCTGTAGTCAGGTCTCTCTACAAAAAGGACACCACAGATGTCAGTAATTATGGGCCAGTATCCTTGCTTACAGCATTCTCAAAAATCTTCGAGAAAGTATTGTACTCAAGAGTGGTTAGCCATCTCAGCAGTAATGGGATACTTCGTAAATCACGGTTCGGATTTCACAAATGCTGTTCCACTGAGACAGCAATATACAATTTCACTGTCTACATAATAGAGTCTTTAAATAGTAAAATGTCACCAGTAGGAATATTCTGTGGCTTGTCCAAAGCATTTGATTGTGTCAACCATGACATTATGTTACAGAAATTACAATTCTATGTTATAAATGGAATAGCATATGAGTGATTTAAGTCATACCTACAGAAGAGGAAGCAAAGAGTTTCCTTATATGGGTCAAGTGATTTAAATAAGTTTGCCACTTCATCTAACTGGGATGAAATTACATTAGGTGCTCCACAGGGTTCAATCATGGGTCCCCTTCTGTTCTTGATATATGTGAATGACCTACCTTTCTATCTGAAACAGGAAGCTGAACTGACACTGCTTGATGATGATACAAGCATCATTATTAAACCAGTAAAAGAAAGAGCAATTGAAAATGATACAAATAAGGTCTTTGGAAAAGTCATTAATTGGTTTTCTGCAAATGGGCTTGCTCTAAACTCGGAAAAAACACAGTACATCCAAATTTCTGCTGAAAAAATACAGTTCCTTCAATAAATATAACACATCAACAGAAGTCAGTAGACAGGGTAGAGCATACTAACTTTCTGAGTGTACATATACGAGGGGCGTTCAGAAAGTAAGCTCCGATCGGTCGCGAAATGGAAACGACTATGAAAATCCGATAAAGCTTTGCACAGATGTGTTGGGTAGTGTGTCTAGTATAACCCCAGTTAGCATCACGTCGCTCTTCTCATTTCTGAGCTCGCAGTGAGTGCGTAAAGATGTCTAGAAAATAGTGTCTGCCGCCAAGTACGAGGGCCTGGTGAGAAATTTCGCCTGAAGCTATGCAGCTAACATTACATAACTGTCGTGCTGTTTATTCTTCAAGACAATTCTCAGCCGCATTCTGCAGGGGCAATGAAGATGCTCCTGCATCGTTTTCAAATGGAAATGTGAGATTACCCACAATACAGTCCGCAATTGTCTCCCCCTGAGTTTCATCTCTGGTCACATGAACCGCTGTCTTTGAAGACAACATTTTGACACAGACAACGAGGTGTAGGCCAGCGTGGAGAATTGGCGGAAAGCACTGGCGGCTGCCTTCTATGATGAGGCTATTGAAAAGTTGGTACAACGCTATGACAAAAGTCTAAGTCAGAACGGCGACTACGTAGAGAAGTAGCTGAAAGGTGTAGCTAATTGTTACAAGTAAAACATTTCTGATGTTCACTGTGGTTTCGATTTGGCAATCAATCGGAGCTTACTTTCTGAACAGGCCTCGTATATGAGAATCTTAATTGGGAAATTCATATTTTGGATCTCCTAAAGCGACTAGGTTCAGCAACTTTTGCCACCAGAAAATTGCCAATTTTGAGGATATAGAAATTAGTAAGCTAACATACTTTGCATACTTTCACTCTCTGATGTCATGTGCAATAATATTTTGGGGTAACTCAACATTTAGACAAAAAGTATTCACTGCTCAAAAGAAAATGGTTAGAATAATGTGTGGGGTTCATAGTCGCACATCTTGTAGGCATCTTTTTAAAAGATTGGCAATTCTTACAACAGCCTCACAATACATCTACTCACAAATGAAATTTGTTCTCAACAACACGGACTAATTTAAAAACAACAGTGACATTCATGATTATAATACCAGAAAAAAGAAAGACTTACACTATCCTTTGCTCCACCTATCTTTGGCACAGAAAGTGGTAAAATAAAAAAATGGTTCAAATGGCTCTGAGCACTATGGGACATAACTTCTACGGTCATCAGTCCCCTAGAACTTAGAACTACTTAAACCTAACTAACCTAAGGACATCACACACAACCATGCCCGAGGCAGGATTCGAACCTGCGACCGTAGCGGTCGAGCGGTTCCAGACTGTAGCGCCTTTAACCGCTTGGCCACTCCGGCCGGCAGTGGTAAAATATGCTGCTATAAAAGTTTTAAACAAATTACCACATGAAATAAGGTGTCTGACAGACAGCAGTAATAGCTTAAAAAATAGATTGAAATCATATCTCCTTGACAAATCCGTCTATACCACAGATGAATTCTTGAATAGGAGTAAATAAACCTATAAATATGGTATATGCATTTTGTGCCATTTAAGGGAATGGGGTAAATGATAGAAATATTATTCTCGAACTCTATATTGCAATATATATATTAAAAATTTTGTTTCATATGTGCATTTCTTGCGCACTTGACACGTTCCACATCATAACGGCTATCGTACCGTGCGGTTGAGCAATGGAACACGCAACCAACTAACTAACTAACACCACCACCACCACCACGACCACCACCACCACACCCTCTCACACTCGCCTCACCGTTGCAACCCGGGATTACCGCGCATCGTGACTCGCTGCTCCGGCTGTGGACTCTGATGCTGGAACTCCTTGTACAGCCGTGAGGTACGATCTTAGTTTTCTGCCTACTGTTTATATCTAAGAAGATAGTCTGTTTCGTTTGCAGGTGAACTTTTTAGAAGATAGTCTCACGCAGAGATTTACTTGATTGTTGTCCAAGAATTTTAGGTTGCCAAAAAAGTCATGCCATTATTTTCAAGAAGGACTTTTCTTACTTTGAACAGCTAATGGATCGCAACACTTACATTTGAGAACATAAATTGACTTTTGAGTGTAATCAACTGACTTTCTGTGAATGTTCCTCAAGCTTCAGGTTGTGTTCCGACCAATAACGTTATCTTCCACTTGATACAAAAGCCATTCA
The DNA here is from genome assembly GCF_023898315.1 of Schistocerca nitens. Taxonomy (NCBI): domain Eukaryota; kingdom Metazoa; phylum Arthropoda; class Insecta; order Orthoptera; family Acrididae; genus Schistocerca; species Schistocerca nitens. The sequence continues at coordinate 48,315,687 of NC_064619.1, read as the reverse complement.
CAAAACTGTACTCGTCGAAAGCAGTCTTATTGCCACTGGTATCAGTTAATGTATAATGATGTGAATGCAGTTCTTCATCGTGCAACACTTGAACAACTGGTCTTCGAGATACCTGGAACTGCCCTTCATTATTACACGTACCTCGCAGAGGTGACTGGTGAACAGTTTTAAGAATCGTGTCCTCTGTTTGTGCAGTACGTCTAGTCCTTGGACGACATCTATCCATTGTTTGTTGACGAAGATTGCCGAATTCCCGAAGACGTTGCTCCAGGTGAGGAAAAACATTGTTATCGGGACGGTGCCTTTGAAGTTACCGTGCAGCATACGCACGAACAGCATCAGCTTGGATGTCAGATGCAACCAGCACTAAAAGCATGTCGAAAAAAGGAATCTGCCGAGGATTCGAACCATAGCTCCGTGGTGGATGTGGGTTTGATGGCCCAGCAGTTCAAGAGGCACCGTATCGAATATAGCTGCAGCATACACGGAAAGCGGGAAAACCACCTTCCGCTAAGACACAACGCGAACGAAATTGTTTGTTGAGTGATCGCGACGGACAGTCACTGAACAGGATTGTGACAAAAAATGACGACTGCTGCAAATGTCTCTGGAGAGCTGAATGTCGCACTCGCGAACCCTGTCAGCACGAAAACAACACTAAGGGAAGTCCATAAGAGGGTAACATCGGGGCGTGCTGGTAATTGAAAACCACTCACCATTGATGCAGTTTTCCGTAGCAGGAAAACGTGGTGACGAAGCCCTAAAACCTGTACTATGGAGCAAAGGATCAAAGTCATTTTTTCGGATGAGTATTGGTTCATACCGTTACCAGTTTCTGGCCAAGTTTAAGCTGCAAGAGTGAAACATGGTAGGGGATCGGTGATGATTTGGGCATCCATAACACGGTATTCCGTTGGCCCCAAAATTACTATGCAAAGAGGATTTGCTGCTAAGTATTATGTGACTATTTTGGCTAATCAGTTCTATCCCACGGTATAATGTTGGTTCCCCAGTGGTGATGCCGTACTTCAAGGCTACAGGGCCGCTGTTCACACAGTTCACATACTCCAGGACCGGTTTTGTATACAATATGGTGAATTATCGCATTTCCCTGGCCATTACAGCTACTAGATCTAAATATCATTGAACCTTTGTATTGTACTTTGGAAAGAACGGTGTGTGGTCGCTATACACTCCATCATCGTTACCTGAAGTTGCCATTATTTTGCATGAATAAAGATACAAGATTCCACTGACACCCATAGAGAATACGTGTCTATCCATTCCGTAACGACAGAACACTGTTTTGAATGCCAACGATTTTCCTGCACCGTATTAGTCATGGTAACGTCTTGTGTTCTTGGTGTTTCAATATTTGTCCACCCCCTGCAGATGACAGATTTTTAAAAGACGCTACTAATTCGTTTCAGCTGATCTTCACAGTAGGTCTCATTCTTGAGGCATCTGTATCGCCTTATTCCTATCCCATTTGTTGCATTTTTATATGTTCTCCATTCGTCTATTAAACTATCTTTTTGTTACCCAAGAATTTCTGTTGTGCTTTGTCTTTTGCCCTGTTGGGCCTCTACTACTTTCACTATTTTGTTATTAAAAGCTACCAGTTCATCTTCTTATGCGTTCCTCACCTTGTTGCATTCAGTCGTTGCCTAATCCAAAAATGGTTCAAATGGCTCTAAGCACTATGGGACTTCACTTCTGAGGTCATCAGTCCCCTAAAATTTAGAACTACTTAAACATAACTAACCTAAGGACTTCACACACATCCATGCCCGAGACACGATTCGAACCTGCGACCGTAGCGGTCGCGCGGTTCCAGACTGAAGCCCCTAGAACCGCTCGGCTTCAGTGGCCGGCTTGTCTAATCCAATTCAAACTCTCAAAAGGTATAGCTTTTTCAACTTATCCGTGTTCCACTTACTTTATTTTATAACTTTTTGTAAATTCTTCACTTTCTACCTGCAGTTCAACCAAACAAATAAAGGTGAGAGTCCCAATTTGTCCCTGGAAATGTATAGGAGTTTAAAATCCGCTTTCGAATTCCTTATTGTGTAATATTATTAACAGATATTAGAGTTCTTTATCTACGTTTATTGGGTGGTTCTTTTCCACATCTACATAGGTTTCATTAGTTGAATGAACAGACTAGTCCAAATTTTACTATGTAAATCTTTCGTTTTATTTGACAGCCTAAAACCTCTCCTGTTTCTATCCGAACAGCAGTTTGCTTGCGAAACGCATCACTGGTGTTTCCTCCCTTACTTTTTGTCAAACTTTTTACTGCTCTACTGCTTTTTCACGGTGGAAAACTGTGATAGCTTTTCATTCTGTTTGACTGTGCACTCTGTATGAGTGGACTCACAATGACGTCACTGACGGGCGGATAGCGTTGCGGATTGCCCCACTGTGCCTCGCCGCAGCTCCGCCGCTGGGGAATTTGTGTCAGATTTCGCCCGCTGACGACGGCGACGCCGACGCCGACGCCGACAAGTTGGCGGAGAGCGACAAGTTTTCGCCAAGTGGCGTAAGCAGCCGCCGCCGGTCTTCGCAGCTCCGGCCTGCTCTGCTCGCAGCAGATAGCGTCCGCCCTGTATAACTAACACGGCTCACGGCGCTCCCTGTTTGCCCTTCGCCTCTCTCAGAGCTCTCCATAATTCAGGGTGGGGAATCTGCGCCCCGAACACTGGCTATTCATCACTACGCCTGCGTTAGCTATTCAGCGGCAAACACCGTGTCCTTCGGCACACCGTTAACGGCCTCGTCTTCTACCCGTATTAATATCGCGTGTGGTCCCAGCTCCGCGAGCGTCTCGTCCCTCCACGCTGGAAGCCTAAGTAGCGAAATTCTCAGGGCGTTTCGACTCGCGGTGTGTGATCAAAACCTTTCTCACTTTTAGCAGCGCCACCAATATGACGGTTGGCGCCTATCATGTTCTTGAAATTTTGATTCATTTGGATAAGTAACTGCAGTGCTACATACTCGTACACAGAAGACTTGGGGAAATAATCTCTGCCCGAGACCGCGGTTATACACTACTGGTCATTAAAATTGCTACACCAAGAAGAAAGGCAGATGATAAACGAGTATTCATTGGACAAATGTATTATACTAGAACTGACATGTGATTACATTTTCACCCAACTTGGGTGCATAGATCCTGAGAAATCAGTACCCAGAACAACCACCTCTGGCCGTAATAACGGCCTTGATACGCCTGGGCATTGAGTCAAACAGAGCTTGGATGGCGTGTACAGGTACAGCTGCCCATGCAGCTTCAACACGATACCACAGCTCATCAAGAGTAGTGACTGGCGTATTGTGACGAGCCAGTTGCTCGGCCACCACTGACCGGACATTTCTTCCCCTACTCTAGCTGACATTCAATCCTCCCGAGGTTTCCTTAGGTTATTGTTGGATTGCTTTGCTCGTTTTCCTACTACTCATACCAATATTTATCAGAAAACATAAATTTAAAATACATATCTCATGAAAATCTGTCCTACCTGTACTGCTGTATCGTCTTGAAATACAAACCCGATGTTTCGACTATGTTGCCGTACTCTTCATAATGGCCTGTTTCTAATAATGTAACTGGTCTCCATTAGTGAAAAACAGCTGCAGCTGTATGGTAATATCTTGCACTGTTATTAGTTTGTCCTCTTTATTCACGAGTTTGAGATTAATCCATTTGTAGGAACCCGTTATTCAGTATTATGTCGAATTGTAACTGCGAAAATTAGTATTTATACTTTGCAGCAATGAAAGGACTTTTTACTGAAAGTAATGCAGAATGTTACGTCGTTATTAACTATCACTGTGAAAAAGCGACTTGCACCGTGAGTCATAGTAGGCATTAAACTTATCAGCGCTCTTACGGATATTAGAAGAACCTAATGTGTATAAAAGGGCTACACATGTTGCCACACAGTGAGAGGCAAACTAATTTAATCAAAACGATAGCAGTTAATAACTAATATGAACCAGAACAACCACCTCTGGCCGTAATAACGGCCTTGATACGCCTGGGCATTGAGTCAAACAGAGCTTGGATGGCGTGTACAGGTACAGCTGCCCATGCAGCTTCAACACGATACCACAGCTCATCAAGAGTGGCGTATTGTGACGAAACAGTTGCTCGGCCACCACTGACCAGACATTTCTTCCCCTACTCTAGCTGACATTCAATCCTCCCGAGGTTTCCTTAGGTTATTGTTGGATTGCTTTGCTCGTTTTCCTACTACTCATACCAATATTTATCAGAAAACATAAATTTAAAATACATATCTCATGAAAATCTGTCCTAACTGTACTGCTGTATCGTCTTGAAATACAAACCCGATGTTTCGACTATGTTGCCGTACTCTTCATAATGGCCTGTTTCTAATAATGTAACTGGTCTCCATTAATGAATAACAGCTGCAGCTGTATGGTAACATCTTGCACTGTTATTAGTTTGTCCTCTTTATTCACGAGTTTGAGATTAATCCATTTGTAGGAACCCGTTATTCAGTATTATGTCGAATTATAACTGCGAAAATTAGTATTTATACTTTGCAGCAATGAAAGGACTTTTTACTGAAAGTAATGCGGAATGTTACGTCGTTATTAACTACCACTGTGAAAAAGCGACTTGCGCCGTGAGTCATAGTAGGCATTAAACTTATCAGCGCTCTTACGGATATTAGAAGAAACTAATGTGTATAAAAGGGCTACACATGTTGCCACACAGTGAGAGGCAAACTAATTTAATCAAAACGATAGCAGTTAATAACTAATATGAACCTGTTAAAAAAGTTACTACACTCGGCACCTCTATCATTGAGTCCAGCCTAAAGAAGTTTTTTTCTATTCCTTTCTTGGGGACCATCTCCTATCAGATTCAACGACTTCTTCGTAATAAATACAACTGTAATGTAGCCTTTTCAGCCAATAATAGTTTGAAGAAAAATTTATTCATAATTTAAAGCCGACCCGTTCCCCTTTGAAAAACTCTGGTCTCTATAAGATTTTTTGCGACACTTGCTCTTATTACTACATAGGACAAACAGGACGTGCCTTTAGAGTGATATACAAAGAAAATCTTTTAAGAAAAAGTGGTATTGGCACCCAAAATTCGTCTTTTGTCGACCACCTTCTGGTTACAGGTTACGTGCCTAAAGCTGTTCACGATATCAACATTTTGTACACTGAGTAGATCAGATGCTCTCGAAGAATTAGAAATTTTTAAACATCTTTCTCTTCGTTCTTAATGATCAACTACAATTACGTAATAAAAGCTTGTTCAACGGTATAAAGCCGTTACTTGATATTTGATTTCGTGTTCCCTCTTGCAGTTACCGAAATATTTTTTCTATCTACGTCGATTCATAATTTTTTGTTCATTGAATGGTTTATATTAACTACATTATATGTTATATAGTTTTTCTACTCACTGAATAATCAGCTTCCTTTGTAATTCTGTAATGTTTTCAGCCTTTAAACTGTGCTTCTAAGCTCTTATGTAGACAAATTGTTACCATGTCTGCTACTGTCAGATAAAATATTGCCTCATACTTCGTGTATTAAATAATGTTCATCATAATATTCGTCTACCTATATTTTGAGTGTTACGTAGCCTGTTTGTATTTGTGGCTACTAGATTGCACTCTTGGTGTAATGTTCACCTGCCCGCAATTGCTAACGTGGGCGCCTCAGTCTACCATAGCTCTACATGTGTTGTAAGATGTCGTGGTCTCCTGAGCTTCATTGCTTACATGTTCCGCCCTCACAATCATATTCCGCACATAAAGACGCTTCATTCGAACCCAAACTCGATAAGATAAAGTCAATGTTGTATGAATTCATGTAAACAATATGCAAAAAACAAGTAAGCCCACTGTGGTTGAAATACTCGAGGCTGGCGTACACACATACAGGGTGTTTCAAAAATGACCGGTATATTTGAAACGGCAATAAAAACTAAACGAGCAGCGATAGAAATACACCGTTTGTTGCAATATGCTTGGGACAACAGTACATTTTCAGGCAGACAAACTTTCGAAATTACAGTAGTTACAATTTTCAACAACAGATGGCGCTGCAAGTGATGTGAAAGATATAGACGACAACGCAGTCTGTGGGTGCGCCATTCTGTACGTCGTCTTTCTGCTGTAAGCATGTGCTGTTCACAACGTGCAAGTGTGCTGTAGACAACATGGTTTATTCCTTAGAACAGAGGATTTTTCTGGTGTTGGAATTCCACGAAAGTTTGTCCGCCTGAAAATGTACTGTTGTCCCAAGCATATTGCAACAAACGGTGTATTTCTATCGCTGCTCGTTTAGTTTTTATTGCCATTTCAAATATACCGGTTATTTTTGAAACACCCTGTACATTCCAGACACGACAGTTGCAGGGGCTTTTAGTTCAGGAGACATAAACCACACGCCGGGAGGCCAGCCCCTTCAGAGGATGACTCAACCTATCTACATAGGCGCCCGACCGCCCATAGAGCAGACAGCATTTGCCCGAGTGAAAGGAGGAACGACCCCGTGTTCAGCTTAAAAGCAAATTCCGCTACATAGTGCGGGAGCGCCCAGCCTACATATTGTATACAACATAGGACGCAGTTTCAGAGATTTTCACAGGGGGACGGCAAACGCCAAACGCCAATGCTACAGATTTCCGGATTGGTCACCTTAAACGAAACGTCATTCTCCCGTTTTAGAAGAGCAATGCTGATTGGCAGACAATATTCCTGACGCCTTGAGCTAAAGGAGTAATGGGAGAGACCGAAAGATATACCCCTTGATGTCTGGCATGGAGAGGGGCCGTTCCGTTGTCGCTCTTGGAGCGAGAACACGTAATGAGACTGTGCGCGCTCATACGTGTACTCAGAGCGAGGAACAAATCTCTCCTCAGTACTTCACTGGGAGAGCACCTCTGTCGAGAACGAATCGGAGTGCGACACTATATTGAGTCCTTGCGATTAAGCGTTGTTCACTGTGTTGGCCACCTGCGAGCGAATTTTTGAGTGGCATCGCGGTGGACTGGTTATCTGACCGGTGTACCACACCAATAGTTGGACTAGGGGCGAATAGGAGTCCTTGACTTCATCAAGGCGTAGGTAGAATTTGATTGGCAAAGGTCAATCCAGATAGAACGAGAGTTATATTATTTGTCAGCAGCGAGATGCGCAGGCAGCAGTCATTGCAGCTTACGGTATTGTGCACTACAGCTCTTGCAAGCCCCATATTTCCTCCACAACACTACACTTCACTGCATTTCACACGCGACAGCCTCGACCGTACCTAGCAACATTCTAACGGATAATTATTCAAGTTAAGTAGGTGCGGCTCTCAGCCATTCTGCCAAGTCAATAACAATCTTAAACTTTGTATAGAAATTTCATAAGCGAATCCTAACCTTGAGAGGTAACTTCACATTCCGAAAAGAACCCGGAAATAACTTGTTCAGTTCATAACTAATGGTGCCATTGCGATTTCTCAGAATTTTAGCAAAATAAATAATAATTTTCGTTAGTTTCAGGTTTTTATTACACTAACTAGCACTACTCCAGTACCCAAGTATCCTACTAGTTAAGTAAGAAATTTTGTGAATTTTTGTGTCATTTCCTTACAGCGGACGACTCCAGAACATATTTATTGCTGTAAGTTTTTCAGCCATTTCTCTTTAGAACGTTAGGAGCGTCTGTCTGACTTCTGTAGTAGTGTGGGGGTGGAAATTGCATCGTGTAGGAGCCACAGGAGCCACAGGGTAAAGGGTACATCTCAGATGAATCCATTGCGCAGAATGACAGAATAGCACCCACGTGTGCTCACAGTGTGAGCAGCCCCTAGTGGCTTCAATTGTATGTTTTCTATCTTAAAATTTTGTGACTAAAGCTTTATCGCTTGATATTTATTTTATTCTACACTTGTAAGTTCTGTTTCTTTTCTTTTTTGTACTGGTAGTCTGTACTTACACTTAAAATTTTTTTCCCTGAAACTTTATACTTATGTCACAGGCTAGTTTGAGTGTTTTACTTCTGGTGAAGGCACTCTCAGTAGTTGCTGAAACCTAGGTCATAAGACTTTATTTCTGAGACCGAGGGCTGTTATTGATTTAATTTTGCTGCCTAAAAAGTTTGCATTGACATCGGAAGAGCTCATGTTTTTCTAGTAGGAATAGCCAATAACCCATGTCCGATATCACACTCTGCGAGAGCACGTAGTGCGATTCGTGGCCTGCAATCCAGCGGGTTGTGCCGACGTTTCCTGTGAAGGGGGGGGGGGGGGGGCGTGGGGGGAAGACCGCATATGGGAAGAATATAAAGTATTCTCCGTGATCGCAAAGTCGTTGGTGCATTGGAGGAGTGCAACGATACGTTTCGTCAGCTGCCAAACATCCTTCGCATTACCGCGGTGGAGACAAAGGTCGTTGGTGTCTAGCATGTCACATATAAGACACCGTGGGGAATCGGCCTTGCAGACGTCGCCCAACGGTCGCGGTGTGAGTGTCTGGTGGCTGACAAATGCACACCAGTACGACCTCGCCACCGTGGTGAGGAGACGCGTATGGCCAGTTCGCCAGATCTGTCGGCAATCCCTCGTTGGGTATTTAAGTTTGACAACAGTGCTGCCTTGATGACGCTACAAGCATAGATATATCTCACAGGTGGTGGGGATCCTCGTGGAACATAACTAAAATCAACGAAGAATCGTGCAACGTGGGAAAGGAAGGCGACACTGGCCTACCACCACCGGCAGTCCAAAGGACGGGGGAATAATCGCCGACGTTGTAAGGTAACGGGCGAATTGTGGCGCCCTGAAACTATTCGAAGGTGGCGTGGCCGCACCGGCCGCTCGGCCAGCCGGGGCCCTGCAGCAAACACGTGGTGGCGAACGTTAGCCGGACGAGAGGGGTAGCCCCAGTGCGTGGTCCAACCGTGTGGCTGGGAATTCCATAGTGACGTTGAGTCGGTGAAGGAGACACGCCGGGAGTGCCAAAGATGGCGGACTTTGTGAATCCATCATGGCAGACATTTCACAGTACATATAGAAATTAATAGTAGCCAGATCAATCATGGTATCTCAAAAAGAAACGTGTACATTACTATTATTTGCACGTGGATTCTGATGGTGTAGTCAGATTTTCAATATCTTTATTAGTTTAAAGTTTAGTATCTGATGGTAAATTATGCAAATAACACCCAGCAACGAACTTTCAAAATTTAAACGCATCATCCGATTTCGTCGATCGCCGTGTCTTTAGAAAGCTATTAGTGTAAACCTAAATTGGTATGAGTTATTGGAGGTCAAAGTGGCCGATTACTATCGATCGCGTCAGGCCATAAGGACTCCACAGTGACACGAAAAAACGGTAGCAGCATGTTTGTAAATATATGTATTCATCTATGTCTTTGTTTATATCCGATGTACACTAGTCATGAAGAAACTGGTTAAATATTTACTGTGTTTTAGAGAGCACAGAGACATTAGGCTCCTGGTCTACCTTGATATTGTATTCCTTTGATATATGTTTATTTAATTTGTTTATGTACTTAATAATGTGTGTTAGACCGTGTTTATGGTCCATCCGTAGGAATATTTATTTAATTTCAAGTATTTAAATGTAAATCCAGTATTTCGTATGTTCTTAAATATGTTTGTGACTGTACGTTCGCCTGGATACATGGAGGGAGCACTCTAGGCAATCACAGCGCTCGTTAATGGTGAGACTGTGTGGAAGTTGTAGCATTATGTGATTGCCCTACCATTTTAAATCATTCACTAACCGAGCAGTCGCTCGCAACAGCTGCAGTTAGCAAATAAAGTCTTGTGAAGTGACGTGTTTACTGTGGAAGCGCCGTCAGAGATGCAGTGAGATATTGACTTTGAAAGCCGTTGCGCGAAAGGCGGGCCGAAGAAGAACATTTTTACACATTATTTTGATGTACGAGATATTCTCGATGAACAATTACTCACTCTTCTGTCTCTCGTAATTTGTGTCGGACACGCATGTCTTGCCACCGTATTATTATTGTTTAAAAAATATTATTGTAGTGTAATGTGAAAGTGCCATCTGCATAGTAGTAGTTTCATGTGAGAAGCTATATTGTGCGATGTGTATCTAGAAATGTTAAAAAATTGTAAGTACGTTAAATGTTAACTGCCATAAATTCAAAGTTAAATGGAACTTGTGTATGGACTAATTATTTAGTATAGAACCTATGTCTCACTACTTCATGACCATACATATTTAATTTTCTTTTATGTTTCTGAAAAGTTTGATGGTTCAAAGTCACAAATTGTTTCGTCGAAATCGGACGGAAGTTGCATACGGCGAAATAGTTGCTCCGCACCTTATTCTGCTGGTAAATGCATGATAAACTTCGGTTCCTTAGGAAATTCATATTGAGATATCCAAAAACAATAATAGTTTCAATAGTCATTTAGCCCTGACCAGTAAAGGTATTCAAAACCACTACAATAACTAGCTATGTCTATTGGCCTAAAATACAATATATATCATTCTGTGCTTTTCTGTGCAAATATATTTCCACTAAGGATTATAGCTGTATGTTAACGCACAAAAGTAAATGTATTGTTATAAATTGCGCCTCTGAACAGGGACACGAATTAAAAAAAAAATCTTGTGTACTGCGCAAAGGAATAAAAATTTTTCAGTAAGATAAGCATTGTGGAAATTTCCATACATTTTGCTTTGTTACATGCATTTAACACCATCCAATAAAATTTCCATCGAGCGAACAAACGAGATAAGGCAATCAGAGAAATTTGTGGAAAAGAGATTTTTTGGAATGTAATTTGAGCGAAAATCGCAGAAGGCAGTCACCAACAACGTAAGTTAAAATGTCAGCCGTAGCCAAGCTTCCTTAGTTTCAGCCGTCATTCATCAATTTGTGACGATCTTTAGTAGTTGCAGTAGAAAATTTGCTTCAAATCCAGTTGTTTGCATTTAGTAGATTGGGCATTTCTTTAACGATTGCTTAAATTCCATTGTTGTGTATTGTATATCAGTTGTTTTTAAATCTCCGCTGCCGTTTAAAAGAGCTTACCAATATTAGTTTTTATTTATTTTGATCCGTGCGCAGCCATACTTCCTTTACGGTCCAGAATAGTCACTTGTTCTCGTGACGTGCAACTCCCGACATTCCGATCTTGTGACGTAGCAGTGACAACCGACTCGCTATCAATAAATTACATCTCTGTCGACAGCTGACGGGCGTAACTCAAACGAACTTCATTGACTTACTATTTGTAAATAAGTGAGCTACGGCAGACGATAAAATGTCATCTTTAGCTTCAAATGAACAGAATGAAACGAGTGAAGTGTCACGTCGCTTACGGTCCCGCAGGATAATTAGTAGGGGAGAGACACCAATCGAAACAACTGTAGAAAGTGAAGTAGGAAATATTATGGACTTTGGTGCCTCACACCATAATGTTACAAAGTGGGGGAGGAGGATCGTTTCGAGAGAGGACACGAGCGCAGTTCGAGCAGGGGTTAGTTCTGGAGAGTACAGCACAGGACAAGAGGTGCTGGACGCGGAGGCGCGGCGGACGGTCGCGTGAGAGACTTGGAGAGTGTGGAGCGGTTTGCGCGTGGTAGCGGCAGATAGAAATTCTCTGGATTGTCGAATTGTGCACTTGTGATATTTCCGTGGCTTCGACAGTGAAGACGTAGTTTGCGCTTAAAAGTGAATATCTTGCGAGCTGTGTTGTTGTTCATAACTAATTACATGCTGTAGGAATCTATTGTTTCCCTGTTATTTAACTTATATTTTATGTAATTGCTGGACCATCGACACGAATAAGTGTTTTGCAGAAATACACCGCATTCTCAAAAGTACTTCTACTATCGTACTCATCATTTAAAGTCGTTGCTTTGATTTATAAATTTATATGTTCCATTCATAATTCGCCATTGCCGAGTGACCGAGTGACCTTCGACCATTCGATTCATGTGTGTATTCTTATCGTATACTGTAGACTAAGCAGTATTTGTCCTGTGATGTGGCAACTACGTATCCCAGCCCCTTGACAACGAAGACAGCCAAAACTTCTAATATTTCAACTCGGGGTCGGAGGGTATGTAGCTGAGGGCCACTCATTTCATTTCCGTTATTTGAAAGCCCGCAAGGTGATGGCGTGTTGCCGTTGGTTACAGGTCTGTACCGTCGCTTGCAGGTACACAGCGAGAGCCTTGTCCAGAACATTCGTGCGATAAAGTCCTCCAGAATGTTGTGGGAGAGTTAAAGTCTCGAATTTGACCTTAAACAGGATCCCTTGGCTGAGATAGTATCCAAAGGCCACAATTAACCTGTCAGTAATACCATGTGGCATTGGCAGTATCTGTGGCAGTCGTGGGGCAACATGAGCAGTGGTATATTTCACCCTTTCAGCAGGTCGTGGGTTCGAAGCGAACTGTTGCGTATATGCATTCGGACTGGGGTCAGCGAGAAATACAGGCCCTACAAAGAATTTGTGACATCACACTAGTTGCCTTGTTCGCCACATTTCGCCAATGCTGGGCTCTGTGCAGGGCCTACGGGAAATGAATATTTAAGTGTAAAGGTGCCCTATAAAGATCTTAATTGTGTTGTGTGTTATCGAGGACTTGAATGCTTTTAAAAACGCAGTCAAGAATTATTCAACTCGTCTGAAATAGTTACTCGCTCTCCGCCAGAGATGGCTGCTGGCACTCGTAAGACCTATAGTACCACAGTCACGTGCTGTGACGTACGCGGCACGGCCTGTCTTTCTCGTGGGCCTCTGGTCGGGCGTTCTGGAGCTTAATAGTCAGTTGTGTTAAGTTCTTCACCAACCGGACGCAGTGTCTATTGCAAACGTGTAGCCATCTGTATCTCTCATCTAGCGCCACCTACGCACACTCCCCGTCCCTGTCCTCCAGGCTCGCTGATTTTAGATTCTCACCGGAGGTCGAATGTAAATGTGCATCTGCACTGAAGTTGTGGATGCACTGATCATCGAATCGAATCAGTTATATGAATGCTTGGTGCATGTTCTTTCGGACGTGTTCGAAAAAACACACACCATGCATTCATTTAAAAGTCATAAAGTTTTCGTCAATATGTTTCACGGGCTATCGAGAATCGGCAGTGGCTGAAACGAGTTAGGAAATTAATAAAGTATTTCAGGTCGAGCAAACATACGCCCGCATCTCGTGGTCGTGCGGTAGCGTTCTCGCTTCCCACGCCCGGGTTCCCGGGTTCGATTCCCGGCGGGGTCAGGGATTTTCTCTGCCTCGTGATGGCTGGGTGTTGTGTGCTGTCCTTAGGTTAGTTAGGTTTAAGTAGTTCTAAGTTCTAGGGGACTGATGACCATAGATGTTAAGTCCCATAGTGCTCAGAGCCATTTGAACCATTTGCCAAACATACATCTAAGCTCTGTAAGAGCAAGTGTGACCACTGCTGCTGATTTTCCTTTCATGCAGTATGTGTCTAATATTCTTTCCTTCTTTGGCAATGTGATGCCTTTATCTGTGCTCATGATGGTACGTTCTAAATAGCAGATTTTACGGATAAAAAGTAAAGCTATTTCCAATCCGAAGGTTAGTTTGAAGAGCGTAATGCTTTACTAGGTGTGGTCGTACTGGACGTGGTACATCATTATCTTCTGTGACGTCTCTTTCCTCCTCCTGCACTCGTTGCTACGTCAAATTATTAACAACAGCCCAACGTAACTCCAGAGATCACTTATGTTGAAGTAACATCCTTGTAACACGCCGTAATGCTGATTTTTCACTGTCTGTTTTCCTGTCTTCACACAGTCACTTAAAATGTTTAAAAGACTCAATCACTAGCATGAAAATACGTAATATTATTCCTTGAATCTTGTAGGCGACACTTCTCATTTATCTCTTGACTAATAGTGTATTAATCTTTTTGTAATTAACTGTTTGTCCCTGTCACGCACACACACCGATATACCATTCATGATTAACTTCTCGTCAGTCCAGCAATCGTGACGTTGACAACAACTTTTGATTGAACGGCGTATTGGTTTTTCTTCATGACTGTATTATTGTGTCCTACTCAAGACTACGAACAGTTTTCTTGTCACTGATACATTACTATCAAGTTCGCAACTGTTCTTCAGTCCGAAGGTTAAGTCCAGTAAATCAATATCACTCAATTATAATCACCGTCGAGTTGATAACCTTAAAAATTACTTTATTCAGTCGAATGACTGAGTATGGCTTTAGTCTCTCTCTCACGAACTATCGAACTTTCACAACTGAATCAATCTAATAGCGTTTGCTTCCGGAAGGCTATCGCACTAGTACTCTAGAGCGAGTCAAGAGCAAGTAACTAAACATTTCCATATCCGAGTTGCATTGTAGGCGCATTGAAATTCCTTTTCGATGCAGCTACAACTCTCTTCCATGGTAAATGTTGTCTTTGACCGAATTACCGCCTTGGATTTAACCTTCTTTCATATGAATTTAAATTTATTTTATAGATGTTTAAAAGGTAATGCATGACAATCCCTTCCTTTTATCTCCTCTTCTGTGTGTTACTCTCAGTATTTAAGTGTTATAGTTGTTAATCAAAACATTTTCACCAATAGTTGTTGTCACTGTCAAGATGACTCACTTCCTAGTTTAAGTTTTCACAAAGTTAGTTAATTGAGGTTTTCTGTCGTTGGGGCGTTACACTTCTTCCGACATTTCATCTAACTTACTTTAAGTTTAATGTCAACTCTCATTCATGGTGAAAGTAGCTCTTTGTAGCATTAACATACGTTGTCAGAGATTAAAGAAGTGGCAAATGACAGATAAATATGATAGAGTTGATCGGGTGTCGAACTCGACACTTTCGGGTCCACGGTTTGGCAACTGAACGCTGAGTCGCCTATAGGACTGTGGCGTTTGTCGGGCTCCCAGACCGTCAACAAAGAAGACAAGTATTGGACAGTGTGTGTGTGTGTGTATGTGTGTGTATGTGTGTGTGAGGCGACGACGAACGGCGACGAGGACACGCGATAGTGGACTGGGACCACCGATGATGAACCAGCTGTGGCGGAGCGGAAACAGCGGGAATCAATCTGTCGCCGGCAGCCGCCAAGACAATGGCTCAGTCGGAGGGCCAGTGTTTGCAATCCGAGCCGAGGAAATGAAACTTGCACGGTCAGGGGTAGGGGTAGGGGTCGGGGGATCCGGATAGGAGGCGAAGGGAGGAGTTATTAGCGAGCTCTGGCGAGCCAAAGGGCGGATTACCGGCGCCCTCGACGCCTGTGTGAAGCGGCTTCCGCCCCCGCGCCGGAGGCGGGCGTTGCGGCAGTGGCCACTGCAAAGCAGCCGGCAGGAAGCTGTTGTAGTCGGCTGTGGCAGGAACGCCCCCTTTCTGTACATACACGGTGTAAGAAAACTACGTATGCACTTCTGTAGAGTTGTTAAAGGGGATGGACACATTCGTTGTGTGAGACACATATCACAGTTACACAGTTTCCCACGTAGAGCTCCGCTAAGGTTATAGAGTCCGTCTGTGTCCGCAGTACATACGCTGAACCGTGATTTATTTTGAAAGAATATTCTTAAGAATTTATTTTATTTACTAGCGATTCATCAGGAACATTAACACATTTAATCACACTATGTAAGCATGGAAGTAGTTGCCAGGGAGTGACTGATGAAATCATAACCAAATTCCTTTTAACAAATGGGAATTTTATTGACTTTAATAGTGCCTAAAAGCATTTTTTGGAAGACACAGGTTTAAAATTATAATCAGAAAGCACCCTCTAAATATGAAAGTTACAGACTATTCAGAGGCAGAAAGAAACAAGTTTTGACTGTATGAGCTTTCGGGCAGAGAACCTTGCCGCTCCCTTTTGACACGGCCATAGTTACGACCGCTCACAACAGCCTCTTAAAGACTACATTGGTGCAAATCTGAAACACACCAGATAACTTTCAACTAAGAGTTTTAGCAATTTACACAAGCACACAAACTATGCACCCCCTGTAGAAGGGATGGAAATGGTACAAAACACTAACAATTAAAATATTAACCTTGCCACCGAAGGTGCAACTTGATTTTAACTTCTAAGAAAAGTCTTACGGTGAAAGGGTAGCAACTTTACATACTAAAATGATCATTTAAATAAGAGCCCATGAATTACAATCTTATATAAAATTGCAAGGTTGGCCAAACAATAGTTAAGATGCTCTACAGTACACAGATACCGCCTCTCTCGATCATAGGCAATAATATCAAAGTTTCCAAAGATAAAAATATATTTCCGGTATTAGGCTGTTACACTCCAAGCAATAAATTCGTTAACACACCAAATCCGACAAACATGACAAAAAAAAAAAATGGCTCAAATGGCTCTCAGCACTATGGGACTTAACTTCTGAGGTCATCAGTCCCCTATAACTTAGAACTACTTAAACCTAACTAACCTAAGGACATCACACACATCCATGCCCGAGGCAGAATTCGAACCTGCGACCGTAGCGGTCGCGCGGCTCCAGACTGTAGCGCCTAGAACCGCACGGCCACTCCGGCTGGCACAAACTTGACAGAGGCAGCTACTAACGTACTGTAGATTGATAGGGAGATTACCGAACAACCCGAACCGCAGGTTGCTCTAACCCGCCCCTACCCCACAAGGAAAAAACGGACCGCCCACTTTGTAAACAACCACCTTCCCGCGGGTGGACAAACGGAGAAGAATGGTGAGACGACCCCAAAGCAAAACGGCTGGTGACCTCACAAAAAAAAGTAGAATTTAACAAGAGTAAATCAAACATCACCAATCACTTAACTTCTAATAAACTACGATTTATCGAGAAGACCTGGCGCAGCACCCCCAAATCGCTCTCCCGAACCGTCCGCTGCCAGCCACTTCAACGGACACAGGAAGGCGCGCCGAACTCCCGTCTCACGGCGTCGCAGCTCGCACCGGCCAGACTGATGTCGTGGGTTGACTCCTGTTGCTCTCGTGTCGACGGCGAAGCCACTACCCCTTTCTATATGGCGCTGCCCACTGGACTCACGTGGCGACCTCACATGCGCCGACGCTCAAGACAGACAAGTAATCTTGTGTCTCAGTGCGCGACCGACCATCCAATCGATTCAACCGCCAATGACCAGTGCCTGAGTAAACTCGAGCTGACTGGCGGCCTAACGTGCACACTCAGATGCAGGAACTAAGCCCCGACCTGGCGACCACTCGCTGAGTTCTCTTACTGGCGGAGTGGAAAGACTCTCATTTTGCTGGCTTTAAAGGTTGATCCGAACGACAGACAGACACTAACTGCCTAACAAATGCGGACGAGAAACAGACTAGCAAGCTGTGGACGAGAGACTGACCCAGAGCGACTGACTGGCGAGCTCTTAGCGCCCCTTAAATGCACGTGAACAGGCAACCTTTCCCCTTTCCCACCAGAGGGAGACACGAAAGCTGCGATTGCCACAGCGGCGCCACCGCCAGAAACGGAGGGCGACTGCTTCACACTACGCCCTGCGGCGCGCTCTTCAAAACAGCAATTTTTACCACGGCTCATACGCCTTGTCATTTCCAACTTCAGAGTACAGTGGTGGTCAGAAGTTAACGACTATGGTAACTTTCTCACGATGTGTCACTGCCAAGTAACGTAGCTCGATAAAACTTGGATCACACATAGAAAGAGCTGCTGCAATGCAGTCCAGTACAGCAGAGTACAAGAGTTAACTGAAAGCAATACGAAATGACAAGAGCGCGACATTTTGACGTAACGAAAGGAAGAACATGGTTCTTAGCATGGTGTATGATCACCGTACACAGCAATGTATGATCTACAACGAACATCCAGGCTGGCCACGAGTTTGGTAAGGAGTTCATGTCGTGGGACATTCTATTCATCCTTCAGTGGGGTAGGTAACTCTAGGACGGTGGTTGTTACATATGCACGTGACGCAATACGTCTCTCCACCTCATACCACGCGCGCTCAGTGGAGTTTAGGTCGGGAGCCGTGTTCGACAATGTTCCAGGGCACATTACGGGTTCCCACCTCTCGCCATATGAGAGTACGTCCTGCATTGACGAACACGGTCAGGTGCTTTGGTGCAGGAGCGCATAATGTTGGGTGGGCGTGCTGATCTCTAAATCTCTCAACACGGTGCAGTCGCGGGTCAACGGTATTTTGACACTGCACTCCTTCCACGTGCGCGTCTTCACAGGGCAGCCTTCGAGTGGGCCTTGACTTCGTTTCTGGATGACAATGCTCAACCGCTTCGGAACTGCAGGTGGAGGACCTCTTGGAAAGAGAGGATTTGCGGCTGATGGACAGGCCTCCTCGTTCCGCCAACTCAAATCTCATCCAGCACGTGATAAGACATGCGTTGGTTGAAGTATTTCAGCATGTCCACATGCACCGACAACCATTCAGCCTTAGTCAACGGCGCTGGTGGAGGAATGGAACGCCCTGCTACAAGAACTCCTTACCCATCTTGTGACCAGCATGGGAGTTCGATGCAGAACGTGTATTGCCGTCCGTGGTGATCACGCAACCTCAATTTTTACTTTTGAAGTATTTGCGCTTTACGATTGACAAGGAATATTATGTCTTGATACAGCTGCGGAAAGGTTGCAGGAATTACGGACTCAGTGAACTGCGATTATTTACGTGACACGTAAACCAAGTCTGGCGTTAGGACACGGTGCAGTCGGACACCTTTATCCAGGAAAACGGTGTGCCTCGGAGTTCCATTCCTGAGGGTCGTCCCCTTTGCTTTCGCCATTAACCCTATTATGGCTTGTCTCCCAACGAGCGTCTCCGGCTCCATTTTCGTGGACGAGTTTTCGGTCTATTGCTTTTCTCCACGGACTTGTCTCGTTGAGTGGCTCCTTCATCGATGTCTCGATCGAGCATCGACAATGGCTTTCGCTTTTCGACTGACAAATGGATTTTTGGCGGCGCAGTTGAATACTTCCCGTTGAAAATACGAAATTTCTGGCTCTCGTGCTCTATAGGAAACTTTCTTGGTCCTCCCACGTGTCTTACCTGTCCGCCCGCTGTACGCGGTCCCACAATATCCTTCGTGTCCGGAATCACCACTCCACAACACAACTACTCTTACGGGTCGTTGAACATATAACACATGGCTTCAACACAAACAAAGCAACAGGGGCGGTGTTCCTGGGCATCTAAAAGGCTTTCGAAAAGGCTTTAGACCGTCTATGGCACAACGGCCTCATCCGCAAACTCAGAGACGCGAGGTTCCCCGACGGGCTGGTGCGTCCCTTACACTCAAACTTCACAGACTTGAGTTTCAACAGTGACATGCAGGGAAAACACGCGGGATTATCGCAGGGAAGCATCCTAGGGCCCCTACTGTTTAACCTCTACATAAACGATCTCCCAACCACACACAACACAGCGATGGCAATCTACGCAGATAACACAGACATCCTTGCTCAAGATTGGAAACCATCAAACATTACGTCACGTTTACAGACCGCACTCAGAGTGACTGAGCCTTGGTTAGAGAAATGGCGTGTTAGAGTAAATGTCGACAAGTGCGAAGCCGTTCTGTTCACTAGAAGACCAAAGCAACTGCGCAAACACCGATACTGCAGACCAATAACTCTACATGTACGCCCAATACGTTTCCGCGAGAAAGTCAAATACCTCGGTGTTTCGCTGGACCGGAAATTAATCTGGGGGAGCCACATACAACACATGACCAACAGAGCAAGCGCGATGCTCAAATAGCCCTATCCTACGCTCAACAGGCATAGCACACTGAACAGAAGAGTGTCGAGGTCCATGTACATGACACTTATCCGACCCCTGATGACGTACGCAGAGCCTGTCTGGAGATACGCTGCGCCCACACGCCTGCGCCGTCTGCATACCATACAAAACAAAGTACTCAAAATCATAAGCAATGCTCCACGATACACACGCATCGCGGAGGTTCACCTGGAATACCGACTTGAGACTCTCAAGGAGGTAATCCACAAACTCACCACAAGCCTATACAGAAACCCCAGACATTCGCAGAACCCGTTTATTCTAAGTCTGGGGAACTACGACTACAACCAGAGATGGAAACATGAAAGACCAAAAGACATACTCGTAAGGACCTAACATCTATGGCCATGTTCACGCAAACACAACGGTACAGGTGAGCTCCTGTTAATCAGCCACCATTATTGGATATCCAGTCGGAACACACTTGCCGAATAACAGGCACCACGCAGGGAAGCCGTACCGTACACTGCATGCAGACAAGAACCACCCCCCCCCCCCCACACACACACACAGTGAGATGATCTATGGCCGATCTCCCACTACTACATAACGACGCTGATTGTTCCAGGAATGCAGCGGTTGCAGCAAACTGGGATACATCGCCATCGCCTGCCACGGTAATGATGCACGATACCCATACTATCAAATCCAACCTTGCATGAACTATCGCAGCTAGTAAGCCACTACTGCTCTTACTACCCAACCCACTGTCGCAGAGATTTGTTTTTCCACGGCACGAGCCTTGGCACTTTTTTCCCTCTGCTCTTCAAATTGCTACCCTCATTCGCGTTTCGTCCACTATCTATCACCTGATGGACCGTGTTAATGCGTAGTCTTACCCAGACGCACGGATAAGATCACAGCCCAGCATCCTGTGATCCACCTATTAGATAACTAACATGTTGACGGAGGTGATAGTAGAACTTTTGGTTTGGTCATCAGGTTGGTGCGGTCGTGGAGACGCTCCATCTCTTATTAAAGCGGTACTTCGTGGCGAGCGGATCTGACCACCCTCCTCCGTTTGTACCGGTCCCTTGTCCATCAGAAACTAGACTATGAGTGCTTCGTTTATGCATCTGTAGGTTCGTCCCTCTTCCACCGTCTCAATACTATCCACCATCGTTGCATCCATTTGGCCAATGGTGCCTTTACATTAGCCCGGTTGAGAGTCTGTATGCAGAAGCTGCCGAAGTACCACTGTCATACCGCCGTGATTTTCTCCTCAACAGATACGCATGCCGGTTGTCTGCCATGCCTGGCCACCCATCCTGTGCCTCCTTCTTCGATGACTCCTTTGATCGCCAGTATGGGGCGCGTCCCTATTCTCTGTTACCTCCTGAAGTTAGCTTTCGGCTCTTATTCCGGCAGCTTAACTTCACGCTACCTGCAACTTTCCCGGTGGGTGTAAACCCATCACCACCTTGACTTCGTACGGCAGTCCCTGTTCACCTTGGCCTTCATTCCCTTCCTAAGGACACTACTTCAACCTCGCTCTATCGCCGTAAGTTTCACTACCTTCGCACGGAACTTCCCGATAGTACCATTCTGTGCACCGACGGCTCTCGGACTGATCACGGCGTCAAGTGTGCCTTCATCATTGGCACCTACAATTTCGGTATCGGCATCCGGAACACTGGTCAGTATTTACAGCAGAGCTCTTCGCCCTGTATCAGGCCACACAGTACATCCGGAGACAAAGGCTTTTCAATTGCGTCATCTACACCGACTCTCTCAGCGCCCTTCAGAGCCTCCTGCGGTGCTGTACACCATCCATCCCTTAGTGCAACGGGTCCAGGAAAGCTGTCACTTGCTCACTCTTGATGGAGCCACTGTGGTGTTTATTTGGGCTCCTGTTCATGTCGGTCTGACGGGAAAGGAGGCCGCTGATGCTGCTGCCAAGGCTGCAGTCCTCGTACCCGGACCTGCTAGTCTTCCGTTCCCTCCGGTTATCTCTGTGTTTCCGTCTGTCAACAGGTGGTAAAACCTTGGAATCACCACTGGTCATCCCTTCATCGGAACAAGCTCTGTGGAATTAAACCTCTCCCAACGGCTTGGGCGGCCTCATCTCGGCCCTCTCGCCGTGAGGGGATCACAGTTGCGTATTGGGCACTGCCCTTTTAGCCATCGCCATTCGTTAAGTGGTGCTCCCCCACCACTTTGTGCTTATTGCCCTCAACCTTTGACGGTTAGCCATTTCCTGACGGAATGCCCTTTTTTTAACCACTTAAGTTCTCATTTATGTTTGCCGTCTGAGTTATCGGCCGCTTTAGCGAAAGACTCGCTAGCTGTCGACCGCGTTTTACTTTTTATCCGTCGTAGCGATATGGCGAATGACATTTAATCTTTCGTTCAGGACCTCCGTTTCTGTAAAGTGTATTTTATGGACCTTTCTCCAAGTACCCGTTTGTACCTGTCTTTCCTTCCGTCGATTGGGCTAAACGTGTAGTTGTTATCAACTACTTTTTTTCTTCGTGTTGTACGGATCAGACATGGGAGCGTATGACCCAAGTTATTTTTTGCGCCCTAAAACAAAACATATCACACAGCTTATCAAGGACCGAGTCTCACCTTTTCTAACGTCCGCGGGACCACCATGAATTGTGGTGACTCCAGTGTAATTATTGTCTTTGAATAAGTGACGTGTATTTCCTTCAGCTGCTTTCTTTACTATACTGTTCCTTTTTTTCACACCAGTGTACTAACACCAGATTGATGAAATAAAGGTGTTTGCTGAGTTACAGAGTTAGAGCCGCAAGCGTGGAATAACTATTTCAGTAACCGTTCTGGAAATCTTAGTTGTAGAATTCTAAGTCGCCACTCACATACAGATGCCAGGGGATGGAATAACAGGCCGGCGAAGGCGTGAGAGGTAAGTCCAACATAATAATGGTTCGGACAGTGCATAACATATGGTCTCTGTTACCGAGCAAAAATGATACGTGAAGTAAACTTTAAACCGCCAGCCTCTGTCTTGTGACAGTCCCAGACTAATGCAAAATCACTCATTGCTCCAAGCCACACTGAGTAACGTTGATACTGAACTAAACATTGTTTGACTTCCCGTTTTGGATAGTTAGATACCACGAGATGCAGTCAATGTTAATGTGTTTTTAGAGTATGAGCTCAACTTACTGTATTTTATTCAAGTAATAAATAGTTTTCCTGTCTGTACTGAAGTTGTGAGTGACTGATAACTTCTTAACAGCTAATTACAGATTTGCTGATTTCCTTTTTATTTAAATGGTGGTGTGAGAAATGGAGAGTAGTCATTATTCCTTTATTGGAATGGATTTCTCTTGCCCTTTTTATGCGACAGAACTTGTCTTGTAGGAAATAAGTGTGAGTAGGCAGTCAGATGGAAATTAGGGCTCAAGTAAGATTCGATCCGTTGCTATAATGAGGGAAATTTTATGTTAGGACACTTTTCATGGCGGTTCACTCGAACCAGATTAAGAGAACTGATATTTTGCTTCAAGTGGGCGCTAGAGAACTGGAGGTTGGACTTTTATCTGTTAAATCCATCTTCTAGGACACAAATAAGAAGAACCACCACTTCCCTTAGGCCAGCGTTCACAGTTGTTTTGCTTGCTTCGTTGACAATGGACTCTATTTGCAAAACAACATTATTACTAGGAACGACATGTTGTCATTACTGTTAGCGGTGCCCACGTCCATGGGTAAGCAATATAAATATTGTTGTTTATGCAACGGGAATTCCACTGTTAAATGCAGAGGAGAAAGCGAGTAGGTGGGATGAGTACAGTGAGGCCTCTGTGATTTGGAGGACTCGTCTGATGACGTGGTAGAAGAAGGCACGGTCTATAGGGACGAGATAGGATATCCAGCATTAGAATCAGAATTCAAAAGGGCTTCTGAAGACTTAAGACCGAGTAAGGAAGAAGGGATAGATAACTTTCGAACGAAATTTCTAAAATTATTGCAACAAGACGCAACAAACCGACTAGCCACGTTGGTGTACGGAATGTAGGAGACTGGCGATATACCATCAGACTTTCGAAAAAAGATCATCCACACTATTACGAAGATTGCAAGAGCCGACAATTGCCAGGATTATCGCACAATCAGCTTAACAGCTGATGTATCTAAGTTGCTGCCAAGAATGATATCCAGAAGAATGGAAAAGAAAACTGAGAATCTGTTAGATGACGGTTAGTTTGGCTTTAGGAAAGGTAAAGCCACCAGAGAAGCAGTTCTGACACTGTAGTCCATAATGGAAGCAAGACTGAGGAAAAATGCAGACACATTAATGGGATATGTCGATATTGAAAAAGCATTCGACAGTGTAAAATGGTGCAAGATATTCGAAATTCTGAGAGAAATAAGTTGAAGATGTAGGGAAATACAGGTTGTACACAGTATGTACAAGAACCAAGAAGGAATAATAAGCCTTGAAGTCCAAGCAGGCAGTGTTCGGATTAAAATATGTGTAAGACAGGAATGTAGTCTTTTACCCGTACTGTTCAGTCTGTACGTCGAAGAAGCAATGACGGAAACAAAAGAAAGGTTTAAGAGGGCAATTAAGATACGGGGTGAAAGGATATGAATGATAAGATTCTTTGATGACATTACTATCCTCAGAGGAAGTGAAGGCGAATTACAGGAACTGCTGAATGGAATGGACAGTCTAATGGGTATTGAATATGGATTTAGAGTGAATCGAAGAAAAACGAAAGTAATGAGAAGTAGCAGAAATTTGGCATTAGAATTGGAAATCCCGAAGTAGGTGCAGTTACAGAATTCTGTTAATTAGGCAGCAAAATGACCCATGGTGGACGGAGCAAGGAGAACATAAAAAGCAGACAAGCACAGGCAAAAAGGGCACTCCTAGCCAAGATATATCTGCTGGTATCAAACATAAGTCTCAATTTGAGGAAGAAATTTCTGAGAATGTATGTTTGGAGCACAGCATTGTATGGTAGTGAAACATGGACTGTGAGAAAACAGGAACAGACGGGGCACGAAGCATTTGAGATGTGTTGCTACAGAAGAATGTCGAAAATTAGGTGGACTGATAAGGTGAGGAATATGGTGGTTCTCCGCAGAACCGGTTTAGAAAGGAATATATGGAAAACACTGACAAGAAGAAGAGACTGAATGACAGAATATCTGTTAAGACACTAGAAAGCAACTTCTATGGTATTAGAGGGAGTTGTAGAGAGAAAAAACTGTAAAGGAAGAGAGAGACTGAAATACATGTGGCAAATAACTGAGGACGTAGGTTGCAAGTGCTACTCTGAGATGAAGAGGTTAGCACAGGACAGCAATAGGTAGTGGACTCCATCAAACCTGTCAGAAGACTGATGACTCAAAAAATATTGTGTTTACATGAAAGTTTCTTGAAGAATGATTGATCGCACTGTAACTGGCTTAGGTGACATGCGTCTCACTTACAGGGAGGCACGATCCAACATTCGTGCCGCACGGTTCCTGTATGCAGAACGATTTCACGATGGAAGATTAACAGATCACGTCACATTTCAGTATTGATGGCCGTGACTTCCTTAAACAGGATCCATTATACCAGACCGAGGGTAACTGTTCAGTTTGAGAACACTCTGTTACAACGAATTGTGGACAATCTCACCACCATCATACGATCTATAGCCGTGGAACTAATATCTCTAACGCCACTGTATGGCTAGGTGTATGAGAGTCCTATATACACTTAAGAAGGGCTGGTTGCCCGTTTGGCTGAGGCTACAGCCATTATTCGTCGTACAGCGCTTTCATTTGATTGTGATACACAATTGCTAACACTTAGACGCCAGTTGTGCATTAATGTAAACGGAGTCTTCGAACAACATCTCTAAAAACAATATTCATCACGCGGCAGATTGAATTCCATCTCTGAATATCAGTATCGTCAAAATCCTCATGCGCCCCTAGAAGTTGTGGAATTTTTGTTACATAAACGAAAGTGTTCCCTATGTCTCCTCTTAAGTGTCCAAATTTTTTATATGTAAACCCCTGGTCTTTCTACACTTCGTCTATACAAACCAAAATTAACGGTAATAAGATTCCCTGACAACTATGGCATATGCAGAGTTTCCGCAACAGAAAAAGGAAACTTAAAAATACTATTCGAAATAGTATTGAAGTAGCTTATGGAGACACGTCCTCACATCCTGTGTGTAAAAATAAAATATTGCTGCCGATCAGAGACACATTTCAACTTCAGTCCTACCGCTAAAATGGCCTACAGTCTCTAACAACTCGCAATGGAAATGTTCGCGGATGGGATTAACCAAAGAGGACATTAGGCAACATTCTTGTAAATTTAGTCCACACTGAATTAGTATCAAAAATTTAGTCCACACTGAATTAGTACTAAAACACCAAGGATAGTAAAACTTATATTTTCTTCAGAAAGGGTGCACACTACAACGAATTTAAATTTCAACGCCGTATATCCAAACAATTCTGTCGAAGTCATTTGGAGTTAAACGCCAGTTTCAAGAATTGTATGTAGTTGTCAACAATAACTAAACAAGACTCATTTACTTTCTGTAACCACAGTTACTTGTCATTCATAGTCCCATACATATAGCAATTACGAAATAAAACATTCTAAACACACGTCCAGGAATAATGAAGCTTCTCTCCTGATATTACCTACTTAATAAGAAATGAAAAACTTGTACATCAAGCAAAACCGTACAGAATGCGGAATATCCTACGCAGGTCATGTATTAGGAACACTGAATTATGTGAGGTAACGGGCGAGTTGTGGCGCCCTGGAAATATTCTAAGTTCGGAGTTGGCGTTGCCGCACGGGCCGCTCGGCAAACCGAGGCCCGGCAGCAAACAAGTGGTGCCGAACGTTAGCCGGGGTCGAGGCGATCGCGTGGCTGGGAATTCCATGTCGACGCTGTGACAAGGACGGTGCTTTGTGTCGATGAAGGAGACATGTCGGGCGTGCCAAAGATGGTGGACTTTGTGAAATCATAGTGGCAGACATTTCGCAGTTCATCAAGAAATTAATAGTACTCAGATGAATCATGATACCTCAAAAAGAAACATGCACATTACCATTATTTGCACGACGATTCTAATGGTGTAATCAGATTTTCAATATCTTTATTAATTTGAAGCTTAGTATCTGGCTGTAAATTATAAACGTAACACCCAGAAACGAATTTCCAAAATCTAAACAGTTCATCCAATTTCGTCGATCCACGTGTCTTTAGAAAGCTATTAGTGTAAACCTACATTGGTGTAAACTACAGGCATGTAACTTGAATAGTACATGAGTTATTGGAGGTGAAAGTGGCCTATTACTATCAATCACCTCAGGCCATAAGTACTACGCAGTAACACGAGAAGACGGTAGCAGCATGCTTATAAATATATTTATTCGTCTATGTCTTTGTTTATATCCGAGATATACTATTCATGAAGAAACTGGCCATTATTTTCTGTGCTCCAGGAAGCACAGAGACATTAGGCTACTGGCTTACCTCTGTTCTATTCCTTTGATGTGAATAAAGCACTCCGTCTTCAGGCCGCAAGTGGTCGATCGGGACAATCCGACCGCAGTGGCATCTGTGACGTATAATTTTATATATATAAATTTTCGGTGCCTACAGTGTCACGTCTTTCAGTGTCACACAAATTTTTATTTTTAAAGGGGATCACTTAAGACTATTTCCATGGGTTAGCCCCTCAAATTTCTCCCTAATATCACGAAATTGTCGTCTGATGTAGTACAAACTGCAAAAATAAATTCAATTTAAAGCACAGTTTCGTATATAATTTATATTCAAAACCTTACACCTGCGTCAAAGAACAAATCCTGCATCGAGAATACTTTACAGCCGGCCGGAGTGGACGAGCGATTAAAGGCGCTACAGTCTGGAACCGCACGACCGCTACGGTCGCAGGTTCGAATCCTGCCTCGGGCATGGATGTGTGTGATTTCCTTAGGTTAGTTAGGTTTAAGTAGTTCTAAGTTCTAGGGGACTTATGACCACAGCAGTTGAGTCCCATAGTGCTCAGAGCCATTTGAACCATTTGAACCAATACTTTACACAAGTTTAAGGGAAGAAATGCTTCCGATAATTATTACAGTATTTAAAGAACATCAAAATATGAACAGGCTGAAATGAACAAACAGTGCATGAGACTATGCTGATCAAATCAACTGTAAAACGCTAAGGAGCATATTATTAGCAAAATGAGAAATATGCAAAAGTGAAATGCCAAAATGAGCACTTCTCAATTGGGAGTAAATCAAAGCAATCAGAATGGCTGAAAGAGAGCACAATAACATGAACCATAAATGAATAAGAGCTAAGCAACTAAGCAAATAAGAGAATAGGCAAAACTGAGATGCCAACAAAATGAGAGCTGGACGAACTCCGTCGGCACATACACTCCTGGAAATGGAAAAAAGAACACATTGACACCGGTGTGTCAGACCCACCATACTTGCTCCGGACACTGCGAGAGGGCTGTACAAGCAATGATCACACGCACGGCACAGCGGACACACCAGGAACCGCGGTGTTGGCCGTCGAATGGCGCTAGCTGCGCAGCATTTGTGCACCGCCGCCGTCAGTGTCAGCCAGTTTGCCGTGGCATACGGAGCTCCATCGCAGTCTTTAACACTGGTAGCATGCCGCGACAGCGTGGACGTGAACCGTATGCGCAGTTGACGTACTTTGAGCGAGGGCGTATAGTGGGCATGCGGGAGGCCGGGTGGGCGTACCGCCGAATTGCTCAACACGTGGGGCGTGAGGTCTCCACAGTACATCGATGTTGACGCCAGTGGTCGGCGGAAGGTGCACATGCCCATCGACCTGGGACCGGACCGCAGCGACGCACGGATGCACGCCAAGACCGTAGGATCCTACGCAGTGCCGTAGGGGACCGCACCGCCACTTCCCAGCAAACTAGGGACACTGTTGCTCCTGGGGTATCGGCGAGGACCATTCGCAACCGTCTCCATGAAGCTGGGCTACGGTCCCGCACACCGTTAGGCCGTCTTTCGCTCACGCCCCAACATCGTGCAGCCCGCCTCCAGTGGTGTCGCGACAGGCGTGAATGGAGGGACGAATGGAGACGTGTCGTCTTCAGCGATGAGAGTCGCTTCTGCCTTGGTGCCAATGATGGTCGTATGCGTGTTTGGCGCCGTGCAGGTGAGCGCCACAATCAGGACTGCATACGACCGAGGCACACAGGGCCAACACCCGGCATCATGGTGTGGGGAGCGATCTCCTACACTGGCCGTACACCACTGGTGATAGTCGAGGGGACACTGAATAGTGCACGGTACATCCAAACCGTCATCGAACCCATCGTTCTACCATTCCTAGACCGGCAAGGGAACTTGCTGTTCCAACAGGACAATGCACGTCCGCATGTATCCCGTGCCACCCAACGTGCTCTAGAAGGTGTAAGTCAACTACCCTGGCCAGCAAGATCTCCGGATCTGTCCCCCATTGAGCATGTTTGGGACTGGATGAAGCGTCGTCTCACGCGGTCTGCACGTCCAGCACGAACGCTGGTCCAACTGAGGCGCCAGGTGGAAATGGCATGGCAAGCCGTTCCACAGGACTACATCCAGCATCTCTACGATCGTCTCCATGGGAGAATAGCAGCCTGCATTGCTGCGAAAGGTGGATATACACTGTACTAGTGCCGACATTGTGCATGCTCTGTTGCCTGTGTCTATGTGCCTGTGGTTCTGTCAGTGTGATCATGTGATGTATCTGACCCCAGGAATGTGTCAATAAAGTTTCCCCTTCCTGGGACAATGAATTCACGGTGTTCTTATTTCAATTTCCAGGAGTGTATATACAGTTGCGCTCGTGGCGACACCTCGCGGCCCATACGCAACACGCGCGCCTGCGTCCGCAATGCACTCTTAGCGCTCGCGGCAGCGTCTAGCGGCCCGTACGCAAGTTGTGTGATTGCTGTCGTAGGTCGACCCTTAATCTATGATGTTACACATCCTCAGCGAAGGATGCGGATAGGAGGGACGTGGGGTCAGCACACCGCACTCCAGGTCGTTATGATGGTTTTCTTTGACCGGAGCCGCTACTATTCGGTCGAGTAACTCCTCAGTTGGCATCACGAAGCTGACTGCACCCCGAAAAATGGCAACATAACATGGCGGCCCAGATGGTCACCCATCCAAGTGCCGGCCACGCCCGACAGCGCTTAACTTCGGTGATCTCACGGGAACCGGTGCATCCACCGCGGCAAGGCTGTTGCGTAATCCTTTGATGTATGTTTATTTAATTTGTTTATGTATTTAATAATGTGTGTTACAGCGTGTTTCTGGTCCAGCCATAGGAATATTCATTTAATTTCAAGTTATTTAAATGTAAATCTAGAATTTCGAATGTGTTTCCTTGAGAGTGTGCATTGGCTTGAAGACATGGCGGGAGCTCTCTAGTCCATCATAGCGCTCGTGAATGGGGAGACTGGATGGAAATGGGAGAAGAGTACAGGAGAGGATACGTGGAGTTCGAGAGTGTGGCGCGACGGACGATCGCACAGGACACGGTAAGAATCCGGGACGGTACGGCGCAACGGATGCACGGTCGCGAGAGGGACTGGAGAGTGCGGAGCGGTTTGCATGTGGTCGCGGCAGATAGAAATTCTTCAGAGTGCCGACTTGTGTAATTGTGAGATTTCCGTGACTTGTACAGTGAAGACGTAGTGTGCGTTTAGAAGTGAATATCTCACGAGGTATGTTGTTCATAACTAATTACGTGCAGTAGGAATCTATTGTTTCCCTGTTATTCAGCTTATATTTTTTTTAAATGCTAGACCAACGACACCAATAAATGTTTTGCAGAAATATACCACATTCTCAAAAGTACTTCAACTATCGTACTCATCATTTAAAGTCGTTAAGATAGTACCTGCAGATTCTATTTAATTGCAATCTTTCATTTATAAATTTCTGTGTTACATTCTCAATTTCCGAGTGATAGGAACCTTCAACCATTCGATTCATGTGTATATTAATATTGTATACTGTAGAATCAGAAGTATTTGGCTTGTAATGCAGCAACTATGCATCCCAGCCCCTAGACAACGAAACCAGCCAAAGCTTTTAATTTTTCAACTCTGAGTCTGAGGGTACGTAGTTGAGGGCCACCACATTACATCATTTCATTTTAATGCTTTTGATAGCCCGCAGTTACAAGATAAGTAAGGAAAACAATTGATCTACTTCGGAAGATGTCGTGTTGCTCTCTTTCATCTGACGTCTGCTTGACACGTTACGGTTTTTTTCTATTTGTATGTCACTATATTAATAAAAGTATCATTACATCTGTTAGAATATTTCACCAACAATAGTTGAAAAACATGTTATGCATTTCGTGTACAATGTTTTTTTTCATTTTAAGGTTTGCAAGAGTGGTTGTGTTAACCTAACACTATACTATTAGCTTCTTACAGATAGTAAATTATTCAGTTTCTGTGTACGCCCCATTTATATTTGGTTTCTCTTACTAATACTGTACACAGATAACAGTGTTTTGCTTACTTAATACGGAAATTATTAATATTTTTCAAAGAATTGGGACTGATGTCACCCAGGAATTGGACTCTCCCTCGGTTTCGAAAAATACAGTATATCTTGTCCTAAACAAAAAATAGAAAAACAGCAATAATGAAGGTAGCACATAAAGAGGACGGTGTATAGAGCAGAACGATTCTTTGCTCTTCTCTATTGCACTCTAGGCATTTCTCTTGAAGAGCAACTATGAAACTGTCGAGTTTAATGTTCCTATCTCACCTACGGTTCACTATCAGCAGTGTTACATGCCCATACTCTGAGCTGCAAGAGGTTCTCTGCTGATTATCTTACAAGTGTGTTGATTAGTAAACGTATTCAGCCATTGCTGCTCTTCTGTTACCCAAATATCAGTGCCGAAAATTTTTTCCATCGGAAGGATTAGAGCCCGCTACCTTCTGGAGGCATATGCGTTAACGGCCATAGTTACGGAAAGAACTTGCTCCATGTCCATAGTAAACAAATAAAGTCGTTTGGCACTGATGACAGGGAGACGCTGAAGGGCAGGTTTAGCAGCCTACCTGGAAAGGTTTTCCTGGCCTCCGCACAAAGTGGCACCTTTCGTTGGCGAAGTGTGAGCGTTGTGTGTTTAACTGTACTTGACGTATGTCGGTTATAGAAATGGATTTGGGTAGCGTGATATCATTTTAGCGTTGAATTTGTGGATTCAGAAAAACTTTTAGTAACTAAGATCGCAAATATAATTTTACTGAATAACTTATTGAACAGTTTCGTTTTATCTACAATCCATCTTCAGATCATAACAAAATACTCTAATCAGTGTACAGCTGCCAAACGACGAGACACATAGTCATCATTTTTGTGAGCCTGATCGTTTATTAGGGAATCCAATGGTACAACGATGTAAATCATCTTAGAATAAAAGGTCGTCATACGCAATGAACAGAAACTTCATATATGTGTACACTGAGATTATGCTTGCCACTTCACCCCATCCACCGTGACTCCGCATTTCTCTCGTGACCGCTGCTTCCTAAACTTTGTTTCTGGTAGTTCTGGCCCCTCATGAAATCGAAGATGCCCTCTCGCATGCAGAGAGAAATCTATGTGCCAATTTTAGTGCCACCTAAGAGGAATCGCTATTATCGTAGCACATAGTGTATCCTCTCGTACAGGTTATGTCTGCAACCTGCCAAACTACTAAGGCAAAAAGTCTTCTTTGCTATTCTCAGTGAACACTGTAGTAAAATAGCCTCTTAACCATCTGAAACCATCTGATTTTTTGTTGTTGTTATTGCTGTTGTTGTCGTAGGCTTGTGTTCGAAGAGTGATTATTATGGAGATTCCATAACGTGACAGTTTTGGTGTGGGTGTTTTGAACTATGGTTCTGTAAGCTACAAGTGCAGTTAGGGACTGAGCTATGTTGTTTACAACGCTGTCAAAACCAGAAAAAATAATGAAGTAGCCATTACCAAATGCTTAATGTTGTACCCTCTGTTTTGATTAGTGCGTGTTTTCTTTCCCACAAGGGCTTGTATGTATTGTATTGTACGTTAACCGGAGACCTAGAAACGACGGAGAGGCTCCGTCCCCGCCGCAGCCGCAGTGGTCCACAACCCCACGAAGACTTCCGCAGTCTACTTCAGCCCTCCGTCGCCCCACATCGAACCCAGGGTTATTGGGCGGTTCGGCCGCCGGTGGACTCCCCCCAGGAACGTCTCACACCAGACGAGTGTAATCCCTACGTTTGCGTGGTAGAGTAATGGTGGTGTACGCGTACGTGGAGAACTTGTGTGCGCAGCAATCGCCGACATAGTGTAACTGAGGCGGAATAAGGGGAACCAGCCCGCATTCGCCGAGGCAGATGGAAAACCGCCTAAAAACCATCCACAGACAGGGCGGTTCACCGGACCTCGACACAAATCCGCCGGGCGGATTCGTGCCGGGGACCAGGCGCTCCTTCCCGCCCGGAAAGCCGTGCGTTAGACAGCACGGCCAACCGGGCGGGCTCATAAGGGGCTTACTGGTACAATAGTGAGGAGCTGCCTCTTGTAAATACTGTGCAGTTTAGACAATAAAATCCGACTCTAGGCTCGAGATCCTTTCAAGCACTTCTTTCGTCGGAAATGCTTCAAAGTATTCGTACGTTGATTTTCTAGCTTAACCAAGCAAAAAAATGTCACAAAACGGTCTTTTTATGATACTTGCAATTATTTAGCGATCAGATTGCGTTTTTATTATCGTATAGTTTCAGTTCAATAACAGAGCCCTCATACGCTACAACTAAGAAGTTATTAGTTAAATCAATGCGCACCTTGATTCACAGTCAGTTGGTGATGCCGAGCGATTGCTACTACTTTCCCTCGTAAAACTCCCTTTCTGAAATTATTGTTACATACCTTCAGCAAATTTTAAAATTCTCTAAATAGGTTTAATAAAAATGACCCGTTATTGACAAATAATATTTAGACGAACTACCTTGACGAAAAATATAGCTTACAAGAAATTAAATGTATAATACCAGTAAACAAAATTACAAATTGTATAAAATTTTTTAAGAATTGGAAAGTAAAACAAAACCTATATCAACTACTATCATTGAACTGGGTCCACAGCTACGACAAATTGTGTAAACGATTGCATTATGTCTGCGGCCGTCAATTTTTCTTTATTTGTTGTACTATTGTAGCTGGCTTTGTGGCCGAGCGGTTCTAGGCGCTACAGTCTGGAACCGCGCGACCGCTACGGTCGCAGGTTCGAATCCTGCCTCGGGCATGGATGTGTGTGATGTCCTTAGGTTAGTTAGGTTTAAGTAGTTCTAAATTCTAGGGGACTGATGACCTCAGAAGTTAAGTCCCATAGTGCTCAACGCCATATGAAACATTTTTTACTATTGTACAATTTCGGCACATGTATCTGAACAGTGTCCACACTTTTGTGGGAGACTGTTATAGCCAAATGAACAATCGCTGATTTTCGACGAATTTATTATTCACAAGTGTGCGGAAACTGGAAAATAGCCTCAGGCCGAAAATGTACCATAGTAAAACAACTAAAGGATAAATCACAGTTTCAAGTGAAATATAATCGTTTAAGTAAGATTTGTATTTTGTTGTTTATGGAGCTACTGTACAACTGTTTCAGTATTGTCTGTAATAAACAACGAATTTTATTGCCTCCTCATTAATTATTAATAGTGCATAAATAATTAACATTAAAGAAAAAGGGCTGCAGGTAAGAGTTAGAATTTCCGTGTTGCGTTTGTTTACACGAGAATTCAACGAAAGTAAACAGAGTGTATCTATATGCAAAACGACAAAGAACTCATGCAGTATCATTAACCAGCCACGCAAACCTCATTCTTCAATGGTTTTTTTTTTAATTTAGAGAGCAGATCGTATCAACTGATGCGAGCTCAATAAGTACTGCCTAGAGGAGCAAGAAAATTACCTCAATCTGTTTTGCTTGCTTTCTCCAACGAGACGTATCGTTCCAGTCCTCATTTGGTAGAATTTTCCAAAAATTGGAAGCATTCGATGAAATAATATATTTGCTTCAGCAACCGCTCGCCGACCTTTGAAATGTTGCAACACTGCAACTTTTCCACTGTTGAACACAAGTGATCTGTATGGACAGCAGCTGTGTGAACCTGGCACACTCCTGCCATTGTTATTGGATATACTGATGTGGAAAGTGAGGGGAGTACTAAATCAACAGAACGACTGCGCCGTATAAATAAATGATCACACCGAACATCATACTCAATGAGTCAATGTCTGTAAACATAAAATAAATGCCTTTTTCGAATGAACAAAACGAACGTCGCCTCATCTATGTACTGAGTCGACTTATCCAAGACGAGCGTTTCCGTGTTAAACAGGCAAACGAGAATGGAAGTACTTTGATTGTGGCTAGTGCAGCTGATATTGCGCAGAGCTCAGCCTTCGGGACTGTGTGGTAGTCAAGACGTCTGTAGCACCCAAATATTTAAGTTTTCTCAGGCTTTCGAAGACAATGTTATCTGTTTCTTTCTTTTGCTGACGCCACAGTCCCGCAGAGATCGCAGGGTCGGCGTGGTTACAACGGATTTGGCAAGGTTAATTTAAAGGGGTGGCCAGATCCCCTTCCTGCCGCCACCCTGTACCCCCCAGGACGAGTCAGTGTACCCCAGCTGTCTGCGTCTAGTGCAAATCGTGAAATAGTGCGACCGTGTATCAGATGTCAGCGACGCGTGTAACTGAGGCGGAACGTGGGGACCAGCCCGATATTCACCTAGCGGGATGTGGAAAACCTCCTAAGAACCACATCCAGGCTGGCTGGCACACCGGCCCTCGTCGTTAATCCGCAGGGCGGATTCGATCCGGGGCCGGCGCGCCTACCCGAGTCCAGGAAGCAGCGCGTCAGCTCTCTCGGCTACTTTCGAAGAGAATGTACTCGTCCCTATATATTTATCGGTACACTTAGTAATTTTTAGCGAAATGAAAACTGAAGGTATCTAAGATGTTAAAGACAAAAAAAAAAAAAAAAGAACAAGAGGAAACCGGCACAGGAATTTAGAAAAGCCGATGCTGCTTCTGATGATGAGGTTCACAACACAGGACATAATTCCGCAGCTGTTTCATACGAACAAGAATGAACTAGACAAACTGGAATGAAGCTGGAAGACTTAAAAATTCGGCCTCCAGTCACTTATCAGTACGGCCACTGCCCTCAGCGAGACTGAATGCCACCTCGTGACGTGGCAAGTACGTGGCGCAGCAAGGACAGTACAGTGCCACACCACAAGTATCCGAACTCCACCACAAGATGTCATGACAGCGTGCGTTGAAATAGGTGGTGAGTAGTGTGGTGCCAGTAGAGAAACAATAGTAGCAGAATGGGTCGGGTAGGCGACCTCAGTGACTTCGCACGTGGACTTGTCACTGGGTGTCACCTGAGTAACAAATCTAGCAGGGGCATTTCAGCCCTTCTAAATCCATTAGTTTCTCCACGTCTAGATGATGCTGCTCCTGATTCCGCAATTGATGTTCAGTTAATAAAAAGCCGCTCGATTGGCTTTAATTAGACCATTATTACGTTTACACGTCGCGTTTCGGCTTTCGTATTAGACCAATATCATGTGCATCTGCAACTTACGCCTGCAGAGAAGCAATGTCGAATGCAAAATTGATGTTGCTTCTCTACAGCATAACTTCCATTTTGTAACAAAGTGAAACACCTAGAGCCGTCCAACTGAGTCAGTTGGCAGCTGGAGCGCTGACATCACAGTTAGAGATAGTCTGCGTAAACCAGTTATGTTGGCCACTGTGTGCAGCGTATATATGAACGGTGAAGACCCTTCCAGCATCAACTAATGCCTGAAGAAGGATCATTGAAGAGCCTGAACTGGTAGCTACGCAATTAATAAGATCTATAGACCGCTGTAGGCATTTCATTTTCTTACAATAGTGAACGGCCGTGGTCCCCAAGTCGTCCAGTCAAAAGGATGGACACACAAAAACTTCCACGTGTACTTGATAATAGCTTGATATAAAGGTCGAAACCGGAAGAGTGAACGTAAGAAAATCCTTTAAAAAAAGCCAAATGAGGGGCGTTCCATTAACCTTCTAAATCTGCCCAAATCAACTGTTGGTGATGTGATTGTGAAGTGGAAACGCAAAGGAACAACCACAACTAAACTAAGGACAACCACAGTCGTACTAAGACCAAGCAGACAGGGTGTACTGACGGACAAGGAACGTTGACCACCGCGGAGATTGTGTGTAAAAAATGGCATGAAATCAGAAAGGAGGAACTCCTCAGTTACAAAGTGCTACAAGCAACCCAGCTAAATGTGCGTAGGGATTTAAATAAGAATGAGGTACAATGGCCGATGATCTCCTCATAAGCAACCCATTTCTCTTGTTAATAGTGACAGATACTTGAGGTGGTGTAAAAAACGGCACTGCTAGACGATGTATGACCGGAATCGAGTGATTAGGTCTGTGGAATCACGACATCCCCCATGTCAGTCCGATGGGAGGGGAATGGGCAGTGGCGGGCAGTTACTATGGGCTAATGTGCCACAGGACATATTAAATATTGCGCTAAAACTATGCCATTTCTCTTAGACTGCGAGCTGGAAATCGCACTAAAATTACGCCATTTTTCATCAGAAGTGTGCTGCTTATTGTGGTCTTCAGTCTGAAGACTGGTTTGATGTGGCTCCCCAAGTTGCTCTGTGCTATGTTGCACTCCTCATTCCGAATAACTACTGCAACCTACATCTTTCTGAAACTGCTTACTGTATTGGCCACTTGGTCTCCCTCTACGATTTTCACCCTCCCCCCTCCCCCTTCCTACACACACGCACGCACGCACACACACACACACACACACACACACACACACACACACGCACACACACACACACACACACACTTCCCTCCAACATTAAATTCATGATCCCTTGATGTCTCAGAATCTGTCCTGTCAACTCATCTTTTCCTGTGGTCAGATTTCGCCACAAACGTCTTTTCTCCCCAATTCTATTCAGTACCTCCTAATTAGTCACATCATCTACCCATCATTTTATATCATCTCTACTCCGGCCAACACCAGTTATCTGGCTTCACATACACTTTAAGTGCTCGTTTTCTGATCTTAATTTCCTCAGCAACGCCTCATTTAATTCTATTATATTTTATTCCTTGTTTTACTTTTGTTGTAGTTCATTTTATATCCTTATTTCAAGAAACTGGCCATTCCCTTCAACTGCTCTTCCAAGTCCTTTGTTGTCTCTGACAGAGTTACTGTGTTATTTTTAGACCTTCAAAGTTTTTATTTCTTCTCCCTAAACTTTAATTCCAACTCCGCTTTTTTTATTTTCTATATTGATTACTATTGTACAGATTGAATAATATCAGGGGTAGGATACAACCCTGTCTCACCCTCTTTCAACCATTGCTTCACTTTCATGCCAATCGACTCTCTAACTACCGTCTGGTTTTTGTACAAATCGTAAATAGGCTGTTGCTCAGTGTCTTTTAGCTCTGCTACCTTCAGAATGTCGAAGACGGTACATCAGTCACCTTTGTCGAAAGCTTTCTCCAAGCCTACAAACGCTATAAACGTAGGTTTTCCTTCAATTATGTTCTACAATTAGTCGTAGGGTTAGTATTGTCTCGCGTGTTCCTACATTCATCCAAAATCCAGACAGCTCTTCCCTGAGATAGGTTTCTACCAGTTTTTCCATTCTTCTGTAAAGATTTTGTGTTAGTATTTCGCAACCATGACTTATTAAACTGATAGTTCTGTAATATTCGCAGCTATCAGCACCTGCTTTCTTTAGAACTGGAATTACCATATTATTCTTGAAGTCTGAGCGTATTTCACCTGACTCTTATGTCTCGCACAACAGATGAAAGAGATCTGTCGTGGCTGACTCTCTTAATTGTAGCGAAATGTCATCTACTCCCAGGATCTTGTTTCGACTTAGATCTTTCACTGCTCTATGAAATTCTCCTCCCAGTAACATACCTCGCATCTCATTTTCAGGTTCGACCTCTTCCACTTCTATAATATTGTTTTCAATTTAATCTTTCACTGCTCTATGAAATTCTCCTCCCAGTAACATACCTCGCATCTCATTTTCAGGTTCGACCTCTTCCGCTTCTATAATATTGTTTTCAATTTAAACACGCTTGTATGGACCCTGTATATGCTCCTGTCACTTTTCAGCTCTCCCTTCTTTACTTAGGACTTATTTTCCATGTATGCTAATAAAACGGAAGAAAACATGTTTTCTGGTGCTCTCTCTATGACAACTTTGAAAGAGTATTGCGTGCTGAAATGATGGTCAGCTGCGCTTTGATAAACTCAGTGAAGGGATGCAGCTGACGGTTTTTGACTGCACATGCTCTGATGTGACGTCATCTCTTTAGGCTGCGTGAGTGCTATGTTGTTCACTGCACTATGTCATTATTTCTCTTTGAAATTGCGTGTAACATGTTGTGCAAGTGTAGAGTATGAGACAATCTTGAGATGCAGTTGGTGTAACAGTGACACGGCCGAGTCATCAAGTGCACTAAGTAGCAGTTCACCAGCTTGGGTTCGATTCCCACTGCTTTCATAATTTTGTTTTGCATTTTATTTTATTCCCCGCACTAATAAACGACTAATTACATACTTTAAAATTATTTAAACATATCAATTTACGTATATAAAATTAATATATTCAATTTAGTTATGATTACTGCCATTTTAGATCAAAAGGCTGTATGCCACCATATGGTAGCGCATTGGTAAAGATTCTGCACAAGCCGCCACTGGATTTGAATTTGGCGAATGCCATCAAGTGTAGTGTCAGCTGTGGAATACAGAAGGGGTGCTACTATGATGCGGGGACTTTTTCTGTGGTTAGCATTTGGTCCCCTTACTGATATTCAGAAAACGACAAATATGGAAGGATGTGAACACATGTTACACCATTGTTTAGTGCCTGTGGTAGGGGAACTGTTTGGAGACGGTGACTGACTGTATCAGGATGACAGTGGACCCTGACACAAAGCAATGATTTACGGTCAATAACATTACTGCAATGGACAGGTGAGGCCAAAGTTCCAATCTGAACTCAATGGAACACCTTTTGGATGAGTTACAACGTCAGTTTTGCTCCAGACTCCAGCGTACAACATCACTACCTGAGGCTCTTGAGGAAGAATGAGCTGCAATTCCTTCAGACATTCACATGCCGCATTGAAAGTGTCCCTGGCAAAGTTCAAGCCGTCATGAAAGTAAAGGGTGGTCACATCCCATATTAATGTCCACTAGTAGGTGTCCAGATACTTTGGATCATATTGTGTAGACTAAGTAAACAGAGTAAGGAGAAATTCCGTATCATTCTAGCGACATTGTGGGGCACATGTATGAAAATACGCCAACCTAAGCGACTTTGATACAGGGCAGTGTGTTATGGCCCAGCGTCTTGGAACGAGCTTATCAGAAACGGCGAAGTAGGTGGGCTATCCCTGCAGTACTGTCATCAGCGGCTACGGAATGTTATTGAAAGACAGTGTGCTCGGTCGTCCTCTCCTAATCACCGAATTTGGATTTTGGAGGCTTTGCTGGTCTGTAAAGCACGATAAGCGTCTATCTGTGGCACATCTATATGCCAGAGAACAATGCTGGTGCAGGCACCATTCGGACCACGTCGTTCCGAGCACATTTTACAATTTGGGTGAGCCGTGCTCTCTCCCAACTATGCGTTTTCGTGAACTTCGCTGTCTATCTGTGTTTGGTTTCCCGCCCTTTTCGCGGTTACGTCATGGTTCTTCTTCCTTCTACGTGTGGCAGCAGTTATGTGTATCGATATTTGCGCCGTG
The DNA here is from genome assembly GCF_023898315.1 of Schistocerca nitens. Classification (NCBI taxonomy): domain Eukaryota; kingdom Metazoa; phylum Arthropoda; class Insecta; order Orthoptera; family Acrididae; genus Schistocerca; species Schistocerca nitens. Next base: position 48,275,022 of record NC_064619.1, on the reverse strand, counting down.
TATCATCTTTGGTTTGGTACGTATAGTTTCCGGCAAGGGGGTCTGGAGACAGTCGGTCGGTTGTTGCGGACGAGGGAAGTAATCTCCGCGTGGTGCAGTCGGCTGGGGCAGCTTGCAGCCCCTGCACAGTGTCGGAGCGTGTGTGGAGCTGTCCGATCGCCATGAGCTTCGTGGTTCACCGATCCGGGACGTCAAAGTTGAGTTGTGGTTTCAGCTACCCAAGCCACGTCCATTCATGTTGGGGTGGTTCGCTTCGGTGGTTTGCTGTTGGGGAGATTTTCCGGTGAGCAACACCGAGTGGTTCTACTGCTGAGATTTAGCCGCCATGTGGTGCAATTAACTATTTTGTTCGACTGCGATTTGAGTGAACGAGTGGAATTTTCTGTCCTGTGGCCGTTAGTGTTCTGGTTACCTGCCCTGGGCACTGACTTAAATTCAGGCACTGTTCTATGAGCGAAGTTAACTATTACCGTGTTTCAAATTCAAGTGTGCCAGCGGAATTTTCTACGTAGGGGCCGTTAGAGTCCCAGTTACCTGCCATGGTCACTTACGTAATTTCAGGCAGCGTTCTTTCCTCACCTGTTGTCGCTGTCCAACATGGTGCATAATTTTGACAGCTAATATATATTCCATTGTGGATTATCGCGTTTGTAACATTGCCGGTTTGAGTTCTCATGTACTGATTGACGGGAAGCAAGTTGTTGTGTCGGTCGGTCCGTGGAAGTCCCCTGGTTGGGTTCTGACGGATCAAGTATAGCTGGGCTCACCACCTGTCTCATTTAAGTGAACGAGGGCAGATCGACCTCCCTGGAGGCCTTCTGAGTGCCACCGGTGTTTTATTGTCTGTTGACAGTTATTTTAAATTTTAGGCTTATGGTTATTTGTTTTGTTAATTAAAATTTTGCAAAATTAATTTTTTTAAATTTATATTTCAAGCTTAAACACTGTGGCCTTCTAACTTGAAAGATTATGGAATATATTTTAAAATTTTGAAGTTTAATTGTGGCCCTCAGCCATTGGTATTGCGCCTTGCATATGCTGCTTCTTTAAATTATTTTATTGCTATCTTAATTTGATTTTTATCTTGTTGTTTTTTAAGATTTCTTGTTGTTAAACATGCTGGCCTTGTGCCTTTAAAGGTCTGTGGTAATATATTCTAAAATTCTGGAATTTAATTGTGGCCCTCAGCCATTTGTATTGCACTTTTCGTATGTTGTTCTTTGAATTATTTTATTGCTATCTTAATTGGATTTTTATCTTGTCAAGATTTCTTCTTGTTGGAGGCCTTCAGCCGTGAAAGAGTTGCATTCGGTAAAGATTCGACTATGTGCCGCTTTGGTTGTAAACGTTATTAAAGTACAATAAATGGCAATTAGAAGCAGAAACTAACCTCACCCCTTCGCCCTTTCCACAATCCTATTACCTTATCTGCCGAGCGGGTTTATCGGGCGTCTCAGTGGGGATGTGTAGCAGACGAGTCATACGTTCTGCCATGTTGACCCAACGACACTCCCAATTACGACTGCAGTGCTCACGGAATCACAGAGACTGGATGATGTATCAATGGAAATTTCTTGCTTGGTCGAATGTATCCCGTCTTTTGCAACACCATGTCGCATCCAGGTACGCCGAACGGCTGAAAGATACAAGTACTGCGCCGTCGATGCAGAATCGTGGTGTAATATTATACAAAGGGAGACATTTATGTTGGGTTCCATGGGACTTGTGGAGGTAATGAGGCACAAAGACTGTAGTGGCCTATGTGAGCAGTATTGTTACCCACCTGCATACCATCTTGCTTGATGTCTTCTCCGACTTCTTCCACCAGGGTAATTGTCTGCGTTCGTAAACCAGCAGCCAATAATTTATGGGAATTGCAAGACCTTTTTGTAGACATCCGGTGCTACACACCTCTATACGTGTCGAACTGATGCCACAGAGAATCTTTGCAGTACTGGGCTCCAAGATGGTATCAGCACCCTATTAAACAGGAAGTCATAACGTTCCTGCATAGCAGTGCAAGCGAGCTGTGTAGGCGACAGTTTGTGAACCCATTATAGTGCTGCCGCAAAAACCATGATAACGATAGGCTTCTGTTCGGCCGTAGTCGCTTCCTTACGATGCTGCTTCGACAAAATTATATTATAGAGATGACACTGTGACCTTTAGTGAGAAAAATGCTTCTTCTCATTGTCAGAAGATGCGAACACGAAAAGCAGGAGAACTCACGTAACTTACTGCAGCTTCGAACTATCCCAATGGAGTTCAATTTTCATCGTATTTTATGCTTTTTTTTACTAAGTGTATTCATATTTAGTATTTATTGTGTTTATTACTTTTTCCTGTGTAATACGAGGGCAGTTCAATAAGTAATGCAACACATTTTTTTTCTGAAACAGGGGTTGTTTTATTCAGCATTGAAATACACCAGGTTATTCCCCAATCTTTTAGCTACACAACACTATTTTTCAACGTAATCTCCATTCAATGCTACGGCCTTACGCCACCTTGAAATGAGGGCCTGTATGCCTGCACGGTACCATTCCACTGGTCGATGTCGGAGCCAACGTTGTACTGCATCAATAACTTCTTCATCATCCGCGTAGTGCCTCCCACGGATTGCGTCCTTCATTGGGCCAAACATATGGAAATCCGACGGTGCGAGATCGGGGCTGTAGGGTGCATGAGGAAGAACAGTCCACTGAAGTTTTGTGAGCTCCTCTCGGGTGCGAAGACTTGTGTGAGGGCTTGCGTTGTCATGAAGAAGGAGAAGTTCGTTCAGATTTTTGTGCCTACGAACACGCTGAAGTCGTTTCTTCAATTTCTGAAGAGTAGCACAATACACTTCAGAGTTGATCGTTTGACCATGGGGAAGGACATCGAACAGAATAACCCCTTCAGCGTCCCAGAAGACTCTAACCACGACTTTACCGGCTGAGGGTATGGCTTTAAACTTTTTCTTGGTAGGGGAGTGGGTGTGGCGCCACTCCATTGATTGCCGTTTTGTTTCAGGTTCGAAGTGATGAACCCATGTTTCATCGCCTGTAACAATCTTTGACAAGATATTGTCACCCTCAGCCACATGACGAGCAAGCAATTCCGCACAGATGGTTCTCCTTTGCTCTTTATGGTGTTCGGTTAGACAACGAGGGACCCAGCGGGAACAAACCATTGAATATCCCAACTGGTGAACAATTGTGACAGCACTACCAACAGAGATGTCAAGTTGAGCACTGAGTTGTTTGATGGTGATCCGTCGATCATCTCGAACGAGTGTGTTCGCACGCTCCGCCATTGCAGGAGTCACAGCTGTGCACGGCCGGCCCGCACGCGGGAGATCAGACAGTCTTGCTTGACCTTGCGGCGATGATGACACACGCTTTGCCCAACGACTCACCGTGCTTTTGTCCACTGCCAGATCACCGTAGACATTCTGCAAGCGCATATGAATATCTGAGATGCCCTGGTTTTCCGCCAAAAGAAACTCGATCACTGCCCATTGTTTGCAACGCACATCCGTTACAGACGCCATTTTAACAGCTCCGTACAGCGCTGCCACCTGTCGGAAGTCAATGAAACTATACGAGACGAAGCGGGAATGTTTGAAAATATTCCACAAGAAATTTCCGGTTTTTTCAACCAAAATTGGCCGAGAAAAAAAATGTGTTGCATTACTTATTGAACTGCCCTCGTAATTGTTAAACATGACATGACATGACATGAAATTGTATTTCTGTAAGAGACAGCAAAGGACTTGGACAAGCAGCTGAACGAAATGGGCAGCATCTTGAAACGATGATATAAGATGAATAACCTCAAAAGCAAAACAACGATAACTGAATGCAATCGAATTAAATCAGGCGAAGCAGAGGGAATTAGATTAGGAAACGGTACACTAAAATTAGTAGACGAGTTTGGCTATTTGGCCAATAAAATAGCTGATGATGGCAGAAGTAAACAGGATATAAAACGTAGACTGGTAATGGCTAGAAAAGCGTTTCTGAAAAAAGGATACTGATTAACATCGAATATAGATTTAAATGTTAGGAAGACTTTTCTGGAGGTATTCGTCGGGAATGTAGCCATGCATGGACGATGAACAGTTTGGACAAGAAGAAAATAAAGGCTTTTGAAGTGTGGTGCAGCAGAAGAATGCTGAAGATGAGATGGGTAGATCAAGTAACAAATGAGAAGGTACTGAATAAAATTGGGGAGGAATGGAATTTGTGGCACAACGTGACAAGGAAGAGGGGCTTGTTGATAGGACACATTCTGAGACGTCAAGAATACGCCAATGAGTACAGTGAGCAAATTCAGAAGGATGTAGGTTGCAGTAGTCACTGGGAGATGAAGAGGCTTGCACAGGATACATGGAGAGCTGCATCAAACCAGTCTTCGGACTGAGGACGGCAGCAACAACAACACCAACAACAACAATTATGTGGTCTCATTCTTATTTAAACCTGCTAAATTTCAATTTTATATTACACCATACAAATGTAAATGACACTGTATTAGAGGTACATAGATTTGCTTTCGGTTTCAATGATTTCGTTTTACAAAATTTTTATATCAGTAGGTGACAAATGATATGATCCTAGACTCGCTTAGCCGATTATAGTGTTTTACTAGACACAACTGTATGGAGAACTCTGTACAATCAGATACTCTCAATTGCTTTTTTGCATATCCTTTTACTTAGAAATGTATCGCACGAATATTTTTTACATGTAAAACAATTATCTGTAGTTTTGTTTTTCTTCCAAGTTGCCAAGTTTTTCGTTTAGCACCTCTAGAAGTACGTTCTTCTCTGTGGGCAGTCGGAATGGATGGAGATGCAGCTGCTGAGGGCAAGAATGTCTCCCCCCGGTAGCTGAGTGGTCAGCGCGACAGAAAGTTAGTCCTAAGGGCCGGGGTTCGATTCCAGGCTGGGTCGGAGATTTTATCTACTCACGGACTGGGGGTTGTGTTGTCCTAATCATCATCGTTTCATCCCCATCGACACGCAAGTCGCCGAAGTGGCGTCAAATCGAAAGACCTGCACCAGGCGAGCGGTCTACCCGACGGGAGGCCCTCGTCACACGCCATTATTATTATTAGGGCAAGAATTCCTGACTGGTACTAGTAATTGTTCTACAGCTTTCATTTGTGGGCTCTGATCATAGCCAGATCTAGGACGTCATTAAAAAAAAAAAAAACATGTAATGGCCAGCACCTCGTTGTGGCTCTTACGCTATATTTGGGTAACGTTTCATTTGCCACATCTAAACCAAATTTGGTGGACGGAACAAAACACTGGTTGGTTATCATCACTGATTTATAATAAGTCACTTCTTGAATATGCAGGATTTATTGATCATTGTCCAACGTGTCACTTGTGTTGTGCTCTCTCTGAAACTCTTAGACACTGGACAGAGTTGGAGATACCTGAAGAAATTTTATGATTTTAGCTTCACAAAAGCCACGACTGTGTGCCGGACCGAGACTCTAACTCGAGATCTTTGCCTTTCGCGGACAAGTGCTCTTCCAACTGAGCTACCCAAGCACGACTCACGCCCCGTCCTCACAGCTTTACTTCCGCCACTACAGTTTGTGCTCGCTGTAGATCCAGCTGTCTCTCAAACGGCGTTCTGCTAAATATTCACTCCTGCAGGGTTTCTAGGTGCAGTCCATGTCCATGCTGTCCCATCAGTCCGAAACTCTTGGTGACTAATATCACTTTCTCTCAGAATTTTGTACTGTAGCACCTTCAAAATTTAGATACAATGAGAACAAAACAACATAAAAATACAAAAATAAACTTGATAAATGTATATTAGACAAAAAGGAAACGTAAAGTATATACAAATTGATTTTTTTATTTTACAATTAAATTTTTTTTAATATTTTATTCATCTCTTCCTCTCTCTCTCTACGACAAGTAACAATAATTGTGAGTCTCACACGAATACCAGATCCGTCTCCAGAAGCTACAGCATCATTGTGGATGGAACAAAGCACTGGTTGGTTGTCATCACTGACATCTGATAAGTCACTACTTGAATATGAAGGATTTATTGATCATTGTCCAACGTGTCACTTGTGTTGTGCTCTCTCTGAAGCTCTTAGACACTGGACAGAGTTGGAGATACCTGAAGAAATTCTATGATTTTAGCTTCAGAAAAGCCACGACTGCAATAGCGATCCGTTTAGTCAGTAGTTGAACTTTTAATCACAAAAACAATCGCGGAAAATCAGTTTGGGGCACCAATGTATGCACGGCAGCATTATTGGCTAATAAAAGCGCCAAAAAAACATATGAAACACACATTTCTGAGAACAGGTCGTTTTATTGCTAACGTGAACCATGGGTGAATGTGTGATTATATTAATAATCTGTAGTTACGGAGCAAACCAATTAACGAAAATTAAACCTCCTTTGGAAGAAAACTTATGAAAATACAGGAATATACTATTTTAAACGACGAAGAAATTCGTAGCTTAAAATAAAAAGATGTTCAGCTGAACCGCGGCAGGCGTTCTCGTGTTAAGCATTCTTTTTTACCGAGCGAGGTAACGCATTGGTTAGTACACTGGATTCGCATTCGGAAGGACAACGAATCAAACCCGCGTCCGGCCATCCTGATTTAGGTTTTACGTGATTTCCCTAAATCTCTTCCGGCAAATTCCGGGATCGTCCCTTTGAAACGGCACAACCGATTTCCTTTCGCATCCTTCCCTAACGCGATGGGACATCATCACAAAGGAACATATCCGAATGCGGTGGAAATAGGTAGATGTAATGTACACATATGGACAAATAAATGGTTACAATTTCAGAAAAATTGGATGATTTATTCAAGAGAAAGAGATTCAGAAATTGAGCAAGTTAATAAAGCGTTGGACCCATTCTGAACGTTATACAACCCGTTACTCGGCTTGACATTGATTGATAGAGTTGATGGATGTCCTCCTGAACGATAAGATGCCAAATTCTATCTAATTGGTGCGTCAAAATTATGAGATAGTTGAAGAGCCCTGCCCAAAATGCTCCAAACCTTCTCAGCTGAGGAGGAATCCGTCGACCTCGCTGGCCAGTGTTGGATTTGGAATACACGAAGACAAGCAGCCAAAACTCTAGCCATGTGAAGTGGACCGGTATCTTGCTGAAACGTAAACCCAGGCTGGCTTGCCATGAAGAGCAACAAAACGAGGAACAGAATATCGTCGACGTACTTCTGTCGTGTAGGGTGCTGCTTACAACCAAATGGGTCCTGGTATGAAAAGAAATGACACTCCAAGTTCTCTAGCCTGGCTGTCGGAACACATGGTATCGCAACACTGTCTCTACGCTCGTCTTCTCCGTGGAATTTCATTGACTGGATTAGAATTGTTTTCAGCGATGAATCACGTTTCAAACTGAATTCCGATAGCCAGAGAAGATTTGTTTGGAGATGCCCCAGACAGCGTTGGGATACCAACCTGGCTATCGCCCGCCATACGGCCCAAGAACGAGTAGTGGTGGTCTGGGGTGTCATTGCTTCTCAATGCAGGACTCCTTTGTCGTCCGCGAGACATGTACAGTACAGCTCAGTGGACGATATTCTACGTTCCGTTTTATTACCCTCCATGCCACGACATCCTCGTCTTACACTTTAACGGGTTAACGCCTGCGCTGTGAGAGCTTCTTCTGCTTGTCTTCGTGCTTGGCATACCCTACATTTGCCATCGAAATCGCCGGATTTCTCCTCATGTGAAAAGGTTTGGAGCATTATTGGGAGATTCCTCCAACCAGCTCGAGATTTTCACGATCTGTGAGCCACTTGTGTAGAATTTGGCACAAACATCCCTCAGGAGGACATCATACAACTCTTTTAGTAAATGCCAAGCAGAATAACTGCTTGCATTAGGGCCAGAGATGAACGAACAAGTTCAAACTTTCAGGCAGATTAAAACTTTGTGCCGAACCGAGACTCGAACTCGGTACTGGCGGAAGTGAAGCTGTGAGGACAAGGCGTGAGTCGTGCTTGGGTAGCTCAGATGGAGCCGGCACGGTAGCTCAGCGTGTTCGGTCAGAGAGCCGGTTGGCCTCTGTAATAAAAAACTGAGTGGAAGGATCAAACACCGAACTTGAATAGGATGTTTTACGACGTCCGCCACGACCAAAGACAACGATAAAAAAAAAGATGGTAGAGCACTTGCCCGCGAAAAGCAAGGTCCTGAGTTCGAGTCTCGGACCAGCACGCAGTTTTAATCTGCCACAAAGTTTCATATCAGCGAACACTCCACTGCAGACTGAAAATCTCATTCTTCAACGAACAAGTTATTCACTAACCTATTTCTCTCGGATGAATCATCCAATTTTTCTGAAATTCTAACCATTTGTTTCTCTGTACGTGCACATCACATCTATTGATTCCCGTCCCATTTGGATAATTGCTTCGTGGTGCGTCGCCTTTTTATCCGGTCAATTTTTCCGCCCTGTCTGTGGCCCACCTGACCATTGTTAGGTGTGGCCCTGAGAACGTATGACCCGCGGGGGCTCCTGCGAGTCGGCCCAGTGCGGGCTGACGCGGGCAGCAGGTACTGGGGCGCGGACGGAGCCGCCGCGCTTGAGATGCCGCTCAGCTGCCGGCCGATCGCCGATTGGAGGCACCGTGCAGCGCAGTGCAGCGGCGTCCAGGAAGGCGGGAGGAGGCAGGGCGCTGGACGCGACATATTAAATTACTGCCGCCGGGGTCCCGCTATTGCCGGCCCGCCTGATCTCACCGGCGACGCGTCCAGAAAGCCAACAGCGGGCGACGCCCACTCCCACCGCCACTGCCCGCTGCCCGCTGACCGCTGCCCACTAGCCAGCGCCACCGGCGCCAGAGCGGCAGGCGAATTTCTCCCGCGTTATCTCCCAGTGATTTGGAGCGACCTCATGTCTTGTATATGAGCCAGGTGTGCTGACACGTAGCGCACAGAGTGCTGTTTCCCACCTGGTTGGATAAAGGCCGGTAGTATCGCACCCGTAAGCTTTTTCGAAACCATATTTTTCCTGCCGGCCGCGGTGGTCTCGCGGTTCTAGGGGCTCAGTTCGGAACCGCGCGACTGCTACGGTCGCAAGTTCGAATCCGGGCATGGATGTGTGTGATGTTCTTATGTTACTTAGGTTTAAGTAGTTCTAAGTTCTAGGGGACTGATGACCACAAATGTTAAGTCCCATAGTGTTCAGAGCCATTTGAAACATAATTTTCCTACACTAATGGCCATTGAAATTACTACACCAAGAAGAAATGCAGGTGATAAACGGGTATTCATTGGACAAATATATTGTACTAGAACTGACATGTGACTACATCCTCACGCAATTTGGGTGCATAGATCCTGAGAAATCAGTACCTACAACAACCACCTCTGGACGTAATAACGGCCTTGATACGCCTGGGGATTGAGTCAAACAGAGCTTGGATGGCGTGTACAGGTACAGCTGCCCATGCAGCTTCAACACGATACCACAATTCATCAAGAGTAGTGACTGGTGTATTGTGACCAACCAGTTGCTCGGCCACCATTGACCACACGTTTTCAATTGGTGAGAAATCTGGAAAATGTGCTGGCCAGAGCAGCAGTCGAACATTTTCTGTATCCAGAAAGGCCCGTACAGAACCTGCAACATGCGGTCGCGCATTATCCTGCTGAAATGTAGGGTTTCGCAGGGATCGAATGAAGGGTAGAGTCACAGGTCATAACACATCTGAAATGTAACGTCCACTGTTCAAAGTGCCGTTGACCGAGACATGTAACCAACGGCATCCCATACCATTACGCCGGGTGATACGCCAGCATGGCGATAATGAATACACGCTTCCAATGTGTGTTCACCGCGATGTCTCCAAACACGGATGCGACCATCATTATGCTGTAAACAGAACCTGGATTCATTCGAAAAATTGACGTTTTGTCATTCGTGCACCCAGGTTCGTCTTTACACCATCGCAGGCCCTCCTGTCTGTGATGCAGCGTAAAGCTTAACCGCAGCCATGGTCTCCGAGCTGATAGTTCATGCTGCTGCAAGCGTCGTCGAACTGTTCGTGCAGATGGTTGTTGTCTTGCAAACGTCCCCATCTGTTGACTCAGGGATCGAGACGTGGCTGCACGATCCATTACAGCTATGCGGATAAGATGCCTGTCATCTCGACTGCTAGTGATACGAGGCCGTTAGGATCCAGCACGGCGTTCCGTATTACCCTCCTGAACCCACCGAGTCCATATTCTGCTAACAGTCACTGGATCTCGACCAACGCGAGCACCAATGTCGCAATACGATAAATCGTAATCGCGATAGGCAACAATCCGACCTTTATCAAAACCGGAAACGTGATGGTACGCGTTTCTCCTCCTTACACGAGGCATCACAACAACGTTTCACCAGGCAACGCTGATCAACTGCTGTTTGTGTATGAGAAATCGGTTGGAAACTTTCCTCATGTCAGCACGTTGTAGGTGTCACCACCGGCGCCAACCTTGTGAGAGTGCTCTGAAAAGCTAAACATTTGCATATCACTTCATCTTCTTCGTGTCGGTTAAATTTTGCGTCTGTAGCACCTCATCTTGGTGGTGTAGTAATTTGACGTCAGATGACACCTTACTTACATTACAAAAATAGATGTAGTATGTTCCATATCCCCTCCTAAGGCACCCAACCGGTTTCAAGGAAACGTGACGTACATATCATTTACTTTCTGAATGAATCACTTGGGGGGGGGGGGTCTAAGAAACACGCACCTATCGAAGGGTTGGGGTTGGGATCATAAAACAGTTTGTAATTTCCCGCCTTCTTCCTAGTTCCAGTTATTGTCCACAATAAACAGAGTTTTTGTAAGTAGCCTATTTGCATGTTGGCAGCGCTATAGACAGTGTTAATATCGCTGACAGCGCTATGCGCCCTCTCCAAGAGACTCTGTGCATGGACGGACTATCAGTTAGCGAGTGGATAGGCAAGTGTATGGACATGATTTTCTTAGTGGACATTCTGTGTTTGTAGGACATGCATTGTAAAGTGAGTTGAAATGATATTTTTTTAAAGAAAATACGCAAGGAAATATATGATGATGGATGTTTGGTTGATAATGTTTGGGCAGTGGAATTATTGAGAACTATATTATTTTTGGAACTAGATGTCACACGAATAAGTTAAATTTTCTAAATACATTGTTTGCTCTTCAACAAAAGCTTTCTTTCGCTAATCATATGTCTCCTAGCAGTTAGAGCCTATAATATTCAGAATCTTTCTATTTACCTGGATGTAGTTGCTACTTGTTGTAATTGCTGTAGTTCGTGTTACGAAGATTTTCTGTGAGGTAAGTGACTTATGAAAATTAATGAGGTTTGCACTGTTGGCATTCGTGATTGAAATGAGTTTAGGCAATTAACAGAGTTGGAGGTAGTTTCATATTTCTGTAGTTTCATATTTTTTTGGTTTTATATTATTGTTCGGATTTCTTCCTATTCAGGGTCACTCTTTAGTTTTAAGTATTGGAAGTCGTGTTGTCAATGTACAGCAGTCAGATTGTGTTGGGCTTGTATATTGTGGGTAATAAATGAATAGGTTAGATTAGAGTTGTCTTTGTCAGGGGAAATTTTGTAGGTTAGTGTTTAATAAAAATAATTAAAGAAGTTGCGTCATCTTTTGTGAAAAATTTGATAGGAGCGAAGATTGCAACAAACTTTCTAGTTTACTTAGATTTTGTGTAGAGTTCACTCCAATTATTCTTGTCTGGGAGTCTGATTCTTGAAGCTGAAATTCTCACATTTTAGGTCCTCATGGTTGAACTGAACTGAATAAATTTGAAGATTGTAGTTGCAGATTTTTTTTTTTTTTTGTTATGCTAATATACACTCCTGGAAATTGAAATAAGAACACCGTGAATTCATTGTCCCAGGAAGGGGAAACTTTATTGACACATTGCTGGGGTCAGATACATCACATGATCACACTGACAGAACCACAGGCATATAGACACAGGCAACAGAGCATGCACAATGTCGGCACTAGTACAGTGTATATCCACCTTTCGCAGCAATGCAGGCTGCTATTCTCCCATGGAGACGATCGTAGAGATGCTGGATGTAGTCCTGTGGAACGGCTTGCCATGCCATTTCCACCTGGCGCCTCAGTTGGACCAGCGTTCGTGCTGGACGTGCAGACCGCGTGAGACGACGCTTCATCCAGTCCCAAACATGCTCAATGGGGGACAGATCCGGAGATCTTGCTGGCCAGGGTAGTTGACTTACGCCTTCTAGAGCACGTTGGGTGGCACGGGATACATGCGGACGTGCGTTGTCCTGTTGGAACAGCAAGTTCCCTTGCCGGTCTAGGAATGGTAGAACGATGGGTTCGATGACGGTTTGGATGTACCGTGCACTATTCAGTGTCCCCTCGACGATCACCAGTGGTGTACGGCCAGTGTAGGAGATCGCTCCCCACACCATGATGCCGGGTGTTGGCCCTGTGTGCCTCGGTCGTATGCAGTCCTGATTGTGGCGCTCACCTGCACGGCGCCAAACACGCATACGACCATCATTGGCACCAAGGCAGAAGCGACTCTCATCGCTGAAGACGACACGTCTCCATTCGTCCCTCCATTCACGCCTGTCGCGACACCACTGGAGGCGGGCTGCACGATGTTGGGGCGTGAGTGGAAGACGGCCTAACGGTGTGCGGGACCGTAGCCCAGCTTCATGGAGACGGTTGCGAATGGTCCTCGCCGATACCCCAGGAGCAACAGTGTCCCTAATTTGCTGGGAAGTGGCGATGCGGTCCCCTACGGCACTGCGTAGGATCCTACGGTCTTGGCGTGCATCCGTGCGTCGCTCTGGTCCGGTCCCATGTCGACGGGCACGTGCACCTTCCGCCGACCACTGGCGACAACATCGATGCACTGTGGAGACCTCACGCCCCACGTGTTGAGCAATTCGGCGGTACGTCCACCTGGCATCCCGCATGCCCACTATACGCCCTCGCTCAAAGTCCGTCAACTGCACATACGGTTCACGTCCACGCTGTCGCGGCATGCTACCAGTGTTAAAGACTGCGATGGAGCTCCGTATGCCACGGCAAACTGGCTGACACTGACGGCGGCGGTGCACAAATGCTGCGCAGCTAGCGCCATTCGACGGCCAACACCGCGGTTCCTGGTGTGTCCGCTGTGCCGTGCGTGTGATCATTGCTTGTACAGCCCTCTCGCAGTGTCCGGAGCAAGTATGGTGGGTCTGACACACCGGTGTCAATGTGTTCTTTTTTCCATTTCCAGGAGTGTTTTTTGTCACATTTTAGGATGTTGTGCAGTCTTTTGAATTTTCACATTAACAAAGCTGAAATTATGTTGTTCGCCCAAATACAAAAATACCTCCGACCACATCAGAGGCATGCTTACTACTCTTCACTCTGCAGTAATAACCATATACCAAAGGGCTTACAATTTTTCTTCACAAATGTGTTTCTGTTAATTTCGATTATTATTTGACAAATGAATCTAGAAATAAACATAGTAAACAGTACTATATTTCGTAATTAATAATAAAAATTTTAAGTTTGTCAAATAACTCGTAATTTCAAATGATTAAAACAAATTTAACTCTACATTCAGAGGTGGTACTTATCGATTGTAACATCGAAAATAATTTCTTTTCATAACTTTTAGCTTGAAATGTAACATATTGTGTATAAAATAATATGAAAGTTCTCAGCAAAGCAATTGAGATAATATTGACCTGTCCAAAATTCGAAAAATAATACTGTTGAGGAAAAGTAATGCTAGAGGACGATGTATCGTTACAAGTTCTAGCTCACGACGAGAGAATATCATTACTTTAGTTTTCCAGTATCTGAGAATAAGAAAACTTACACAAATGCAACAAACCTTTCACACAATTTCGAACCTCTACGAAACTTTTTCTTTCTAACAATTCCAAGAAAATGATGAAAAGACAATAGTTTCTCGCTGACTTTGCTCTCAGTGTTCATGCAGTAAAACTGCTACATGACGTTTTAATTAATTACTTATTTAGTACTAGCTGTGTTCGTGACACATTTTGCAGATAATATTATCGTATATCACTCAATGTACCAGAGAAATTACTTAATTTGTCGACACTTAGTTCAGGAGGTACAACTTCATAAAAACTGAGTGCGTAGAAATATACTTCATTATACAACACTTTTACATTGATTACTTCTTTACTACTAATTATATTCGCAACACATTTCGCAGACGCAGCCCACATATGCCGCTGAATGAACCTACAAGACTGTGTCATCGTAAGACACTTAGTTCAGGATATATGACGTCATAAACGTCAAGCCGAGTGAGAATGAAACTGCAGGGAAAAATGGCCGGACGTACGGGTGAAAAATGTATACAAATACGTGCGAAATGTGTTAAATATATGTGAAATATATTTCACAAGCGCGTATGCCAGCAACGTCATGGGTAAAAGCCTCATCCCAAACCCCTGGAATCACTTAAGTCAAATCTGGTACAAATATTAACTATTACCTCGAAAGACATAGTCAAGGGGTGAAGAACCACGAAACCCCTATTGGAGTGGGTGTGATAACGTGGAGAGAGAATGGAGAACGAGCAGATGGGCTGACAGCGAGAGGGAAGGAGGTGGTAGGCGCAGATAGGAGAAGTGCAGTACTGTTTAATGTTCATTATTATTTCCTAGTACAATTTTCGTGGTGACCTTTTTGTTTGCCTATAAGGTATTAAATCAGTCATCGACTGTACTTCTTGCAACTGAATGTTACTAAGTTCCATGGATTACAAGAACAGCTTTCTTCGTGTTATTTTCATTGTATTGACCCCATAACTTCTCCATCTTTGCCTGTTACATAAAAAAAGAGTAAAACTTGAAATTTTATGTTGACTGTTGTAATACTTTGCCGCTTGGTGCTGAAGTTGAGAGGAGCTCACCGGCACGTGAGACCTTTCCAAAGGTCACACACCGATAGCTATATACGGGAAGGGTTTCCCCATGTCAAGCCTGATGGGGAGCAAGATATATTTCATCAAGTGATGAACGACTGGCAACAATTGAATGAAGCACAGGCATTCCCATTCCAAACACGAGTGTTTCTTGTTGAATGGCTGCTTTTTTGACGTCTAAGGAGTGAAGGCATGCACCTGAAGTAACGCCTAACGTTATACAACTCTCTTGTGACATTACTGGTAGCCCTGCTAACTGCCACAAAGGGAACAGCGTGAGAACTAGTCGGGAGCTCCCAGGCTAGAAGCTAGCTACCACAAGATCAGAAATTTTCAGCCAGCTGAGTCCATGAATAACGAAGATGATACGATGGAAAATTCTTCGCTCTGGATGACAGAGTGATGGAGATGTGTAACAAAACACGAAGCTGCAGCAGCTGAAAGATAGACAGTGGATAGTCAGTCAGACAGTGGATAGTCATTCAGACAGTGGATAGCCAGTCAGACAGTGGATAGCCAGTCAGACAGTGGATAGCAGGTCAGACAGTTGATACCCAGTCATACTGTGGAAAGCCAGTCAGACAGTGGATGGCAAGTCAGACAGTGGATAGCCAGTCAGACAGTGGATACCCAGTCAGACAGTGGATACCCAGTCATACTGTGGATAGCCAGTCAGACAGTGGATAGCCAGTCAGACAGTGGATAGCCAGTCAGACAGTGGATAGCCAGTCAGGCAGTAAGAGATCAGCCAATGAGAAATGTGAACAGATAGAGAAATCAGACAACCTCCAGTCAAAGAGACGACCAGCAGGTGGAGAGACGACAGTGAATGGCCCGTGAGTGGAGAGCAGATAGTCTGGTCAGTTCGTCAGATAATCAGTAAGCAATGTGACCAGAAGGCGGGCAGCAGACGCAGCAGTAAAGAGACGGTGATGGAATGGTGAGCAACCAGTCAAAGGCATCAGAAGGGACAGTGAGTTTGCCTTCGTGAGGCATGCCAACCTACTGTGGACTCAGTCTTCCGCTTTTGTCAGATCGCTGCTTTCATTCCAATTTTTACCATCACTTTGCGACAAACACATTTTCACTCCACGTTGGTTCGAAGAATCCTTGCAGTCCAACGAGATAATTTTTAAGCACCCGACTATAGTTCGTTGTTTGACGTCAGATTGCAACTATCAGGCTAACGACATTTTTGCGATACAGTTACTGCAGACAATGGTTGCCGAGAGGGCACACTCAGGAATACCGTGTCGGCTGACAACTCACGCAATACCTAAAGGATTAATGCCATTGGCCTGTCAGGGCAGAGGAAACAGTTAATTAAGCTGCCCTGCGCACTGTCTGAAAGATGCCAGCTGCCAACCTACCACCTACCAAAGAGAACTCAACGTTTTATTTATCATCTTAGGGGGAGTAGCACATCCTCAATTATTATTTGTCGTGTGTATGCTTAGCCCCTATAGCATACTGGAAGTTACTCCTTGATGTCTTAATAAATGTCCTACCCTCACGTCCCTTCTCATTGTGTTTTCCATACGTTCCTTTCTTCGTCTACTCGTATTATGCAAAGAACCTACTCACTTACTATCGGTTCACCTAATTTTTAATATCCTTCTACAGAACCACACTTCAGATGCTTCGATTCTCTTCTGTTCCGGTTTTCTCATTGGCCATGATTCCTATAATACAATGATGTACCCCAAATCTACATTGTCGGAATTTTCTACTTCAAGTTAACACTTATGTTTCATATTAGTAGACTTCTTTTGGTCACGAAATCCCCCTTTGATTGTGCCAGTTTACTTCTCATGTCCTCCTTGCTTCGCCCATCATCAGTTATTTTGCTTCTAAGGTAGCAGAATACCTTAACTTCGCCTACGTCCGATCGCCCAGTTTAATGTCAAGTTTCTCGTTATTCTCATTTCTGCTACGTGTCTTACCTGTGTGTTTTCCTGGTCCACTCTCAGTCTATATTCTATACTCATTAGACTGTTCATTCCATTCAACACATCCTGTAATTCTTTTTCACTTTCACTGAAGATTCCAATATCATTGATATTCCTTGACCCTGAATTTAAATCCCACTCTTGCACCTTTGCGTCCATGCTTCTGCTATGTATGCATTGAGCAGTAGGGGCAAAATACTGCTTCCCTGTCTAAAAACATTTTTAATTCGAGCCTTCGTTCTTTGTCTTCCATTCTTATTATTCCTATTTTGGTTGTTGTATGTACTGTATATCAGAATCCAAAATGCTCCTATCATAGCACAAAGATAGGCGATTTTGTCTTGGGCAGACTTACGACTGTAAAAATAAATAAATAAATAAATAAATAACGAAACTAGATTCTAGATTTTTCAGCTTTTCGACTTATCTGGGAATCAAAGACATTTAAACCAAACATTTTAACATCTTCACGCTTTTCTCCATATTACTACTAGTACCCTTGTCACGTTATACAATGTATCGTGTCGAGTCAAGTAACATAACAGATGTCATGTCGTATAACATGACACATTCTGTCATGTTATCCAACATGGCATTTGTCACGTCGTGCTATATGACAATACGTGCCATGAAAGATCAGAATGGATGCAGCACCACTCTGGGATACTTCCTATTATAAATGCCGTCCCTCCCCCATTCGGATACTTGCTATTGTAGATGCATTCCACTTTAGAGAGTGGGTCGCATCTACAATAGGAAATGACCGAGAGAGAGAGAGAGAGAAGCACATCAATTTGCATCTATTTGTCTTTACACACGTATGATATTATGTATTGTTCACTGTGGCTGGCGAATCTTCTGCATTTTGGGCACATGATCAGGGACTTTAGCATATTGCCAGATGTAGGATTACCGACACCTACGCTGCGGAAGTAGGGTCAACTCATAAATTATGTGCGAAAGCTTATATGTCACGATGTTTTGCTTTAAATGTCAGTGAAGCTGTCAGATAAGTCGAAAAACTAGTTGCCTTCTTGCACATCCGTTTCTGTGCCAAGATAGGATTATTTTTCATTATTGTTCCCAGTTTTACTCTACCATAATTTTGACATTAGACTACCATGTTTTGACGACTGATGTCTATTTTTGTTTACATGGGCTACGACTGATCAAGTTTAGATCATCTACTTTTTTTTTATCGAAACTTGTTGCTTGAGTTGGGCAACATTAGTCTGGTTGCTCTACGGTTACCTACCTGGTGTGGTTGAATCTGTCTAGTTAGGGTAGTCTATTGTGCCCTCAGACCACCCGAGCCTCAGCACCACGCAAGGTCACATGCAGTGGGAGGTTTTTGTTCTATATTTTTATTTTTGTATTTTTTTAATTTTTTTGTTATTTTGTTTTATATTTTTAGTTGTTGAGAGCTTTGTTAACTTTATATAGTTTTTAAATGTTTCGTTTTATAGTTAAACATATGTCATTCATATACACATCAGAATGTATATGCACACATGTGAAATATCCATTAGTACAGAATACAGGGCCTAAAATAACAGCAAGCATAAATACGACACCGAACGAAATATTATGTAATGTGAGGAGTTTATCATACTAATGTATGTAAGTAATTACTATTACGTTGGTAAACCTTCGAGACGATCATATATCAAACTCACTATACCGCAAGCTGCTCGAATCGTGTAACAAATGATAAACTATTTAAAAACATACATTCTGTTATTATCTTTTATCTGAAAATTCTTGTCGCTGTTTATTTCAAATATACAATCATAAGAATTAAAAATTAAGAAACTGCCGCTAGAAATCTCACATTTATAATTTTGGTGCGAGATGTTGCAACAACCAATGCTGATTAAGTATGAATATGATTGGCTGAAATAAGCAGAACAATTGTAAGCAAGACAAATTGCTATCAACTTTTCAATACTGTACGAAAGAGGACGAACTTAAGCTTACTTCGTTCGAAAATAAATTTTCCACAAGATAGCATGGTAGTTGTTGAAGAAAATGCAGTAAAACATATTCTATTCATTAGAAATAAGGTGACATTATTTTTATAGAAATTTTCATTTTTAATTTTATCCATGTTTATCGAAAAAACTTCAAATGCTCGATCAAAGATTATATCATTTTGTACATGGTTGGTCATAATTAGGGTTTGGTAAATGCTCTGTTTTGCACGTCGAAGATTTTTCGATGATTTTAAGCCACTAGTGATTAAAGTCTTTAAAATATAAACAACGAAATGATAACTGTAATTACTGGTTTTCTTAATTATATCCACATGCAGCGCTTAAAATGCGAAGCATTTCTATGAAACCCAGTTTAACCTACAAACGCGTGATTTTTCTCACATAAAACACGAACAAAGAAAGAATTTTTGGAAAGGCTTCTAATTACTATAAGAACATATTTTTATTGTCATTTGTATCACTTTAAACCGTCTCTGAAGGTATTACTCGCGTAAAAACGGATTTTACGTGCATTCTAGGGTCTAATTTAGACCGCTGACAGGTGTAATTTTCGCAAAACAACACGACGGCCATTAATTACCTGCATTTGGCTACAGTACTACAAAATTTGAACCGATTCTCATAAGTCTGGAACACAGAAGTAGCGCCCATAAAATCTTAGAAGAACATTTTGTTTTTGCACGAAAAATCCGAATCAAGCAATATTTCTGAAGGCGAGCTTTTATTTTTGTTGTAAGAATATTTTTTTATTTATTTTATTCACTTTAAACCGTTTTCGCATAGCCAATTCGTGTAAGAACAAATTTTATGGGCTACAGTTAGCTCAACTTTAAACAATTGTATCTCGACTACGGATGAAGATTACTGAATAAAAAATTTCGTTTTGACTTTGTCCATTTATCTACCTCCTTGAAAAGTTTAAACCAAGTCGTACAAGTTAAAAGTATAGAAGTGGCGCTCTTTAGTAGACCTCCCAGAAAAACGTGTTTTTTGCGCCTAAAAACGAAACGAAGGAAGTCTTTCAAGATTTATCGTTGACCAAGATCCGATATATGGGGTGACCAAATTGGAACCATCACTCTCACTCCATTCCGGAGTTACTTAAGGGTGACTGTTTTTGCATGTAAAATGCTAACGGTGCACATACAGATGGTGACATTAGCTGAGTGTAATTTTCATCCAAATTAAAATCTTTTGCAAAAGGAATCAACACACTTTCTCTGGGCGCCAGCTCCGGTTCGTCGTTCAAACCTTGCTTAATATACTGTAACATAGCTACAGCATGACAAATGTTCGAATATCTATACGAATGGCCGCTGGTCTGAACTAAACCAAAAACTTTCACCCCAAAGTTCCTGGCTCAAACAGGAACCGAGCACGCTTACCCTTTCTCAAACCCGATTTTGAGGGCAGCCTTTTCATACGCATTTATTACAGCGCTTCCTCACTGTAACCATTACCCTTATTTTGAGACAGGTTACACTTACCTCTCTCAGAATTTCGGACAACTTGTAGTATTTTACACAATCGATCGCTTATTCCAGATCGAAAAATCATATGAACGTGTCTTGAATTTTCTTCTTTCTGTCTTGCATTATCAAGTACAACGTCGGGACTGCTGCTGTTGTCTTTCCTAAAACCAAACTGGTTGTCATCTAACAGATTTTCCATTTTCTTTTCCAGTCGTCTATGTATTATCTTTGTCAGCAACTGGGATGCATGAGCTGTTACGCTGATGGCGCAATACTTCTCGCACTTACCTGCTTTTGCTATCTTAGGAACCGTATGGTTGGTGTTTCTTCCGAAAGTCCGATGGTATATCGCCAGTCACGTAGATTCTACACATCAACCTGATAGTCGTTTGGTTGAGCCTTTCCTCGATGATTTCAAAAATTCTGATGGAATGTTGTGCAGCCCCTCTATGATCTTAAGACTTCCAAACATCTTTCAATTCTGACGAACTCTCTTGCTGTCAGTAAGCGAATGTATTGCTTCCTCATACGTGCAGCTCCCGAGAAGACAATTGAAATGTGATGCTGTTCTAGGTGCTCCAGTCCGGAACCGAGTTGCTGCTGCGATCGCAGGTTCGAATCCTGCCTCGGGCATGGATTATTGTGATGTCCTTAGGGTAGTTAGGTTTAAGTAGTTCTAAATCTAGGGGACTGATGACTTCAGATGTTAAGTCCCATAGTGCTTGGAGCCATTTGAATTTGAAATGTGATGACTGTTAGGACATCTCTGGGAGGATGACGAGTCGGGACACAGCAGTGGAGAGTGCTGTTTTCCTGCCACACTTACGTGCTGAACACACAAACGATATGCGAGCTGGTGTGTCCCTTATTTTGCCTTAACTAATTACCGTAACTTAAAACACTCTGTGTTGTAAAAGCTATTAAACATAAATGAGAGCAAGTCTCATCAGTCATTTGTCATATAAAAATAAGTAAAACCCGTACCACACATACAGGATGAACACTAATAAAACCGACAAACTACAGGGATTGATTCTGGACTGAGAATAGAGGAAAAATGTCCTATAAACTAGTGTCCGGAAGTGGGCGGTATGCTTGCAACGAAAGAAATTCGTCACGGAACACAGTACACAAGTGCATCGCATCCAAGCCACAATAAATGTTCAAAGAGGGGATTCGATACAAACGTTCAAACGTCGCATCATGGATTACCGCAGTTTGGCTTCCATCATGTTCGCGGGCCTCTTTCCTGAGGCTCGTACAACTGCTTGTCTCAATATCCTGTAGAAGCTGGTCCTATAACGCTGGTGTACGCACAGTCCGCCGCCTCCCTGCACTTTCGACTGTCTGAAAGGGCCCATGATCACACAAACGCCCAAAAACGTGCTTGAAATGTTGTGTGATGTGGTTGGTGTTTGTGAGGGTGCTTGTTCTGATACAGCCGTGATGCTTCTCTACCGTTTCCATCTTCTTCGCCGTACACAAACACCATCTCGGCTTGTTCTCGACGTGAATAGCGCACAAATCTGCTACTTGCTGCGTCGATCACACAGCCTGCAACATACAAGGAACATACTGCATGTGATCAGAGGAAGTTCCATTCGTCAGTGCCATGTACCGTGGCAACGATGCACTCAGTCAGGAATCCGTCTCTGCAGTTTGTCAGTTTTATTAATGTTCGCACTGTATATTGTTCAGTTTAGTTACGTAGAAGAAATCGCCTGACCTTGTTTGTTGTAGGACTAAAGAAAAGTTCGTTCAAACTTATTCTTTTAAAACACAACTGTACTTTCTTCAAATCGAATCAAAAATACACTGACAGAAAAAAAAGTCGCAACAGCAAAAAATTATTAATGTAGAGTAATGACATTTCGGGACTACATTTGTCTAGGTAACATATTTCAGTGATCAACATTGTGAGATCACAGGTTAATGTAACCTCCAGATAAGCTATTGCAAATGTGAAATACTGGTACATCAGTAACCAGACTGTTGAATGCAAGCCACTTGTCAGTTTGTGGGCTGACGTTCCATGCCTGTTGCACTTGGTGGCTCAACACAGGGACCGTTAATGCTGTTTGTGGATGATGATGGAGTTGTCGGCCGATGATGTCCCATAAGTGCACGACTGGAAACATGTCTGGTGGCCGAGCAGATGAAGGCAATCTGTAGAGGATATTGGGTTACAACGACAGTATGTGGCGAGCGTTATCAATTGCAAAACACGTCCTGGAATGCCGTTCATAGCCGGCCGCGGTGGTCTAGCGGTTCTAGGCGCTCAGTCACGAACCGCGCGACTGCTACGGTCGCAGGTTCGAATCCTGCCTCGGGCATGGATGTGTGTGATGTCTTTAGGTTAGTTAGGTTTAACTAGTTCTAAGTTCTAGGGGACTGATGACCTCAGATGTTAAGTCCCATAGTGCTCAGAGCCATTTGAACCATTTTTTTTTTTGCCGTTCATAAATGACAGCACAGTAGGTCGAGTGACCAACTGACGTACAGTTTTGCAGTCAGGGTGCGTGGGATAACTAAGTGCTCCTGCTATCATACGAAATCGCATTTCGAACCATTACTGGCACCAGTGAAGAACCAGCTTTCAACAGACCTGGACCCTGCTCTCCAATTAGCACTATCTTGACAGCGATGAAGTCGCAAAAGGTCCTGTTTTGAGGTCGGTGGAATGCACGCTACAGGGCGTTTGAGTTGGAGCTGTCCTTGAAGTAACCGATTTGTAACATTTCGTTATGTCACTGTGGTTCCAACTGCACTCAAACTGTTGCTGCAGATGGAGTACGGTGCACCACAGTCAAACTTCGAAAACGATGCTCTTCTCTCTCGGTAGTGTCAAGTGTCTGTCCGTCGTCTTGTGACTATACATTCATTGACCACCGCCGCTAGCAGTCATATACAGTGGCTACATTCCTTTCAAGCCTTATTGCAATATCGCAGAAGGAGCATCCAGCTTCTCGTAGCCCTTATTACACGACATCGTTCAAACTTAGTGAGGTGCTGATAATGGCGTCTTTGTCGACTTAAAGACTTTTTTGACTACGATCAACTCACCATGTCCAATCTCAAAGGTTACTAACGTTCACGGCTGTTACAGCCCGTATTTGAGGCACACCTGATTTGGATGCGAAATTTGAACAGACGTCATATTTAAGATCTAGAAACATGCTTGCCAACTTTAGTTTATGTCGCACAACGCCTTCTTGGCGCTGCGTTTTTTTTAATGTCAGTGAAGGTAAATATTTTCTCAGAATGAATCTACCAACAATTACTTATTTGATGCTTAAACAAAAACCAAATACTCTCCAAAAATCAAACAAACCTAATTTCACACTGGAAAGCACGCTGATGTGCTGAAAAGCACCATAAATGATTGCTTGATCGAAGACGGACTGTTGTACTAACAGGTGGCGGATATCTCTATTTGAACAGAAGAGTGCTGTGGAACCGTGATTGGCTTTCCAAAAAATTGTGCAACTCGAAAACACAAGTTAAATGCTGATCCAGAGTCCAAACAATCTCTCTCTCTCTCTCTCTCTCTCTCTCTCTCTCTCTCTCTCCATGTGACCTCTGAGCCATGCATCTCTGAACTGCCTCTTCCTCGACTAACTCGCATTCGTGTAAGCTCTCAGAAGAGCATAGTAATAGAGTGGAGGATTCACAACTTTCACCTCAGTGACGACCAAGAAATCATCTCAACAAGCTGAATCGCTGATGAAACCAGACAAAACTTCTCGACAGCGCTGGTACTATGCCCATTAATTTGGCAGAAGTTTGTACAATGTATACACTGCGCCACCACACATCAGTATAGATATTCACGCTACAGTGCCTACGCTGATGACCTTTCTGATTGGCTGACACCATCTGGATGGATAGATTCTGGAACTTTCCCACACTGAACACGGCGCAATGCCGGTGTCGTGTATTTGTAGACACGGACAGAAAATACAGATTCGTCGCACCAGAAATGCTCAGGGGACCTATGATCGCCCTGCCACTCTTACAAGGTCCGCGCCGCCTCGAAGACAGCAGGAAACAGCCAGCGGGTGGCCGCAACAGTTCCGAGAACAACCATCCCCAGCTGAGTGGAGGAGAGGGGTAGTTGAACCGCAGCGCTAACACTGCGACAGTCTAGGTTCATCTGCGCACCCTCTCAGGCCTGCTTCAGCCAAAAGAAATTCATGCATCCTGCCCCACAGGCCACTAATTGTGTATTTACCTCAGGCATGGTTAACAGCATTAAGCTGCTAATTTTACTTATTATCACAAAGCTATATATGTGATGGTACTGTCACGCCAGGGAGGTAAAATTAGATATTCATGAAATAGGTATTAAACGGACAGCATGATACTACCTAGAAAATCACTCAAAATTTTAAGTAGTTTCGAAAATCAAACAAACTATTTGATGTACATATTTCCTCAAATACATAAACACATAAACATGTAAAGTTATGAAAATGTCTGGCTCAAGTTTCACTTAATTAGGTGAAAATCTTAAACCTATCAAACTGTCTGCAGATATTTTGTCATACATAGGTACAAAGAAAGTGACATGGTTATTCTTGTTACATAAAAAAATAATGAAACCTTGGCAGTCTTTTCTACACCTGAAAGAGAATTTCACGAATCATAACACTTCCACTTTTACATACGTTGTTGTAGCTGTTTTGCCCGCAGCTCGTGGTCGTGCGGTAGCGTTCTCGCTTCCCACGCCCGGGTTCCCTGGTTCGATTCCCGGCGGGGTCAGGGATTTTCTCTGCCTCGTGATGGCTGGGTGTTGTGTGATGTCCTTAGGTTAGTTAGGTTTAAGTAGTTCTAAGTTCTAGGGGACTGATGACCATAGCTGTTAAGTCCCATAGTGCTAAGAGCCATTTTTTTTTTGTAGCTGTTTTGGCTGGCGTTCTGCATTTCGTTTCACATGGGTAGAGGGGGGGGGGGGAGGAGTTGCTATGGTGTGCGTCCTTCACGTCCACTCTATACTACAATGGGGAAAGGGGTGGTGTCACTGTGAGCTTTGTCCAAGTTACTCCACGCTTCCACGCAGCTGCCAGGCTGCCATTATCTGGTTTGTCCTGCAGAACAAATAAAAAGAGTGCCTCAGACTCCGTTCACATAACAGCTGAGGGAGGGTCACAGTTAAATGGGGATATATACATTTTACCTCTCAACTTTTACTAAAACAAAGTTAACAGAACGGTTTTCTATTTAATCTCACGGTTACTTTACTGTAATTAAATCGGTAAACAAATGGCTCAATATGCCGTTAATCTGAGTAACTTGTGGTAATAGGAGTACAATTGCTGAGTGTTAAAATCACAACTATGGTTAGCCGATTACTAAATTAACTTATTGGTCCTTCGCTGCTGTGTCAGTTCCACATTTCCTTGAAGTTTAATTATGCTGAGGTATTAATAATGTTTCAGTCTGCATTTATGTTATTCAGTTACATTGTTAGTGTATGTACCTATGTGATACTCACTCTATTAACAATTTAAAGCACAGGATAGCACATTGGTTTCATTTCTATGGTGTATTGCAGATGAGTGTGCTCGCTGCCGCCGTTGGATAAGCAGCTGCAGCAGCAAGTCGTATACTCTTAGCTCACTTATTTGTTACATAGTTTAATTCTTAATTTCTTTGCGTTTCTTGGTACTTGCATTGTTTAATTCATAAATTTCTGGCGTATTATAGTATTTGAGAGTGTAGCGGCGCGTTTTAGTACCTGAATAGTGTAAAATCGCGTAGTCTCCTTCCGCCGCCGAGCAGTGTGTCAGCAGTGCGCAAGTAGCAGTATTACTGCATCTATTAGGCAGTCTTGTATTCTAATAACCGTTTAAATTTTGTGTCGAATTGTTTGTGCTCCCTGTAGATTAGTTCAGACGTTCTTTGCAAAACAGTTTTTAGCATGGATAGGGACTGCAACTGCTGTGTTCGGACGCAGGCTGAGTTGGCATCCCTTCGCTCCCAGCTTCAGGCAGTGTTGGCTTCGGTCACACAGCTTGAGGCTGTTGCCAATGGGCATCACTGTGGGGGTCCGGATGGGGGTTTGTCGGGGACGGCCAGCTCGTCCCACGCATCCCCCGATCGGACTAAGACTGTGGTTGCCCGGGATACTGCCCACATTAAGGCTGATCCCTCACCTGTGGTAGAGTGGGAGGTAGTCTCAAGGTGTGGCAGGGGGCGAAAGACATTCCGGAGGGCTGAACGGAAGGCCTCTCCAGTTTGTCTGACGAACTGGTTTCAGGTTCTGTCT
Source organism: Schistocerca nitens (assembly GCF_023898315.1). Taxonomy (NCBI): domain Eukaryota; kingdom Metazoa; phylum Arthropoda; class Insecta; order Orthoptera; family Acrididae; genus Schistocerca; species Schistocerca nitens. The sequence goes on along the minus strand of NC_064619.1, from coordinate 48,248,385 downwards.
CAGGCTGATACTGATCTTCGGCCTGACATGGCTGCTTGTCCTGTTCCAGAGGTTGCCCCTCAGTCTGCAAGATCCGGGCGGTCGCAGAGGGTGGGCTTACTGGTAGTTGGGAGCTCCAACGTCAGGCGCGTAATGGGGCACCTTAGAGAAATGGCAGCAAGAGAGAGGAAGAAAACCAATGTGCACTCCGTGTGCATACCGGGGGGAGTCATTCCAGATGTGGAAAGTGTCCTTCCGGATGCCATGAAGGGTACAGGGTGCACCCATCTGCAGGTGGTCGCTCATGTCGGCACCAATGATGTGTGTCGCTATGGATCGGAGGAAATCCTCTCTGGCTTCCGACGGCTATCTGATTTGGTGAAGACTGCCAGTCTCGCTAGCGGGATGAAAGCAGAGCTCACCATCTGCAGCATCGTCGACAGGACTGACTGCGGACCTTTGGTACAGAGCCGAGTGGAGGGTATGAATCAGAGGATGAGACGGTTATCCGACCGTGTGGGCTGCAGATTCCTCGACTTGGGCCATAGGGTGGTGGAGTTTCGGGTTCCGCTGGATAGGTCAAGAGTCCACTATACGCAGCAAGCCGCTACACGGATATTTGGGGTTGTGTGAAAGGTCTTTGTTGGATTCCTTTCATGTTAATTTCTTAAATATGTTGTCATTTACGGCATACATTCCTCTTCTAAATTTACTGTGGTGTTTCTGACTATCTGGGAGGAGACTGAGCAGTGGAACGTGTAACTTTTACACATAAACAAGAACGATCTGTCACACTACTACACTTTAAAGCACAGTTTATATGTAATTCATATATGTAATTCATGTCACACAGTCTCATACGGAACCTACGTCCGCTTTCCTTTATATACTGTATATGATAAGATACTGTCATCCCCCTTCCCTTCTGTGTGAGAGGACGAATGAGCAAATGTATTTGTAGTTGCATGCTGGATGGTAGCAGACAAGCCTGTCTGCTAGAGAACAGTAGGACCAAAGTCGGAACAGGTAGCTACGCTTTCTAAAAGCAGAGAGGTTTCTATCCTTAGTATGGTCCTGTCCGTCCCTTGTCATGTTGGTATAGGAAGCTGCCTCTCTGGTCACTTCCGTTTTGTATACGGAAGCACCCTTGGTAGGAGCCCAGGTCAGTCTGTCCACGGCGAGCGTCTGAAGTGGTCCCTAAGTCCGTAGGACAATGGATTTATAAATTCAGCCTAACTGAAATTTTAATCACCTTAATTTCAGGTTTAGCTCTAAAATATCTAATGTTATCTTAAATTGCAACGCAGTGTGATTTGAATGTACAGTTCAGAATATCTTCGAGTAGTTGCTTTGTCACTACTTTGTGAGTAAAGTGGAACCACGTGTTGATCAGTAACTCTAACTAAGATTATCAATCTTAAATGCGAATGTGCGTGAGATTATAACTTGTCTTGACAATATTTTTCAATATAGCAACTTTTCTTTATGTTCAACCCACGTGGGGTGTACTTTGTGAGACCAGTACCACGTGCTTATACAATTGTTTGACCCATCAGGTTAATAGTAAGACGATAGTAACCAGTTTGAGGTTTTTCTTTTGTAAATTGCTTTTCGAACTAATTTATTTTAATTATCAAAATTATTGTGGAGTTACACTCTTTGTGTAAACCAAGTTGACCACGTGAAGCACGTGGTGTAATGATCAAAGTAGCCCCCACGTGGGTTGAACATAAAGAAAAGTTGCTATATTGAAAAATATTGTCAATACGAGACGTTATAATCTCATGCACATTCGCATTTAAGATTGATGATCTGAGTTAGAGTTACTGATCAACACGTGGTTCCACTTTACTCACAAAGTAGTGACAAAGCTACTACTCGAAGATACTCTGAACTGTACACTCAAATCAGACTGCGTTGCAATTTAAGATAACATTAGATATTTTAGAGCTAAACCTGTAATTAAGGTGATTAAAATTTCAGTTAGGCTGAACTTAAGAAATCCATTGTCCTACGGACTTAGCAGACACGCACTTAACCGGAGATCTTACCACTTCAGACGCTCGCCGCGGACAGACTGACCTGGGCTCCTACCAAGGGTGCTTCCGTATACAAAACGGAAGTGACCAGAGAGGCAGCTTCCTATACCAACATGAAAAGGGACGGACAGGACCATACTAAGGATAGAAACCTCTCTGCTTTTAGAAAGCGTAGCTACCTGTTCCGACGTTGGTCCTACTGTTCTCTAGCAGACAGGCTTGTCTGCTACCATCCAGCATGCAACTACAAGTACATTTGCTCATTTATCCTCTCACACAGAAGGGAAGGGGAATGACAGTATCTTATCATATACAATATATAAAGGAAAGTGGATGTAGGTTCCGTATGAGACTGTGTGACATGAATTACATATATGAATTACATATAAACTGTGCTTTAAAGTGTAGTAGTGTGACAGATCGTTCTTGTTTATGTGTAAAAGTTACACGTTCCAAAAGTTACACGTTCCACTGCTCAGTCTCCTCCCAGATAGTCAGAAACACCACAGTAAATTTAGAAGAGGAATTTATGCCGTAAATGACAACATATTTAAGAAATTAACATGAAAGGAATCCAACAGAGACCTTTCATTACCCCAACGCTCCGGGAAAAGACTGTGCAGGGAATTTTCTGGCCATGCTAGGACATTCCCAAGCAGCCTTTTCACACCCAACTTAAACCAAAATGTAAAGAAAAGGCAAAAGGTCACCAGCTATTTGCTAAACACAATAATTTCAACTGATCTTTGGAATTTACCTATCTCAAAGAGAAAAAGAAAACAATCTGTGACACCTATTTAAAAGATAGTGTGTACCTAATTCGGTCAGCATGTAAAAACAATGGTCCCTGTGTCATTAACATGAAAACAATTTCTGTTTGTAACCTTTGTGGAGTTCACCAGTATTTGCTCATTGCGAGAGCCAGCTGATCACAGGAAAATTTATGACTGTTTAATAACAAGCAAAATTTATGAAAATAGCAAAGGTACCACAGCAAAAAAAAAAATTACATGAAAATAACATCAGTATTATAAAGCAGAACATTACAATGCACAATCCGCAAAAGCAAAAAATGATAAGAGAAAAAACATGTTTTACAAAGTGGTTATCGCAAAAAAATTCTATATCTTATAAAACTAATAATTTGTAGAACTAATATAAATTTGTGGCAGTAATTTAATCACTCTAATATATTTCAGTTAGTTAGCAAACAATGATCACTGTGTCATTATACTGAAACTACAATTAATTATGTGATTGTTACCCTACCCTTATGGGGTTATTCACTATAAATATGCCCCATGCAAAGGCTAGTCGATCACAGTCCAATGAGAATAAATAGCTATCTGACTGATGAACGAAGCAATGCCACAAGAATGAATTTACGAAACAAAATATCACAAATCTAATACATCACACAAGAATAAACATTGATCAATAAAACAGCTCTGAAAGTATGATAGTCAACGTCAAAAAAAAAAAAAAAAAGACACCAATAAATAAAACACCTGCAAAATACAAGAGTCAGTCTAATAAACACCAATAAATCAAACCCCTGCAAAACACACGAGTCAAAGTTTCTCCGACAGAAACACACGTATATGCATTGGACTAAGAACCGCATAATCACTGTTCACTGACACACTCAGTACTTCCACTGTTCTGAGGCATAATGTAAGGAGAGGGGCGGGGGTTCATCGCCGCAGCTGTCAGTAGGGTTTTTTGTCCATCTGTTGCGTGCAATCCCGCCGTCTCTGCCCTCTCATGAAGTTTCTCTTGGTGGCCCGTGTCACGTACATCTCGATTTGGTTCCATGTTTGTGTTGTCAAATTCGTGCGGTATACTCGTTTGACACGCCAGGTTGATATTCCTGGGCAAGGATGAGACTTAATAGCTCTTCTTTGTGCCACCCTTAGCGACCGGAGAACATCGAAACATGATTTACTGTCGCTTGACTGTGGGCATCCGTCAGGAAATGTTGATAGGCGTCGTTGAAGTCTGCTAGTTTCTCTGGACAGTATGTGTCAAAAGGCTCCACGTCCCTTGTGTTGTTACATTCTTGAGTTATCCTCAATTGTCTCGCCGGTTTGATATTGCTGGGCAAGATTGACACTTAATGGCTCTTCTTTGTGCCACCGTTAGCGACCAGAGAACATCGAACAAAGATTTACTGTCGCTTGACAGTGAGCTTCCGCCAAGAAATGTTGATAGGCGTCGTTGAAGTCTGCCAGTTTCTCTGGACAGTATGTGTCAAAAGGCTCCACGCCCCTTGTGTTGTTAAATTCTTGAGTTATCCTCAATTGGCTCGCCAGTTTGATATTCCTGGGCAAGGATGACACTTAATGGCTCTTCTTTGTGCCACCCTTAGTGACCAGAGAACACCGAACCATGATTTACTGTCGCTTGACAATGGGCTTCCGCCAAGAAATGTTGATAGTCATCATTGACGTCTGCAAATTTCTCTGGACAGTACCTGTCAAAAGGCTCCATGCCCCTTTATCCCCTGTCTTATGTCGTTTCACCGTGGCAGTCTCCTCACGGTCGCGTGCGTGTGGTGCTTTGCCAGCAGATGGATTTCCGCGCAGTGGACCGCTCGGCCATATTAGGTCATCGCCTCCACAAAGGGTCACACTGGTGTGGCCGGCCATTAGCTCCGGGTGCAAGGGAAAGTATTTGCTGCGTGCCCTTCTTTTGTTGTCGACCGCGCTCCCGAAGTGGCCTGGTTGACAGTGTATCATGCTGGGAAACCTGCCAGTTTACAACTAGCCCTCCTCCTCGCTGCTCCTGCTGTCTCGCAAGAGTTTAGCCAATTCGCTCTCACGTTCTCAACTGCATTCACAGAAATTGTTCATCATAGTTATGTGATTACAAAATGTCATACATAATACCACTTAGTATTGTCTTTCACAATTTTTAAGAACAAAAGTGAGACTTAATTTTAAAAAAAAAGTTAGATGAATTGACAATATAAAAATAAAAGTTAAATGACTTGACAATATAAAAAATAAAAGTGAAATGACTTGACAGTATAAAAATAAAAATTAAATGAACTGACAATATAATACCTAAATCCTCATCACTAATGTGGTTCACTTGCATTTTAATAAATCAAATGCTACTTATTAATTCACTAAAATGAATAGGATTATGCCTTGTGGAAGTATAGGTCAGGACAGCATAGGGTTCACATGTTATTTACACACACACACACATGCACACCTGTTGTCTATACTTCAAACTAACTACCCATAAACATGTATTACTCAAAATTCTACTTCAATCCACTACTAGTTAATCCAACAAGCTACTTCAATGCTACTTCAACACAGTGTTTATACCACTACAACATTGTTCTAATTCGTCCTCTTCTTGACGCTCATGGCATATGTCTTGTCACATGATAAATATGGAGAAGCTTTCCTTAAACATACATAGTAAAAAGAACAATGGTTATTTACACACAAAAACATTTTTACCAGTTGACACACCTGATAAGAGACTCGCAATTATACATTTATCATATATATTCGCACATAACACAGTAAGACAATTTCATTTAAAATTACGTTATCACAAGAATTAATCACACAGATAACTCCGAGAAGGGTAAAATTTTTTTTATCCTACAGGTAATATTACATTTTCTTACCCACTTTGCTGCAATTTCGTTCCTTCTTTAAGTTACCTTTCGCTTCCAAATCAGTTATTTCGCCCATGGTGGTTATTCTGGATTCATTTCTCATGAATGGCAAAATTGTGGTCTCCTCTATTCTGTAAAACAGTTTCATCTTAACATCCTATTGAACTTAAAACTGACACAAAATATCCGAATCCTCCTGTAGTTTAAATGACAAATGTTTTGCTCCATCCTTATTACATTAAACCAAGCTTTCCTTCGGCCCCTTAGTCAAAATTATTTAATCTTCCTCTACCGTCAAGAGGGAAATTTCCTCAGTACAATTCATATAGGCTGCAGTGCACCCCGCACTAGCGAAAACAGTAAGCTGTAATGCTCACAGCATCAGAAAAACAAATAAACGTCACTTTTCTAGTACAGGTATTAACGCATAGTAATTTTTCAGGCTCTTGCTCAACATCAGTCAAGACTACAAAAAGGATCCGTATTTCTGTGCCATTCTCCATTTGCTGGAAAACTGCTCGTCATTTGACTGCCATAATACTATTTCAGGGCCACGTAAATTACACAAACCACAACTCTTCTTTCACCTTGAAGGGAATCAATCTTCTTACGAAATCCACAGACAGCACTTTACGTACTCAGCTATAAAGAACAAAAAAGACATATATCATCAATATTAACATATTAGCGTATATTGGGAAACCATTGGTTAGACACTCTTATTATCGCATCCTGTTTTCAAGATTCCAAACTTACTCATTCCTTTCTCAGAGTTCTTCTATCTTAATATATTCATACAGCACGCATACTATAGTAAGAGATCCTTATTTATACTGACAGATATAGAATACTAATAGATAGATAGTAGCACTGAAAGCAGAAAATCGGAAACAAGGCTACTAACAGCTGGGGACCTGGGTTTGCCAGACCCATAATACCCACAGATCGGATATTCCCCTGAGTTTTGCATTAATTCAACACAGATCTTGCTTCTCTCAGGAGCGACTCTTTTCAATTTACACAAAAAAACATAAACAGCATTTCACTCGTTCACAAAGAAACCTTTTACCTTCACATTTGGACCAACCTAAATCATAATTGCACAAGGAAAGAAAAAAAATTAAAAACATCACTTCAATCAATCACATAGAAACATCTTTATCATTATTTTTACGAACATATTATTCAAAATGCATTTATTACAAATGTAAACTAATCAATTGTTTCTCTTCTCCGTCCTCTCTACTCCTCACTGTCCTTTCTACTCATTTGCCATGTCGCATATTTGTTCCGATTGGGCGCCTTCTGCGCTGATCGTTTGTCATTGCCGATTTTGTTCATTTCCATTTGTTGGATTATGTCTAGGGTTAGCCGGCCGAATTGCATCATGTTCCCACCATGTTCATCGTAGTATCGCTTCTGGTTGCCGTATCTGTAGCGTTCACGATCTTGTCCACGTCCCCGATCATTTCCGTTGTTCCACCTGTGCTCACGAGTGTTACCCGAGTTTCTATACGGCCGGTCCCGATTATTGTTCCGTTCGTGTCGCGACGACCAGTTACGCCGTTGATTAGTACTACGGCCACGACTTCGGTCGCGCTGCTGTGCCCCATAATAACTTTGTGCCTGATTAGGCGGGCATTCTGCTGTATTATATTCCAACTCTTGGAGAAGTGTCTTAAACGTTTCCACGTCCTCTTTGCATCGTCCCGCAAGAATGACGTGGCGCAAGTGCATCGGCAATTTGGTGATACATATCCTAATTAGTTCCGCAGGCCCATATGGGTCGTATAAAAATTGATTTGCGTGCAGCATGTGGTCGAATAGGCGTGCTGGGCTGCCGAAACCAGACTGGTTCAAATTTGGCAACATAATTATGCCATGCTTGACCCTATCTTGTGCCACTTCCGACCAATAGCCGGACTGAAAGGCTTGTTGAAACTCCCGAGTGGAGTTGCAGTGACGCGCTGCCGACCGCATGCGAATCGCCAGTTCGCCTTCCAAATAGCCACACATATATTCTATCTTATGTGAACTTGCCCAGTCGAGGGGAAGACAGAACTCAAATTGCCCGAGCCATGCTTGTGGATGTATTCCTTTTTGTCAATTTCGAAATATCTCAAACTTTCTCACCGTAAGGAAATGTTTGAAATCAAATCCCCGCATTTCCTCCCGGCGAGGCCCTTGAATGTTTCTATTTTTCTCATGCCTGCCCCTCAAAATACATTCTTCCCTGTCGTCAAAATCTCCCTCGTGGCCGGAGTCCCTCTCTGCACTGTTCGTACAGCTATTTTTAGTGCTATTGGCGAGTTCGGAATCACACCCCATGTGGCTTTCCAGATGTGCCACGCGCTCTTGTAATTCCCCTGTTACAGCTTTGCGCCACCTGTTCACTTCGAACTGTCCCTTCTGAAATTTAAGAAGCGAACGCACTTCTTCTGTCTCTGCGACCGCTACCGGTGTAGTATAGTTATCGCTCTCCATCATCTTCATCGTGCCTACGATGTCCGCTAATGCCGCAATCTTATCATGTATTTGTCTGTTGTCCTCCGCCCCAGTCTGCTTCAATTGTTCTACTTGCTGTTCGAGTGCGTGAATCGCTTGACTGTTGTCCGCTACTGTGTTGCTAATGGACGCGGGACAATGCGTTTCCGCCTCCTGGATCGTGGAAAGTACCTGCTGGTGTTCTCTTTGGCATTCTTCTCTCAGCGCTTGGAAATTCCTAAGTAGCTGTTCTTCCCTCTCTTTCGATTCCGCATCGCGACTCCGCTTGCCCTGTTCTAAGGCTTGCAGACGGTCATCGATTTGTTCAAATGTACGGCCTAATTCTTTCATAATATCACTTTTTATTTCACCTGCCAGATTGTTTATTCTTTGTGAGATATCATCGGACACTCTCTGCATCGACTAGTCGACTTTATTTGTCTGCTGGATTAGTTTTTCGTGTATTTGTTCGCCTAGCTCGCGGAACTGGTTTTTAGATTTCTCTGTGTTTTCTCTATTTTGTTGCTATAAGGCTTTCATTAGTTCTGCCAAATCAATTTGGTTAGTTGGAGGCAAATTATTTTATGGCTCTGATGTGAGCTCGTTCATCCCATTTTGCATTTCCTCTGAAGTATTCCCCAATGCATTTTCGGAACCATCCGACGCATTAATATCCGAAATCAAATCATCCCCTTGGTCCATGTTCCTTAAGTTGTTGGATCGCCTACTTTTAGCTTGCTTACGTGTCTGCATTAGTTCAATTTATACCCGGTACGAAACACACTAATCAGAATAAATGTATCACCCAAAAATTACGACAGTCACACGAAAGGTACCCAACCTAGTACGCACTTTTTCACACGCAAAACAAATTTAAATCTTTGATCGAAGTCAGTGCAATTTACAAGCGAGAAAAAAAACACATACATATAAAACACACAAATATAGAAAACAAAACAAAACAAACAACACAACGCCGCTCAACAAAGCCGTGAATCTTTTGAATGTCTGCTCAGAAACAACGCAGAAGTTGTTTGAGCGCTACAGGGAAAAAACATTAAGATTATACAACGCTCGCAATCTAACGTTTCAGAGATTCCAGAGTCTAGCGGAATCACAGAACAGGGTCGCCAGTACAATGATGATTACACCACATGCTTCACGTGGTCAACTTGGTCTACGCAAAGAGTGTAACTCCACAATAATTTTGATAATTAAAATAAATGAGATCGAAAAGCAATTTACAAAAGAAAAACCTCAAACTGGTTACTATCGTCTTACTATTAACCTGATGGGTCAAACAATTGTATAAGCACGTGGTACTGGTCTCACAAGGTACATCCCACGTGGGTTGAACATAAAGAAAATTTGCTATATTGAAAAATATTGTCAATACGAGACGTTATAATCTCATGCACATTCGCATTTAAGATTGATGATCTGAGTTAGAGTTACTGATCAACACGTGGTTCCACTTTACTCACAAAGTAGTGGCAAAGCAACTACTCGAAGATATTCTGAACTGTACACTCGAATCACACTGAGTTGCAATTTAAGATAACATTAGATATTTTAGAGCTAAACCTGAAATTAAGGTGATTAAAATTTCAGTTAGGCTGAACTTAAGAAATCCATTGTCCTACGGACTTAGCAGACACGCGCTTAGCCGGAGATCTTACCACTTCAGACGCTCGCCACGGACAGACTGACCTGGGATCCTACCAAGGGTGCTTCCGTATACAAAACGGAAGTGACCAGAGAGGCAGCTTCCTATACCAACATGACAAGGGACGGACAGGACCATACTAAGGATAGAAACCTCTCTGCTTTTAGAAAGCGTAGCTACCTGTTCCGACATTGGTCCTACTGTTCTCTAGCAGACAGGCTTGTCTGCTACCATCCAGCACGCAACTACAAATATATTTGCTCATTCATCCTCTCACACAGAAGGGAAGGGGATGACAGTATCTAATCATATACAGTATATAAAGGAGAGCAGATGTAGGTTCCGTATGAGACTGAGTGACTTGAATTACATATATAAATTACATATAAACTGTGCTTTAAAGTGTAGTAGTGTGACAGATCGTCCTTGTTTCTGTGTAAAAGTTACTCGTTCCACTGTTCAGCCTCCTCCCAGATAGTCAGAAACACCACAGTAAATTTAGAAGAGGAATTTATGCCGTAAATGACAACATATTTAAGAAATTAACATGAAAGGAATCCAACAGAGACCTTTCATGTGTGGCGTGGACTGGGCGGTTTTTAGATTAGATGGCCTTGGGCAAGTACAGAAAGGGCAACAGCCTCAAAGGATGTGGGGCAAAGTCAGGAAATGCGGGGACCAAGCAGCAATCGGTATTGTAATTGTAAACTGTCGAAGCTGCATTGGTAAAGTACCGGAACTTCAAGCGCTGATAGAAAGCACCGAAGCAGAAATCGTTATAGGTACAGAAAGCTGGCTGAAGCCAGAGATAAATTGTGCCGAAATTTTTACAAAGGCACAGACGGTGTTTAGAAAGGATAGATTGCATGCAACCGGTGGTGGCGTGTTTGTCGCTGTTAGTAGTAGTTTATCCTGTAGTGAAGTAGGAGTGGATAGCCCCTGTGAATTATTATGGGTGGAGGTTACACTCAACAACCGAGCTAGGTTAATAGTTGGCGCCCTTTACCGACCTCCCAACTAAGCAGCATTAGTGGCAGAACAACTGAGAGAAAATTTGGAATACATTTCACATAAATTTTCTCAGCATGTTATAGTCTTAGATGGAGATTTCAGTTTACCAGATATAGACTGAGACACTCAGATGTTTAGGACGGGTGGTATGGACAGAGCATCGAGTGACATTATACTGAGTGCACTATCCGAAAATTACCTCGAGCAATTAAACAGAGAACTGACTCGAGGAGATAACATCTTGGACCTACTGATAACAAACAGCCTCGAAATTTTCGACTCTGTAAGTGCAGAACAGGGAATCAGTGATCATAAGGCCGTTGCAGCATCCCTGAATATGGAAGTTAATAGTAATATATAAAAAAAAGGAGGAAGGTTTATCTGTTTAGCAAGAGTAATAGAAGGCAGATTTCAGACTACCTAACAGATCAAAACGAAAATTTCTGTTCCGACACTGACGATGTTGAGTGCTTATGGAAAAAGTTCAAGGCAATCGTAAAATGCGTTTTAGACAGGTACGTGCCGAGTAACACTGTGAGGGACGGGAAAAAACCACCGTGGTTCAACAACAAAGTTAGGAAACTACTGCGAAAGCAAAGAGAGCTTCACTCCAAGTTTAAACGCAGCCAAAACCTCTCAGACAAACAGAAGCTAAACGATGTCAAAGTTAGCGTAAGGAGGGCTATGCGTGAAGCGTTCAGTGAATTCGAAAGTGAAATTCTATGTACCGACTTGACAGCAAATCCTAGGAAGTTCTGGTCTTACGTTAAATCAGTAAGTGGCTCGAAACAGCATATCCAGACACTCCGGGATGATGATGGCATTGAAACAGAGGATGACACGCGTAAAGCTGAAATACTATACACCTTTTTCCAAAGCTGTTTCACAGAGGAAGACCGCACTGCAGTTTCTTCTGTAAATCCTCCCACAAACGAAAAAATGGCTGACATCGAAATAAGTGTCCAAGGAATAGAAAAGCAACTGAAATCACTCATCAGAGGAAAGTCCGCTGGACTTGACGGGATACCAATTCGACTCTGCACAGAGTACGCGAAAGAACTTGCCCCCCTTCTAACAGCCGTGTACCGCAAGTCTCTAGAGGAACGGAAGGTTCCAAATGATTGGAAAAGAGCACAGGTAGTCCCAGTCTTCAAGAAGGGTCGTCGAGCAGATGCGCAAAACTATAGACCTATATCTCTGACGTCGATATGTTGTAGAATTTTAGAACATGTTTCTTGCTCGCGTATCATGTCGTTTTTGGAAACCCACGATCTACTCTGTAGGAATCAACATGGATTCCGGAAAGAGCGATCGTGTGAAACCCAACTCGCTTTATTTGTTCATGAGACCCAGAACATATTAGATACAGGCTCCCAGGTAGATGCTATTTTCCTTGACTTCCGGAAGGTGTTCGATACAGTTCCGCACTGTCGCCTGATAAACAAAGTAAGAGCCTACGGAATATCAGACCAGCTGTGTGGCTGGATTGAAGAGTTTTTAGCAAACAGAACACAGCATATTATCAATGGAGAGACGTTTACAGACGTTAAGGTAACCTCTGGCGAGCCACAGGGGAGTGTTATGGGACCATTGCTTTTCACGATATATATAAGTGACCTAGTAGATAGTGTCGGAAGTTCCATGCGGCTTTTCGCGAATGATGCAGTAGTATACAGAGAAGTTGCAGCATTAGAAAATTGTAGCGAAATGCAGGAAGATCTGTAGCGGATAGGCACTTGGTGCAGTTAGTGGCAGCTGACCCTTAACATAGATAAATGTAATGTATTGCGAATACATAGAATGAAGGATCCTTTATTGTATGATTATATGGTAGCGGAACAAACACTGGTAGCAGCTACTTCCGTAAAATATCAGGGAGTATTCGTGCGGAACGATTTGAAGTGGAATGATCACATAAAATTACTTGTTGGTAAGGCGGGTACCAGGTTGTGATTCATTGGGAGAGTCCTTAGAAAATGTAGTCCATCAACAAAAGAGGTGGCTTACAGAACACTCGTTCGACCTATACTTGAGTTTTGCTCATCAGGGTGGGATCCGTACCAGATCGGGTTGACGGAGGAGATAGAGAAGATCCAAAGAAGAGCGGCGCGTTTCGTCACAGGGTTATTTGGTACCCGTGATAGCGTTACGGAGATGATTAGCAAACTGAAGTGGCAGACTCTGCAAGAGAGTCGCTCTGCATCGCGGTGTAGCTTGCTGTCCAGGTTTCGAGAGGGTGCGTTTCTGGATGAGGTATCGAATATATTGCTTCCCCCTACTTACACCTCCCGAGGAGATCACTAATGTAAAATTAGAGAGATTCGAGCGCGCACGGAGGCTTTCAGACAGTCGTACTTCCTGCGAACCATACGTGACTGGAACAGAAAAGGGAGGTAATGAGAGTGGCACGTAAAGTGCCCTCCGCCACACACCGTTGGGTGGCTTGCGGAGTATAAATGTAAATGTAGATGTAGATGTAGATCAGTTTGCTCATGTGGCAATCCATTTCCACTCGATCGTATGCTGAAAACACAGGACCACTCTCTCGACAACCACTAAAGTGGATTAAGTAATCATGGATATGTATTATGCTAAATTCCTTAAACCTATAGGACACCACGAGCTGCTTTGTCTTATCTAACATAAGGGTACCTACAGTCGCAATCACGCCCCCATCTCATAACTTTAATCCGTGTAGGCGTGTCCTAGCACGCACTACACTAAACTAATGGCCAGCTCCAACCTCATAAATACTTTAAGAACGTGTCCTTCACGTCTCAACCACATATACTGTTCAGTTCCATTATTATTGCCATTCCTTGCTATACAACGTGAGTTCATCATTAGAACTTATCTGCATATATTCAATAACATTAAGCAATCTCTCCTACTATTTACTAGTTAGCTCTAATGCAGACAATAGGTCTCATTGCCACCTCTACTTCTGCTTACAAACGTATTTGCATTCCTTTTTAATATTACTGTGGAACCATTTGCAATAAAACAATACTTTGTACTTATAATATTACCACGGTTCTTCCTAAAACGTATATATACATACTTGTTGCTCTGATACATTTATGTCTTAATTACTTCATACCTCTCTATTGTTTACTTGTAACTAGTAGGTTTGTCACATCCAGTAGTTTCTTCTCTAATCGCTGGATATAATGGTTACAGAACTCATTGTTTCTTACTGGGAATAACTGCAAAATTTGTTATGTGAAGAAGAAATCGAAATCTTGGGGATATGGAAGATGAAGAAAGAGTGAGACCTGAGAAGGTCTGCTGAGACTGCACAGCTGCCATACCGCGTAGAAGTTACAGAACAACCTCCTTCCTACAGAGTTCATTCACTACCTATGAATTTCTTTAGGACGATCACATTTCTGAGGCCTAATACTTTTAACTCTTCGGGTACTCGAGCCTATAAGCATTTGCATGCGGTTTTCCTATAATCCCGAAGGGTCCTTGTTATACGAACATGATTTTTTTTGGTTCTGCATTAATTTTCTTAGACTTTTCCTTGGTTTCGATAAGGACTAACTGACCTGTCTCAAAACTGGTAGGCACAGCTTTCGCGTCATGGCGCTGTTTTCTTTCCAATGCTCGTTTTCTTACATTTGCCCTAGCCCTTAACTTTTTCTAGTTGGTGGACATTTGCGTTAGAAGAGGGAATTTGACCATATCTGCAATCACATTGTGCGGTTTCATGGCCAAACATCAATTCGCAAGATGCAAAACCAGTTGCATCATGCCTTAGGTTGTTATTCATATTCTGAAAATACTTAATGTACTCGGCCCAACTTGAGTGTTTCCGAGCACAATAAGTCCTGTAAAGCCTATTCAATTTCCGCTTAATACGTTCGTTCATATTTCCTTGAGGGAAATACGCAGATATTTTCAGATGTTTCACTCCAGCCTTATGCGGACATTCTTTAAATCTATCAGATGTAAATTGAGGCCCATTGTCTGACAGTAAACTCTTCGGAGCGCCAACATACACGAAGAAATCTTTTTACCAGCGTCTTTGCATTCGCTCTTTTAATTGGGTATAGCTTAACGTATTTACTAAACCCATCTACAACAACAAAAACATGGGTGCATTCACCTCTAGAAGCAGGAAGAGGGTCGAACAGATCACAAGCCAGAAAATCTATGGTTTAAGTAGGCTCTACTGAGTGCACATACCCTTGTATTCTGGTGTTAGCAGCACGGACTTTCTGGCACACTACACAAGCTGCTAGACGCTTGGCAGCACGGCGGTACATGTTGTCAAACACAACTTTTTCTTTCGATTTGGCAATGCATTTCTTTGCACTGTAGCGTCCATACCTCAGGCGTGCATAGTCGATTAATAAGTCTACATGTTGTGAGGGAAAGCACAGCTTCCACTCTGAAACACCTACCTTTTTCCCCTTAAACAAAATACCTTTATGCAAACAGCAGTATTACGAAACCTTAGAATAGTTCGCATCTCCAAAATAGCTCTTTACTAACTTCAGGTGGTCATCTGCATTCTGCTCACGTCTCAAGTTCTTAATTACATTTTTAATGCATTCTCTTCCTTTACTTCATGCAACGCAAACATTTGAACTTCACTTATGTCTGCTGCTGTAATTCCCGCGTCATCACAGAGCTTCGCACTTCTAGATAACCTATCAGCTACCAGATTGTCTTTTCCTTGGTTATATGTAACCTCAAGGTCAGACTGCTGGAGATACAATGACCATCTTACCAAACGTCCATTACTCAACTTACAGGTCTTTAGAAAGGTCAACGCCTTATGATCACGATAAACAACTATCTTATGATGCCTTTTTAAAACCTCCCTCCGTTCTTCCTTCTGACTAGCTGAGATCTTGTCAATTTCTTGTAATTTAGTTTATATTTGGTCCAATATAATTGCTTCTTCTTCTGCTGTGTTCAACCTACCTTTACTAAGATCAACATCTTCGTCCCAATACGTTTTATTTTTCAGAACTCGTATAGGTAACTCCCAAGTCTCATTATTAGTTACTATGTGTTTGTCAATAAATGGTACCGTAATTACTCTGGTTACCGGCAAGACCATTTTTAACTGGCTTCTTTCAAAGTCAACAACACCCTGATACTTTGCCAAGAAATCTATGCCAATTAGAACCTCGATACCGAGATTGTTTACTGTTAAGCCTGGATGATCAATTACATTACCATTTATATTAAAGGGCGGCAAAGCTTCTTGCTTTACCGTTTCTGACACCTTGACAGTAGCACCAATTATTCTCAGTCCTGATACCCTCATTACTGTAAGCTTATCTTTACTAGGTAATGCATCAAAGAAGGACTGAGACAACGCACTCATCTCACTGCCACTGTCTAAGAGACAACGTACATAGATACCTAATATATTTACTAGTGTTATAGGGTGGCTTTTTCTAGGTTGTACAGGTGGTTCCTCAAATTCATCCAACAGTTCCTTTTGGATTTGTCTCCAGCTAAAGTGATCGACATCTGTCTGCGCTACATTTAGATCAAGGTACGTAGGGATTTCCTGAACCACATTTTCAGCTACCTTTTCCAGTCGGTCTACTAATTTCAAATCAAAACACCACCCGACTTCATTACATTTAGTTTGCTGAACGTGACCGAAATTATTGTGGTCGGAGCGACTCTGCACCTCTAGACCGGGCATAACACAGGTTACAGCTAAACCACTTTCATTATTATCGTCGCGTTCTTTCTCAAGTGACAACTGGTCAAAGCCACTGGGTTCATTGGCCCACAACAGGCTACCCTCTACATTTTCTTTTATCTCCTGCCCTAAATCTATCAGCGCAGTATCAACATCCTACACGGTCACTTTAGTTAAGAGCACATAATTCTCATCGTAAATATAAGCATGAATTTCTTCTGCTTCTTCACCTGACAATTCGGTAGTTCGTAGCTCTTCCCTAGCATTACGCTGCTGCGTTTTCTCTTGCTCTTCCCACTTAGAAAGCGTCTCAACACGGTATCAACTAAATACCGTGAATGGTTTAATATTTCTGCTGTATCATTGGATGCTACCAACTCATCATCCTAATGCTCGGTTCGAGTATTTTGATGCTACGGTCGCAGGTTCGAATCCTGCCTTGGGCATGGATGTGTGTGATGTCCTTAGGTTAGTTAGGTTTAAGTAGTTCTAAGTTCTAGGGGACTGATGACCTCAGATGTTAAGTCCCATAGTGCTCAGAGCCATTTGAACCAGTTGAGTATTTTGATCTGTCTTAGCAATCGCTGTAATTACTGGCTTAGGAAAAGTAGCTACCTGGTGAGCGCCAGTGTCCTCATAGACGGGAACTATTTTTCCTGCCTCTGCTGACTACTGTTTCCCTTAGTGCCATTATTGTTAACTGGAACAGCATTGCTGTCAACACTGTTGTTTACCTGCACATTTTCGTTAGGAACAAAATTACTATCATCAGGTTGCCATTGTTAGTTATGGTTATTATTTCTCCATTTCCTACCTTCCTTAGGATGGCGAACACCTAGTGTTCGGATGTTTACAATGCCATTCTACTCATTCTTAAAATTACTATTAGTGCTATTACTATTTCTATTAATACGTGCCTGATACTCATTGGCAGCAACATCCTCTACACGTTCCAAATATTGAATGAAACGGTCAAGATTGTCTCTAGGGGCGGATATGATTCTAGTTTGCCAATACCATGGCAATTTAGCTGCAAGACGATTTCAGTTTCAGCTTTTCCGTCAGGTGTGACTGACGTGAAATTCAAAATCTGGCAAAGTCTTTGATAGATTCCCTGCCTGCATTGTAGCGTTTCCCACTCCAAAATTCTCTCGACACCTCATTCTGCTTATGACTAGACCAGTATTCATTAATGAAAGCTGTCTTAAATTCCGCTACACTTCAACATGACATCAGCTGACCAACGCATGGTTCAAATGCTTCAAATGGCTCTGAGCACTATGTGACTTAACTTCTGAGGTCATCAGTCCCCTAGACGTTAGAACTACTTAAACATAACTAACCTAAGGACATCACACACATCCATGTCCGAGGCAGGATCCGAACCTGCGACCGCAGCGGTCGCGCAGTTCCAAACTGCAGCGCCTAGAACCGCTCGGCCACTCCGGTCGGCTCCAACGCATGGTATCACTTGCCAAATGACTTCACATAAATGAAATTTTCTCGCGTTCAGACCAAGCTGATGGAAACACATCTTAAAAATCGTTCCAGAAATCTACCGGATTGATATTCTTGTCTGGATCGAACCATAAAAACTGCCCACACCCGCTAAAAGCGTCGTTTGCAGCTACAACTTGTTGTACACTATCATTACCAGAAGCTACTGAAGCTACTTTCATTTCAACATTACCTTCTTTTTGCACAACATGAGTAGTATCAGTCTTAATTGCTTCTGCCTCTGCTTGACGTATGTTCACTTTTACATTAACATCTTTAAATATATCTGAGCACAGTGCAGATTCCGCCTCTATCTTTTCTGTTAACTTTTGCCCCAGTTTCGCATCTTCCTTTTGGAAGTCATTGCGAATCTCGGCAAATTCAGACTTTACCGTTTTATGCAACTCAGATAATTGTTGAGGAATTTTTTCCTTAATGTCAGCATGGTTGTAATAAATCTTATAATTTAAACTGTCCGGAACTACTTTGAGCTCATCTTTTAATCCTCTTTCAATTTATTGCAGCGAGCCTTCAAGGAAGCTTCTAATTCTGCTTTAGTAGATTCTAATTTATTGTCCATTACCTCAAACCGTTTATTCAAATTAGTTTAGCTGGCCACAATCCTGTTATTTACCTCAGTTACATCAGATTTTAATTCAGCTGTCATTTTAGCATTAGTGGCTGATATTGCCTGCAATATTACATTTAAATCAATTCAGCCCAGTATCTATGGGTTGCTCATTATGTGGTTTTGTATCACACTCAGGTGACGAAATACTACAAGCAATGATCACACGCACGGCACAGCGGACACACCAGGAACCGCGGTGTTGGCCGTCGAATGGCGCTAGCTGCGCAACATTTGTGCACCGCCGCCGTCAGTGTCAGCCAGTTTGCCGTGGCATACGGAGCTCCATCGCAGTCTTTAACACTGGTAGCATGCCGCGACAGCGTGGACGTGAACCGTATGTGCAGTTGACGGACTTTGAGCGAGGGCGTATAGTGGGCATGCGGGAGGCCGGGTGGACGTACCGCCGAATTGCTCAACACGTGGGGCGTGAGGTCTCCACAGTACATCGATGTTGTCGCCAGTGGTCGGCGGAAGGTGCACGTGCCCGTCGACCTGGGACCGGACCGCAGCGACGCACGGATGCACGCCAAGACCGTAGGATCCTACGCAGTGCCGTAGGGGACCGCACCGCCACTTACCAGCAAATTAGGGACACTGTTGCTCCTGGGGTATCGGCGAGGACCATTCGCAACCGTCTCCATGAAGCTGGGCTACGGTCCCGCACACCGTTAGGCCGTCTTCCGCTCACGCCCCAACATCGTGCAGCCCGCCTCCAGTGGTGTCGCGACAGGCGTGAATGGAGGGACGAATGGAGACGTGTCGTCTTCAGCGATGAGAGTCGCTTCTGCCTTGGTGCCAATGATGGTCGTATGCGTGTTTGGCGCCGTGCAGGTGAGCGCCACAATCAGGACTGCATACGACCGAGGCACACAGGGCCAACACCCGGCATCATGGTGTGGGGAGCAATCTCCTACACTGGCCGTACACCACTGGTGATTGTCGAGGGGACACTGAATCGTGCACGGTACATCCAAACCGTCATCGAACCCATCGTTCTACCATTCCTAGACCGGCAAGGGAACTTGCTGTTCCAACAGGACAATGCACGTCCGCATGTATCCCGTGCCACCCAACGTGCTCTAGAAGGTGTAAGTCAACTACCCTGGCCAGCAAGATCTCCGGATCTGTCCCCCATTGAGCATGTTTGGGACTGGATGAAGCGTCGTCTCACGCGGTCTGCACGTCCAGCACGAACGCTGGTCCAACTGAGGCGGCAGGTGGAAATGGCATGGCAAGCCGTTCCACAGGACTACATCCAGCATCTCTACGATCGTCTCCATGGGAGAATAGCAGCCTGCATTGCTGCGAAAGGTGGATATACACTGTACTAGTGCCGACATTGTGCATGCTCTGTTGCCTGTGTCTATGTGCCTGTGGTTCTGTCAGTGTGATCATGTGATGTATCTGACCCCAGGAATGTGTCAATAAAGTTTCCCCTTCCTGGGACAATGAATTCACGGTGTTCTTATTTCAATTTCCAGGAGTGTAGTTCTTCTGCAGGACGTATGGCGATGCCGGCGCGGCGTACCAGGATTACTCATGCGGCACTGTGCATTGAACTACAGACGGCACCTCGACAGCTGCTGTGTGTGCATGGCCCCCAACAGCAGGCTCGGCTCGGGCCGTACGGATGGACGACTGCGATGGGGCGAGACTGGCTTCTTGCGATGCCGGCGGCAAAGCTAGATTCAGAGCCAGCTTTGTCAATCCAGGTGCACTGTAATCCAAAAGCGTTGTTAATTCAACTGCGTCATCAATGTGCACACGTAACATGCTCATCACTGTTCTACTGTTCAGTTGCGTGTCGCATTTCACTCCCGAATCGAGAAAAATTAAAATCACTTTCACTCGGTTTAACAGTATATTCCCTGGAAATTAGCGCCATATGTGGGGCGGCGGGTGGGAATATTTCTATTGTTGCCATTCTCAGCACAGGCTCTCTAACTACAGTTTTGGCAACCAGAAAGTGCCGGCCGGTGTGGTCGTGCGGTTAAAGGCGCTTCAGTCTGGAACCGCGTGACCGCTCCGGTCGCAGGTTCGAATCCTGCCTCGGGCATGGATGTGTGTGTTGCTCTTAGCATAAGTTAGTTTAAGTAGTGTGTAAGTCAAGGGACCAATAGCCTCAGCAGTTTCGTCCCTTAGGTATACACACAAATTTCAATATTTTTTTTTGAAGACCTGTTAGATGACAATCAGTTTGGCTTTAGGAAAGGCAAGGGCAAGAGAGAGGCAATTCTGACGCTGCGGTCGATAATGGAAGTAAGACTGAAGGAAAATGAAGAAACGTTTATAGGATTTGTCGACCTGGAAAAAGCGTTCAACAATGTACAATGGTGCAAGATGTTCGAACTTCTGAGAAAAATACCGGTAAGCTGCAGGCTGAGACGATTAATGTAAAATATGTACAAGAACCAAGAGGGGATAATAAGGGTGGACGACCACCAACGAAATGTTCCGATTAAAAAGAGTGTAAGACAGAGATGTAGTCTTTCGCCACTATTGTTCAATCTGTACATCGAAGAAGCAATCATGCAAATAAAAGAAACGTTCAGGTGTGGAATTAAAATTCAAGGTGAAAGGGTATCAATGATACGATTCTCTGATGGCATTGCTATCCTGAGTGAACGTGAAGAAGAATTACATGATGTGCTGAATGGAATGAACCGTCTAATGAGTATAGAATATGGATAGAGAGTAAATCCAAGAAAGAAGAAAGTAATGAGAAGTAGCAGAAATTAGAACAACGAGAAACTGAACATCGGGACTGGTGGTCACGAAGTAGATGACGTTAAGGATTTCTGATACCTAGGCAGCAAAATAACCCATCACAGACGGAGCAATGAGGACATCAAAAGCAGACTACCACTGGCAAAAACGGCATTCCTGGTGAAGAGAAGTCTACTATCATCAGACATAGGCATTAATTTGAGGATGAAATTTCTGAGAATATAGGTTTGGTAGTGAAACATAAACTGTGGGAAAACCGGAACAGAAGAGAATCGAAGCATTTGAGATATGGTGCTGGAGAGGAATGTTGAAAATTAGGTGGACTGATAAGGTATGAATGAGGAGATTCAGCACAGAATCAGAGAAGATTGAAATATGTTGAAAATACTGAGGAGAAGAAGGACAGGATGACAGGACGTCTTATAAGACATCAGGGAATAACTTCCATAGTACTAGAGGGAGCTCTAGAGAGCAAAAACTGTAGAAGAAGACAGAGATAGGAGTACATCCAACAAATAATTGAGAACGTAAGTTGTAAGTGCTACTTTGAGATGAAGAGGTTGGCACAGGAGAGGAATTCGTAGCGGGCCGCATCAAACCAGTGGGAAGACTGATGACTCAAAAATAAATAAATAAATAAATAAAATAAAATAAAAAGATAGAATGAAGAGTTGATAGTGTGATTAGAATGCGGCGCAGACCCCACGAAGCCAGGGAGTTCAACAAGGCAGTGTGCAAGCTGGTGGTGGCTCTATAATGGTGTGGAATGAGTTCACATGGAATGGGTTGGGTCCTTGGATCCAACTGAAATGATCGTTGACTGGAAATGATTATCTTCCGCTGCTTGGAGATCATTTGCAGCCATTCGGAGACTTCATGTTTCCGAATATCAATGAAATTCTTATGGATGACGATGAGCCCTGTTAGAACATTCTGGACAGCGAGTGATTTTGCCACCCGGGTCACCCAACGTTAATCCCATCGAACATTGATAGTTCATGCACAACCTCCTGCACCGGGACCACTTTCGCAGTTATAAACGCATGCAGAGGTAGCACGGCTCAGTATTTTTGTAGCGGACTTCGAACGACGTCTTGTGCTCATGCCTCATCGAGCTGATGCGCTTCGCCGGGCAAAAGGTGGTTCAAATGGCTCTGAGCACTATGGGACTCAACTGCTGAGGTCATAAGTCCCCTAGAACTTAGAACTACTTAAACCTAACCAACCTAAGGACAACACACACATCCATGCCCGAGGCAGGATTCGAACCTGCGACCGTAGTGGTCGCGCGGTTCCAGACTGTAGCGCCAGAACCGCTCGGCCACCAGCGGCCGGCAGCAAAAGGTGGTCAGGCACTGTATTGGGATGTATCCCATGATTTTTGTCACACCAGTAAACTTGAGCTGCTTATCTAACACTATTCTAACACCCCAATATTCATAATTTCTTTTTCCATAAGCATAACAGACAATAATCAGTAACATTTATCTCCTCACGTTTTCCCTAACTCGTTGCATGTATCACAAGTACACCTAATCTGTTATTAGCAGCTCTCTTGTGGAACTTTACTACTTGCAGCAGTCTTGATATATCCCCTGCTGTTAGTCTTATTTTCTGCTCCCTTTCCCATTTCCATACGCATTTCTTTATTGCTTGATTAATAATTTGCCTCAGTCCTATCCTAGAGATACAAGTGGAGGAATAACCTAGATTGTTTTTAGATAGAAGGCAATTCGTCCTGGGGTTATAATGCAATTGCTGGTGTAACGTTAGATTTTCATTTTTTTTCTGATGATCCTTCAGAGTTTTGTACCCGGCAGCCGTAGCCAACATCGAAACGAAGTGATTAAGTTTTGAGTAACGTTTACTGCTTCTGTTAATGCTTAACTGACTAGTTCATAAACTATGATGCTAAAAGCAGAAATGCGTGCATCTGATGATGAACACTAAGGCCACCCACAGCATTGGAAATGAAGGTGCCTGGCGGCCCGTGGAATCCGCCACAAATACGCCAGGCTACACGATCCGAAAAATAACATATCCTTCTTTGAAAAAATAATAAATCTGACCGTTGAAGGAGCACTGTCCACGTATATGTACGAGTAGCAACGTCGGCATTATTGTAAAGGGATAAAAAACCACTTTTCCTTTTCTTGTTAAATGCAACTGAGAGTTACCTTTTACCTTTCGTCCAGATCAGACACATGTTCACAGAGTTCATTGGTCTTGCGATCAAGTATAGCGAGCAACAGGACATTTTCCTGTCTAAGTTGTGTGGAGAGCATCTAAAACGTTTAATTTTTAAAAAAGAGTTGAGTAGTTTTGGGATGAAAACAGCCAGGTCGTGCCTGAACGAGACAGAGAGATAGTAGGTATAAGAGGCACCCACCACATTTCGAAGAACGAAAGTACCGACCGTGTCGCCGGTGTGGACGTGCGGTTAAAGGCGCTTCAGTCTGGAACCGCGTGACCGCTACGGTCGCAGGTTCGAATCCTGCCTCGGGCATGGATGTGTGTGATGTCCTTAGGTTAGTTAGGTTTAATTAGTTCTAAGTTCTAGGCGACTGATGACCTCAGAAGTTGAGTCGCATAGTGCTCAGAGCCATTTTTGAACCGACCGTGTCATCGGGGTGATAACATAGAAGCTAATACCTTTCTGATGGAGGAAGAAAACCTCGATTACGAATTAGCCGGTCCTCGAGTTGATTGGTAGCCCATTCATGTAAAAAAACCCTGTTTACTTATCAGCCTAAAAAAAGAAAAACATCTCGATAGACTCATTGGATACAGCCCTCAGCAGCGACATAACCAAGACGGCCTTACAATACAAACCCAAAGAACAGAAGGTCAGAGGACTGGTAGTTAAAAGATGGAATTGAGACCAAAATAAACTGATAGACGTAATCAGAAAAAGGCGAAGAAGAAGAAGAAGAAGAAGAAGACGAAGAGGGATGAAAGTGGCGCCTTCGAAAATATGTTTTTAAATACTCATTTGAAGGGGACCGTCAGGTAACGATTGTAGGTAAAATGATAATCAGTTTTATTTAAACTTAAGAAGACAGAGTTCTATGTCACGGATGTAATCGATATTTGCAATAAATTACACTTAAAAAAACCAATCTAATATTACCACCGTAGTCGAAAATCCTAAAATATAAGTTATTACCAATTTATAACTCACATTTTGACCATTAATTAGCTTGAGCGCCGAAACAGTGTGATAATTAATTGTGGAAGCAGTGCGGCCTAAGAATGTCCGCAAACAAGACTAGTCTCCAAAGTTAAAGTATTATAGCAGCTTAAGTGCAGGGTGTTTCAAAAATGACCGGTATATTTGAAACGGCAATAAAAACTAAACGAGCAGCGATAGAAATACACCGTTTGTTGCAATATGCTTGGGATAACAGTACATTTTCAGGCAGACAAACTTTCGAAATTACAGTAGTTACAATTTTCAACAACAGATGGCGCTGCGGTCTGGGAAACTCTATAGTACGATATTTTCCACATATCCACCATGCGTAGCAATAATATGGCGTAGTCTCTGAATGAAATTACCCAAAACCTTTGACAACGTGTCTGGCGGAATGGCTTCACATGCAGATGAGATGTACTGCTTCAGCTGTTCAATTGTTTCTGGATTCTGGCGGTACACCTTGTCTTTCAAGTGTCCCCACAGAAAGAAGTCACAGGGGTTCATGTCTGGCGAATAGGGAGGCCAATCCACGCCGCCTCCTGTATGTTTCGGATAGCCCAAAGCAATCACACGATCATCGAAATATTCATTCAGGAAATTAAAGACGTCGGCCGTGCGATGTGGCCGGGCACCATCTTGCATAAACCACGAGGTGTTCGCAGTGTCGTCTAAGGCAGTTTGTACCGCCACAAATTCACGAAGAATGTCCAGATAGCGTGATGCAGTAATCGTTTCGGATCTGAAAAATGGGCCAATGATTTCTTTGGAAGAAATGGCGGCCCAGACCAGTACTTTTTGAGGATGCAGGGAAGATGGGACTGCAACATGGGGCTTTTCGGTTCCCCATATGCGCCAGTTCTGTTTATTGACGAAGCCGTCCAGGTAAAAATAAGCTTCGTCAGTAAACCAAATGCTGCCCACATGCATATCGCCGTCATCAATCCTGTGCACTATATCGTTAGCGAATGTCTCTCGTGCAGCAATGGTAGCGGCGCTGAGGGGTTTCCGCGTTTGAATTTTGTATGGATAGAGGTGTAAACTCTGGCGCATGAGACGATACGTGGACGTTGGCGTCATTTGGACCGCAGCTGCAACACGGCGAACGGAAACCCGAGGCCGCTGTTGGATCACCTGCTGCACTAGCTGGTTGCCTTACGCGGTCGCCCTACCTTTACAGCACGTTCATCCGTCACGTTCCCTGTCCGTTGAAATTTTTCAAACAGATCCTTTATTGTATCGCTTTTCGGTCCTTTGGTTACATTAAACCTCCGTTGAAAACTTCGTCTTGTTGCAACAACACTGTGTTCTAGGCGGTGGAATTCCAACACCAGAAAAATCCTCTGTTCTAAGGAATAAACCATGTTGTCTACAGCACACTTGCACGTTGTGAACAGCACACGCTTACAGCAGAAAGACGACGTACAGAATGGCGCACCCACAGACTGCGTTGTCTTCTATATCTTTCACATCACTTGCAGCGCCATCTGTTGTTGAAAATTGTAACTACTGTAATTTCGCAAGTTTGTCCGCCTGAAAACATACTGTTGTCCCAAGCATATTGCAACAAACGGTGTATTTCTATCGCTGCTCGTTTAGTTTTTATTGCCGTTTCAAATATACTGGTCATTTTTGAAACACCCTGAAATTTTGTAATACATAAACAGAAATTGTCAATCATATTTTGCGAAATTCTGGCAGATGCTTATTTTCAGGCTCTTGTTGTTTACGCGAATAAGGTTACAAAATACGGAAAGTGAAGTTTAGGATCGCTAGTTTAACATCCAGAACAAGAGCATGGAGACCAGTAATACTGTGGTCAGTCGACCCTTGCGACAGCTACAAAGAATATCAGAAAGCAAAATGGATAATAACCACCACTGAGATCCCTTCCGTTTATCCTTGTTTTTCGGAAAGTAATATTACGTGCATTAAACAGATTATGAGATTACATCCGTTAATTATAGTAAACCAACTGATGTCAGCCATCTCTGCATGTTGGGTAGTCTTTGTGTAAACGTTAGGTCGAAAACGGATAGACGGGTGTCCCATTCGACAAGTCCTGTTGTAGCGCCCACCCAGTCACCAATCTAAGAACATCGGACTATTCTGATATAATTCCTTACGTGCACTTCTGGCAACTAAAACTGAAACATCATGTAGGTAGCGAGTAACGTACGTCAAATTTGCACGAACTGCACTACGTGTTTCCATGTGCAGATGATCAACATTTCAAAGGAACCACACACAAAGTATTTAGCAGTAGAATCATCTACATGCTTTATGTGATGAACTACACTGAAGCGCCAGAAAAACTGGAATAGGCATGCGTATTCAAATACAGAGATATGTAAACAGACACCGGCAGAATAAGGCGCTGCAGTCGGAAACTCCTATATACAGGGTGTTTCAAAAATGACCGGTATATTTGAAACGGCAATAAAAACTAAACGAGCAGCGATAGAAATACACCGTTTGTTGCAATATGCATGGAACAACAGTACATTTTCAGGCGGACAAACTTTCGAAATTACAGTAGTTACAATTTTCAACAACAGATGGCGCTGCACGTGATGTGAAAGATATAGAAGACAACGCAGTCTGTGGGTGCGCCATTCTGTACGTCGTCTTTCTGCTGTAAGCGTGTGCTGTTCACAACGTGCAAGTGTGCTGTAGACAACATGGTTTATTCCTTAGAACAGAGGATTTTTCTGGTGTTGGAATTCCACTGCCTAGAATACAGTGTTGTTGCAACAAGACGAAGTTTTCAACGGAGGTTTAATGTAACCAAAGGACCGAAAAGCGATACAATAAAGGATCTGTTTGAAAAATTTCAACGGACTGGGAACGTGACGGATGAACGTGCTGGAAAGGTAGGGCGACCGCGTACGGCAACCACAGAGGGCAACGCGCAGCTAGTGCAGCAGGTGATCCAACAGCGGCCTCGGGTTTCCGTTCGCCGTGTTGCAGCTGCGGTCCAAATGACGCCAACGTCCACGTATCGTCTCATGCGCCAGAGTTTACACCTCTATCCATACAAAATTCAAACGCGGCAACCCCTCAGCGCCGCTACCATTGCTGCACGAGAGACATTCGCTAACGATATAGTGCACAGGATTGATGACGGGGATATGCATGTGGGCAGCATTTGGTTTACTGGCGAAGCTTATTTTTACCTGGACGGCTTCGTCAATAAACAGAACTGGCGCATATGGGGAACCGAAAAGCCCCATGTTGCAGTCCCATCGTCCCTGCATCCTCAAAAAGTACTGGTCTGGGCCGCCATGTCTTCCAAAGGAATCATTGGCCCATTTTTCAGATCCGAAACGATTACTGCATCACGCTATCTGGACATTCTTCGTGAATTTGTGGCGGTACAAACTGCCTTAGACGACACTGCGAACACCTCGTGGTTTATGCAAGATGGTGCCCGGCCACATCGCACGACCGACGTCTTTAATTTCCTGAATGAATATTTCGATGATCGTGTCATTGCTTTGGGCTATCCGAAACATACAGGAGGCGGCGTGGATTGGCCTCGCTATTCGCCAGACATGAACCCCTGTGACTTCTTTCTGTGGGGACACTTGAAAGACCAGGTGTACCGCCAGAATCCAGAAACAATTGAACAGCTGAAGCAGTACATCTCATCTGCATGTGAAGCCATTCCGCCAGACACGTTGTCAAAGGTTTCGGTTAATTTCATTCAGAGACTACGCCATATTATTGCTACGCATGGTGGATATGTGGAAAATATCGTACTATAGAGTTTCCCAGACCGCAGCGCCATCTGTTGTTGAAAATTGTAACTACTGTAATTTCGAAAGTTTGTCTGCCTGAAAATGTACTGTTGTCCCAAGCATGTTGCAACAAACGGTGTATTTCTATCGCTGCTCGTTTAGTTTTTATTGCCGTTTCAAGTATACCGGTTATTTTTGAAACACCCTGTAAGACAACAAGTGTCTGCTGCAGTTGTTAGATCGGTTACTGCTGCTACAATGGCAGGTTATCGAGATTTAAGTGAGTTTGAACGTTGTTTTATAGTCAGCGCACAAGCGATGGAACACAGCATCTCCGAGGCAGCGATGAAGTGGGGATTTTCCCGTACTACCATTTCACGAGTGTACCGTGAATATCAGGAATCCGGTAAAACATCAAGTCTCCGACATCGCTGCCACCTTAGAAAGATCCTGCAAGAACGGGACCAACGACGACTGAAGAGAATCGTTCAACGTGGCAGAACTGCAACCCTTCCACGAATAACTGCAGATTTCGATGCTGGGCCATCAACAAGTGTCAGTGAGCGAACCTTTCAACGAAACATCATCGATATGTGGTTTCGGAGCCGAAGGCCAACTCGTGTACGACACAAAGCTTTACGCCTCGCCTGGGCCTGTCAACACATACATTGGACTGTTGATGACTGGAAACATGTTGCCTGGTCGGAAGAGTCTTGTTTCAAATTGTATCGAGTTGATGGACGTGTAAGGATATAAAGACAGCCTGACGAACACATGGACCCTGTCAGGAGGGAACTGTTCGAGCTGGAGTAGGCTCTGTAATGGTGTGGGGCGTGTGCAGTTGGAGTGATGTGGGCTCCCTGAGACGACTCTGACATGTGACACGTACGTAAGCATCTGTCTGATCATCTGTATCGTTTCGTGTCCATTGAGCAGAACCGACACACTTGAGCAATTCCAGCAGGACAATGCGACACCCCACACACCCAGAATTGTTACAGAGTGGCTCCAGGAACACTCTCATGAATTTAAACACTTCCTCTGGCCACCAGACTCCCCAGACATGAATATATTTGAGCATATCTGGGATGCCTTGCAACGGGCCGTGCAGAAGAGATCTCCACCACCTCGCACTCTTACTGCAGGGTTTATGGTGGCGTTTCCCTCCAGCACTACTCGAGACACTAGTCGAGTCCATGCCACGTCGTTTTGCGGCACTTCTGCGTGCTGGCGGGGGCCCTACACGATATTAGGCAGGTGTACCAGTTCACTTGGCTCTTCAGTGTATTGCACAGTAGGTTCCTCATTTCTAGACCACATTTGAACGTCATACATGTTGTTTATGATGAAATCGCGGAGTATCAAGCCCGTGGTTTATCGATACGTGGTGATTCTGCTCACACTGATTGGCATACAACGGCTGTCACGCAAATATGAAACAAAAGGTTTCAGAAGGACCACACTCAACGCCTAGCAGTATCTCAGTAGCCTCACGCGACTAGCGCCTGAGAGGGCAGACACATATTGTTAGATCGGAAGTGAAGAACAGTGGGTAAAAGTAACACTTTCACCAAGCCAAAGGTGGTTTCAGAACAGCAGTTGTTTACTAGGCACAGTTTTCTTACCCCAACCTATGAGCTATTACACCTAGGTAGTAATAAGGAACCATACATATTAATCTGAACTCCCAACTAAAATGCAAATTTTCATTTTTCACATATTCAGATTACTGGTACAAGTGAAAGAACCTTCAAGTTAGACAACAGATTCTAGTACCGTTTGAGTATCAAATTTCGAACCACTGTATTTGTGGTCTGACACGCAAGCAACTATCCACAGAGCTACAACCGCGTTGTGGTAGGTTGTTACTTTGTGCTCGATATTTATATTACAAAATTAAATTAAATCATCAGTAACACAGAGATCATAACGAGGTACTGATGATTCATTATGGTCATATAATCATTGAAAGTACTCATGAGTGACTCCAGCTGTTGGCAATAGTAGAAGTGCGCCGTTGGAGAAAGAGCCTAGCAATAAAGTACAATTTCATGGCAGAGAGCAGGAAGCGGGAGTTCATTTTTTGCCTACGTGTGGGATTGGCGAGAAGTCAGTAGGGCATCCCCATGGCAACGTTCCAGAGACGAGGTCATGCTGCAGATTCACAGGATGTTCGTTATACTCCAGCAATCCGAGAACATGAAAGAAAGGGCGTCAAGTTAGTCTGCTATCTTTAGTCGCATAAAAGGGATTTCTGATCAGTTCCGGTGTTCAGTGTGGCTCTGACATTTAGGTTAAAACGAGGCAAGCATACAAACGAGGTCCTTTGACATAAAACACAAAAGATCTCAAGCGCCTTACGAGAGCGATATGCAACAGGGATTACTTTTCTCCCACTGAGGTTGTACTGACGTCGTGCCTTGTGTTGCTCCACGATTTGGTTTTCTTCCCTAAATCTTCGACTGGTTTGATCCTGTCTTGAATCTCTTCCTTTCTAATAACAATCTTTTCAGATACAAACAGTCACCAAAGACAAAAACCTTGGTAACGTGTTTTACGTCACTAAAACATCCCACTATAGTCTTTTTTGTGTGGGGGCCACCGCCAGCGTAAATTTCTTAAACTACATAAATTTCTTTAAAAGAGTCACTTCGTCTCTTCTGCTTTTAAATAACAGTTTCTGTTTTTGTTTAGCGCTTAGCTAATTTCGTCCCCTTAGCCTTCATCAAGCTACATCACAATACAAATTTCATTACAATATTTTGTATTGCACACATCAGTGCAGGGAAAAATCAGCTTGTAACGGCATCCCTAGAAACAGTTTCGCCCAACAAAAGTAGGTGCGGGAACAAAATATCGTAGATATTAAGCTCATATTTAAAATCGAAAAAAGTGCAGCCTTTTGCTAGTTTTGTCACTGTGCCAGCAGGCATAGCACGTTAAACTAAGTAGGCGCAACTACTGAAGTGGAAAGAAACAAAGTACTCAGCGCATTAAAACTAAACAGGGTGCATATGAAACAACTTATCGTTACAATCATATCGTCTAATAGAAATTTTCAAATGGCAGATTTCTTAAAAATTGGCGAAATCATATGCAATTAAGGTGATGATACTACACTCTTCGATCGTTGCGGTACCTAAAAAAGCAGTAAGAAATTCAGAGTGTTACACAGCTTGTACACGTAAGGAGACAACAGAGGAAAGTGAGGGCTGCCCTTGGCAGAAAAATGAAACTCACCCAAGGTAACGTAATCTTCTATCGTATGTATGGTATGTATGGTTTGTATTAAACAACTCCTCACGTTCGGTCCGTGGAATCGGTTAGTCAGTATTTGATGTGGTTTACCAAATACACTCCTGGAAATTGAAATAAGAACACCGTGAATTCATTGTCCCAGGAAGGGGAAACTTCATTGACACATTCCTGGGGTCAGATACATCACATGATCACACTGACAGAACCACAGGCACATAGACACAGGCAACAGAGCATGCACAATGTCGGCACTAGTACAGTGTATATCCACCTTTCGCAGCAATGCAGGCTGCTATTCTCCCGTGGAGACGATCGTAGAGATGCTGGATGTAGTCCTGTGGAACGGCTTGCCATGCCATTTCCACCTGGCGCCTCAGTTGGACCAGCGTTCGTGCTGGACGTGCAGACCGCGTGAGACGACGCTTCATCCAGTCCCAAACATGCTCAATGGGGGACAGATCCGGAGATTTTGCTGGCCAGGGTAGTTGACTTACACCTTCTAGAGCACGTTGGGTGGCACGGGATACATGCGGACGTGCATTGTCCTGTTGGAACAGCAAGTTCCCTTGCCGGTCTAGGAATGGTAGAACGATGGGTTCGATGACGGTTTGGATGTACCGTGCACTATTCAGTGTCCCCTCGACGATCACCAGTGGTGTACGGCCAGTGTAGGAGATCGCTCCCCACACCATGATGCCGGGTGTTGGCCCTGTGTGCCTCGGTCGTATGCAGTCCTGACTGTGGCGCTCACCTGCACGGTGCCAAACACGCATACGACCATCATTGGCACCAAGGCAGAAGCGACTCTCATCGCTGAAGACGACACGTCTCCATTCGTCCCTCCATTCACGCCTGTCGCGACACCACTGGAGGCGGGCTGCACGATGTTGGGGCGTGAGCGGAACACGGCCTAACGGTGTGCGGGACCGTAGCCCAGCTTCATGGAGACGGTTGCGAATGGTCCTCGCCGATATCCCAGGAGCAACAGTGTCCCTAATTTGCTGGGAAGTGGCGGTGCGGTCCCCTACGGCACTGCGTAGGATCCTACGGTCTCGGCGTGCATCCGTGCGTCGCAGCGGTCCGGTCCCAGGTCGACGGGCACGTGCACCTTCCGCCGACCACTGGCGACAACATCGATGTACTGTGGAGACCTCACGCCCCACGTGTTGAGCAATTCGGCGGTACGTCCACCCGGCTTCCCGCATGCCCACTATACGCCCTCGCTCAAAGTCCGTCAACTGCACATACGGTTCACGTCCACGCTGTCGCGGCATGCTACCAGTGTTAAAGACTGCGATGGAGCTCCGTATGCCACGGCAAACTGGCTGACACTGACGGCGGCGGTGCACAAATGCTGCGCAGCTAGCGCCATTCGACGGCCAACACCGCGGTTCCTGGTGTGTCCGCTGTGCCGTGCGTGTGATCATTGCTTGTACAGCCCTCTCGCAGTGTCCGGAGCAAGTATGGTGGGTCTGACACACCGGTGTCAATGTGTTCTTTTTTACATTTCCAGGAGTGTATATCCAGCGGTAACGTTAGGTGACTCACCCTGTATGTATGTATGTGTGTGTGTGTGTGTGTGTGTGTGTTTTGAAACGGGACCTAGAAACAACGGAGAGGCTTCGTCCCACGATAGCCCTCAGTGGTTCACAATCCCCCAACAGGCCACAGGAGTCCACCCACTCCACAACCACCCATCACCAATTGTGTGGTTCCACCCATAGTAGACCCCCCCCCCCCACCCTCTACGGGAACGTCGCATACCAGACGACAGTAACCCCAAATGTTGTGTGGTACATTAATTACGGTGTACGTGTACGTGGAGACAGTATTTGCGCGGCAATCGCCGCCATACTGTAACTGATGTGGAATGAGGGGAACCAGCCCACATTCACCGAGGCAGACGGATAACCGCCTTAAAAACCATCAAAAAGCTATCCGGCACACCGGACCTGGTCACTAATCCGCCGGGTGGATTCGTGCCGGAGACCGGCGCGCCTTCCTGCTTGGGAGCAGCGCGTTAGAACGCGCGGCTAGCTGGGCGGGCAATTTGGCTGTGCTTGGCGTCCACATAATTTTCCTATTGACTGCCTATGCCACAACTGGACGGTAAAAATCAGAAAAAACCATTTTATACTGTGCGAACACTTCTGTGTTTCCGTGCCTATTTTCTATGTGTAATTTGTAAATAAGATTTGTAACGACATGTAATTTTTAAAGATAGCATTATCTTTGTGTCTGCATTTGTACAGTATACACGGTTAACTTTTTGAAGTATTTTACTACTGTGACATTATAATGTATTATACGTGTGTGGCTTCTGTTAAGGTAACACTTCATGTAAGTGTTAAGCAATAAGTTGCTTCAGTTTTTTTCATAGTGATCTTATTCTTACATATTAAGTTTATTCTGTGTGTTGTTATTGTGGTCTTCAGTCCAGAGACTGGTTTTATGCAGCTCTCCATGCTACTCTATCCTGTGCAAGCTTCTTCATCTCCCAGTACTTACTTCAACTTACATCCTTCTGAATCTGCTTAGTGTATTCATCTCTTGGTCTCCCTCTACGATTTTTACCCTCCACGCAACCTTCCAGTATTAAAATGGTGATTCCTTGATGCCTCAGAACATGTTCTAGCAACTGATCCCTTCTTGCAATTCAAGTTGTGCCACAAATTTATCTTCTCCTCAATTCTATTCAGTACCTCTTCATTAGTTACGTGGTCTACCCATCTAATCGTCAGCGTTCCTTTGTACCTCCACATTTCGAAAGCTTCTATTCTTTTCCTATCTAAAAAATTTATCGTCCATGTTTCACTTCCGTACATGGCTACACTCCACACAAATACTTTCAGAAACGACTTTGTGTCATTTAAATCTATAGTCGATGTTAACAAATTTCTCTTCTTCAGAAACGCTTCCCTTGCTATTGCCAGTCTACATTTTATATCCTCTCTACTTCGACCATCATCACTTATTTTGCTCCCCAAATAGCAAAACTCATTTACTACTTGAAGTGTCTCATTTCCTAATCTAATTGCCTCAGCATCATCCGATTTAATTCGACTACATTCCATTACCATCGTTTTCCTTTTCTTCATGTTCATCTTATACCCTCCTTTCAAGACATTGTCCATTCCGTTCAACTGCTCTTCCAAGTCCTTTGCTGTCTCTGACAGAATTACAATGTCATCGGCGAACCTCAAAGTTTTTATTTCTTCTCCATGAATTTTAATTCCTACTCCGAATTTTTCTTTTGTTTCTTTTAATGCTTGCTCAATATACAGATTGAATAACATCGGGGAGAGGCTACAACCCCGTCTCACTCCCTCCCCAACCACTGCTTCCCTTTCATGCCCCTCGACTCTTATAACTGCAATCTGCATTCTGTACAAGTTGCAAATAGCCTTTCGCTCCCTGTATTTTACCCTGCCACATTCAGAATTTGAAAGAGAGCACTCTAGTCAACACTGTCAAAAGCTTTCTCTAAGTCTACAAATGCTAGAAACGTAGGTTTGCCTTTTTTTAATATATTTTCTAAGATAAGTCGTAGGGTCAGTATTGCCTCATGTGTTCCAACATTTCTGCGGAATCCAAACTGATCTTCTCTGAGGTCGGCTTCTATCAGTTTTTCCATTCATCTGTAAAGAATTCGTGTTAGTATTTTGCAGTCGTGAGTTATTAAACTGATAGCTTGGTAATTTTCACATCTGTCAACACCTGCTTTCTTTGGTATTGGAATTATTCTATTCTTCTTGAAGTCTGAGGGTATTTCGCCTGTCTCATACGTCTTGCTCACCAGATGGTAGAATTTTGAGAGGGCTGGCTCCCCCAAGGCTATCAGTAGTTCTAATGGAATGTTGTCTACTCCCAGGGCCTTGTTTCGACTTGGATCTTTCAGTGCTGTGTCAAACGCTTCACAGTATCATATCTCTCATTTCATCTTCATGCTCTTCCATTTCCATAATATTGTCCTCAAGTACATCGCCCTTGTGTAGACCCTCTATATACTCCTTCACCTTTCTGCTTTCCCTGCTTAGAACTGGGTTTCCATCTGAGCTATTGATATTCATACAAGTGGTTCCCTTTTCTCCAAAGATCTCCTTAATTTTCCTGTAGGCAGTATCTATCTTACCCATTGTAATATGTGCCTCTACACCCGTACATATGTCCTCTATCCATCCCTGCATAACCATTTGCACTTCCTTTTTTGAGACGTTTGTATCCCTTTATGCCTGCTTCATTTAATGCATTTTCATATTTTCTCCTTTCATCAATTAAATTCAATATTTCTTCCGTTACCCAAGCATTTCTACTAGCCTCGTCTTTTTACCTACTTGATCCTCTGCTGCCTTCACTATTTCATTTCTCAAAGCTAACCATTCTTCATCTACTGTATTTCTTTCCCCCATTCTTGTCAATCGTTCCCTAATGCTCTCCGGGAAACTCTCTACAACCTCTGGTTCTGTCAGTTCATCCTTCCCACCTCCGAAAGAGCGTCCTTTTGGCAGTTTCTTCAGTTGTATTCTACAGTTCTTAAGCAAAATATTGTGGTCAGAGTCCACATCTGGGCCTGGAAATGTCTTACAATTTAAAACCTGGTTCCTAAATCTCTGTCTTACCATTATATAATCTATCTGAAACCTTCCACTATCTCCAGGCCTCTTCCATGTATACAACCTTCTTTCATGATTCTTGAACTGAGTGTTAACTATGATTAAGTTATACTCTGTGCAAAATTCTACCAGGCAGCTTCCTCTTTCATTCCTTATCCCCATTCCATATTCACCTATTACGTTTCCTTCTCTTCCTTTCCTTACCAGCGAATTACAGTCACCCATGACTATTAAATTTTCGTGTCCCTTCACTATCTGAATAATTTCTTTTATCTCATTGTACATTTCATCAATCTCTTCGTCATCTGTGGAGCTTATACTACTGTGGTGGGCGTGGGCTTCGAGTCTATCTTGGTAAGAATAATGCGTTCACTATGCTGTTTGTTGTAGCTTACCTCTATTTGATTTTGTATTTATAACCCTGTACTCACCTGATCAGAAGTCTTGTTCGTCCTGCCACCGAACTTCACTAATTCCCACTATATCTAACTTTAACCTATCCATTTCCCTTTTTAAATTGTCTAAGCTACCTGCCCGAATAAGGGATCTGACATTCCACGCTCCGATCCGTAGAACGCCAGTTTTCTTTCTCCTGATAACGACGTCCTCCTGAGTAGTCTCCGCTCGGAGATCCGAATGGGGGACTATTTTTCCTCCGGAATATTTTA
This sequence comes from Schistocerca nitens, assembly GCF_023898315.1. Classification (NCBI taxonomy): domain Eukaryota; kingdom Metazoa; phylum Arthropoda; class Insecta; order Orthoptera; family Acrididae; genus Schistocerca; species Schistocerca nitens. The sequence continues at coordinate 48,211,565 of NC_064619.1, read as the reverse complement.
CCCAAGAGGACGCCATCATCATTTAACCATACAGTAAAGCAGCATTGCCTCGGGGAAAATTACGGCTGTAGTTCCCCCTAGCTTTCAGCCGTTCGCAGTATCAGCATAGCAAGACCGTTTTAGTTAATGTTACAAGGCCAGGTCAGTCAATCATCCAGACTGTCGCCCCTGGAACTACTAAAAATGCTGCTGCCCCTCTTCAGGAACCACACGTTTGTTTGGCCTCTCAACAGATACCTCTCCCTTGTAGTTGCACCTACGGTACGGCCATCTGCATCGCTGAGGCAGGCAAGCCTCCCCACCAACGGCAAAGTCCATGGTTCATGGGGGTTTATTCTCTGTATGACTGTTAATGCCATCTGGCGTCTCCGATGCTTTCTTCATCGTTACGTTTGCGTTACCGGTGCATAGACCGGCACTTCACACCATAGGTGTCAGAGTCTTTGTATCAATGATTTACGTACCCACGTTCCTGAGCTTTGCTTTCTATTTTATTCTAAATATGAGTAGAAATTGCTGTAGTATGGATGAAAATTTTTTATTATTAACATTTCTTATACGATTTCTTGTTCTCGTCAAATCTGTGTCCTGATGATGATATATCGAAACGCGTAACGGTGAAAATATTAATTTGTGGGGAAAAAATTTGCAAAATTGTATCCTGTTCTTAGGTAATGGTTCCGGACATGGATTCCCACCCTGTTTGTTCAAGATAACGTTTACAATATTGACATATATTTTTTTACACCCTCTAGATAAAAACCTTTGTTTTGTAATACTGTGTGGCTACGTTAAAAGGAAGTGTCTCATTCTTATCATATCGACAAGTCTACAGCACGTTACTTGCTCTGATAAAAAATTATGATCCAGAAACGTTAATGGTACTACAGTATTTTGCAATATCTAACAATGTACTCAATAAAAATTACGAAGAGTTTACCATAAAAACAAGACAGAATGTGTGGTGTCACCGCCCGACACCACACTTGCTAGGTGGTAGCTTAAATCGGCCGCGGTCCATTAGTACATGTCGGACTCGCGTGTCGCCACCGTCAGGATCGCAGACCGAGCGCCACCACAAGGCAGGTCTCGAGAGATGTACTAGCACTCGCCCCAGTTGTACGACGACGTTGCTAGCGACTACACTGACGAAGCCTTTCTCTCATTTGCCGAGAGACAGTTAGAATAGCCTTCAGCTCAGTTAATGGCTACGACCTAGCAAGGCGCCATTTGTACCATTGCATGTATTTCAAGATAGTCTCACTTGTCTCATCAAGATTGCTGTATACCAAAGGACGATATAAAAGTTAAGTGTTCTAGTAGCTACGTTCTTTTCTTTATCACATTCATTACGAATCCTGTTCCAGACTTCGCGCCAGTCGGCGTGTGTGTACGTATGCCTATCGGCTACCCGTCACTGTGGACTGGCTGCCTTGTCAGTCCACTACAGAATGAGCCAACGATTTTCTTGGGTGTAGAACATTTTTCGTTCCAAGTAACTCATGCACGGATTTGTGGCAACGTGTCAGCAGAATTCGAGACCTGACTGTTGTGAGGAATTTGAGTGCAACTGTTTACTGGTCACCAACTAAGACCTTACGCTGCTACAAATTTCATGAGAATCCTTCACCTCAGCATCAGTGGAAGCGCAACTCAATACAGAAATTGAGCTTCGGTGTGAGACAAAAGCAGCTGGTTCCCTGTGCAGGCTCATGGAAAACGAAGACTAATGCTTTGGTCAGTAGCCGAAACAAATTCAGATGTTGGTGGCCTGAAATGAGTCCTGCTGTAAATTTGACTACCACTTATGGCACCTATTTCATGAATACACAGCTTTAAAATATCAGTCACATGCCTATTATATGGGAAACGTCTTACTCATTGGCCACGACTTTGTCGTTTTCTACGAGAATTTTTACGGCTGAAGGACACACTGAAAGATCTAAACCTTGAATCACATTAATATGACACGAGGTTTGTTTCTTTGTAATGAAAATGTTTCGTTCTTTTTCTAATAAAGCATTGTATTCGCCACTATAATGGGTGATTCAGAAGACAAGAGGAAATACACACATAAAAAAAAACGTTTTGCATCACCTCGGTTCCGTGAGTTCCGGAACCTGCATAGAAAACTGGAATAGAGATCAAAATAAAAATCATTTCCGCCCTTTTTATTGCTCATGAAATCCACACACTGCATGTTGTACCACCATACAGCAAGACCTTTGGAGGTGGTGGTCCAGATTTCTGTACACACCGGTACCTATAACACCCAGTACGTCCTCTTGCATTGATACATGCCTGTATTCGTCGTGGCATCCTATCTACAAGTTCATCAAGGCACTATTGGTCCAGACTGTCCCACTCCTCAACGATGATTCGGCGTAGATCCCTCAGTGGTTGGTGGGTCACGTTGTCCATAAACATCCCTTTTCAATCTATCCCAGGCATGTGGATAGGGTTCATGTCTGGTAACATGCTGGCCGCTCTAGTTGACAATGTCATTATCCTGGAGGAAGTCATTCACAAAATGTGCACGATGGGGGCGCGAATTGTCGTCCATGAAGACGAATGCCTTGCCAGTATGCTGCCGATATGGTTGCACTATCGGTCGAAGTATGGCATTCACATATCGTACAGCCGTTACGGTGCCTTCCATGACCACCAGCGGCGTACGTCGGCCGCACATAATGCCACCCCAAAACATCAGGGAACCTCCATCTTGCTGCACTCGCTGGACAGTGTGTCTAAGGCGTTCAGCCTGACCAGGTTGCCTCCAAACACGTCTCCGACATTGTCTGGTTGAAGGCATATGTGACATTCAAAGGTGAAGAGAACGTATGTCAATCCTGAGCGGTCCATTCGGCATGATTTTGGGACCATCTGTACTGCGCTGCGTGGTGTCGTGGTTGCAAAGATGGACCTCGCCATGGGCGTCGGGAGTGAAGTTGCGCTTCATGCAGCCTATTGCGCACAGTTTGAGTCGTAACAAGACGGCCTGTGACTTTACGAAAAGCATTATTCAACACGTTGGTGTTGCTGCCAGGGTTCCTCCGAGCCATAATCAGTAGGTAGCGGTCATCGACTGCACCCTTGGACTGTCTGTGTGAGTCATGTCATCGACAGTTCCTGTCTCTCTGTATCTGCTCCAAGTCCGAACAACATTGCTTCGGTTCACTCCGACGCCTGGATACTTCCCTTGTTGAGAGCCCTTCCTGGCGTGAAGTAACAATGCGGACGCGATCGAATCCCGGTAATGACCGTCTACGCATGGTTGAGCTGCAGACAACACGAGCCGTGTACCTCCTTCATGGTGGAATGACGGGAACTCATCAGCTGTCGAATCCCTTCTGTGTAATAGGCTCTGCTCGTGGATGGTTGTTTACATCCTTGGGCGGGTTTAGTGACATCTCTGAACAGTCAGAGGGACTGTGTATGTGATTCAGTATCCATAGTCAACGATTATCTTTAGGAGTTCTGGGAACTGCGGTGATGGAAAACTGCCGCCGCGAGGTAACCGCGCGGTCTTGGGTGCCTTGTCACGGTCCGCGCTGCTCCCCCCATCGAAGGTTCTAGTCCGCCCTCGGGTATGGGTGCTTGTGTTGTCCGCAGCGTAAGTTGAAGTTAGATTAAGTAGTGCGTAAGTTTAGGAACCGATGACCTCAGCAGTTTGGTCCCGTGGTACCTTACCACAAATTTGAAAATTGATGCAAAACTTTTTTGATGTGTGTATTTTAAACGGAGTTAGTATAGACTAATTCGAATAAAACATTCCGTGTAACATGTGTCCAATATTTATTGATTACAGAGATATAGCTGGTTACAGAGATAAGAGATAAGTTTTCAATTTCGCCTGTTGGTACTCCAGTTGCTGCAGGTTTACATATCGACTGTTATTTTTGTTTTGAAGGTAAAATTGTGAAGTTGTGCTTAAGTTTACATAACTGAATTTTTCAGCTGTTTTTACGATACTGATTTGTTGACCTATTCTACTCTATCGTTTAAGTAAAGAACACCTACTTCCGAGGGGGTGTTGAAAAGTAACGCCTCTGAATTTTTATGCGGAAACTCTTACAGTTTTTTAAAGAAAACAAACGTTATTAACATTATGCATATTTATTCTTCATTTCTGCATATTTTCAGCCCTCTGCCTACGGAAGGCTTCAAATTGCAGCGTGTAATACGGCGGCGTGTAAAGTAACTACGTCGGTGCGTGAGAAACAGGGTGCTGTTATTGAGTTTAGAATTCGTGGAGTTCGTCCACACATGGGCAACCCTCTCCTTTAGCATGAAAACGCTAGACCAAACACGAACGGTATGACATCTGCAACAATCCGATGAACTGTGTTCATTCTCGTCGATCATCCTCCATATTAGTCCCGACGTAGCCCCATGAAATTTTCATTTGTTTGCAGAACTTAAGCAAGATCTTCGAGGACTTCACTTTGATAGTGATGAAGCGGTGCAAGGAGGGGTAAGATTTTAACTCTGTCATAGAAGTCAAACATTCTACAGTGACGATATCAAAAAACTAGTCTCCCGTTGGGAGAAATGTGTTTGTCGCCAGGGTGGCTACCTTGAGCAATAAATATCTAGTCGTGAAGAGTAATGACGTAAAATACACTCCTGGAAATGGAAAAAAGAACACATTGACACCGGTGTGTCAGACCCACCATACTTGCTCCGGACACTGCGAGAGGGCTGTACAAGCAATGATCACACGCACGGCACAGCGGACACACCAGGAACCGCGGTGTTGGCCGTCGAATGGCGCTAGCTGCGCAGCATTTGTGCACCGCCGCCGTCAGTGTCAGCCAGTTTGCCGTGGCATACGGAGCTCCATCGCAGTCTTTAACACTGGTAGCATGCCGCGACAGCGTGGACGTGAACCGTATGTGCAGTTGACGGACTTTGAGCGAGGGCGTATAGTGGGCATGCGGGAGGCCGGGTGGACGTACCGCCGAATTGCTCAACACGTGGGGCGTGAGGTCTCCACAGTACATCGATGTTGTCGCCAGTGGTCGGCGGAAGGTGCACGTGCCCGTCGACCTGGGACCGGACCGCAGCGACGCACGGATGCACGCCAAGACCGTAGGATCGACGCAGTGCCGTAGGGGACCGCACCGCCACTTCCCAGCAAATTAGGGACACTGTTGCTCCTGGGGTACCGGCGAGGACCATTCGCAACCGTCTCCATGAAGCTGGGCTACGGTCCCGCACACCGTTAGGCCGTCTTCCGCTCACGCCCCAACATCGTGCAGCCCGCCTCCAGTGGTGTCGCGACAGGCGTGAATGGAGGGACGAATGGAGACGTGTCGTCTTCAGCGATGAGAGTCGCTTCTGCCTTGGTGCCAATGATGGTCGTATGCGTGTTTGGCGCCTTGCAGGTGAGCGCCACAATCAGGACTGCATACGACCGAGGCACACAGGGCCAACACCCGGCATCATGGTGTGGGGAGCGATCTCCTACACTGGCCGTACACCACTGGTGATCGTCGAGGGGACACTGAATAGTGCACGGTACATCCAAACCGTCATCGAACCCATCGTTCTACCATTCCTAGACCGGCAAGGGAACTTGCTGTTCCACCAGGACAATGCACGTCCGCATGTATCCCGTGCCGCCCAACGTGCTCTAGAAGGTGTAAGTCAACTACCCTGGCCAGCAAGATCTCCGGATCTGTCCCCCATTGAGCATGTTTGGGACTGGATGAAGCGTCGTCTCACGCGGTCTGCACGTCCAGCACGAACGCTGGTCCAACTGAGGCGCCAGGTGGAAATGGCATGGCAAGCCGTTCCACAGGACTACATCCAGCATCTCTACGATCGTCTCCATGGGAGAATAGCAGCCTGCATTGCTGCGAAAGGTGGATACACCGTACTAGTGCCGACATCGTGCATGCTCTGTTACCTGTGTCTATGTGCCTGTGGTTCTGTCAGTGTGATCATGTGATGTATCTGACCCCAGGAATGTGTCAATAAAGTTTCCCCTTCCTGGGACAATGAATTCACGGTGTTCTTATTTCAATTTCCAGGAGTGTATTAATTACGTATATTTTATCTAAAAACCTTTAAGAGTTTTCACATAAAGATTTCGGAGGCACTACTTTTCAGCACGCCATCGTACAAGTGCTTAGTATGCCGATACCATATTGTTGTAACGGTTTTGTAACGAAAACACTGCCGCTGCTTGTAGGCAGCACATGTTTCACTAAGCCTCGAGAGACTGCTCGGTGTCCATTATCGTAGTTCATCTGGATGTTCAAATGAATATAATGCAGATGAAGTAGAAGACGTTATTCAGCTGGAAAATTGCAGTGCTTCAAGAACCACACACAGAATTTCTACACGTAATGGTGTTGCACGTACGACAGTATACTGGACGTTGGGTGTGCACAGCGTCCATCCTTACCGTTGCCAGACGAGAAGAAGATAGACGACTGGATTTTCCCTGTTGGCTAACTGTAACTCGACGAATGATCCAGCTAATTAACGATATCAGTTAAAATGGCAACTAACATCTCTTGTCCGACAAAAACCCACATGCCTATGTGGAAAACACGTGACCGCTGATACTGGAGTGTTGTGAGCATCTTTGTAACGCTCTCGGGTCACCTAAAGGATCCCATGACTAAACTTGGTGCCCTTCATCGAATCTTCTCTATCTCTTCTGTAGATCCTAATCGGTAAGCTTCCCAAACAGATGAACGATGTTCAAGGTTTGGTCGAAAAAATATTTTGTAAAACACTTCTTTTGTGCATGAATCATATTTAATGAAAAGCCGCTTCAGTTGTAATGGGTACTATGTTATGTCCACGACTGGTATCGTCCTTTTCAGTCACACCATTTTCGAGTGGCTCTGGAAGTGCCATTGATAACGCGTAATGAGATTGATATACAGTGTGGTCTGAAACAATCTGAAAACGTTTTATGCATGTTCCAGGGGATATTGTACTCAGAAACAATTGTTACGAAAAAACCGACACGTTGCGGTGTTTCTGAGTTATTTAGCATAGAAGCTGCCCGATGAGGTCGTTGCGTGTGCGAAATCGAACACTTCCACGCGCTAATATGCGGTAATGCACAGACATCTCTGGGTGCGTACGTTGCAGTTTGTTCAAATGGCCATTACCCACTAAATTGTGCATTTTTCGGAAGTCATAAATTTAAGCTAGATGAGCAAAAGCTGTCTGTGGAAGGTTACTTGAATCTGCAAGCGTGACGACATGATTGGCTGACTTCAGTGCTAAATATCTCGGGAACAGCGTAACGTATAGAATTTGTTTCCGTAACGATTACTTCTTGGCACAACCCCTCGTGCGACACTCTTACAAGTTTTTTTCAGACTGTTTATGACCACCCTGTATGATTTTCTCCATAGCATGAGAAGAAAAAACGAATCATACTTATGTACGGTACAACTACAGAAAGAGTGTATTGCTTACATTGTACTGCTGAGAAGCAACGTCAAACAGTAAAATTCAGATGAATTTCAATGTTATCTGCCCAAAAATATCACAAGAAAATCAGTTCGTCATTGTCATAAAAACTGTGCAGTTCGATACATTAAAAGTGTCAGCACGTTGTAACTTAAAAGGAGTCATATTATGACATTTTTGCAATTTCATATTTCATCTCAGCGGAGTGTATTTGGGGGGGGGGGGGGGGCGCTTGTTTGGGGGAAGAGACCAAACATCGAGGTTCAAATTCAAATGGCTCTGAGCACTATGGGACTTAACATCTGAGCTCATTAGTCCCCTAGACTTACAACTACTCTAAACCTAACTAACCTAAGGACGTCACACACATCCATGCCCGAGGCAGTATTCGCGCCTGCGACCGTAGCAGCAGCGCGGTTTCGGACTGAAGCGCCTAGAACCCCTGGGCCACAACCGCCGGCAAACAGCGAGGTCATCGGTCTCATCGGATATGGGAAGGAGGGGGAAGTAAGTTGGCCGTGCCTTTTCAAAGGAACCATCCCGGCGTTTGCCTGGAGCGGTTTAGGGAAATCACGGAAAACCTAAATCAGGCTGGCTGGACGCGGTATTAAACCGTCGACCCTCGAATGCGAGTCCAGTGTCCTAACCACTGCGGGAGTGTAAGGCTACGTCCTTCACAACTAAGTTAATACAAGATGGTCACACGAAAACAACCTCGTAATTAATCATACAATGAAGGAATATTTTTTTAGAAATACACTGTGTGATCATAAGTATCCGAACACTCCGAAAAAACATACGTTTTTCATACTAGGCGCATTGTGCTGCCACCTACTGCCAAGGACTATACGTCGGCGACCTCACTAGTCATTACACATCGTGACAGAGCAGAATGGGGCTCTCAGCGGAACCCACGGACTTCGAACGTGGTCAGGTTATTGGGTGAGTCATACGTCTGTAGGCGATTTTTCCACATTTCTAAACATCCCTCGACCCTTGTTTCTGATGTGACTGTGAAGTGGAAACGTGAAAGGACTCGTACAGGCCGACCTCGTCTGAGAGAGATCTCCGACAGTTCAAGAGGGTGGTTATGTGTAATAGCCAGACATCTATCGAGACCACCACACAGGAATTCCAAACTGCGTCAGGATCCACTACAGTTAGGTGGGAGGTGAGAAAACTTGGATTTCATGGTCGAGCGGCTGCTCATAAGCCACACATCACGCCAGTAAATGCCAAATGACGCCTCGTTTGGTGCAAGGAGCGTATAAATTGAACGACTGAACAGTAGGAAAACGTCGTGTGGAGTGATCGGTATACGATGTGGCGATCCGATTGCAAGGTGTGGGTAAGGCGAATGCATGGTGAACGTCATCTGCCAGCGTGTGTAGTGCCAACAGTAAAATTCGGAGGTGGTGGTGTTATAGGGTGGTCGATGGAGCTTGCACACCTTGTTGTTTTGGGTGGCACAATCACAGCACAGGACTACACTGATGCTTTTAAGCACATTCTTGCTTCCCACTGCTGAAGAGCAATTCTGGGATGGCGATTGCATCTTTCAACACGATCGAGCACCTATTTCTAAAGCACGGCCTATGGCGGAGTGGTTACACGGCAGTAACATCTCTGTGATGGACTGGCCTGCACAGAGTCCTGACCCGAATCCTATAGAACACATTTGGGATGTTTTGGAACGCCGACTTCGTGCCAGACCTCACCCAACGACATCGATACCTCTCCTCAGTGCAGCATTCCGTGAAGAATAGGCTGCCATTCCCCAAGAATCCTTCCAGCACCTGACTGAACGTATGCCTGCGAGAGTGGAAGCTGTCATCAAGGTTAAGGGTGGGCCAACACCGTACTGAATTCCAGCATTACCGATAGTGGTCGCCACGAACTTGTAAGTCATTTTCATATACACTAAGAAACACCCATTTTTTGGACATTTGTTGCGACGTTATTGGCAACTTCCTTTGAAGGAACACCAGAATGTCTAGATGTGCTTAAATTTGTAAACATGCTCTTGTAAATATCCCACGTTGCATCCAAGACTCACCAGCGCCCTCTCAGTATCTAGTCCGCCGCTCATGTTAGAGGACGTAATTTTACATTCGACTGGGACGCACAGTCCTCTAGGACTATTTTTATTAAGCCTAAAAAATTACTTTTGTTTTTTTAGCAGTAAAGTACGCAATTTGAAATTACGAAAAATGACAGAATATAGCTCATTTTACGCTAAAGAATTGTAATATTCGTAATGTATCGAACTGCACAGTTTTTATGATCGACGCGCCAAATTTTTAGGAGATATGTTCGGACACATGACATTTAAATCCGCCTGAATATGATACCTGGAATCTGCATTAAGTAGTCTGGCTCGAATATTATGTTGAATAACTAACTTTCACTGAACATACTTGTCATTCGTAGCTGACGATTAAACTGGGGCAGGAGTCCCAATTTCGTCAATGACGAAATCTGCTGCAGTTGCAAAAATCATTTTTTATAAAAAGGAAAGCACTACCCAGCAACTGGACATATGTTCCATTTTCAGGAACATATTGAAATGTGAGTCCTCAAAGGATGCATAACTAAGGTTACAACTCTAATCTCACTGAAGCATCCTTTTTGTACTCAATTTTGAATATGCACCTGAAGATAAGGACATATGTCCCGAAACCAGGTAGTGCCCAATGTAAGTCCCTACTTCCCTCGCAAATGCACTTTACTTTTCCAGAACCCTCCTTACAAATCCAAGCCTTAAATTTACCCTCCCCTTCCCCCTCACCCCAACTAATAAGATTATCAGTTGGGCAGATTTTTAATTTTTCCTGTAAATATTTGAATGATGTGATGTGTTCCAAAATCTTCTTTTGATGACAGATTTCTGACACCGAATTTTCCACCTTCTCCGTTGTTGGTCAGACCCGCTGTAGCTCTTTGATACCGAAAATTTTCCCATACCCCACACAATGCAACGTGAAGCTCTAAGCGCAAACAGTAACAAAGTGCCGGGACAAAGAGCACACTCCTATTAATGCCAATATGAATGTAAAATACGTGGCACTATAAATGTGAAATGAAAGAAATTGTGTTAGGAAGACAGAGCATTTAATGCGAGACAATAAACCTGCTGCCGAACGGGAGCAGTAAAACACGGATTAGGAGGGCAAAGGACCGAATTAGTTCGCCACGGCGCGAGTTGCGCGGGTAGCCGAGTCTGCCGGGGGCGCTTAGTACGCCGGCGGCGGGGCGACGGCAGCGCCGCTGCACGGCGCGGTGGTCGCGGGCACTAGGGCGGCCGGCGCCGTCTGCGGCCGTCACTCGCGCTGCGGCAGTTGACGCGGGCAGCCAGCCAGGCAGCTGAGGCGAGCGACGCGGCACCCACCCGGCAGCAGACCTTTCTGCCCCTGACGCGAGTCTCTGAGCGGCGCGCGCGCGAAAGGTGAGCGGCGGCGACGCTCCGCGATGTGTCAGGCTCCCTGAAGCGGGCTGCAAAACACTTTCAAATACTATTATTATCCTCCTTAAAAATTCCTTTACAAGATTCATTAAAAAATTACATTCGATAAAGAAAACAGTAATAATTGATTTTTTTCTTAATTTCGATAGCTGATTTATAATCGTGTTTGCGAAATAAATATTTTTTTTTCTTTCTGGATCCACCTGTTTTGTGTAATACTAAGCCTTTTTCCTTCTATTTGTCAAGCAGACACCAAATAATTCATTTCTGAGAACATGCAGACCTTTAAACTATATTCTAAAAGTACGTATTAAATTTCAGGAGGAACTCAGTACATTTGCCTTCATTTGCTTTATTTTCTTTGTTAAATTTTTTCTTTTTAGTCTGACATGACGTACCGTTTCCTTCAGATACACTTTTAAGACTTAGTTTATGCCAAGTACTGGAGACCATAGTGTAGTCATGAAGAAAGGTATGAACCTGTATGAGACGTACATAATTCCCACGCAGTTTTTTGGGATTATGTCTTTCCTCGATATGTTACACGCTGTTTTCATAAACTTTTTGTGTTTGCATCACCTCACTGACTTACCGGTATCGATGACATCCACCAGCAAATAATTGCTTTCAGTATGCATCTATATATCTGTTCGTGACTGGGCGTTGACCGCAGTACCATTGTCACAGTGCTGTGCTATGAAAAAGGATCTAGGAAAACAGTTTTCGTGAACATTGCACGCAGCATACTAGAGGAAAATCTTATAACGATACAAATATAACTAAAAGTTGGCTCCTACGTATACAAATGCTAACTTACCCACAAAAATATTTGTCTTGGGACAAAGAATGTGATTATTTCATCCTTAACTTGTAAGTTACGTACTGACAGTTCTTATAAAAAGTTTAATAAAATGACACTAAACAAATTGAATCATAAACAATCTACAAGTAGAAACGAAAGTGTGTCTAGAAGATGTAAATGTTGTAATTCATGATAACTGTATTTAGGATGTATAAGAGTTAAGTAATTAAATAGTACGATGCTAATTAACTACGGCCTCGTCAAACTGGAGCGCAAATAATGTACATTCTGCGATTATCAATCTGTTGTCTGGTTTATTTGGTAAGGTAGGGTTGGAACCGTTTAGAAAACAATTTCTGGATGAAGTAGTAATTCCAATTCGTTAATATGACAATGTACCCAAGACTGAGAATTCATTTCCTTGTTCTTCTGCACGTTCAGAGATTATCATCATGATAAATCAGATAATTCCATTGATTGATATTCTTGGAAATGCATAGAAATACGACTATAAAAAAGTTAAACCAATTTATAAGTAATCAATCTGTCTCTTGTAACTGTTATTTATGTACCACAAAGCCGGCCGCAGTGGCAGAGCTGTTCTAGGCGCTTGTCTGGAACCGCGCGACCGCTATGGTCGCAGGTTCGAATCCTGGCTCGGGCATGGATGTGTGTAATGTCCTTAGGTTAGTTAGGTTTAAGTAGGTACATAAGTTCTAGGGGACTGATGACCTCAGATGTTATGTCCCATAGTGCTCAGAGCCATTTGAACCATTTTTATTTGTACCACGAAGATTGCCGCGCTATATTTTTTCCCCATTAATTCTCTATGGCCATAAATCGCGTGAACGAAACATAACTGTACAGGTGCAGTTTTTAAATGAAATTATATTATTTTTATGAATTAAATATTTTAAGATTGTGGGATTTTGACGTATCACTTAGATCTGTAAATATTTCTACGTACGAAAGACTGTTCCGCAAAATGTCTGGAAGAGTTAGAAAAGCTGTCATTACGTCATCAATGCTACATTTGTGTCTCGTACACTATAATAGAGTGTAGCCAGTAGTATTACAGATTTTAAATATTGGCTTCCTGCTACACTAAATCTACCTTATACGAGAAATTCCGCTCTGTGGTCTGATATTAAGTTTATATCTGGATACTGAGATCATTTACGGAGCGAGGTGGCGCAGTAGTGAAGATACTGAGGACGAATTCCAGGAGAACTTGGTTCACATACCTGTCACGTCAACCGGTCTGTATCTCACCCTGCTTGCGTTAAAATTACAACACCAGAAACGAAGGAAAGTAATGAAAATTTTCTTGTTATGGGTATAGAGTACAGAAGAGGGAGTACGTGATTAAAACTTTAAGTGATTTTCGGATGTGCAGGGTGCGAAGTTTAGTAAACACAGCTTCCACTTCTTGAGCCAAAAATGGCTCTAAGCCTCCAAGGCAATGAATGCAAATTAGCTTCAATAACGAGGGTACATAATTCGATGCTTCTTCGTTTCATCGCATCTAATAGCTGGCGAGTGACGACGTCCCGATCTCTCGGCTACCCATTACCTGATCCTTTCAGTGGGTGAGAGATCTGGAGAAAATGTCCCAATCATCGACTATGCGAATGAGGCGCGATTTGTTATGTACGCAACGACACCCCGTATCATTAAGTGAGGTACTGGGCCCCTATGACGGTGGCAGAAAAAATACGGCATAGTTCGTGCTCCTAGAACGATCTACACACGGTTGCGTGCATCATGACGCTGTGCCCTTAACTGGGACGTCTCAAACGACGGCGCGGTACGTGTTTACTGTCAAGTGACGGCGCGGCGCGTCTCTACCTGCTGCCGCAGCTCCTTGTCCAGTGGCTAGCGTTGCTGCCTCTGAATCACTGAGTTCCGGGTTCGATTCCCTGCCAGACCGTGGATTTTCTCCGCCCTTGGACTGGGTGTTTGTGTTTTTCTCATCATTTCATCATCATTCGTGAAAGTGGCGAGATTGGACTGTGTAAGGAATTTGTACGGGCGCTGATGACCGCGCAGTTGAGCGCCCCACAAACCAAACTTCATCATCATCATCTACCTGCTGCCGCAACTACAGGGTGTTTAAAAAATGACCAGTATATTTGAAACGGCAATAACAAATAAACGAGCAGCGATAGAAATACACCGTTTGTTGCAATATGCTTGGGACAACAGTACATTTTCAGGCAGACAAACTTTCGAAATTACAGTAGTTACAATTTTCAACAACAGATGGCGCTGCGGTCTGGGAAACTCTATAGTACGATATTTTCCACATATCCACCATGCGTAGCAATAATATGGCGTAGTCTCTGAATGAAATTACCCGAAACCTTTGACAACGTGTCTGGCGGAATGGCTTCACATGCAGATGAGATGTACTGCTTCAGCTGTTCAATTGTTTCTGGATTCTGGCGGTACACCTGGTCTTTCAAGTGTCCCCACAGAAAGAAGTCACAGGGGTTCATGTCTGGCGAATAGGGAGGCCAATCCACGCCGCCTCCTGTATGTTTCGGATAGCCCAAAGCAATGGCACGATCATCGAAATATTCATTCAGGAAATTAAAGACGTCGGCCGTGCGATGTGGCCGGGCACCATCTTGCATCAACCACGAGGTGTTCGCAGTGTCGTCTAAGGCAGCTTGTACCGCCACAAATTCACGAAGAATGTCCAGATAGCGTGATGCAGTAATCGTTTCGGATCTGAAAAATGGGCCAATGATTCCTTTGGAAGGAATGGCGGCCCAGACCAGTACTTTTTGAGGATGCAGGGACGATGGGACTGCAACATGGGGCTTTTCGGTTCCCCATATGCGCCAGTTCTGTTTATTGACGAAGCCGTCCAGGTAAAAATAAGCTTCGTCAGTAAACCAAATGCTGCCCACATGCATATCGCCGTCATCAATCCTGTGCACTATATCGTTAGCGAATGTCTCTCGTGCAGCAATGGTAGCGGCGCTGAGGGGTTGCCGCGTTTGAATTTTGTATGGATAGAGGTGTAAACTCTGGCGCATGAGACGATACGTGGACGTTGGCGTCATTTGGACCGCAGCTGCAACACGGCGAACGGAAACCCGAGGCCGCTGTTGGATCACCTGCTGCACTAGCTGCGCGTTGCCCTCTGTGGTTGCCGTACGCGGTCGCCCTACCTTTCCAGCACGTTCATCCGTCACGTTCCCAGTCCGTTGAAATTTTTCAAACAGATCCTTTATTGTATCGCTTTTCGGTCCTTTGGTTACATTAAACCTCCGTTGAAAACTTCGTCTTATTGCAACAACACTGTATTCTAGGCAGTGGAATTCCAACACCAGAAAAATCCTCTGTTCTAAGGAATAAACCATGTTGTCTACAGCACACTTGCACGTTGTGAACAGCACACGCTTACAGCAGAAAGACGACGTACAGAATGGCGCACCCACAGACTGCGTTGTCTTCTATATCTTTCACATCACGTGCAGCGCCATCTGTTGTTGAAAATTGTAACTACTGTAATTTCGAAAGTTTGTCCGCCTGAAAATGTACTGTTGTCCCAAGCATATTGCAACAAACAGTGTATTTCTATCGCTGCTCGTTTAGTTTTTATTGCCGTTTCAAATATACCGTTCATTTTTGAAACACCCTGTATGATCGCCGTGCTGAGAGTCCGTGGCGCTGCAGACATCGGCCACTCTCGACGCAGATGTTTTTCTTGCTGCAAAAAAGTCAGTTCAATGACTCAAGTTGCTGACGTGACTGTACGATTCAATATTCGCGTGGCATTCGTGGGATAAAGGGTTTAGGAGACAATCTGAACAGCCATCTTTGATTATTTGCAGAGATTGCTGTCATTCACCGTCTGGTCATGTCACCAGAAGATCAAAACCAATCGCATTCTGATTTAGACGAAACATAAGTATAGTGCGAAAGTAGTCGTTCACCCTAAATAATGAAAAGTGTGAGGTCATCTGCATGAGTACTGAAAAGAATCCGTTCAAGTTCGGCTACATGTTAAATCACACAAGACTGGCAGTTCAACAAAATTCCTATGGATAGCAGTTACGAACAACTTAAATTTTTTCAAATCACGTAGATAATGTTGAGTGGAGGTGAATCAAAGACTGTTTTTTATTGGCAGAACGCTTAACTGAGATGAACATCGGTTTTGTACTGGCTCACTGCAACTGATACGCAAATTGTCTCGTTGCATAATTTCCCTTCACAGACAATTTTTCTAGAGCTCTCACAACCTCTGCGAAACGTTGAGAAGATAGTGCGATGGATTTATTTTTTCAGACCATCTCGTCTCAGACATTTGTGACAACCTCGGAGGGTATTTACGACATGTAATCAAATGGTTCAAATGGCTCTGAGCACTATGGGACTTAACATCTGAGGTCATCAGTCTCCTAGACTTAGAACTACTTAATCCTAACTAAACTAAGGACATCACACACATCCATGCCCGAGGCAGGGTTCGAACCTGTGACCGTAGCTGTCGCGCGGTTTCAGACTGAAGTGCCTAGAACCGCTCGGCCACAACGGCCGGCTGATCTGTAATCGACTATAAAATAATGGTTTTAGTGTCTTTTATACTGGCAACATATTTCTAATTTACGGCACTGCATTTGCATCGTTAACCACAAGGTTGAATTTATGGCTTGAGCAGTGATGTACGAGACACGATAATATTTCGTTCTTAAATCAGATTGTACACCGCTCTCTCCGCTCGCTGTTGTAGAACAGCTATCGAATCCAAATACTACACAATCTTCTGCTACACGACTATTATTAATCAAAAAATTATCATTACTTCCACGGTTGATGAGGCATTTTGTGACTGTAGTTCTACAAAACCCACGAGTTATCTTCAGGTTTTCACCTTGCACGCTTATTGTTAACTGTTCCTTCCCGGGTATATCTGCTGTTTTATTAGCCAAGACTGCGTAAGTCTTTTTTAATGTCAATAAGTGTTTTATCCCTAATAACATCACCAAAAGAAAGAATCGATGAGAACATTATCCTGCTTTTTGATGCACATCATGCAGTTGGACGTCCACATGGACATGTTCAGAAACGTTTTTGCTGCAGCTGACCCTGTTAAATGAAGCTGGAATTTAACGTGTTTCCGGGACTCTTCATGAGTATGCTTGAATTTTATGAACGGCCTGATGAAAGATGATCATGAACTGCCTGTAACAGAACCGCTGACGGGAGATAAAAAAAAGTGCTTGCTAGGGCGTCTTATAGTATCTCGTAATGTGATAGCTACGATTCATGTTGATCTAACCAACTACGATTAAATTTTCTTTGCAAATGCCTTGTATCACTTTCGGTTCTGGGCGCTACAGTCCGGAACCGCGGGACTGCTACGGTCACAGGTTCGAATCCTGCCTCGGGCGTGGATGTGTGTGATGTCCTTAGGTTAGTTAGGTTTAAGTGGTTCTAAGTTCTAGGGGACTGATGACCTAAGATGTTAAGACCCATAGTGCTCAGAGCCATTTGAACCATTGTTTGAACCTTGTTTCACTTTCAAACTCATAATTCCCTGAAGGCATTGAAGGATTTAGTAAGAGCTCTTTCATTTCCACTGATATCTGGTTAGTTAGCCCAATATAACAACCTAGATCTTTTTCTTTGCAATCCATTTTAAATGAAATTTATGAATCGTCTTTGGAACACAAGTTAGTTCGGTCGTTGAGTGAGAATAATGAGCGGGGAAAGTTATAGTTACAGATACTACTGTCGAATTTGATTGTTGTTGAGTGTCACCATTAAGTGATGATCGTGAGACTTCATTTTTGTTATGCTCGTCATCGCTCCATTTCCACTATTTCGACTCCTTTTCCTTTCATGAGCAGCAGACCCTACAAAATATACAAAAGTAACTGTTTTCTTTTATTGAGGCGTAGAATGAGGACAGAGTTACGATAAAAGGAAGATCGATAAACGTACTAAAAATACAGTGTTTCAAGTGACACATTCCTGTATCATTACTTTCAATAGGTCGTGAGCAATAAGAAATTATTGTTGATATTTGTGAACTTCTTGACGTATCCATGTCATTTAAACTCCCAGGATTTTTGATAAATTCTGCACAATGCAGACGGTATTTATAAGTCTGGCAATAAGCAATTTATGTTTGGAACTAAAGTACTTTCCTGTTGTAACACTCTGGAGATATTTGAGGGACAGTTCAACAGAGCTGTTCCAGCATGAGTGGCATAAATTTCCCAGGGAAGTGTTACAGGTTCTCTGGTGTTCCTAATCTATGTAAATCATTTAGCAGACAATCTCAATAGCTATATTGGATTGATTGCAGACAATGCTGTAATTTAACGTCCAGTAAAGTCATTAGAATATCAAAACCTACTGAAAATTAATTCAGATAAGATACCTGTATGTTGCCAAAAGTGGCAAATGATTCAAAATAACGAAAAGTGTGGTTTATATACACGAGTACTACAAGGAATCCGTTAAATTTCCGTTACGTAATTAATCACACAAATCTAAGGGCCCTGAGGTAAGCTTAGTTCTTAGGAATTACGAAGAAATTAAATCAGAACGATCGCATAGATAATATTGTGAGGAAGTCGATCAAAGACTGCGTTTTATTAGCAGAACATTTAGGACATGCAAAAAATACACGAAGGAAAATGCGTGTACTTCGCTTGTCCGTCCTCTTCTGGAGTATTGCTGTGCGGTATGGTATCCGTACGACATAGGATTAACGGAGGACATCGAAAAGGTTCAAAGAAGGGCAGTTCGGTTTGTATTATTGCGAAATATGGAGGAGAGTGTTACGGATATACATGCGAGTTGAGTGAAATTCATTAAAAGAATGGCGTTTTTCGGAGCAGCGATTTTCATTACATTTCTATCTCCAACTTCCTCCTCCGAATGCGAAAATATTTTCTTGATGCCCATCTACATAGGAAGAAATGACGTAATAATATGTTTGTGTATGTACAGGGTGTTTCAAAAATGACCGGTATATTTGAAACGGCAATAAAAACTAAACGAACAGCGATAGAAATACACCGTTTGTTGCAATATGCTTGGGACAACAGTACATTTTCAGGCGGACAAACTTTCGAAGTTACAGTAGTTACAATTTTCAACAACAGATGGCGCTGCGGTCTGGGAACTTCTATAGTACGATATTTTCCACATATCCACCATGCGTAGCAATAATATTGCGTAGTCTCTGAATGAAATTACCCGAAACCTTCGACAACGTGTCTGGCGGAATGGCTTCACATGCAGATGAGATGTACTGCTTCAGCTGTTCAATTGTTTCTGGATTCTGGCGGTACACCTGGTCTTTCAAGTGTCCCCACAGAAAGAAGTCACAGGGGTTCATGTCTGGCGAATAGGGAGGCCAATCCACGCCGCATCCTGTATGTTTCGGATAGCCCAAAACAATCACACGATCATAGAAATATTCATTCAGGAAATTAAAGACGTCGGCCGTGCGATGTGGCCGGGCACCATCTTGCATAAACCACGAGGTGTTCGCAGTGTCGTCTAAGGCAGTTTGTACCGCCACAAACTCACGAAGAATGTCCAGATAGCGTGATGCAGTAATCGTTTCGGATCTGAAAAATGGGCCAATGATTCCTTTGGAAGAAATGGCGGCCCAGACCAGTACTTTTTGAGGATGCAGGGACGATGGGACTGCAACATGGGGCTTTTCGGTTCCCCATATGCGCCAGTTCTGTTTATTGACGAAGCCGTCCAGGTAAAAATAAGCTTCGTCAGTAAACCAAATGCTGCCCACATGCATATCGCCGTCATCAATCCTGTGCACTATATCGGTAGCGAATGTCTCTCGTGCAGCAATGGTAGCGGCGTTGAGGGGTTGCCGCGTTTGAATTTTGTATGGATAGAAGTGTAAACTCTGGCGCATGAGACGATACGTGGACGTTGGCGTCATTTGGACCGCAGCTGCAACACGGCGAACGGAAACCCGAGGCCGCTGTTGGATCACCTGCTGCACTAGCTGCGCGTTGCCCACTGTGGTTGCCGTACGCGGTCGCCCTACCTTTCCAGCACGTTCATCCGTCACGTTCCCAGTCCGTTGAAATTTTTCAAACAGATCCTATATTGTATCGCTTTTCGGTCCTTTGGTTACATTAAACCTCCGTTGAAAACTTCGTCTTGTTGCAACAACACTGTGTTCTAGGCGGTGGAATTCCAACACCAGAAAAATCCTCTGTTCTAAGGAATAAACCATGTTGTCTACAGCACACTTGCACGTTGTGAACAGCACACGCTTACAGCAGAAAGACGACGTACAGATTGGCGCACCCACAGACTGCGTTGTCTTCTATATCTTTCACATCACTTGCAGCGCCATCTGTTGTTGAAAATTGTAACTACTGTAATTTCGAAAGTTTGTCCGCCTGAAAATGTACTGTTGTCCCAAGCATATTGCAACAAACGGTGTATTTCTATCGCTGCTCGTTTAGTTTTTATTGCCGTTTCAAATATACCGTTCATTTTTGAAACACCCTGTATGATCGCCGTGCTGAGAGTCCGTCGCGCTGCAGACATCGCCCACTCTCGACGCAGATGTTTTCTTGCTGCAAAAAAGTCAGTTCAATGACTCAAGTTGCTGACGTGACTGTAGGATTCAATATTCGCGTGGCATTCGTGGGATAAAGGGTTTAGGAGACAAGCTGAACAGCCATCTTTGATTATTTGCAGAGATTGCTGTCATTCACCGTCTGGTCATGTCACCAGAAGATCAAAACCAATCGCATTCTGATTTAGACAAAACATAAGTATAGTGCGAAAGTAGTCGTTCACCCTAAATAATGAAAAGTGTGAGGTCATCTGCATGAGCACTGAAAAGAATCCGTTCAAGTTCGGCTACATGTTAAATCACACAAGACTGGCTGTTCAACAAAATTCCTATGGATAGAAGTTACGAACAACTTAAACTTGAAAGATCACGTAGATAATGTTGAGGGAAGGTGAATCAAAGACTGTTTTTTATTGGCAGAACGCTTAACTGAGATGAACATTGGTTTTGTAAAATGGTTCAAATGGCTCTGAGCACTATGGGACTCAATTGCTGTGGTCATAAGTCCCCTAGAACTTAGAACTACTTAATCCTAACTAAACTAAGGACTTCACACACATCCATGCCCGAGGCAGGGTTCGAACCAGCGACCGTAGCTGTCGCGCGGTTTCAGACTGAAGTGCCTAGAACCGCTCGGCCACAACGGCCGGCTGATCTGTAATAGACTATAAAAAAATGGTTTTAGTGCCTTTTATACTGGCAACATATTTCTAATTTACGGCATTGCATTTGCATCGTTAACCACAAGGTTGAATTTATGGCTTGAGCAGTGATGTACGAGACACGATAATATTTCGTTCTTAAATCAGCTTGTACACCGCTCTCTCTGCTCGCTGTTGTAGAACAGCTATCGAATCCAAATACTACACAATCTTCTGCTACACGACTATTATTAATCAAAAAAATTATCATTACTTCCACGGTTGATGAGGCATTTTGTGACTGTAGTTCTACAAAACCCACGAGTTATCTTCAGGTTTTCACCTTGCACGCTTATTGTTAACTGTTCCTTCCCGGGTATATCTGCTGTTTTATTAGCCAAGACTGCGTAAGTCTTTTTTAATGTCAATAAGTGTTTTATCCCTAATAACATCACCAAAAGAAAGAATCGATGAGAACATTATCCTGCTTTTTGATGCACATCATGCAGTTGGACGTCCACATGGACATGTTCAGAAACGTTTTTGCTGCAGCTGA
This sequence comes from Schistocerca nitens, assembly GCF_023898315.1. Lineage (NCBI taxonomy): Eukaryota > Metazoa > Arthropoda > Insecta > Orthoptera > Acrididae > Schistocerca > Schistocerca nitens. Next base: position 48,190,070 of record NC_064619.1, on the reverse strand, counting down.
CCCTGTTAAATGAAGCTGGAATTTAACGTGTTTCCGAGACTCTTCATGAGTATGCTTGAATTTTATGAACGGCCTGATGAAAGATGATCATGAACTGCCTGTAACAGAACCGCTGACGGGAGATAAAAAAAAAAGTGCTTGCTAGGGTGTCTTATAGTATCTCGTAATGTGATAGCTACGATTCATGTTGATCTAACCAACTACGATTAAATTTTCTTTGCAAATGCCTTGTATCACTTTCGGTTCTGGGCGCTACAGTCCGGAACCGCGGGACTGCTACGGTCACAGGTTCGAATCCTGCCTCGGGCGTGGATGTGTGTGATGTCCTTAGGTTTGTTAGGTTTAAGTGGTTCTAAGTTCTAGGGGACTGATGACCTAAGATGTTAAGACCCATAGTGCTCAGAGCCATTTGAACCATTGTTTGAACCTTGTTTCACTTTCAAACTCATAATTCCCTGAAGGCATTGAAGGATTTAGTAAGAGCTCTTTCTTTTCCACTGATATCTGGTTAGTTAGCCCAATATAACAACCTAGATCTTTTTCTTTGCAATCCTTTTTAAATGAAATTTCTGAATCATCTTTGGAACACAAGTTAGTTCGGTCGTTGAGTGAGAATAATGAGCGGGGAAAATTATAATTACAGATAATACTGTCGAATTTGATTGTTGTTGAGTGTCACCTTTAAGTGATGATCGTGAGACTTCATTTCTGTTATGCTCGTCATCGCCTACATTTCCACTATTTCGACTCCTTTTCCTTTCATGAGCAGCAGAACCTACAAAATATACAAAAGTAACTGTTTTCTTTTATTGAGGCGTAGAATGAGGACAGAGTTACGATAAAAGGAAGATCGATAAACATACTAAAAATACAGTGTTTCAAGTGACACATTCCTGTATCATTACTTTCAACAGGTCGTGAGCAATAAGAAATTATTGTTGATATTTGTGAACTTCTTGACGTATCCATGTCATTTAAACTCCCAGGATTTTTGATAAATTCTGCACAATGCAGACGGTATTTATAAGTCTGGCAATAAGCAATTTAAGTTTGGAACTAAAGTACTTTCCTGTTGTAACACTCTGGAGATATTTGAGGGACAGTTCAACAGAGCTGTTCCTGCATGAGTGGCATAAATTTCCCAGGGAAGTGTTACAGGTTCTCTGGTGTTCCTAATCTATGTAAATCATTTAGCAGACAATCTCAATAGCTATATTGGATTGATTGCAGACAATGCTGTAATTTAACGTCCAGTAAAGTCATTAGAATATCAAAACCTACAGAAAATTAATTCAGATAAGATACCTGTATGTTGCCAAAAGTGGCAAATGACTCAAAATAACGAAAAGTGTGGTTTATATACACGAGTACTACAAGGAATCCGTTAAATTTCCGTTACGTAATGAATCACACAAATCTGAGGGCCCTGAATGAAGCTTCGTTCTTGGGAATTACGAAGAAATTAAATCAGAACGATCGCATAGATAATATTGTGAGGAAGTCGATCAAAGACTGCGTTTTATTAGCAGAACATTTAGGACATGCAAAAAATACACGAAGGAAACTGCGTGTACTTCGCTTGTCCGTCCTCTTCTGGAGTATTGCTGTGCGTTATGGTATCCATACGACATAGGATTAACGGAGGACTTCGAAAAGGTTCAAAGAAGGGCAGTTCGGTTGGTATTATTGCGAAATATGGAGGAGAGTGTTACGGATATACATGCGAGTTGAGTGAAATTCATTAAAAGAATGGCGTTTTTCGGAGCAGCGATTTTCATTACACTTCTATCTCCAACTTCCTCCTCCGACTGCGAAAATATTTTCTTGATGCCCATCTACATAGAAAGAAATGACGTAATAATATGTTTGTGTATGTATATCGCGACACGTGCTGGCCAGCGCTCCTAACACGAGGCATATCGACATTATCACAAACAACATTCTAATGAGAACTCCCCTGTGTCATTTTTCGTTATAGAAAAAAATGAGCATGAAGTTGTGATGTTGCGTTCATATAATTTTTATATCCAAGCACGTAGTGCAATATATTCCAGTTTGACTTTCATGGCATGCCACCTTCGCTGTATTGCAATTTTGATAGCCAATAGTGTATTTTGCTTCCCAGATCCACTTCAGGCGTGTGCCAGAACGATTTCAACAGCCCATAACGTACTGAGTTCACAAGAACGCTATTGCTCCGCCTCTGATCACCGAAACGTCGATAAGCAGTAAAATCCGAGCTTGCCATAAGGGATGCAAAGCGCAACGGTATTCTTTTCCATTGCAGGTTGGCTCTGTTGAAAGATTGCTTCTTAAACGACGACAGCTTCTGCTGCACAACAAACCTAGACATGGCCCTGTGCTAAGGCACTGGTGGCGCAGATGGGAGGACCGCGATTCGAATCCACTTGTACGTTCACCATGATTTCGCAAATACCCTGAAGGAAAATTCCGCGATGGTTCGTATGAATAGGACGCGGCCTGTATTCTTTCCCATGCTTCCCTTAACCGGATTTTGGCTCCATTCCTAATGAGCATGGCGCCGACGGGATGTTAACTACTTACGTCTCTCCTTTCCTTCCACAGCAAGAAGACTAGTGTTTCAGCCGGAAGTTACTAAAGCTTTTGATGTTACTGTGAGTGTTACATAATGAGTTCTCAAGCATATTTTTATTGCATCATTATTGAAGAATTACGCACACAGATATGAACAAGTGGAGTTCATAGAGATTACAAAGAGTGTCGTGACATTCTTCAACAGAATTAGAGGATAGTCTGTGGTTATTCGGTACTTGTGAGTAACTTATTCATGTAAACACTTACCAAATCATTCTTTTATTAGGAACTAGCTGACAAACCCACATTTTGCCAATTTTATTATAAACAGGCACAAAAACTGAACTGTGTTTTTACATCTACATCTACATCATCTACATGAATACTCTGCAAATCACATTCAAGTGCCTGGCAGATGGTTCATGGAACCACCTTCACAATTCTCTATTATTCCAAACTCGCATAGCACGCGGAAAGAATGAACACCTATACCAATCCTATATCGATCGTTCCTCCCTATGTAGGTTTTCGCATTCGGAGGAAGAAGCTAGTGACTGGAATTTCGTGAGAAGATTACGTCACAACGAGAAACGCCTTTCCTTTAATGATTTCCAGCCCAAATCCTGTATCATTTCTGTGACACACTCTCCCATATTTCGCGATAATACAAAACGTGCTGCCTTCTTTGAACTTTTCCGATGTACTCCGTCAGTCCTACATCGTAAGGATCCCACACCGCGCAGCAGTATTCTAAAAGAGGACGGACAAGCGTAGTGTAGGCAGTCTCCTTAGTAGTCTGTTACATTTTCTAAGTGTCCTGCCAATAAAACGCAGTCTTTGGTTAGCCTTCCCCACAACATTTTTTATGTGTTGTTTCCAATTTAAGTTGTTCGTAATTGTAATACCTAGGTATTTAGTTGAATTTACGGCTTTTAGATTAGACTGATTTATCGTGTAACCGAAGTTTAACGAGTTCGTTGTAGCACTCATGTGGATGACCTCACACTTTTCGTTATTTAGAGTCAACTGCCACTTTTCGCACCATTCAGATATCTTTCCTAAATCGTTATGCAGTTATTTTTTTGATCTTCTGATAACTTTATTAGTCGATAAACGACAGCGTCATCTGCAAACAACCGAAGACGGCTGCTCAGATTGTCACCCAAATCGTTTATATAGATAAGGAACAGCAAAGGGCCTATAACACTTGGAGAACGCCAGAAATCACTTCGATTCCCGGCGGGGTCAGGGATTTTCTCTGCCTCGTGATGGCTGGGTGTTGTGTGCTGTCCTTAGGTTAGTTAGGTTTAAGTAGTTCTAAGTTCTAGGGGACTTATGACCACAGCAGTTGAGTCCCATAGTGCTCAGAGCCATTTGAACCAGAAATCACTTCTGTTTTACTCGATGATTTTCCGTCACTTACTACGAACTGTGATCTCTCTGACAGGAAATCACAAATCCAGTCACATAACTGAGACGATATTCCATAAGCACGCAATTTCACTACGAGCCGCTTGTGTGGTACAGTGTCAAAAGCCTTCCGGACATCCAGAAATACGGAATCGATCTGAAATCCCTTGTCAATGGCACTCAACACTTCATGTGAATAAAGAGCTAGTTGTGTTTCACAGGAACGATGTTTTCTAAACCCATGTTGACTGTGTGTCAATAGACAGTTTTCTTCGAGGTAATTCATAATGTTCGAACATGATATATGTTCTAAAATCCCGCTGCAAATCCGTGATGACTGGGTGTTGTGTGCTGTCCTTAGGTTAGTTAGGTTTAAGTAGTTCTAAGTTCTAGGGGACTGATGACCATAAATGTTAAGTCCCATAGTGCTCAGAGCCATTTGAACCAAGCCTGCTGCAAATCGACGTTAATGATATGGGCCTGTAATTTAGTGGATTACTCCTACTACCTTTCTTCAATATTGGTGTGACCTGTGGAACTTTCCAGTCTTTGTGTGCGGATCTTTGTCGAGCGAACGGTTGTATATGATTGTTAAGCATGGAGCTAATGCATCAGCTTACTCTGAAAGGAACCTAATTGGTATACAGTCTGGACCAGAAGACTTGCTTCTATTAAGTGATTTAAGTTGCTTCACTACCCAGAGGTTATTTACTCTTACGTTACTCATGTTTGCAGCTGTTATCGATTCGAATTCTGGAATATTTACTTCGTCTTCTTTTGTGAAGACATTTCGGAAGGCTGTGTTTAATAACTCTGCTTTGGCAGCACTGTCTTCGATAGTATCTCCATTCCTATCGCGCAGAGGAGGGATTGATTGTTTCTTGTCGCTAACATACTTCACATACGACCAGTAAATATATGGAAAAATTTCATATATTCGTGAAAATAGCTTTGAAATTGTGAAATAGCCGTACATACAAATATTCATAATGTACAAATGTGTGAGTACAGTTGCTCCGCGTGTCTACAGTGCGACCTTGTAAACGTCCCTACGGCGACACGTCTTCACAGCTCTATAGAGGGCTGTTGTTTTCGCCTACAGCCTTTTGCGTTTCGCAGCGCAAAGTCGTCAAAAGCGCTGTCAGGTCTCAGGCACTTCCTTAAGTTCACTCAACTGTAGGAGTGTCTTGGTAGTAAAGAATAAATATGTTAAAACTTGATGCATAAGGTGGCATTTTTATGACGTCATATTGTAACACGCCCTGGAGTACAAATGGGGGTTGGGTACTTTTTAAACTGTTGTCGTGTCGTGGCCGTTTCTTGGCCGTGCGCCCTGTCCACACCACGTACCTGGTAATCCCGCTGCGGTCGTACTTTTCTGCTCCACAGTGCTGCTGGCTTGCCTGAAATTATTTATTTAAATATGCAGTCGAATAAGGGGAACCACTCAACGTTAAGCACAACACTGTTCTTAGTCTGGTATGAACATCTATATTCTGAGACGATATGGAAATCACAGGTTGCACTGTTTACGTTATAAGTCGTAAATGTTTATCCCAACTGACAGTCTTGATGGTTATCTGTCAACTTGGACGAGCGTACGCGTACCGAACACGGCGCGGATGGAAGCAGAATAATCGAACAGAAGTTCTTACGCTCCCCCCGCATTCACAGATTTATTTTGGTACCAGTCCTGCTTGACACTAGTAATGATATAACACTGTTTATATAGTTAATTTTTCAGTACTCAGTTCTCACTTGTACGAGCGTGCGCGTAACCGTCGCGACGCGTCTGGTTGTTGATGATGCGGAACGCGATGATCAAACGCCCGTTCTCACGCTCGCTACAAGACACTGGCACTTAAATGCTCTCTTTCGTGGTAAATAGTATTACCGATTCACATTAGCTGATTCTTGGAGACCGAACGTGGCGCTGATGATTGATACAGTACGGTACGACACGCATCGAGAGGATACACAAATGCGTCATCAGCAGCACTGCTCATTTTTAAACTACTTCTTGACGCACTTTCCTCTGAATCATTTACTTATTTTATCACTTTACTGTAATATCACTTGTGGCAACACTTCAACTTCCATACTAACAATGCCTCTCACATGCAGAGCTACACACTACACAACAAAACAGGTCCGTGTCTCGAGCTCGACTCGACAGACGCGGCTGCCCGCAAAGATACTCCACAACTAAGCCAGCGATATGACAACACGCTTACAATATCTCTTGAACTATGTGTCGTACATTGATCTGTTTGTGTAGGTATATGCATCGGGATGCGTGGGTACTGTATGCAAACAGAGTTAGTAGCAAAGAAGTAATAAATTTAAACGTCATGAAGAATGCAGCAGTTTTCATTCATCTCGGTATTTATGACGTCAGATCTCCTGAGCTATGCGTGGTACCGTGCTATATTTTTGCACGTACTTTTAGCGGCATATGTGACAACTGCCTGATAAGCTCATTGTGAATAGAGTTAGTAGCACCGAAGTAATAAATTTGTTCATGTTGCATGTTGAGGCAGTTTCTCAAGCGTGTCACTGTTTATGTCGTCATTCCGCCAGAAATGTGACAGGTAGTTGAGGTGTTTCTTGCCTGATAGAAAGTGGTGTGTGTACCAAGTCTGGTTGAAATCGGTCCAGTGGTTGAGGAGGAGATGTGGAAAAACATACAAAACACACACACACATAGACAGACGGAGAGAGAGAGAGAGAGAGAGAGAGATATGAATGGATATTAATACATGAGCAGGGAGAACAGGAACGATAAAAGTAACACAAAAAAATACACCATGTCCCTGAAAAATGATTTTTATTGCAAAGTTTTCCGTCCTGTGCAGTTCCCCATATCACAGCGCTGTTTTATGTGCTTTGAAAGGTTAATCGAGAAAGACATCGACCTTTATTTAAGTACGAGATAAAAATGAACGATTACACAGTACACCCTGAACCCAATTTCCCATTAGACAAGTAAATTTGTTAAGTGCTTCCGATGGAAAAAAAACTTAGCAATATTGCACGGCGAAGTTTAATTTGTCGGCAAAGGCTACATCACGAGTCCACTTTTTGCTCTCTCCTTCATTCCAGAAACAGCGGGCGGGGTCAGGTAACTTAGTTTGTGCTGTAACGATTTGCTGGCACTTGATTCATTCCGCGATTACGAATTTTCCGATCCGTTCTCTCATTACGCCCGAAATCAGTTTTTAAAGAGGAAACTGAATTACCCTCTCTAACGAGACGGCAAAATTCCTTGAGGCATGTTGCAGGGCACGGGCTCCCAGTTTTATTTACTGAACTGCGTTATTGCTCTGAACATTCAGTTTATCATTGAGCGGACAGTGTGCGTAGAAAGTATGTTCTACTTTTGTTTGTAATTCTGTTGTTGCTTCCAGTTTGGCAGCACGTTTATAAGCAACAGCCTTCGTTTTCCCCAATCGGAAATTGTGTATTTGCTCACTGAAAGGATATATTTACGGGTTTCGCAAAAAGAATCTTATAGGAAGCATTTTGTTGATTTTGTTGCAGGCACAAAACATGGTTCAGTTTGTAAGCACCACAGTCTATAAAACATAACCGACAACTACATAACTCCTTATTTAATTAAGTAAATGAAAAACCCAATGAAGGGATTTTGCTTGCAGTCGTAATGTTATTTATACAAAATACTTTTTATTGATTTTGTTTCGCACTTTTGATAAATTTCAGAGGTGACTTTGTGTAACAGCATAATATACTGTATAATGTATTCTTCCTTGTACACCATTTCGTCAAGCACCGTTGTCCAGCACCTGGTGTACAAACGGCATGAATTCAGAGAACAGTTAAAAAGGTTGTAGAAAAATTTTTGTATGCAGCAATACTTTACATTTGTGTTAACAGATAGTTACACATATGCGTCAAAAAGGAACACAACACAAATACAATATTTATAAATGATGCTTAGCCATACAGAGGCCCCGTTATATACAATCTTCCAAGGAACATACTAAACAAAACGGCAAAGACTCATGAATAAACGATTCGTAAATCTCCTGGTCCTCTTGTCTAGCAATACCTTGCCAGCACTCATTTATTCATTATTTTTTGTTTTTCTTTTTCAGTTCGATTGCTTTATTTAAAATGGAATCTAGTTCTTCAGCAGGTGCAGGATAATGATCCTTGACCGAAGTCCGTCGCCCATTAAAGAATAATTTCAATGAAAGCATTCGGCTTTATATAATGTCATTTCTAAGAAGATCTTTATGCATCTTTATTTCATTTCTCATAGGGACTGAATGGCTTACAAAATCATTTCACCCAACCGTAGGCAACCGAATAATAAATACAGTCATTTGGGTTTAGTTAAATGTATACTGCTGTGCAAAACGCAAGGACGCAATTTTGGCATTATGTAAGACAGCCGTGTAACATAGATCGATGAAGTAGTTGTTACAGTAGAGTACAGAAGGCAACTGAAAGGAATACGCAATGAGACGAACTGAATTGAGACTTTTATTAGCCGGCCGCTGTGGCAGAGCCGTTCTAGGCGCTTCACTCCGGAACCATGCGGCTGCTACGGTCGCAGGTTCGAATCCTGCCTCGGGCATGGATGTGTGTGATGTCCTTAGGTTAGTTAGGTTTAAGTAGTTCTAAGTCTATGGGGCCTGATGACCTCAGATGTTAAGTCCCATAGTGCTTAGAGACATTCGAACCATTTGAACACTTTCATTAAAAGACAATATTTACACTGACAGATGTGAAAATTACCGAACTATCAGTTTAATAAGTCACAGCTGCAAAATACTAACGCGAATTCTTTACAGACGAATGGAAAAACTGGTAGAAGCGGACCTCGGGGAAGATCAGTTTGGATTCCGTAGAAATGTTGGAACACGTGAGGCAATACTAACCTTACGACTTATCTTAGAAGAAAGATTAAGAAAAGGCAAACCTACGTTTTTAGCATTTGTAGACTTAGAGAAAGCTTTTGACAACGTTAACTGGAACACTCTCTTTCAAATTCTGAAGGTGGCAGGGGTAAAATACAGGGAGCGAAAGGCTATTTACAATTTGTACAGAAACCAGATGGCAGTTATAAGAGTCGAGGGGCATGAAAGGGAAGCAGTGGTTGGGAAAGGAGTGAGACAGGGTTGTAGCCTCTCCCCGATGTTATTCAATCTGTATATTGAGCAAGCAGTAAAGGAAACAAAAGAAAAATTCGGAATAGGTATTAAAATTCATGGAGAAGAAGTAAAAATTTTGAGGTTCGCCGATGACATTGTAATTCTGTCAGAGACAGCAAAGGACTTGGAAGAGCGGTTGAACGGAATGGACAGTGTCTTGAAAGGAGGATATAAGATGAACATCAACAAAAGCAAAACGAGGATAATGGAATGTAGTCAAATTAAATCGGGTGATGCTGAGGGGATTAGATTAGGAAATGAGACACTTAAAGTAGTAAAGGAGTTTTGCTATTTAGGGAGTAAAATAACTGATGATGGTCGAAGTAGAGAGGATATAAAATGTAGACTGGCAATGGCAAGGAAATCGTTTCTGAAGAAGAGTAATTTGTTAACATCGAGTATAGATTTAAGTGTCAGGAAGTCGTTTCTGAAAGTATTTGTATGGAGCGCAGCCATGTATGGAAGTGAAACATGGACGATAACCAGTTTGGACAAGAAGAGAATAGAAGCTTTCGAAATGTGGTGCTACAGAAGAATGCTGAAGATAAGGTGGGTAGATCACGTAACTAATGAGGAGGTATTGAATAGGATTGGGGAGAAGAGAAGTTTGCGGCACAACTTGACGAGAAGAAGGGATCGGTTGGAAGGACATGTTTTGAGGCATCAGGGGATCACAAATTTAGCATTGGAGGGCAGCGTGGAGGGTAAAAATCGTAGAGGGAGACCAAGAGATGAATACACTAAGCAGATTCAGAAGGATGTAGGTTGCAGTAGATACTGGGAGATGAAGAAGCTTGCACAGGATAGAGTAGCATGGAGAGCTGCATCAAACCAGTCTTAGGACTCAAGACCACAACAACAACAATTTACACTGAAGTCGCCGCGATTCATGATAATCGCCCGGACGTTACAGAAGGCAGGAAGTAGTTCTTAATGGTGTGTGTCGTCACCACAGACAGAGATGCGTGCTTTGAAACGAGCTCTCATGCTGGTACAGGACTGGTAAGGAGTTCTTGTCGTAGGGCGTTCCATTCTTCTACAAGCCCGGCTGACAAGTACTGAATGGTCGTTAAGTGCGCCCATTCCACACTTCGTTGAATGGATTTGAGCTCGGGAGGGGGAGGGGGGCGGTTAGGCCAGTCCATTCGCTAATTATTCACTCCACCTGCAGATTTCGATGTAGTCGCGGCTTGTCATCCATAAAAATGAAATCAGCGTCGAATGCGTCCCTGAAAAGACGCACTGTTCCAACGACGTTGACCACTGAGCGTACTGTTCTCAAAGATATGGAGGTCAGTACCCCATGCAACATCGTGCCTCCACCCATCATAACTCCTGGACCATCCAAACGAGATCATGTTCCACAACGTCTGCCTCTTGTGGTAGCGATGGTCCAGTATTTGCTGAATACCATGAAGTCGTAGGATACATTAACAGAGAGAAGGCTTTAGTTTGCTTCTAGCAGAAAACACAGGACACCACGTTTCAGCATTATATCGACGCCACAGGTATAAATGAACCAGAAAGCTGTACATTAGCGTTTAGTCATAGCGTCAATAGTCCAGGAATTGTGATACAGAAAAATATACTGATCTTCAAACTTTAAGGATGAAAGTAAAGTGTCGCTTCCAAGTAACATAGCTAGATGTAACTTTACTCATACATAGGAAGAGTGGCTACAGCACTGTATGGAATATAACTGAAAGAAATACGCTATGAGGCCAACAAAATGGCTCTATTTTCAAAGACAATAGCTACACTGAAGTCACCAGGATTTATGATGGTTCTCTGGGTATTACAAAAGGCAAGACATGGTTATTAATACGGTGTGTGAGCCTGACGACCGGAGATGCACGCGCTGCATCGTGGTCCCATTCTGACAGCGTTGGCAAGGATCTCTTGCGGTAGAGCGTACCACTACTCCATCGGTCCATTTTACAACTGCTGGACGGCCGTTGATGCTTGGACAAGTGTAGGCTGTGCATTAGGTACCCTGATAGGGCGAGAATTGCAAATATGTAATGTACCCAGCAACATTCTGGAACATGATCAATAACCTTTACTTTGGCTGGAGCTACAGCCATGGTAAATTTTTTGAATGATGCAATTTGACTGTAACAATTTTTATTTTGTTGTTATACCGTCCAGATTTCAGCCTTAGGTCATTTTCAAGCACAAAAACTTATTTATATGTCAAAAAGTTCAGACTGGTATGAGAAGCAAGTCCTCGTCGAAAAAGTATATCTGGTCATATTAATGACAGATTCAAATGCAATAATTACTCTGACGTCGCCGCTATTCATGATGGTCACATTCACATTACAAAAGGCGAAAAGTGGACATATGGCCTGTGTGACTAGATACGCTATTTCGACAAGGAGCCCGATGCATTTCGATATATAAATTTCTGTACTTGAAAATGGCCCGAGGCTGCAATCTGGATCGTATAACAATAAAATAAAAATTATTACAGTCAAATGGCTGCAGCATCATTCAAAAAATGTACCATGACTGTAGCTCCAGCCAGAGTAAAGATTATCGATCATGTTCCACAAAATTCCTGGGTTCATTACGTATTCGTAGCTCTCGCCACATTAGGGTACCTAATGCACGAGCGTATACATGTCCAAGCATCAGCGGCCGTCCAGCAGTTGTGAAATGGACCGATGGAGTAGTGGTACGCTCTACCACAAGAGATCCTTGCCGACGTCCTTGTCAGAATGGGACCACCATGCAACGCATGCATCTCCGGTCGTCAGGCTCACACACCGTATTAAGAACCATGTCCTGCCTTTTGTAATACCCAAGGAACCATTCGGGTGGATGACGGTTCAATCCCGCGTCCGGCCATCCTGATTTAGGTTTTCCGTGATTTCCCTAAATTGCTCCAGGCAAATGCCGGGATGGTTCCTCTGAAACTGCACGGCCGACTTCGTCCGCCTCACTGCGTATTTCTTTCAATTATCTTCCGTACTGTACTTTACTGTAGCAGTTTTTTCTATGTGTGATTGAAGTTTCATCAGGCTATGCTACGTGCTAATGACACTTTACTTTCGTTCTTAAGGTTCGTAGACATGTGGATTTTTCTGCATCATAGTTCCTGGACTAATGACGCTATGATTAAACGATAATCTATAATCTATAGCCTTCTGGTTCATTTCTCCCTGTGTAGCTGATTTAAATGTTGAAACGAGGTGTCCCTGTTTTCTGCTAGAAACAAACGATAAAGGCTACAGTCGTCGCTCTGTTAATGTGTGCTACTAGTTCACAGTTTTCGGCACAGTCAGTTTAGTCACTTATACTACACCGTGGCTACTACAAGCAATAGACGTCTGGGAGCCCAACGTGGAGATACCAGCAAACCAGAAGACAGCCAAGGTCGCACAATGGCGCATTATAAGTCCGCGCTTCTCTGCCGCTATGAGGGCCGTTAGACGCACTGCAGATGGACACTGCTGCTCGAAGGATGCACACCTAATGCGCCTCCCCTGGAGTCAGCTACTTTACTTAGCGAGATGCAACAGTGCTCGGGTACAGGACTCGCTTCCTCGAGCAAGACACTTAGAATAAACACTCCACTCTCCCGATTTTACTTTGCTGCTTATCTCGGAAATAAGGCCGAATTCTTTCCAATCCTTCGACTAATTCGAGCTTGTACTCCTTCTCTAATAACCTAGATGTCCACGGTACCTTTAATCCTTTTATTCCTTCCTGTTACTTTTGTAACTTACCTCGAATATAGATTCTCTGACGAGATTACAAAGATATACAGGCAGCGATATTTGTTGACTTCTGGTCATGCATACATGCTACAATTTCTCTAGCTCATTTGTTCCATGTTTTCTGAAAAACATGCTCTATTGTAACACTGAAACGTCTTAATAGGTGTGTGACTTCACTGTGTACTGTTGAAAGGACTATTTCAATACCCAAAAGATCAATATTGCTGAACAGAATAAATGTAGCTACTGCCAGTGCAATGTTATTTCACAAACGAACGTTGTAATTGACGCCTAGTCCTGCTGGTGTGTCGTATGTAACAGAGAATCAGACGACACTTTCTTTGGTCGAAACACCCTCGAGAGACCGTTGCACAAATCAACAACACTGAAAATAATCGACAGTCGTGGCGCACCCTCCGCAGTCGCCAAAGTTTATGCTTCGAATCATAGCTGGGAGTTAACAACTAACTTCCAGATGCTGCGAGTTTCCTACATCTACACCCATACTCCGCAAGCCACCTGACGGTGTGTGGCAGAGGGTACTTTGAGTACCTCCATCGGTTCTCCCTTCTATTCCAGTCTCCTATTGTTCGTGGAAAGAAAGATTGTCGGTATGCCGCTGTGTGGGCTCTGATCTCTCTGATTTTATCCACATGGTCTCTTCGCGAGGTATACGTAGGAGGGAGCAATATACTGCTTCACTCCTCGGTGAATGTATGTTCTCGAAACTTCAACAAAAGCCCGTACCGAGCTACTGAGTGTCTCTCCTGCAGAGTCTTCCACTGGAGTTTATCTATCATCTCCGTAACGTTTTCGTGATTACTAAACGATCCTGTAACGAAGCGTGCTGCTCTCCGTTGGATCTTCTCTATCTCTTCTATCAACCCTATCTGGTACGGATACCACACTGGTGAGCAATATACAAGCCGTGGGCGAACGAGTGTACTGTAACCTACTTCCTTTGTTTTCGGATTGCATTTCCTTAGGATTCTTCCAATGAATCTCAGTCTGGCATCTGCTTTACCGACGATCAACTTTATATGATCATTCCATTTTAAATCACTCCTAATGCGTACTCCCAGATAATTTATGGAATTAACTGCTTCCAGTTGCTGACCTGCTATTTTGTAGCTAAATGATAAGGGATCTATCTTTCTATGTATTCGCAGCACATACACTTGTCTACATTGAGATTCAATTGCCATTTCCTGCACCATGCGTCAATTCGTTGCAGATCCTCCTGCATTTCAGTACAATTTTCCATTGTTACAACCTCTCGATATACTACAGCATCATCCGCAAAATGCCTCAGTGAACTTCCGATGTTATCCACAAGGTCGTTTATGTATATTGTGAATAGCAACGGTCCTACGACACTCCCCTGCGGCACACCTGAAATCACTCTTACTTCGTAAGACTTCTCTCCATTGGGAATGACATGCTGCGCTCTGTTATCTAGGAAGTCTTCAATCCAATCACACAACTGGTCTTATAGTCCATATGCTCTTACTTTGTTCATCAGGTAGTTACTAAAAAAGAAACCTGCTTTGTTTAGATTTGCTGCAGACCGGATATTAGCGCAAGGAAAAGTCCTATGCATGAAACAAGAGATAGTTGTCATCCTTATACAGGTAGATTCTGTGATGATGATACAAACTTTCAGGGATGATAGTGAAGGTTCGAGGTATCAATTTGAGGTAAGGGACCTGACCCGGAAGCGAATGAGTCTAAAGTTAGAAGCGACATCAGACATCAGATGATGTAGATGTTTTATTGCCCTGCATGGCAAGCCAACTAGGACTTATATTTCAGCAAGAAACTTCGTTCTTGTCAAATAGCAACTTGGCCTGCATGGTCACCGGATTTCTTCACAATTGAGAACGTCTGAAGCGTTATGGACCCTTTTACCATATGGGGGTGTTGAAGATCTAATCGGCCAGTGGTACAGAATGTGGCACGATATCCCTCAGGAGAATGTGCAACAACTCTCTTCAAGCGGAATAACTACTTGGATAAAGGGCAGAAGTGACCAAAGCATTACTGACTTGCTCAATTTCTGAAGCTCTTGCTCTTGACTGAATCTACTAATTTCCTTGAAACTGTAATCAATTGTTTGTTTGTACAAGTATACCACATCTTCCCACTCCCATCCCATTCGGATACTTCCTTCGTGGTGTGTCGTTTGTTTTCCCCTTAGAGTGTAATAATTTGCGATATGCAGAGAAACCGAAATCTGTAAACACATTTTGGCTGCCATCCTTTTGAGAGGAAGAAGTAGTTAATTCAACGTAGAGCAAACGTCAAAAAGATTCAAATTTGAACGTTGGTAATAAAGCGTGTAGGGACAGAGGAAAATCCGCCCTTTTTGATGGCTGTAAGGGCGTCGGAAAGCAGGAAATCTCTGCAGCAAAAAGGAAGAACCCAATTTATATGGCCCAGCGGGCGAGAATTGTCCGTTGATCCGCACATCAGGTTGGCGTCAGACCTATTTTTTGAAGGCGTAGGTATACTAGTCGGCAGCGACGGCCAGGTAACAGGACCCCTGGCCAGTGCTGCACTGTTCCCATCCTGGGAGATTTTCTCGGAGCAGCCGCTTCGTTCGCGGCTGGGTCTTCACTATGTAGGCCGTGCTGTAGAAAAATTCGGCGGTTGCTTACTTCGGATAGAGTTTAGTAATTTCGCTCAGGATCGATCGCCGCTTGGATTGCGAGTATTTATCGGTACAACAGCAACGTGAGCCATCCATGCTGTAAGCTAAGCTTCATCGAAGTCTGCCCCCCACCCCCTTTAATGACTCCACCTGCTTCTCACGGTACAGCATTCTCTCTCTGATGTTCAGTAATCATTCTTTATGTAGTTGCATCGTTTTGTGACTGTGTACATGTCAATGGAGATTGCCCTCGGTTAAATTGCACCTTGCTCCATACTACAGGGCGACAATTACTGAACTATATGAAATAAAATCGTCATAATTTCTGAACGGTTTGCGTTAGGACGTTCAAACTGCACGATGGACAGTGAGGCACGATGGGAATTTGAATGCGCAGTGTGGGTTGGTTTAGCGACGAAACCCACTTACATTTGGATGGGTTCGTCAACAAACAAAAGCCGGCCGAAGTGGCCGTGCGGTTAAAGGCGCTGCAGTCTGGAACCGCAAGACCGCTACGGTCGCAGGTTCGAATCCTGCTTCGGGCATGGATGTTTGTGATGTCCTTAGGTTAGTTAGGTTTAACTAGTTCTAAGTTCTAGGGGACTAATGACCTCAGCAGTTGAGTCCCATAGTGCTCAGAGCCATTTGAACAAACAAAATCGGAGCAATTGGGCGACTGAGAACCGGCATTTCGCGATATAGAAGTCTCTTCGCCCTCAGTGGGTCACTGTATGGTGTGCCATGTCCAGTCACGGAATAGTCTGTGCGATATTCCTTGATGGCATCGTGACTACTGAACGGTACTTGAGGGTTTAGGAAGACGATTTCATCCCCATTATCCAAACTGACCCTGATTTAGACGTTCATGCAACACGGGCCACAACGCCATCGAAGCAGAAGTGTTTGATGTCCCGGAGGAGCACTTTGGGGACCGCATTCTGGTTCTGGGGTACCCAGAGGCCACTGGCATAGGCCTCGATTGGCCACCATATTCTCCGGATCTGAACACATGTGTCTCCTCTCTTTGGGCGCTATATTAAAGACAAGGTGTACAGCAGTAACCCAAAAACCATTGATGAGCTGAAAAGAGCCAATCAGGAGGTCATCGACAGCATCGATGTTCCGACACTTCAGCGGGTCATGCAGGATTTTGGTATTTGCTGCACATCATCGCGAAGAGTGGCAAGCTTGTCGAAAATGTCATAACCTAAATCTGAATATCTGTCATGACGTTTACATGTTGAATAAAGTGCGTCCACGCCGTAGTTTGTAGCTAATTTACCTTTTTTCCATATAGTTCAATAATTGTTTCCCTGCATAATTCGTTCATCATAAGGGTAAACCTGATGCAGACAAACACAAACGCGATGGTTGGTCAGCAACTGTAGCACACGTATACTGGTGTTGTTAATCTCTTGGAAGTACGTCCCACTTACGTATTACCTATCTTATTGCTATGTTACTGTAAATGCAATTTAAGATATTCTAACGTAGTAACAGCCGTCAAAGTTTTTCTTAATCACACTTAAGCTACATAGTTTTCACTTCAAAAATCGTGTACAGTCGGTCTTCGTAAAAACTGGTTCTCGTGCTCTGATTGTTACGTTGTTAATACGTACTGTGAAAATGGCTGACGCTGCTTAACGCTCCATAGTGAAAGATGTGCGTGGAACATCGGTAAAAATAGCGAGAAACATGTTGTTCTCAGTATTTTCTACAAGTTTAGAGAGTAAATCGGTTTTGAAGTATTCTGGTAACTTTGGCACTTGAAGTTAATACGTTTATTTAAATACGCATGGTTAAATCGGTAGCATTGGAAAATGATAAACTGGTTGTTTGACCATCGCATGGATTCCCATATGGATGACATAGTAATCTCCGTCATTGGCCCCTTCCTTAGTTTTTTTTTTTTTATCACGAATCTCTCCACCACCGCAAAGTGCCAAGCGACTGAAAAAAAGCGCGTCTCGAGCATATGAGAAGGGTAAAAGAACAGACCTGCACAATGCAGACCATTATCCTTAACATGTGTTTGCTACAGAATTCTAGAAGAAAATAAATTCCTAGAGACGTCATGTCCACGAAAGAGCACTGCTTTAGAAAGTATGGCTCGTGTGAAACTCAGCTTGCCCCTTTCTCGCATGATATGTCGCGACCTAACAAGGGAACCTCCCCATCGCACCCCCCTCAGATTTAGTTATAAGTTGGCACAGTGGATAGGCCTTGATAAACTGAACACAGATCAATTGAGAAAACAGGAAGAAGTTGCGTGGAACTGTGAAAAAATAAGCAAAATATACAATCTGACTAGTCCATGGGCCACATAGGCAACATCATGGAGAATGTGAGCTCAGGAGCGCCGTGGTCTCGTGGTAGCGTGAGCAGCTGCAGAACGAAAGGTCCTTGGTTCAAGTCTTCCCTCCAATGAGAATTTTACTTTCTTTATTTTTACATCGTTATTATCTGTCCGTTCGTTCATTGACGTCTCCATTCACTGTAATAAGTTTAGTGTCTGTGTCTTGCGACCGCATCGTAAAACCGTGCGATTAGTAGACGAAAGGACGTGCCTCTCCAATGGGAACCGAAAACATTTGATCGCAAGGTCATAGGTCACTCGATTCCTCCACAGGAAAACACATCTGATATATTCTATACGACACTGGTAACGGCATGTGCGTCACATGACAGGAATATGTTGTCGACCCACCTAACTTGTACACTTGGCGAATGGGTAAAAAGATTCTTCTACCTTGCCCGATTTAGGTTTTCTTGTGGATGTGATAATCACTCCCAAAACAGTGATGAAAAGACAATAGTTTGTCACATAAACTGAAAATAAAAAAATTAAACTTTTCACTCGATGGAGGATTTGAACCAAGGACCTCTCGTTCCGCAGCTGCTCACGTTACCACGAGACCACGGCGCTCCTGTGTTCTTAGAGTCCTTGATGTCGCCTATGTTCCCATGAACTACTCAGTTTGTATATTTTGCTTATTTTTTCACAGTTCCACACAACTTCTTCCTGTTTTCTCAACTGATCTGTGTTCAGTTTTTCAAGGCCTATCCACTGTGTCAACTTATAACTAAATCTGAGGGGGGTGCGATGGGGAGGTTCCCTTGTAAGGATGAACGCCAACGCCATAGTTCTAAATTTCCGGAAATTTTCTGACGCGGTGCTAAACTGCAGGCTGTTAAAGAAGATACGAGCATATGGAATAGGTTCGCAGATATGTGAGTCGCACAAAGACTTTGTAAATAATAGAACCCAGTATGTTCTCCCTGACGGCGAGTGTTCATCTGCGACAGAGGTAAGATCAGGGGTGGCCCGGGGTAGTGTGATAGAACCGTCACTGGTTTCTGTACACTTGAATGATCTGGCGGACACGGAGAGCGACAATTTGTTGTTGTTCGATGATGATGCTGTGGTATACAGGGACGAGTCGAAGATTAGTGACTATAGGGTGATACAAGATGACTTAGACAAAATTTGTAGTTGGTGTGATGAATGACAGGTGGCTCTTAATGTAGAAAAATGTAAATTAATACGGATGAGTAGGAAAAACAAATCCGTAACGTTCGGATACTGCATTATTAGCGTCCTGCTTGAAACAGTCACGTCGTTTAAATACCTGTATATAACGTTGCGAAGCGATTTGAAATGGCGCGAGCATGTGAGAATTGTGGTAGGGAAGGCGAATGGTTAACTTCGGTTTATTGGGAGAATTTTAGGAAAGTGTGGTTCATCTGTAAAGGAGACCGCAAATATGACGCTGGCGTGATCTATTCCCGAGTACTGCACTACTGTGTGGGATCCGCACCAGGTCCGATTGAAGGAAGACATCGAAGCAGTTCAGAGGCAAGCTGCTAGACTTGGTTGCCGGTAGGTTCTGTCAGCATGCAAGTTTTACGGATGTATTTTGGGAACTCAGGCAGGAATCCCTGGAGGGAAGTAGACATTCATTTGCCTGCTTTCATTCTCTGATGTCATACGGAATAATATTTTGGGGTAACTCAACGCTTGGGCAAAAAGTATTCACTGCTCAAAAGGAAGTGCTTAGAATAATGTGTGGGGCTCATAGTCGCACATCTTGTAGGTATCTCTTTAAAACGTTAGGAATTCTTACAACAGCCTCGCAGTACATTTACTCAGTACTGAAGCTTGCTCTTAACAACATGGACCAGTTTAAAAGAACAGTGTCATTCATTATTATAATATCAGAAGAAAGAAACACTTACACTATCCTCTACTTAACCTATCTTTGGTAAAGTAAGGGATAAAATATGCTACTGCAAAACTTTTCTATAAATTACCAGGTGAAACAAAATGTCTGACAGACAGCAGTAATAGTTTCAAAAAGAAATTGAAATCATATCTTCTTGAGAACTCTTTCTATACCATAGATGAATTCTTGAATAGGAATAAACAAACCAGTAGGTGTAATATATGCTAATATATGCATTGTGTGCCATTTAAGGGAACGGGCTAGGTAATAAAAATTTGAAGCTTATTGTTGCCCTTTAGAAGAGCGATTGAAATTGAATTCATAATTTAATCTCCGGACGTTTCTCTTGTTTCCTTCCCAAAAACTCTTCATCCTATCAGAATTCTCCTTCTTCCTTTCTACTGTCCATTTTATATCAGGCTGGCGCGATGTTCTTTCCTCAAACTTCACACTTGTGATTTTATTCCGGCACTCACTGCGATCTTTGAGAGTTTTTATGTTGATCTTCTGCAGATCCCTCTGGACTTCTTTCAGCCATTACGTGCCGCACTTACTTTTTGTTATACCACTGAAAAGTTTCCTTGCTGTTCTGGAGTCTTTCATCATGTAGATATGTGTAAAAAATCTGGCACGGCGTTTTCTGATTTCGTCTGTTACTGTGTTGGTCTTCATACAGACCTTATTTTGTGGTCTCTTCATCCAAATGCCGTTTTTGTTGATTGCCGCGTAAATCTTCCTGAGAAATTTTCTTTCTTGCTTTTCTATAACCCTAATTTTTGAATGACCATCAATCACCTTTTTCAGATGCGTAGATTGCTTCTGGAGGGATCACTGTTCTATAGTGCCTTAATTTTGCGTCTGTGGAAATGCACTTCTTGTTGTAATGTGTCCATGTTAGCTTGTAGGCCTTCTGGAGTTCGGTGATTCTTTGTTCATTGGCGATTCGGTTTAATCCTGAGGACTGTATAGTTTCTCCGAGGTATTTAAAATGGTAGACTTGTGCAATTTTACCATTTTTTGTGATTAAAGGGGAGTCATTTTCTGGCTGTCTTTCCATATATATGGTTCTTTCAGAAAGTGTCCGTAGTCCCTTTTTTTGTGGATTTTCATGTAGTTTTCCCACTCCGTGAATCGCTTCTGTTCTGTTATTGGAGTTAATTGCAATATCGTCAGCGAAAGCAAGACACTTGAGTTTAATTAGGTTCTCTTTTTTGATACCAATTTGGATGCCCTTTATGAGATTCCCATTCCCTGATGATCCTCTCTAGAACAATATGAAAAGCATTGGGGATAGTCCGTCCCCCTGTCGGACTCCAGTTTTGATTTCAAAGGGTCCTGATGTTTCGCCCACGAATTCCACTCCGGATGTTGCTCTTGTAAGTGTCTGTTCCGCAATTTTTCGTGCTTTCGGTCGGTCCCAAATCGTTCCATCATTTTAATCAGGGTTTCACTGTTCACTGAATCGTATGCGTGCCTGAAGTCGATGAATCTAGTTACTGCGTTTCTGCATCTCCTCATTTGTAATATCGTCTTTAAGCATCAGGTCTGTTCCGCACGTGATCGTCCTTTTCTGAATCCGGCCTGGTATTCACCAATTAGAGGATCAGCTTGGGATTCTATCCTACTTGAAAGTGCTTTGGATATGATTTGCTAAGCGACTGGGAGCAAGGAAATCTCTCTGTAATTGTTGATGTCTGTCTTTTCTCCCTTTATGTGTAGCGGGTGGTATTTGCTCCGTCATCCGTATGTCTGATATTACATGATGTAGTTTCTGCATAAGTATAGGATCATATAGTTTCCAGAATTCAGCAATGATCCCATCTTCTCCTGGTGCTTTCTTGGGGTGGTTCGCAGTTGAGGAGGGAACTGAAAGATTGGGCTAAGATTTTGCAGTTATTTTTCGTATTAGTTTCCAAAGAACGAACGGATTTTTTGAATCACAGGCTAGGTGCTCGGTATCCCTGCAAGTTTTCTCTGAAAATTGTATACAAATTTCTTTTATCATTTTTGATGAAATATTGTTGGATTTCGCAGAGTCTATTGTTGTCTTATCACCGTTTTTCTTTTCTAATTCTTGAGGTCTGTTTTTTGGTTTTAAGAAAGTTCTCCCAGTTTTCTTCAGCTTTGTGACTGCTAAATTTTTCCACGCAGTTATTCGGTTGTCGACTGCCTGATCGGAGGTTGCGTCCACCAGCGATGTTTCCTGGTGCGATGGGGTTGTCGTAATTTGATGGCTTCCTCAATTTTCTCTGTTAGTTTCTTCCAGTCTGTTGATTTTTCCTAATTGATTTGCATGACGATTTTTCTTTTGCACTTGACACGTTCCACAACATAACGGTTACCGTGAGATTGATCAATGGAACACGTAACTAACAAACACTACTGACAAAGTTTAAGGAACCGGCATTTGAAGCTGACTGCAGAACGTTCCTACTGCCGCCAATATATGTTTCGTAGAGGAACCATGAAGGCAAGATACGAAAAATTAGGGCTCATACGGAGGCATAGTCTTTTTCCCTCGCTGTATCTGCGAGTGGAACTGGAAAGGAACCGACTAGTAGTGCTACACGTACCCTCCGCCACACACCGTCTGGTGGCTTGCGGAGTATGTGTGTACGCGCGACCGCTACGGTCGCAGGTTCGAATCCTGCCTCGGGCATGGATGTGTGTGATGTACTTAGATTAGTTAGGTTTAAGTAGTTCTAAGTTCTAGGGGACTGATGACCTCAGATGTTGAGTCCCATAGTGCTCAGAGCCATTTGAATCATTTGAAGTATGTGTAGATGTAGATATTTTGTGCATCGATGGTTCCGATCTCGCTGTGGGATTTTATTTTTTCTCCATTTTTTTCGTTTTGCTCGAATATTTACAGTATTTAAATATAAAAAGTCATCAAAGATATGCTAATTAACACTTACCTAACTATAATTTTTTATTAAAAATGCATGTCTTTTTGTTACTGATTGTATCACATGCAAAATTCCAGTTTCCATTACAGATATAAATTCTTAGTTATCGATATCTTATAAAACAGTTTTGATAAAGAGTGTTTAAAACAATAAAACGAAAATAAATTTTTTGGACAGAAATAATCATAAAAAATGGTTCAAATGGATGTAAGCACTAAGAGACTTAACATCTGAGGTCATCAGTCCCCTAGACGTAGAACTACTTAAACCTAACTAACCTACGGACATCACACACATCCATGCCCGAGGCAGGATTCGAACCTGCGACCGTAGCGGTCGCACGGTTCCAGACTGTAGCGCCTAGAACCACTCGGTCACTCTGGCCGGCGAACGATGGAGGGATGCAGAACAGCATGTCATAAAACAAGAGGAGAAAATGTAAAGCTTGGGTGACTACGTCGATTCTGTTGTTGATCGACTCTATAAGTGTAGCAGATAGCACTAACAGTGCTGAAATGTATTCCTCTGATTTGGAGACAGAAAGACATCAGAGACTGCCAGACGACTAAGTAATACCTTCAGTGGCTTCAATAATTAATTATGAGGTGAAATCCCTGCAATACGCTTTTGTGCCACACTCACGCAGAGAAATTACCCTGCGTTTAAGTTAGTAAGTTCCATCGCTCTGGTTTTTAATTACAATACTATGTTAGCTCATAAGGAGACCATGTTAAGTTTGCCGTCTGATCTTCTACGAAGCGTATTGCCGAAGTTTTGCCCCATGATATTAAATGACATTCGAAGCTATAGTGCTTCTCTGCTCGTCTTTTTACCGTCCGAACTGCAGCTATTTACGTCACTGTATGTTAGTTGAATCCACGGGATGGCTAGTTCTGCCCAAGTCACATGGGCCGGTAAAGCTGTTTTCCCATACTGACGCTGTGTCGATGTGCGCGTAACACTTAGCATAAAACGTATCATTGTTTTCGCTCTTGACTGCACTGGAGACAGCTTGTCTCCGCTAAACATGAAACTAAACATGGTGAGATTCCAGCAAACGCGGAAGAATACATCAAGTAATGTCTGAATCAGGTTTATTCTTGTGATGAACGCAGTACAACTTCGAAATAAGTCTCATTTGTCACAGTCTCTAATTCTTTTATTTGTTAGTACTGGTTCATACCACCTTTCGCCAATATACATACAAATCAGTTGTCGCCTGCAAGCCAAGATGTAGTCAATACCTTCTCATATTCCGATACTGTATTGGAAATTAATCTCAAATCCCGAGGCCCTGGTAATGTTTATCTCTCTCGCGAACTGTGGCAAATTCTCTTCGTTTATGCAGCGCAGCCACAAGCATTGTGCAACACAGTTTAGTGTGCGGTGGTGCACATACTGCTGCCACCATTCTTTATCTTTTGCAGTTATTATGAGAATAAGGTAAGACAGATTTGGGAGCGTACAGGTGATGGTCATTCTTTCCATCTAACAAATGTCATAAGACAGAAAATCGCTGTACCTTCCACTATGGATTGTATGGTGTCTTGCAGAGTATAAGCGGGATGAGCCAGAACTGCACCGACAAAGTTTCAGAGGTTGTATAGCGACATCTGAGTGTTCTGGTGAACGGTCCCGGGGTCTCCAGCGGCTCGTTTCACAGCTATTACATTTCGTTGAAATGATTAGCTTTCTATCTGTGTATTGTACTGGAAGTAGTGCATTACAGTGCAAATGTCGATAGTACGCGCCATCTGTCTTGTTTGGAAGCAAACTTGTTCCGTCCAGACACGTTGGTTGCTGTTGACGACCATAATACCTATTTTATAATGTGCGCAAAATTCCGCTAGATGGCAATCGGGTAGGGAAGTGTGGGGAGAGCGGCACTGGAGGGGTGGGGGGGGGGGGGGGGAGGGGCGCTCAGAGCGCTATAGGAGAAACGCCGAGCGCTGGAGGGAAACTGGAGCCCATTCCCACATTTTTTGCAAATATTAAGTGGGCCCCTCCAAAGCCACACTTAAGTGGTGACCATTCAAAAAGATATATTGCCACCTCTGTTTTCTTTGGCATCTAACAGGAATTGCGCCGAAAATGAGGCGATTTATTTCCGCCTGGCTTGTGAACTATTTTTAACTTTCAGAGAAACGTCTTGAGTGGCAAATTTAGAGTCTCTGGTTGCCATGGCAAAATTTGCTTCTTTTGCCAAAACACAGCAGTGGAGTTTACACTGTCTCACCACGCTAACACGTTTCACAGACGCTACTGCGAGAGAATTCTGAATCAGCGGTTCATTAAGTTTATTAAGTGAGGAATTGAGGAAAAGTAGAGCCAGCAGCTTATGAAAAAGCACATCCTCAGTACAAAAGACGAGTAAAGGCTTCATATTTGTTGTTCCAAAACCCAAAATCTTTCTATTTTATCAGCTATCAATGACCCTTAAAAATTACATTCTTTCACCGATAAAGTCTGTAGTTATTGGAATAACACAGTAGATAATGAAGTTTTACATAATAACGACGTGGTAAAATACTCTTCTCTTGGCGTGCTATCTTTTTCCAAAATCTCATTTTGATATCAGAAACCGTATATGAAATATGAGGAATGTTGTGAGTACTTCACTCTGGCTTATCGATGGCGCAGCGCGATCTCTAATGAGTGTGTTACATCACATCAGTTTTCTGGAGATTGATGAAGATACCTACAACCAATTCTTAAGAAAAATTCAATATATTGGCTAAATTTTATATGCAACAACACGTTATATAATATGCACCAAACGCAGTGATCTCTATTTTTCGCTGACACTTTTCCGAATTGCGCACAGTGCCTTATTTTCACGTAAATATCACAATAACTATGACCATTAACGAAATGATTGGCACATCGTCATGAACCTGGCATATCAAGCTGTAACCAAAGCAAAAGCTATTTGTTATACCGAATAGTTTGTGTAAAATCGATTGAGAAAGATTGCACTGTGAGCCCTTTAATTCTATCATCGCTGACTGTCCGAGAAGTGGAAAACTCTTACTGGCGTCACCTCTGAACCAACGAAGGAACTCGTCCAGCGCTTTGGACGAAAATTGGTCACTCCGCATTGTCCTCCGTATGTTGCGCGAGCTATGACCCTACGGTCTCAAGTCTGGATTCAGTACTACTCTGTTCTGTCTCGAGTTTGTTTTCGGCAGCGTAGTCATCTGTTAACAGTAGTATGGGTAGCTGTATTGATGGAGAATTGGCCGACATGCACCTCGTATGCTGGTTAATTGAAGGCTTTGTAAGTGCAGCACAGCAACGCTTAGTTGAGATGTGCCCATACTGACGTCAAGCACATTACAATACTTTTACACCTGTTTGAGGGGTGTTACATTACTGTACGTTTTGGCAATAGTTTTCTTCAGTCTTGTAAAAGCATATTTCCAAAAAGGAAGGTAACTGGAGTGGCAAACCGAATAAATCAAAATGGCTCTGAACACTATGGGACTTAACTTCTAAGGTCATCAGTCCCCTAGAACTTAGAACTACTTAAACCTAACTAACCTAAGGACATCATACACATCCATGCCCGAGGCAGGATTCGAACCTGCGACCGTAGCGGTCACGCGGTTCCAGACTGTAGCGCCTTTAACCGCTTGGCCACCTCGGCCGGCTCGAATAAATCACAATGGCCATTTTAAGCGGACCTATGGCTGTGTTTCTCAATGCAGTCACAACAAAGTAAAAACCAGGTTCTTCAAAACGTTTATTTTTTAGTCATGGCACTAAGTTTCATTAGTTGTTCTCGTACTGAAAAACAAAATGTTTACAAGATTACACTTTACAGTAGAAATCTAACCGTTGTCAGAGGTCTATCATGCTAAACGCCTCAGAAAAAAGTGTAGAATCTATATAAATTGAATATTTTCAACAGGTAGATCATGAGGAAACAGTGAAACTTGTCTGGCATTCGTTATTGGTTTCAAAGTGCGCACGAAGGTGTCAAATACAGGAATCGAAAATAGACTTGTACGTTTCTCTCAAAATCACTCATCTATTGTTTTTCGAGTAACCCCTACATTTCAGAAATCACTGCACACACATTATCTCCGAATAGATCTATTTTGTGCAGTCTACTGACGACATCCCGTTCCCTTATTTCCTTGACGCAGATCGGAAGAGTGTGGACAGTGACAGCATACGCTCCACTGAATCGATCTTACAAATTTCCCTGTGACGTTCCACTGTAGGCACAGAAAGTGAACTTTACTGAGTTATAGCTTGTGTAACGTTGCCTTTTTTTTCTTGCGAAATGTCTTTGCTATCCCAAACAGTGTGTTCGTCATCGGCTGGAGAGCCTTTCCTATAGAACTGTTTGGTCATGTGGTTTTACCAGCAGCCGATATAATCGAATTTTACGTTGAGCGTATAGCAACATGGATTCCTTTTACGCTATTACAATAATATTATAATTCTTCTTTGATAGATCAGTGACATAGAAGAGGTAAAGTTTAAAGTTAAACGTTTCTAAGCGTGTCGATGCCAACGAGACTTCAAGCTCTCACGTACCTTTTTTTTCTCTCACTCTGTATAAACTGGTATATATTTAACCAGAAATAAATTTGTACCAGAAAGCATACTAGACTGGGCATAATGCTATGATGTTATGTTAATTTTAAGTACCCTTCAACGAATCTACGATGCATGAACTCGCAGCCTTGTTACGATGGGAACATAGTTAATGTACTATGTTTCCAACTCATTTTTCGGTGCTGAAGAATATGTAGTGGCTGCCCAGGATTTAGGGTGTTGATTCATGGGGATAGAATTTCTGTAAAAGCTGGATATCTGTTATACGTTAGCTCTATCCTACAAATTTAATCAGAAATTTTAATTTGCTGGGATTAGTACTAGGAAAGGGAAATTATAATTGGGCCTACGTGAAAAGTTGGCGGTATTAATTTTTTTGTAAGTACGTTCGTTTAACACAATCAAAACGCCTTTTGAAGATATTCTAGCAATAAGCGAACTTACTATTAGTGTAACTGCTGCACGAATGGCGACATTCACTCACTTAAAATTCAATATTATTTTCTGTAAAACTTGTATCAATTGGACAGTGGGAAAGATGTATTGTACCCACGTTGCTGATGACATATGTCGAGGTGTGCGTGCATTTGTAAAAGAGCAGCAAGAATATCAGTTGGAAGTGTAATCGGTTTCTAAATTAATTTCAAGATTATTTATCATTTCTATCTTTTTTATCAAACCTTATATTAACATTTGCATTTTGGAATGACGTAAATAACTTTCTGAATAGTGATTGGCTTAGGCAAGTTTTTCCGCGAGAATGATCGTTCTGATTGGCCAGGCAGACTGATCAGCCAATCAGAATTAAGAGGTTCCCGCATACTGAAAGTAGATAGCCAGAGAGTGGGGTAGCATCCGAGGAGTCGCTCGCTAGCCATCGGACGTGAAAGGTCATGTTAGATGTCACGGTGAAAATTATGTGTAAAATGAAGAATTGTTGAGTTCGTTGCGGTTAGGGCTAGTCATAACGTTGAAGATTCCAGTAACAAACAAATTCAGATAGGTCTAAGCACTATGGTACTTGACATATGAGGTCATCAGTCGCATACACTTAGAACTACTTACACCTAACTAACCTAAGGACATCATACACATCCATTCCCAAGGCAGGATTCGAGCCTGCGACCGCAGCAGCAACCGCGGTTCTGGACTGAAGCACCTAGAACCGCTCGGCCACAGAGGCCGGCAGTTACGAACAATTTGAGTAAAGTTTGATGTGTTTGAGTCTATTGGTTGAAGAGTTATGAGCGTGTGAGGTTTCGGCCTCT
Organism: Schistocerca nitens; assembly: GCF_023898315.1. Classification (NCBI taxonomy): domain Eukaryota; kingdom Metazoa; phylum Arthropoda; class Insecta; order Orthoptera; family Acrididae; genus Schistocerca; species Schistocerca nitens. The sequence goes on along the minus strand of NC_064619.1, from coordinate 48,161,589 downwards.
ATTGAAAATTCCGTGTAGCATACTCCGCATTTCATTATGGAATATTTGGCGAGAATTTCTTTTATAAAACCTCACTGATAAGACCGAATATAAATCGCACTTATAATAATGGATCAGTGATGTGAGATCGCGTATTCAGTCGGGTCGGACTAATATAGAATATGGCTGCTTTTGCGTGTGAAATCTGTAGTTCTGGCTGTGAACTGTGACTGATAGAGTCGTATATCACTAAATAAGAACTTGGTAGTCATTTCTATCTGTTTTATAAGCGATAAACATACTGGTGTTGGAATTTTCGTACGCTTATTTCACTCGAAAATACACCATATTACCGGCCGAAATCTTGATAAATACACTCCTGGAAATGGAAAAAAGAACACATTGACACCGGTGTGTCAGACCCACCATACTTGCTCCGGACACTGCGAGAGGGCTGTACAAGCAATGATCACACGCACGGCACAGCGGACACACCAGGAACCGCGGTGTTGGCCGTCGAATGGCGCTAGCTGCGCAGCATTTGTGCACCGCCGCCGTCAGTGTCAGCCAGTTTGCCGTGGCATACGGAGCTCCATCGCAGTCTTTAACACTGGTAGCATGCCGCGACAGCGTGGACGTGAACCGTATGTGCAGTTGACGGACTTTGAGCGAGGGCGTATAGTGGGCATGCGGGAGGCCGGGTGGACGTACCGCCGAATTGCTCAACACGTGGGGCGTGAGGTCTCCACAGTACATCGATGTTGTCGCCAGTGGTCGGCGGAAGGTGCACGTGCCCGTCGACCTGGGACCGGACCGCAGCGACGCACGGATGCACGCCAAGACCGTAGGATCCTACGCAGTGCCGTAGGGGACCGCACCGCCACTTCCCAGCAAATTAGGGACACTGTTGCTCCTGGGGTATCGGCGAGGACCATTCGCAACCGTCTCCATGAAGCTGGGCTACGGTCCCGCACACCGTTAGGCCGTCTTCCGCTCACGCCCCAACATCGTGCAGCCCGCCTCCAGTGGTGTCGCGACAGGCGTGAATGGAGGGACGAATGGAGACGTGTCGTCTTCAGCGATGAGAGTCGCTTCTGCCTTGGTGCCAATGATGGTCGTATGCGTGTTTGGCGCCGTGCAGGTGAGCGCCACAATCAGGACTGCATACGACCGAGGCACACAGGGCCAACATCCGGCATCATGGTGTGGGGAGCGATCTCCTACACTGGCCGTACACCACTGGTGATCGTCGAGGGGACACTGAATAGTGCACGGTACATCCAAACCGTCATCGAACCCATCGTTCTACCATTCCTAGACCGGCAAGGGAACTTGCTGTTCCAACAGGACAATGCACGTCCGCATGTATCCCGTGCCACCCAACGTGCTCTAGAAGGTGTAAGTCAACTACCCTGGCCAGCAAGATCTCCGGATCTGTCCCCCATTGAGCATGTTTGGGACTGGATGAAGCGTCGTCTCACGCGGTCTGCACGTCCAGCACGAACGCTGGTCCAACTGAGGCGCCAGGTGGAAATGGCATGGCAAGCCGTTCCACAGGACTACATCCAGCATCTCTACGATCGTCTCCATGGGAGAATAGCAGCCTGCATTGCTGCGAAAGGTGGATATACACTGTACTAGTGCCGACATTGTGCATGCTCTGTTGCCTGTGTCTATGTGCCTGTGGTTCTGTCAGTGTGATCATGTGATGTATCTGACCCCAGGAATGTGTCAATAAAGTTTCCCCTTCCTGGGACAATGAATTCACGGTGTTCTTATTTCAATTTCCAGGAGTGTATGAACTTGCAGGAACTGTTTTCCACCACTAGAGTTACGCGGCCTCAGCAGGGTAGGTATTAGGTGGCATTTTTCTTCATCGCTGAGTTTTCGCTGCCTGGTAAGTACCTACGATTGCAGAGTGAAGGGACGTCGTGAGGCAGCCGTACTGAAGTAGGTGGACATTATCATACGAGACGTACGAGGGACGAACCGACCCCGCCCAGCCGCAGTCCGAGGGAGGAACATCAGCTGTTAGCCGCTCGAACAGAAACAAAATTCATACAACAGATTACTTCAAAGTGTATTGGGTACTTTAAATTGAGATATCATACAGAGATGATACTATCAAACATTTGAGTTCAAGGACTATTCAGGATTACAAAGCATTTATCTCGACTATAACTAATATCCCTACATGCTTCTAGTCTATACTACATTTAACATTTTGTTATTACAATCGATTTAAACTTGCACCAATACGTTGAATCAACATACATCAGTAAAGTTATCCTGTTCGCTTACTCTGAGCATCACATAAAGGTTTTGACCTACTCGTCCACATGTCTACGCCCTGTAGCTAACAGTTTATCAGCAGCAATGGCGAGTACAGTACTGCCTATGGTACTCATATCTTTTAGCTATTTATGTGCTTCACTGAATGTGTTGTTTTTCAAATGTGATTGTGGACGTGTCTGTGTATCGAATTGTCCATTTCAGTTAGATATACGGAGAAAAGTGTAGTACCAGATAGTTTCAAAGTCACGATCCTTCAAATCTGCAAACTGTCCACTAGCAGTAAAATTTTATCGAAAGAAACATCGCGTCAGGTTTATATAGTTCAAAAATGTTCAAACGTGTGTGAAATCTTATGGGACTTAACTGCTAAGGCCATCAGTCCCTAAGCTTACACACCACTTAACCTAAATTATCCTAAGGACAAACACACACACCTATGCCCGAGGGAGGACTCGAACCTCCGCCGGGACCGGCCGAACAGTCCATGACTGCAGCGCCTTAGACCGCTCGGCTAATCCCTCGCGGCGTTTACATAGTAAGCTAATGTTTGTTGTTGTATGTGTGTGTACTGACACACTACGTCTTGAAGACAGTATAATATACTCTGACCGTCGGAAGTTTAAATGCAGAACTACTTGTTAACTACAATCCGCCTGTGAAGGACGTCAACTATTTACCAGCTCCACAAACTTTCTGAAAACTGTCGTAACCTATACGGATACAGTCGCGAGAGTTAGTTGGCAGGTAGAGAAGTTAAGACTGTTTTAGCTTAGCTGTGTATTCCATTAGGCGCCAGTTTTTCTGGAATCCAAGTGGTGGGTAGTTGCATCCCGTAATTGAATACTGTTCTAAGAAACAATCGCACCATAAGAAGAAGCAATACAACCGTGGGAGCACCATATTTGTTTACCCTGGTTGCCGACGCACAACTACTCATAAACAAGGTAGGTAATGCGTTACCACTTCAAGTTGTTTATACTTTTGTTTTGTACATTCGCAGTTCTTCTTCTAGTGTCTGTAGTTGAGAAAGCTGGAGCGGAAGTGACTTGGTTGCTGTGTGTAGTAATACGCCCAATCTAGCTGTTATTACGCCGTGGAAATCGTGTTAAGACTTCTTCCAGAAACTTCGCAGTGCGCGGCGCTCTGCCCATTTCACACCAGGGAGGAGACTCCTTTATTTCCCTCATCTCTCATATCTCCAAACTTTGAAAATATTTTACTTCTTCGTAGCACGGAGACGCGTCAGTCCGTTCCGTTGTTGCAAAGCAGGATCTGAGTTGCTTATTCCGCAGTTCGTTATCAAGTTTAACTGCTGTCGTTAAAACCAGGGAAGTCTGGCACAAAGTTACGTTTCGAATTTTTCCGGATGCGCGCATTCTACGTACATTCTGTAAGGTGGCATTGTGAAATAAATATAACTTGTACGTGTAAAAAACGATGCACTCCATTTGAAGAAACTCATGTTCACCAATTAGCGCCTGCTGTGCGACAAGTTTACGAAATTATAAAATTCATGTTTTAGCAACGAGCTTCGTGAATTTTTTATTTCAGGAGTGGGTGGGGGAAGGAGATGTCGTCAGCTTTCTGACAAGTTTGACGCGGCCCATCACACCTTCCTCTCCACTTTCAGTTCTCCATCTCAGAGTAGTAATGACATCCATTGGCGACAGCATCTTTTTTAAATATTTGCAATCTCTGGGGCACTATCTGTGCAAAATTTATTCGGCATCCTGTAGCGATTGGCGAAAGAAAATGTATGTGCAACCGGGATCTTTATTTATCTCCAATGATAGGTTGCTGAGAAACCATGTTTGAAGCCTAAGTAATACTCTGTATACTCTTGTCATTTACATGTGAAATATTCATATTTTTACAGTGCACATTTGTACCATAAAAGGGAGCCATAGATCAGTTTGCGTCTTCTCAAATCATGCAGCAGTGCGAAGGTTGATAAATGATGTGTAATATAAAAACCTCTTAACTGTTGACAATATTCGGCGATTCAAGGTGTAAGACACATACTGTAGGGTATCAAAAGCTGTATCTGATATTTTTAATGTGTATCAGAACGTACTCTGTTAATATAGGGTTGTACATATTTAGTCAAATGTTAAGATATTGAAATTAGTCCCAGAAACTTTACATTTGAGTGTGTACGTGTGTGGGCAGGGGCTCTACGAATGTAGTGTGTGGACATTAAGTTGGGAATGTGGGTCTCACGGGGAGCGTACTAGGGATAAATCCCTGCAGTCACACTATCCTCTGTGCCCTTGGTGGATCAGATGGATAGTGTCTGCCATGTAAGCAGAAGATTCCGGGTTCGAGTCCCGGTCGGGGCACACATTTTCAACTGTCCCCGTTGATGAATATCAACGCCTATCGACAGCTTATGGTCTTCATTTAATTATCATTTCATTCTAAGAGAGCTGCTTGGTCACCGATGGTGTCTGTTCTTTCGGACATGTTCGAAAGAACGGATACCATCTTCATATAATGTTTTCATTTTCCGTTGCAGACAGTCCTTGTATGTATGGAACTGGGGACCTACAATCAACGGAGAGGCTTCGTCCCCGCCGAAGTCCTCAGTGGTACACAACCCCACGACAGGCTACAGCAGTCCACTCACCCCACCGTCACCCCACATCGAACGTCTCATTCCAGAGGAATGTAACCCCCCAATGCTTGCGTGGTAGACTAATTATGATGTACGCGTACGTGGAGACAGTATTTGCGCGGCAATCGCCAACGTAGTGTAACTGAGGCGGAATAAGGGGAACCAGCCTGCATTCGCCGTGGCAGATGGAAAACCGCTTTAAAAACCATAAACAGACTGGCCGGCACACCGGACCTCGACACTAATCCGCTGGGCGGATTCGTGCTGGGGCCCTCACGCCTTCCTTCTCGGGAAGCAGTGCATTAGACCGCGCTTCTAGCAACGGTGGGCAGACAGTCCTTGCTTTATACATCGAACATAAAGGTTCCAAATATATACGTTCAAGTGTAATTCGAAAAGGGAATAACGTTGAAGGCAGCAAGACTGGTGTATTTCAAGCATTAGTATATTCATGTCTACAATATGCAGTGACAGTTCTTTATTTATATTACGTAAATGAAGAGTTCCAAGCTCATTAACAGTAGCACTGCATAAAGAAGGCTGGATTGATCGCTAATCGAAGTGTCATGCTTCAAAAATAGAATGATATCATTTCTTATGATTGGTAAGTGCACATTTTGCAACATTTATATCAAGCTGTATCATGTTTCTCCCAGGTATTTGAAGATGGCCATGTCCGAAACGCTTCATATTACGGGCAATAAAGTCATTCTGTTTTTGAAACAAGGCTTTATGATTAGCGACCAATCCAACCTTTCTGCAGTTCTAGTGTCCATTATCTGCATGGTGATCTGCCTCCTTTGCGACTTTATGTAGTAGTTGTGTCAGTTCGAAGCACTTGTTGGACAGTTAGCAGGGGATGCGTACATACATAAAATAACTTGTGAATGAGCACTATCAAGCTTTCTCGTTTCAACTCTTAAAACACAACTGACTTTGATCGTAATTGTGCGCTCGAAACGATATTTTTCCCGCTAATCAACAGAAAGAATTTTAAATGGCTCTGAGCACTATGGGACTCAACTGCTGAGGTCATTAGTCCCCTAGAACTTAGAACTAGTTAAACCTAACTAACCTAAGGACATCACAAACATCCATGCCCGAGGCAGGATTCGAACCTGCGACCGTAGCGGTCTTGCGATTCCAGACTGCAGCGCCTTTAACCGCACGGCCACAAGAATTTTAAAGATGCAAGGGTATTTTAATATAAGAACGTAGGATTCCGCGGCCGGCGTCATAGTGATTAAAATTCTTCTGGGTGTTATGCCGCGTCATTGCTAAAAAGAAACAACAATAATAAACTAAAACCGACGTTTCGGCCGAATTGTAAAGGCCTTCCTCAGTCACGACTGGTTTTGCATGGGGATAGGTGCTTCTATCTATTACAGACTGTCGTTGTCTGACGTCCCTGTTGTAGAACTTTTAATTGGCCCTCTAATATGATTGGCTAGTCATGACGTAAGGGAAGATGGAAGGAAAGAAGCTATTCGAGGATGTACATGTCGTCAACGATTGGTAGCTGTCCGCCAATCAGCGTTCGGCTTCTGGTTGGCAAGTTTTCCTCCTGGTGTGCGCGGAAGTGGACTGACAGTTGCTCTACAGCTGTTTGTGCAGATACGAGGTGCGGCTAGAAAAAAACCGGACTGATGCTGGAAAAAACATTTATTTACAATTATTTACAATTTCATGTCATCTCCTTCAATGTACTCTCCTCCTCGGTCTCTACACCGCTCCATACGAATTTTCCACTGTTCATAGCAATGCTGCAGATCATTTTCGGTAAGTCCATACATTACTTCCGTCGCTTTTTCTTTTACTGCTTCAACACTCTCAAATCTAGTTCCTTTCAAAGCTGACTTGACTTTAGGGAAAAGAAAAAAGTCACAGGGGGCCAAATCAGGTGAGTAGGGTGGATGATCTAAGATGGGAATGTTGTGTTTTGCCAAAAACGTCTTCACTGACAACGCACTGTGAGCCGGGGCATTGTCTTGGTGAAGGATCCATGACTTTTTTCTCCACAAATCGTTCCGTTTTCTCTGTACTCGCTCACGTAGGGTAGCCAGGACGCTAATGTAGTAATGCTGATTCACTGTTTGTCCCTCTGGTACACAATCAATGTGCACAATCCCTTTGATGTAAAAAAAAAAAACAATCATCATTGCCTTGAATTTCGATTTTGACATTCGTACTTTTTTTTGTCGTGGAGAACCAGGAGTTTTCCAATGCATCGATTGGCGTTTAGTTTCGGGATCGTAAGTAAAAAACCACGATTCATCGCAAGTAATAACATTTTGTTAGAAGGTGGGATCACTTTCAATGTTTTCCAGGATGTCAGAACAAATCATTCTTCGGCGTTCCTTCTGTTCAATTGTGAGACACTTTGGAACCAGTTTTGAACACACTTTGTTCATATTGAAACTTTCATGAAGAATCTGCCTAACACTTTCCTTGTCAACTCCTGTTAACTCAGACACTGCTCTGATTGTTAAACGGCGATCTTGTCGAACAAGTTTACCGATTTTTTCAATGTTTGCATCAGTTTTTGCTGACAATGGTCTGCCAGTGCGAGTGTCATCACTGGTGTCTTCGCGGCCATCTTTAAATCGTTTAAACCACTCAAACACTTGTGTTCGCGATAAACAATCATCGCCGTACACTTGTTGTAACATTACAAAAGTTTCACTTGCAGATTTTCCTAGTTTGAAACAAAATTTGATGTTAACACGCTGTTCTTTCTGTAGACTCAACATTTTCCGACGCACAGACAAAACGTCAACTACTTAAAACAGACGCCACGGGCAGACTGAGTGCAGGAGGCAGATGAAACTCGAGCAGTAGGCGGAGCGAGAGTCACGTGACAGGCCACGCGACTTTCAGCCTTATTGCATTCGTTTTATTGTTTCACCAGTACTAGTCCGGTTTTTTTCTTGCCACACCTCGTACGTCCGTGTGCCGTGTAGCTTCTGCCCCGCGACCGCTCGCGGCCCGTTGGACTGGAATGGCCGGCAGCCAGGGCGCCGGGAGTTTGTAGCCATCTTTTCTGTTGATGTTGTCAGGTTGCTTAATAATTTCGATCCCCTCCCGTATTTTGCGTTCTCGCATCCACGATTCTTTCGCCAGTACTCGGGCTTCCTGGAATCTGATAGGTTGTCCACAGTCACGGTGGTGTTCCGCTCTCGCCGATTTATTATGTTGTTGTATCGTACACAGCGCTCACGTTCTGCTACTCGTAAGCTGACAAGTCTCCCTGTTTCTTCTATGTAGGCAGCTCCGCATGAGTAGTTCGTATACACCTACAGTGTTAAGACTGCTGACTACATCCTTGGTGGAACCTATCATTTCGAGGATCCTGTGACTGCTTCGAAAAATCGGTTTGAAACCTTGTCGGCGGAGGACGTTGCCTAGCCGTTCACTGACGCATTTTACATATGGTAAGTGTACCAGTGGAAGCTTCTCTTTGCCTTCTTCTCGTGTTCTGCTCCCTTTGGTTTTAGCTACCTTTCTTATGTTGTCATCATAGCCGTTGGCACGAAACGTGTGTTGTAGCTCCTGTAATTCTTCTTTGATGTTATTTTCATCGCTTATCCGGTAGGCTCGGGCAGTTAACGTATGCAGAATAGAATACTTTTGAGCTGGGTGGTGGTGGCTCTCCGCGTGCAGGTACAGATTAGTGTGCGTTGGTTTCCGGCACACTTAAAAGTTCTACAACAGTGACGTCAGATATCGATAGTCTGTAATAAATAGAAGCACCTATCCCCATGCGAAACCAGTCGTGCCCTGAGGAAAGCCGTTGCAATTCGGCCGAAACGTCGGTTTTAGTATATTATTGTTGTTAGTTTTTAGCAATGACGGGGAATAATAATCAGAAGAATTTTAATCACTATTTTAATATATTTAACTTATGAGCCATTTCCACATAATTGATTAAGAAGGTGATTTATCTTGAGCCTGTTACAATCATTTGGCGTTCTTTTAACAGCAGATACTGATATTTTTGTGATGAGAAATGAAACACCTTATTGCTCTGAATTTGGGATGGGCTTTCCTAGAAGTAGGAGGTTCATGTACAGTTGTGAGGAGTCGGGTAGTAATAGGTTTACTGGATTGATATGCCGGGATGCGTGGTGTTGCGGAGTTGTATGGGAAGAACGTGGGCTTCAGGGTAGAGGTAGGTAGGAAGAAGCCCAGTGTGCGGTTTTGGAGAGAGAAGAAAGGAATAGGCTAGGATGGGAGGAAATAGTTCTGACGTGAGGAAGGATGGCGGGGAATGGGCTAGATCTGTTGGACAGGGTGAATATCAGGGCTATAACTGTGCAATCGACTGCACACCGACGGGCACAGCGCTGGTGAAACGGCACCAAGAAGGCGCTGACCCGCGCGCCAGTGGAAAGAGCGGGCAGCGCCACACCTCGAGGAAGACAAAGAGTTCAGCGTCCCTATCAACACTGACTTAACCATCCGCCCAACTAAGGTCGGTCCAGTGGGGTCGCAGACTTCGAGAGCATCCGTACTGACAAGGGGAGGCCACGACGTTTGGAACGAGGATTTACTGCAAACTTCGTACACTTGTAGTATTCCATGAGGACAACAAAATGTGTAAACAGTGTGGCGTACTTCTCAAGCGTTATTCAGAAAATCGTAAGATAATTTCGGTCGTCAAATATATACCTGAACGTGGGCATTTTCACCATGAAGCGGCGGCAACCGAGTGGTTTGTTGCCTGTGCATGTCTTTGTTATCCGTTTTCCGTTTGTATGCTCCAAATGACTTTCTGTCAAGAGTTTGGTGTAAAAAATATATATATATATATATATATATATATATATATATATATATATATATATATATATATATATATATATATTATTGGTGTTTTGCCCTTAAAGAGCGCATTTGGACTAAACTACGAGGGCAGTTCAATAAGTAATGCAACACATTTTTTTTCTGAAACAGGGGTTGTTTTATTCAGCATTGAAATACACCAGGTTATTCCCCAATCTTTTAGCTACACAACACTATTTTTCAACGTAATCTCCATTCAATGCTACGGCCTTACGCCATCTTGAAATGAGGGCCTGTATGCCTGCACGGTACCATTCCACTGGTCGATGTCGGAGCCAACGTCGTACTGCATCAATAACTTCTTCATCATCCGCGTAGTGCGTCCCACGGATTGCGTCCTTCATTGGGCCAAACATATGGAAATCCGACGGTGCGAGATCGGGGCTGTAGGGTGCATGAGGAAGAACAGTCCACTGAAGTTTTGTGAGCTCCTCTCGGGTGCGAAGACTTGTGTGAGGTCTTGCGTTGTCATGAAGAAGGAGAAGTTCGTTCTGATTTTTGTGCCTACGAACACGCTGAAGTCGTTTCTTCAATTTCTGAAGAGTAGCACAATACACTTCAGAGTTGATCGTTTGACCATGGGGAAGGACATCGAACAGAATAACCCCTTCAGCGTCCCAGAAGACTGTAACCATGACTTTACCGGCTGAGGGTATGGCTTTAAACTTTTTCTTGGTAGGGGAGTGGGTGTGGCGCCACTCCATTGATTGCCGTTTTGTTTCAGGTCCGAAGTGATGAACCCATGTTTCATCGCCTGTAACAATCTTTGACAAGAAATTATCACCCTCAGCCACATGACGAGCAAGCAATTCCGCACAGATGGTTCTCCTTTGCTCTTTATGGTGTTCGGTTAGACAACGAGGGACCCAGCGGGAACAAACCTTTGAATATCCCAACTGGTGAACAATTGTGACAGCACTACCAACAGAGATGTCAAGTTGAGCACTGAGTTGTTTGATGGTGATCCGTCGATCATCTCGAACGAGTGTGTTCGCACGCTCCGCCATTGGAGGAGTCACAGCTGTGCACGGCCGGCCCGCACGGGGGAGATCAGACAGTCTTGCTTGACCTTGCGGCGATGATGACACACGCTTTGCCCAACAACTCACCGTGCTTTTGTCCACTGCAGATCACCGTAGACATTCTGCAGGCGCCTATGAATATCTGAGATGCCCTGGTTTTCCGCCAAAAGAAACTCGATCACTGCCCGTTGTTTGCAACGCACATCCGTTACAGACGCCATTTTAACAGCTCCGTACAGCGCTGCAACCTGTCGGAAGTCAATGAAACTATACGAGACGAAGCGGGAATGTTTGAAAATATTCCACAAGAAATTTCCGGTTTTTTCAACCAAAATTGGCCGAGAAAAAAAAAGTGTTGCATTACTTATTGAACTGCCCTCGTACATGGCCAGTTCCTTTTGCTGCCTTCCTTGCTGCCCAAACTTCCCTCATTCACTCGCTGTGTTTCTGTTTCCGGTCCTCTGTCCATGCTTCTTGTCGGCTTTGTGTCTTCGGCTTCATCTTGATTGCCTTTTTGGTTGCCCATATTTCTTTCATCTTCTGGCTGTGATCTTGCTTGCGTTCTTCGGTCCATTTTATGCCTGTTAGTTTGTCACATTGTATCTCATGTAGTTTACTTTTCTTAATGATGTTTCTGAATTTTATTCTGTCGTTTATTGTGTGTGCTGTTATGTTGAGTTGGTTCAGGTCGTTTCTTACCTCTCCCACCCATTTGTTGTTTCTAGTGGTTACCCAGTCAAAGATATGTTTGGTCAGTCTGTGTGATGGCATTCTGTATAGGTGTCCATAGAATTGTAGTCTGCGTTTACTAATATTTTCTGTGATTGGCTCCGTATGTTTGTATAGTTCCTCTGTAGGTTTCTTGATCCATATTCCATTGTTGTTAGTTGCGCCAGATATTTTCCTAAGTATTTTCCGTTCTACTTTTTCTAGTTGTCTGATACGAAAAAAATGGCTCTGAGCACTATGGGACTCAACTGCTGAGGTTATTAGTCCCCTAGAACTTAGAACTAGTTAAACCTAACTAACCTAAGGACATCACAAACATCCATGCCCGAGGCAGGATTCGAACCTGCGACCGTAGCGGTCTTGCGGTTCCAGACTGCAGCGCCTTTAACCGCACGGCCACTTCGGCCGGCTGTCTGATACGTGTATGCCCTAGGATTAGTGTGGTCTCTCCTGCGTATAGTGCCTCGGGGAGCACCACCGTGTCGAAGTGGCATAATTTGGCTTTTTGTGAGATAGACTTCTTGTTTTAATCATTCCACACTACTTTCTATGCCTTGTCCAGTTTAGTTTTTCTTTCTTCGTTTGAGTCTTTGTTATGTCCACTCATTTGTAATGTTTCACCGAGGTATTTGAAGTTTTGTAAATCGTGCCATACTTTGTGTTCAGAGATGAGTTTCTTTGTGCTGATAAACTGTCTTTTCGTAAGAGATCTGTAGTCCAGGTTTGGAAGCGATTTCGTGCAGTTTTTGCGTTTTGGTTCTGTGTCTCTGTCTGGACTGAAGATACTATTGTCAATTTAATATTTTTGTTCTGTTTTGTAAGCTTACAAATGTCACTATATGGCAGTATATTGAAATGTGTTCTTCAGTCTATTGTAGGACGCAATTCGTGTTGAAGCAGTTCCAGCACTTCATTATTTTGTTTTTGTGCTTATGTGCTTATACGGTTGTTTTAATAAAGAAAAAGAAAGCGGTTAGCGTTCAAGCCCCGTAATCACTGGATCGCTAGATCGAGTCCCGTTCGTCAGTTTTTTTTTTTTATTTTCAACACAGGCATTTTCATCACTATTGATATTACAATTGATATAATGGGAAAAATACGTGTAATCGGGTGAACTTTTATTAAATTTACAATGTTATTTGGCAGTCTACAAATTATTATTATCACAAATAGTATGATATTCATAACATCGACTGGTAACGGACCAAACGTATAAAATGATACTGAAAATATATGCTTGTCTGTGAATTGAGAAATCCCTTATACCTGGAAGGAGCCCGAACGACTTGTTACCTCCAAGTTTTGACCGGCACAGACGGCTTTCGAAAGATGTACAATTAATCGTTGCTTTCGACATTACGAGTACAGGTTGCAGGATGGTATTCTTCGTAAAAACATGGAAACATAAAGTTAAACGGCACCAGCTGCATTGAATAATTGCTATGTTTCCGCGTAAGCAAGGTCTTCTGCGGTTTTCCGTGGAAACACAAACCTCGTTAACATTTTCAAAAATCTCTCTTTCAGCCGATAATTTGGAAGCGAACCATGCATAACGCAGTATTTCCTTAAATATCATCCCTGATGGCCATGCAGTATCGAGTGTATTTTAATAGCGTCTGCACGAGAGGCAATTTCTCGTTCTCTTTCGATTCAATACGAACAATTCTGAAGACACGGACAAGCATACATTTTCAGTATTACTTTATGCGTTTGGTCGTTTACTAGTCGATAGTTATGAATATTATATTATTTGTGATAGTAAAAATTTGTAGACTGCCAGATAACATTGTAAATTTAATACAAGTTCAGCCGATCAATTGTAATATCGATAGTAAAGAAAATGACTGTGTTGAAAAAAACTGACGAACGGGACTCGATCCAACGATTCCGGGCCTTGAACGCTAACCACTTTTTTTTTTGGACAGCTGAAAATGTGTGCCCCGACCGGGACTCGAACCCGGGATCTCCTGCTTACATGGCAGACGCTCTATCCATATTTTTTTTATATATACAAATGGATAAGAGGAAGGCCGTTCCTCTTCGGCTACATAAACAGAATAATAGGAAGTCGTCCCGTTACGACAAAGGATGCTCCATACTATAGCCCGCTGCGAATTTTTCGATGACTGTCTTCTCGTTGCTGTGTTGTTTCCGATGTTTGTTCAATCTCATAAAAAAAAAGGGAACTGGGAAGAGGTGCTATGGTTATCTTCTCATGTCATCGATAATCCAGCTGCGAGGCGTATTATGGAATGCGCTCCAAAGAAAATTAGAAAAATATTGCCTATATGTAGGGTTCTTGACGATCGCACAATGTCGTTCTTTGAGGTAATACCAAAAATCGGGTACCGTCTTTTCGCCATTACCGAAGAGGTAGTGAACAGCGTGGCCGCTGATCCACGTCACAGAGTTCGTTTTCGCTCTTGGGGAGTAAATCTTATCGGGGAAAAGAAGTGATCGGGTAGTTATCCTGTCGGGAGTCGTGCCTGTGAGAAAAGCCAATATCTGACGCACCAAATACCAAACGTCCTTTGCCGACCCGCATTCGAAACGATGTTCATCCATGTCAATCACTTGGCATGTGGCACACAAGGGTGAATCAGCGAGGTGGATGTGATGTAGGCGGGACTGGCACAACTGTTTCCCATTAACAGTTACGTACCATGCAGATTGCACGTTAGTATCAAAGGTGGTGGCATTCACTGCCTGCCACACAGCGCGCCACTTTGTAGTGGGGTGTTTGCTTTCAATCACATTCGGCGTCCTGTTCATTTGCATGGCAGCATATATCGCCCTCGTCATCATCAAGCGTGTGGGTAGTAGTGCGGTGCGGATGTAGCTTAATTCAAGGAAGAATTGGCTAATGTAGAAGAAAGATGCTGGGATGTCCGATATCATCACAGGGGGTGCGAGTGAGATTGGTCGTAAGGCTTCCAGTAAGAGACTTGTGAGGCACGTCGGACTTCGTCGCCACAGTTGCAGGTGACAGCTGACGAACAGGGCCTTCGCTCTGTTCTGAACATGACAAAGGCCTAAACCCCCTCTGCCCCTCGGGAGGGTTAGGGACTCGTAACGAATCTTACATAACGTGCCCGCATTAAGAAAGGATCCCAAAACCGCCAACATGCGGTGAGCCAGGGTAGGTGGTACGGGGAGTATCTGTGCAAAATGGGGGATACGTGACGCCAAATAGACGTTAGCATATCGTGTCCGTTGCAGGAGGTCTAGATGTCGCAGACGGTGGTCACTTATTCCTGCTCTCATCTGATTCAATAAACGCCTGTAGTTAAGGGCTGTTGAACGCTTCATGTCAGATGTGAAATCAATGCCAAGACAGCGGATTGTGTCACTGATTCTTAGCGGTGCGACACTCTCGTCGGGTAGGCCTCTGCCTATAGACAGGGCGTGTGATTTGTGGAGATTGAGATGGCTCCCCGATGCCGCGCCGTAGGTCGCCACCCACGCCAGTGCTGCACGAACTTCGTCATTATTGCGAAGGAGTACCAGATCATCCGCATAGGCAGTGCAGCAAAAAGTGTGTCCACCAAGGGATATTCCAGTCAGGCGTTGTCGGAGGCCGCAGAGGAGTGGTTCCAAGACGAGGGCGTGCAATATCGCCGAAAGAGGGCAGCCTTGTCGCACCAATCGCTGGATCTGTATCGGCGGCATAAGACGGCCATTATATAACACCTTGGACGTCGCGCCGCGTAGGAGACGCATCAGTACATTAACTATGACGTCCGGATACCCCATGTGTCGCAGTACCTCCATCAAAAATGTGTGGTCGACTCTGTCAAAGGCCTGGCTAAAGTCGAGTGAGGCCAAAACTCCTGGCAGTTGGCGAGCTTTGGCTAGCTCGATCATATCTCTATATCGGCACAATGCAGTGCGAATATTATGGTCATCACCTAACGATGCCTGGTCCTGCGACACAACACATCGTACTGATCGCTTTAGGCGTGCCGCCAGAAGCCGGGTGAAAATCTTCAAGTCATTGTTGAGTAAGGTCAAGGGCCGATAGTCACTGATCCTGGATCCGCCTCGTGGTTTGTGTATAGGCACAATCAGTCCTTCTAGGAAGGCCCCAGGTATCTGCGTCGTGGGAGACATAAGATCGCGGCAAATATCAGTCCATGCTGGTGCCAGCAATTGTTGATACGTCCGGTAAAATTCCAGAGGAAGGCCATCAGGTCCCGGGGACTTATGAGCAGCCCCAACCTGTATTGCTTCAATGATTTCCTCTTCCGTTACATCTGCAGTCAAATCCGCCACCGCTGTCGGAGAGATCGAGCCATAAGTGAGTTGAGAGACTTCGGCGATCACCTCTGGGGGATGTCGATGTTCCGAGTACAGCCTAGTGTAGTGAACATGAAGGGCGTTTCCTATGTCGCGCTGGGTATCAAAGCGTCGTCCGTCTTCCGTCGTGATAGCTTGGATCAGTGTCCTGCGTCGGCGCCGTCGTTCTGCAATGACGTGGTACAAAGACGGTTCCTCCTGGGCCACTCTGTCTTGAGTGCGCGCTCTGACGATCGCACCCTCAAGGTGGCAACGTGTTAATCTGATGATCTGTGCCTTCGCACGGTTCACCGTCACCTGCCGTGCAGGTGAGTACGGCAGTGTTGTACATTCCCTTAAGATGCTGTAGTAAAAGTCCATGGCATGTCTCTTCCATGCTGCAACATCTCGGCCGTAGCCTATCAAGGTCTTCCGGAGGGCTGGTTTGGCGCAGAGTAACCACCACGACAGTGTAGACCGGTAGGTACCACGCCGGCGGCTACAAGAGTCCCACGTGTTCTCTATAAGGCGGCATTCCTGAGAAGCGAGGTGGCCGACGTTCAACTTCCAAGGACAATGGCTGTGCCATACCTTCTGGCGGCCGAGGGTAATAGCGCAGATGTAGGCCTCGTGGTCAGAAAAAGCTGTGGGCCAAACTTCGGCAGCTCTTGTCCCCACAGCTATGGAGCGCGAGATGTAAATCCGGTCGATGCGGCTGGAGGAATGACTGGTGTAGTGAGTAAATCCGGGCCGATCGCCACAGACATGTTCCCACGAGTCCACCAATTGAAGATTATTGTCGTAAGCTCTGCGCAGGGAGAATGATGTGGTAACTGATCCTTAGGTGCTTGGCTACAGTTAGTCCCCTCCCATTATCAAGGCGTCCTGACGGCCCATAAAGAGGGGCGTAATTGTATGAGCGAAAAAGGTGGATCGTTCGCGACGCCGACCAGATCCTGACGGTGCATAGATGTTAATAAGTTTGACTCCTTGGATAGTAAGAGCCATGCCTCTGGCGTCAGGGAGATACTCGACGTCTTCTGCGGATATACTTTCGCGGAGGAGGGTCGCCACACCACTGCCATTGGCAGACGCATGTGAGACCCAAGTCTTGTAGCCATAGGGTCCCTTGAAGTATGTGACATACACCTCTTGAAGGAGCGCAATGTCGATGTCTGCTGCGTTGAGCAGGTCCTGTAGCATCGCTAGTTTATGTCGGGCACGTATGTTGTTGATGTTAATCGTCGCTAGACGGTACGTTTGGTCAGCCAGGTCGGCAACTGGGTTGTGTAGGAGGCCAGGTGTGGGCGGCAGGGGCGGCCCCACAGAGGCTGACGATACAGCCGTAGTCACTGTTGTTGGTCTGTGCTGGGTACAGCCGAGGGAGCATCTCTGTCTGCGGCATCCTCCTGGTGCTGTGGCTCATCCTCGACATCATCCGCCCAAGAATCAGATGCAGCAATTGGTAACTGTTGATGAGTGCTGTCAGTAGAGCGCTCGCGCGCATGTTCAGTAGCAGAAGTGATGTTGTCAGACTGAGGCTCAGAAATTGTATCCGCCGTAGCATCGTGACGGGAAGGGTGAGTTGTTGTGGTAGAGTCGTGATTGTCGTCCGACGCCGGATGTTCGTCCGAGTCACACATCCGAAGCAGGCAATCATCGGATGGCGTATGGCGCCGTTTCTTGCATTTGCGAGGGGACCGTTGTTTCCGGACATGTTGTTCTGTGTCAGAGTGCGGGCGACAATCATCTGATGCGGTCTCCATTGGTAGGAGGGCAGAGGTCGGGACAATTTCAGTTTCTACTTCCATCTTCTCTTTAGGCTTGTCTCGTGGCACAATTGATAACCGTCTTGAGGCAAGTCTGCGATGACGTCGTGGAGGGGGATATGCTGTCCGCCACACTGTCATCGATCATTGACTGCAATATGGTGTTACGATCCTGGGCAGGAACACCTGTTGCGGTTGCAGCCGCTGCATACGTGATGGGGAGTGAAGTAGGCGTCGCCGGGGATGGAACTACACCAACCGGTGTCTGAGTCAGTCGGCGTTGAATGCAGGCCGATCGGACATGTCCTTCCTGGTCACAGCCGGCGCAAGTACGCGGTTGTCCGTCGTACATGACAATGGCTCTGCAGCCGCCAGTTACTAAATAGGATGGCACATGCTTCGTCAGTTCAATCTCAATTTGTCGCACTCCATTTAATACGGGGTACGTGTCAAACGTTTGCCATTTTTCAGCCAAGTGGCTTAGCACGTTGCCGTATGGTTTGAAAGCTGTCATCACAACATCTGGCGGGACTTCGAATGGCAGCTCGAAGACCCTCAGAGTGCAAAGGCCTAATCCAGCGTGGTCGATCGTGACAGTTCCTATGTGACCATCAGAATGCTTGAATTTAATTCCATGAGCGTGTCGACACACAACATCAGTGCACGCCTTTTCATTGATCATTTTTTTGTAGACGACACTTTGTGTTATAGAAAAGTGGATCCCAATGATGTCTTGAGGTGCAATATGAAGTTCTTCCCGGATGAAACGTTCAGTGTCAAGTGCTCGAGGTCTTGCATAGTCCGCTTGAAACGTGATCTTAATGGTGGACTTGCGATACAGGTGCGCCATGGCACTACCGAGACACGGACACGTGACACTCGCCGCAGCGGAAGGTAAACAGTAAACACTCGCGCGCGCGGTGCGCTAACAGGGGGGACACAGGCACGACGACCTTGCCCCACCGCTGCTAACAGCGGACTACATTGTAAATTTAATAGAAGTTCAGCCGATCAATTGTAGTATCGATAGTAAAGAAAATGACTGTGTTGATAAAAACTGACGAACGGGACTCGATCCAACGATTCCGGGGCTTGAACGCTAACCACTCGGCTGCTGGCGCTTCATGGTGGAAATGGCCACGCTCAGGTATATATTTGACGACCGAAATTATCTTGCGATTTTCTCAATAACGCTTGAGAAGTACGCGCTACTGCTTACACATTTTGTTGTGCTCATGGAGTACTACCAGTCTACGAAGTTTGCAGTAAACCCGCGTTCCAAACGTTGTGACCTCCCCTTCTGAGTAAGAGGAAGGCGATACTCATACAGCGTTCTGCGACTAGTAATAAAGTACTTGTATGTAGGACGCACAGGAACCACAGAAAGCATGAGAAGTTTCTTTTCTTTTTATAAATAAAGTGTTCAATTAAACTTAGTGTTTTTTTAAAGATGATTTTCGATTCCTGTATCCGCATCTCGTGGTCGTGCGGTAGCGTTCTCGCTTCCCACGCCCGGGTTCCCGGGTTCGATTCCCGGCTGGGTCAGGGACTTTCTCTGCCTCGTGATGGCTGGGTGTTGTGTGATGTTCTTAGGTTAGTTAGGTTTAAGTAGTTCTAAGTTCTAGGGGACTGATGACCATAGATGTTAAGTCCCATAGTGCTCAGAGCCATTTGAACCATTTTTTTGATTCCTGTCACTGGCCATCGCAACGTTTCTCCTTTCTCTTCTGTCTGTGCTGACTCACACAGTAGCCGACTCAATAATGATCATTGAGTTTCAGGAGGAAGGATTTTAATTTGCAGAGGGAGTCTGGCGTGAGGAACTAGCTTATTCTGTATAAGAAAGAGTAGTAAATAGTAGTAGTGATGCTGTAACTGTTGATAGGTAATATTTACTGGCGAAATACAACCTAACACCAGATTGAGTACTTACGGCTATCCTGTGTTGGCGTTTCTCAGTACGACTTGAAAAGAGAGAGAGATTATGGAAATGGAAATGAAAGCAGATGGCTCTGAGCTCTATGGGACTTAACTTGTAAGGTCATCAGCCCCCTAGGACTTAGAACTACTTAAACCTAACTAACCTAAGGACATCACACACATCCATGCCCCAGGAAGGATTCGAAACTGCGACCGTAGCGGTCGCGCGGTTCCAGACTGTAGCACCTAGAACCTCTCGGCCACCCCGGCCGGCAAATGAAAGCAAATTAGTGGAATTTCGTAAGAGAAACATTAACAGGTCAGAAGTTGAACACATTAGTGGTCTTCCAAATACAATCGAGACACCGCGATAAAAACCGAACCTGTATAAAAGCTCATATACAATTTGAACATCAATTTTGGTTAGTGAAAGAAAAGAATAAGAAGAAATTAACGCATTGTAAAATACAGATATATTTTGAACAAATTGGCTTTAAACTTCTAGACATTGACAAATACACAGTAAATGCATGACTTACATCTGATATTTCTTTTGTACGTGGTGCAATCCAATAATCGCTGCTTTGTCAGTCCGTTCCTTTTTAAAATTAAATGTCCTTGCGTGTGCGTAAGTACATTGTATCCTCACCCGAGTTACCGAAATGTTTGTTCGTCGTTTCACATAGTCTTTACACAAAATAAAAATAAAACTTGTAGCAATGCTATGTAGTACGTCTTAACATGTCTGCGACCAAAAGTACAAGGGATAATGAAGTCTCTAGAATATCTCTTAACAAAAGATAGATGGTTCTTTCTTCTTTTTCGCAGCTTCTTGCTATCAAGCGTTGCGGCAATGATTCTAAATATCTGTGCCCAGCGGGTCATAGTGTTCCGAGTATTTAAACGCTGGATGCGCGTCTTGGTATAGGCGTACATTAAAAAAAAAAATATTTCGTCTCTTTACTCTCGCGCCGTGATGATTAGCATATTTACGAACTACAGCTCGATGGCTGTCCTTTTCTTTTATGACAAATATCTCATAACAAAAGTATCTGAAATCCAATAATATTACAGTAGACATGGAGGGAGTGCAGGTATTAGGTCTCTGGTAATTGTTGGTATTATCTCGTCAGTTCGCCAGGTTATTGACTAGGGAGGAAAAACAGGACCATTGGAATCACACAATATGTACTCATCGGCCTACAATTTATGTAAACCCGTTAGAGGAAGAATCGGCAGTGTGTTCCTGAGCTGCAGTTCAATGATACAGAGTGTAAAACGTGCGACACACTTTTTCAGCTCTGAATAAAAGCCTAAATTACTCAAAAATTTACTGATTTGAGGCATGAACCGAATTTTCTCCGTTCGTGCGCATACGCGCTTTTCCCTGTCGTGCTTGGTGCTTATCGGGTATTTCAGCGAGCAGATCTCAGCAGCACGAAGGTCTTAACTGCCGCGGGGACCACCAAAGGGCGAAGAGGGAGGGGGGGGGGGGATGCGAGGGTGAGTCCTAATGTCTGCTCTGAACTGCCTGGAAACGACTGCCGGCGAACGTCTGGCCTCTCCAGTGGAGGCATTCAAATCGAAGGCTCGCCAAGCCGTTTGCGAGAGGCCAGTTTGGAGAATGGGCGAATTTTTCGCCTGCGCAGAGGAGTGTTCAAAACTTGTTACGAAACGTACTCCGAAAGTGCTTATTAGATAACAGTTATATTCTCTAATATTAGAACTCTGGCGATGAACCCGAAACTTGCTTCACAAATGGTTGCAGAGTGTCGTAAAAAGGCAAAGATGCTGAAGGAATTACCCTCTTTTTATGATTCGCAAATTTTCTGTTTCTTGTCTCTCCTCGTTTCAGTGGGCCTTTATATTAGCTTTAATTCACGTAATCTCGTTGGTAAGCTCTACGATATTTAGTTCTGCTCATCAACATTTATATACGCAAATATTACTGTCTTAAACTAGGGGCTGATTTCTATGAGGGGATGTCATAACTGGTATGTGAATTTAATGATGATAACATTAAGGAACTTTATATTGCGTTCATCTATTGTATTTCATACATACCACAGAGAGAAGTGTTTGAGATGCAAAAGGAACAAGACATTCGCATTATGTTTAAGTGCTGCAATAAGAATAGCTTGCAGCTGCGAAATATTATAATATTAGGAACGCCATTTAGTTACGAATTTTGAGAATACTTTCTGCTGTAGTGAAGAAACAAGTAGCCAATGTAAAGGTCTTTATTTAAAGTGTTTAAGTCCACTATTGCACGGAAGATAATTAATACACTACTGGCCATTAAAATTGCTACACCATGAAGATGACGTGCTACAGATGCAAATTTAACCGACATGAAGAGGATGCTGTGATATGCAAATGATTAGCTTTTTAGAGAATTCACACAAGGTTGGCACCGGTGGTGCCATCTATAACGTGCTGACATGAGGAAAGTTTCCAAACGATTTCTCATACAAAAGCAGTAGTTGACCGGCGTTGCCTGGTGAAACGTTGTTGCGATGCCTCGTGTAAGGAGGAGAAATGGGTACAATCAAATTTCCGACTTTGATAAACGTCGGATTGTAGCCTATCTCGTTGGTCGAGACCCAATGATAGTTGGCAGAATATGGAATCGGTGAGTTCAGGAGGGTCATACGGAACGCCGTGCTGGATCCCAACTGCCTCGTATCACTAGCAGTGGAGATGACAGGCATCTTATCCGCATGGCTGTAACGGATCGTGCAGCCACGTCTCGATTCCTGAGTCAACAGATGGGAACGTTTGCAAGACAACCACCATCTGCACCAACAGTTCGACGACATTTGCAGCAGCATTGACTATCAGCTCGGAGACCATGGCTGCTGTTACCCTTGACGCTGCATCACAGACAGGAGGGCCTGTGATGGTGTACTCAACGAAGGAACTGGGTGCACGAATGGCAAAACGTCATTTTTTGGATGAATCCAGGTTCTGTTTACAGCATCATGATGGTCGCATCCGTGTCTGGCGACATCGCGGTGGACGTACATTGGAATCGTGTATTCGTCATCGCCATACTGGAGTATCACCCGGCGTGATGGTATGGGGTGTCACTGGTTACCCGTCTCGGTCACCTCTTGTTCGAATTGACGGCACTTTGAACAGTGGACGTTAATTGCAGATGTGTTACGACGCGTGACTCTACCCTTCATTCTATCGCAGTGAAACCCTACATTTTAGCAGGATAATGCACGACCGCATGTTGCAGGTCCTGTACGGGCCTTTCTGGATACAGAAAATGTTCGACTGCTGCCCTGGCCAGCACATTCTCCAGATCTCTCACCAATAGAAAACGTCTGGTCAATGGTGGCCGAGCAACTGGCTCGTCACAATACGTCAGTCACTACCCTTGATGAACAGTGGTATCGTGTTGAAGCTGCATGGGCAGCTGTACCTGTACACGCCACCCAAGCTCTGTTTGACTCAATGCACAGGCGTATCAAGGCCGTTATTACGGCCAGAGGTGGTTGTTCTAGGTATTGATTTCTCAGCATTGATGCATCCAAATTGCGTGAAAATGTAATGACATGTCAGTTATTGTATAATATATTTTTCGAATGAATACCCGTTTATGATCTGCATTTCTTCTTGGTGTAGCAATTTCAATGGCCAGTAGTGTATGTTATGAGAGAGTCAGTACTACTGTAAACTGCTGAAACCTTTGTTTATACAGTGGGGTACAAACATCAAGAGCGGAAGGAACTTCCTGTATGATGTGTCACTGCTAGGTACCATAACCCGACGAAACTTGGACTGTACATTGAAAGAACTGTTACACCCTAGTACAATTGGTACCTGAAAGAAAGAGGCAATGCAACGAACAGAAATAGAACTTTTATTGAAAGAAAATAGTTACACTCAGGACACCGTCATTTAAGATTATCCCCTGGGCTTTTCAAAGGCGGCACGTGGTCCTTAATAGAGTATGCGATCACACCGGACTGGATGCATGCTTTGCTGCGTGCTCCCATGCTGGCCGCAGGGTAAACGGTTCTTGTGGTCTGGCGTTCCACTCCTCAACCAGTGGGTTGGCGACTGGCAGGCGGTCTCTGCTGCAGGTGGACGTGGAGCAGTACGTCTCCCAGGTGGACTACGCGTGTGTTCGGTGGAGTTTAAGTCAGGTGAACAGGCAGGCCAGTCCGATCGCTCAATATCGTCTTGATTCCAGAGTACATCCACCCGCACACTTTGTCTCGAAACCTGCCAGAAAATCCAAAGAGATCCTGGTCGTATGCGAAGTATGTTAGCGGCAAGAAACAATCAATGTCTAGTCTGCGCGATGACAATGGAGATACTATCGAAGACAGTGCTGCCAAAGCAGCCTTCCGAAATGCCTTCACGAAAGAAGTTGAAGTAAATATTCCAGAATTCGAATCAAGAACAGCTGCCAACACGAGTAGATATCCTCGGAATATTGAAGCAACTTAAATCACTTAATAAAAGCAATTTTTCTGGTCCATACTGTGTACCAATTAGGTTTCTTTCGGAGTATGCTGATGCAATAGCTCCATACTTAACAATCATACACAACCGTTCGCTCGACGAAAGATCCGTACCCATACACTGGAAAGTTGAACAGGTCATATCATTATTGAACGAAGGTAGTAGGAGTAATCCACTAAATTACAGGCCCATATCGTTAACGTCGATATGCAGCAGGATCTTAGAACATATACTGTGTTCGAACATTATGAGTTACCTCGAAGAAAACGGTCCATTGACGCACAGTCAACATGAGTTTAGAAAACATCGTTCCCGTGAAACACAACTAGCTCTTTAATCACATGAAGTGTTGAGCGCTATTGACAAGGTATTTCAGATCGGTTCCGTATTTCTGGATATCCGGAAGGCCTTCGACACTGTACCACACAAGCGGCGGGTAGTGAAGTTGTGTGCTTATGGAATATCGTCTCAGTTATGTCAACGGATTTGTGATTTCCTATCAGAGAAGTCACAGTTCGTAGTAATTGATGGAAAGTAATCGAGTGGAACAGAAGCGATTTTTGGCGTTCCCCAAGATAGTGTTATAGGCCCTTTGCTGTTCCTTGTCTATATAAACGATTTGGGAGGCAATATGAGCAGCCGTATTCTGTTGTTTGCAGATGACGCTGTCGTTTATCGACTAATGAAGTCATCAGAAGATCAAAACTAACTGCAATACGATTTAGGAGAAATATCGGAATGATGCGAAAAGTGGCAGTTGACCCTGATTAACGAAAAGTGTGGGGTCATCCACATGAGTGCAAAAAGGAATTCGTTAAACTTCGGTTACACGATACATCAGTCTAATCTACAAGCCGTAAATTCAACTAAATACCTAGGTATTACAATGACGAAGAACTTAAATCGGAAGGAACACACAGAAAATGTTGTGGACAGGACTAACCAAAGTAACAGACCTACTAAGGAGACTGCCTACACTACGCTTGTCCGCCCTCTTTTAGAGTACTGCTGCGCGGTGTGGGATCTTTACGAGATAGGATTGACGGAGTACATTGAAAAAGTTTAAAGAAAGGCAGCATGTTTTGTAATATCACGAAATATGGGAGAGAGTGTCACAAAAATGATACATGATTTGTGCTGGAAATCATTAAAAGAAAGGCGTTTTTCGTTGCGACGGAATCTTCTCACGAAATTTCAATCACCAACTTTCTCCTCCGAATGCGAAAATATTTTGTTGACACCGACCTAGATATGGGGGAACCACGATAAAATAAGGGAAATCAGAGCTCGTACGGAAAGATACAGGTGTTCGTTCCTTCCGCTCGCTATACGAGATTGGAATAATAGAGAATTGTGAAGGTGGTTCGATGAACCCTCTGCCAGGCACTTAAATGTGATTTGCAGAGTATCCATGTAGGTGTAGATGTCTCGCGATTTGTCCTCCATAAAAATGAAATCAGTGACGAATGTACCCGTAAGAAGACGCACATGGTGAAGGAGTCCAGTTCAGAGTAACGTTGACCGGTGACTGTACCACGTTCAGAGATATGGAGGCCGATACGTCCATGCTATATTATGCCTCCCAACACCATAACACCTCGACGACCAAAATGGTCATGTTTGACAATATTCGTGGTTGCATTACGTGTTCCCGACTCTCGCTATACGAAGATACGTTCAGTAATGTAGAACATGATCGTTTTAATGGTGTTGTGGTGTGGAGAGGGATAAAATTGCATAAGCGTACTGACCTCCAAATCCTTGAATACGGCACACTCGGAGGTTCACGTTATTGTGACACTGGGCTCCTTCCCCACGTGTGACTATTCAGTGGTACATCCGGCCCTTACTTCATTTTTATGAATGACAGTGCATGTCCACATCGAACAGTGCAGGTGGAGGCGTTCTTGGAATGAAAGGCTGTTCGGCGAATGGACCGGTCTGTCCTTTCTGTCGACTTAAATCGCATCGAGCAGTTGAGGAATGCATTGAGGAGACATTGCAGCTCGTCCGCATGCACCGACGATCATTCAGTAGGTTTCGACCGCGCTGTGGGAGGAGTGGAACGCCTTCCACAAGAAGTCCTTACCAACCTGACCAACTTGTCAGCACGTTACAAAGCATGCACTGCCGTCCGTGGAGATCGCTCACCCTAAGAAGAACCATTTCCCGACTTTTGTAATGTCCAGGGTACCGTCATAAATCTCGCTGACTTCAGAGCAACTGTTGTCTTTGAATAAAAACTCTGTTCTATTCTTTCATTGCCCATTTATTTCTATTACCTTCCACCCGATACTGAAGTAGTTCTTTCTATATATGGTCCATGTTTCATCGAGCTGTTACTTGGCAGAGGCACATCGTGCGAAAGGTAGTTTCGCCCTTAATGCATGCACGCCAGTGTAGTACTCTTGTCATTATTCCCACTATTTTTCACAAAAATGTAGTTGGTAACAATGTAGGAAATTTTTATGTCTGTTGTGTTCATCTATGAAAATATCAGGCTTTTGAATGTGGTCTCAGAATAATTTTTTTATAAACGCCAGTACAATCGTCGGTAAAGTAGATGCGAGACTGAGATTCATTGGAATAATCCTAAGCAAATGCAGTCCGAAAACAAAGGAAGTACATTACAGTACACTTTTTCTCCCACTGCTTGAATACTGCTCATCGGTGTGGGATCCGTACCAGATAGGGTTGATAGAAGAGATAGAGAAGATCCAACGGAGAGCAGCGCGCCTCGTTACGGGATCATTTAGCTATCGCGAAAGCGTTGCAGAGATGATAGATAAACTCCAGTGGAAGACTGTGCAAGAGAGACGCTCAGTAGCTCGGTACGGGCTTTTGTTGAAGTATCGAGAACATACCTTCACCGAGGAGTCAAGCAGTATATTGCTCCCTCCTACATATATCTCCCGAAGAGACCATGAGGATAAAATCAGAGAGGTTAGAGCCCACACAGAGGCATACCGACAGTATTTCTTTCAACGAACAATACGAGACTGGAATAGAAGGGAGAACCGATAGAGGTATTCAGTGTACACTCCGCCACACACCGTCAGGTGGCTTGCGCAGTATGGATGTAGATGTACTTACAACGTAATAGTTATAATTTAGCTTTCCGCCTGTCGTAAGAGGCGACTAAAAGGAGTCTCAAATGTTTCGGCCTTCTGTGATGGTCCCCTCTCGGGTTTGATCTCCATCTTTCTAAATTGTTCCGAAGAGCGAGCCAATTGGGGAAGGGCGCCTTACATGGTGCACTGTATCTGTCGTGCATTGAGACCTTTAGCCGGCTTTCTCGTCGTTGCAATGGTGTCCCGCTCGTTTTCCATCTCTAGGGGCGAGGATACGTCCATGGGTGCGATTTCCACGCTGCACTGTGTAGTGTTGTTTTTCGTTGCGACGACGACCTCATACATTTTTGCACCTAAGATCCAGCACGGGAGCCAATCCGTTGTGGTGGGGCCGCCATGTACCCTGTTGGTTGTAGCCCCCTGACAACACAGGGATCGCTCTACTGATGCCCGCGCCGTTTACTCCCCATGTATGGGGCATCAGGACTCCCGGCAATGGCCATCCTGCCAGGTGGACCTTGCTGTGGCTGGGTGGCGCCCATGGGGAGGGCCCTTGGTCAGAGTAGGTGGCATCAGGGTGGATGACACGCAATGAAGCGTGGCACATCATCTCTTGCTGATGGCCAGCCACCAGCAGTCTCTAAGCGTTCGAGGGCTCATTTTAAAGGTAACGTTTATGACCCCAAATCGTTCCCATCCCTGGCCACACCATGGGAGGAACGAAAGGCAATGAATGACAGTGACACGTATTCGCCCTGGTATCTCGTCTGTACCAGAGCTGATGGGGAATCCTTTGTCTCCGTGAAGCCTCAGCTCTTTGTAGAGCATTTAGAGGACAAGTTTGGGGAGGTGGAGGGCTTGTCCAAAATGCGCTCAGGGTCAGTTTTGATAAAAACGGCATCGTCCCCCCAGTCACGCAGGTTACTTGCTTGTGACAAGTTGGGGGATGTTAACGTTACCATCACACCACATAAGAGTTTAAATATGGTCCAGGGTGTTATTTTCCATAAGGACCTACTTTTGCAGTCTGATGACGAGCTGCGCGCCAACTTAGAGTGTAGAGGTGTTCATTTTGTCCGGCGCGTTCATCGCGGTCCGAGGGACAATCAGGTTGCTCCCGGTGCCTTCATCTTGGCCTTCGAGGGTGATACATTACCGGAGAAGGTCAAGGTGATGGTCTACCGTTGTGACGTCAAGCCCTATATCCCTTCCCCGATGCGGTGCTTTAAGTGCTGGAAGTTCGGCCATATGTCTTCCCGCTGCACTTCCAGCCTCACATGTCGAGATTGCGGACGCCCATCTCATCCCGATACTCCATGTGCTCCGCCTCCCATCTGTGTCAACTGTGGAGAGCCTCATTCACCTTGCTCGCCAGACTGCAGGATCTTACAGAAAGAACTCAAAATCATTGAATATAAGACCCTGGACCGACTGACTTACACTGAGGCTAAGCGGAAATTTGAACGGTTACATCCCGTGCGCATGATGGCATCTTATGCCTCAACTGTCACTCCTGCTCCAGCTCCTTTAGCTGCACCACAAACAGTCAGCTCTCAGAGTCAGAGGACCTCACCTGCCCCCTTGACGATGGGGGCCCCTTCTCTCGCTGTTGCTCCCACACCATCTACCTCGGGAGCAGCTCCCACTAAACCACCGGGGACACCAGTCCCCACTTCTAAGCCGGAGGAGCGTAAGTCTTCTTCGACTTCTCTCGCTCGGAAGGGATCCCTTGGGTCACTCCCTTCCCAGGTTCCTACCAGCGGCACAGTAGACACCAACCAATGCCTGAAGAAGCCACAGGTCGCTGGTCGCCGAGCTTCGCGATCATCTTCTGTCCCGGAGACTGACTCCAATAAGCCCTCTCAACAACGACAACCAAAGGAACAGCAAGAGAAAACGACATTGAAGACCCGTAAGACCAAGACACCTGCAGTGGCACATACTCCACCGCTACCTACAAGCTCTGCGTCTGAGGATGCGGTGGAGATTCTTGCGTCCGCTGAGGACCTCGATCTCGCCGGTCCCTCAGACGCAATGGATAGCACTTGCACGGGTGCTCCATCGGAGGCAGCAGGTGACACAGAGGCGCAATCTGCCATCCCAGTCCCGTCACGCCTTTCTCAGCCATGGACAATTCCATCCTCCAGTGGAACTGCAGCGGTTTCTTCCACAATCTAGCTGAGCTCAGACAGCTTATTAGCCTTCACCCTTTCTTCTGCATTGCTCTTCAGGAAACTTGGTTTCCAGCAATGCGAACCCCTGCCCTCCGTGGCTATCGGGGTTATTATAAGAACCGGACAGCTTATGAAAGGGTGTCTGGTGGCGTCTGAATATATGTCCTTAACTCTAAAATGTGTGTGAAATCTTATGGGACTTAACTGCTAAGGTCATCAGTCCCTAAGCTTACACACTACTTAACCTAAATTATCCTAAGGACGAACACATATACCCTCGCTTCACAGCGAGTCTATCCCTCTACAAACAGCTTTAGAGGCTGTCGCTGTACGTGTGTGGACGCCACAGGCTGTTACCGTCTGCAGTCTTTACCATCTACCAGATGGTGATGTCGCGCAGCATGTCCTGGCTGCGCTGATAGCCCAATGGCCGCCACCTTTCTTATTACTGGGCCACTTCAACGCCCATAACCCTCTGTGGGGTGGGTCAGTGGCGACAGGTCGAGGCGCCACCATTGAGCGTTTATTGACACCGCTAGATCTTTCGCTGTTAAATTATGGTTCCTTCACACACTTCAGTGTGGTGCATGGCACGTACTCCGCCATTGACCTTTCGATTTGCAGCCCTAGCCTCTTACCATCTGTCCAATGGAGTGCATGACGACCTGTGTGGTAGTGACCACTTTCCAGTCTTTCTGTCACTGCCACAGCGTCAGTCTTCTCTGCGCCCTTGCAGGTGGGCTATGAATAAGGCTGACTGGGACTTGTTTTCCTCCATTGCCGCTATTGAGCCTCTCTCTAATGATAACATTGATGCGGTGGTTCAATCGGTCACCACCGGCATCGTTACTGCCGCCGAATCTGCCATTCCCCGTTCCTCTGGGTCCCCTCGGCGGCGGACTGTGCCTTGGTGGTCGCCTGAGATCGCTGAAGCGATTAAAGATCGCCGGCGGGCGCTCCAGCGTCACAAGCGACATCCCTGCATTGAACACCTCATTACCTTCAAACGTCTGCGTGCGCGGGCCCGCCGCCTTATCCGCCAAAGCAAGCAGGAGTGCTGGGAGCGGTATGTGTCCACCATTGGCCTCCATGTCTCTCCATCGCAGGTCTGGGCCAAGATCCGACGCCTCTATGGCTATCGGACCCCTGTCAGCGTCCCTGCGCTCTCACTGAATGGAGCAGTTTGTACAGACTCCGACGAAATTGCCAACCGCTTGGCAGAGAATTTGCTCTGAGTTCCGCTTCTTCCAATTACCCCATGGCCTTCCGCTCCATTAAAGAGCGGATGGAACGTCGGAGCCTTTCTTTTCGTACCCACCATTCTGAATCCTACAATGCTCCATTCTGTGAGTGGGAATTTCACAGTGCCCTTTCTGCTTGCCGTGATACCGCTCCTGGGCCAGATCGCATCCACTGTCAGATGCTGAAACACCTTTCAGTGGACTGCAAGCGACGCCTCCTCGACCTTTACAACCGTCTCTGGGTCGAGGGTGAGTTTCCGTCGCAGTGGCGGGAAAGCATTGTCATCCCCGCAAGTTTTGAAACCGGGCTAGAGCCCTTTGGAGGTGGACAGCTACCGCCCCATTAGCCTCACCAACGTTCTTTGCAAGCTTCTCGAACGGATGGTCAGCCGGCGCTTGAATTGGGTACGGGAGTCTCGGGGCCTTCTGGCTCCGTCTCAGGGTGGGTTCTGTAAAGGCCGCTCCGCCACCGACAATCTGGTAAGTCTGGAGTCGGCCATCCGTACTGCCTTTGCCCGCCGTCAGCACCTGGTCGCTGTCTTTTTCGACATGCGGAAGGCGTACGATACGACATGGCGTCATCACATACTTTCTACGCTTCATGGATGGGATCTTCGGGGCCCCCTTCTCGATCTTTATCCGAAATTTTCTGTCGTATCGTACCTTCCGCGTGCAAGTCGCGGCCTCCCGTAGTTCCTCCCGAGTCCAGGAGAACGGGGTACCACAGGGACCTGTCCTCAGTGTCTGCCTGTTTTTAATCGCAATAAACGGGCTCGCTGCGGCGGTGGGAAATTCTGTCTCCGCTTCCCTGTATGCTGACGACTTCGGCCTTTACTACCGCTCTACTGTCATTGTAGCTGTTGAACGTCAGCTACAGGGCGCTATCCGCAAGGCGCAGTCTTGGGCTGTAGCGCATGGTTTTCAGTTTTCGGCTGCCAAGACCGCGTTATGCATTTCTGTCGGCGCCGAACAGTCCATCCTGAGCCGTGGCTTTATCTTGCCGACGAACTCCTTGCTGTGGTGGAGACCCACAGGGTTTTGGGTGTAGTTTTTAATGCCCGGCTGACTTGGCTGCCTCATTCGGCAGCTTAAACATGCGTGTTGGCGGCATCTAAATGCTCTGAGATGCTTGAGCCACACCCGCTGGGGCGCCGACCGATCTACCCTGTTACGGCTCTACCAGGCGTTAATCCAGTCTCGTCTGGATTATGGGAGCCTGGCTTATGGCTCAGCATCCCCGTCTGCGCTGCGGGTACTGGACCCAATCCTACACAGCGGAATACGCCTTGCCACTAGTGCTTTCCGGACCAGCCCAGTGGACAGCATACTTGCGGAGGCAGGTGTCCCTCCATTGCGGTTCAGGCGCCAAAATTTACTGGCCGCTTATGCTGCCCATGTTTCTAGCTTGCCTGGGCATCCAAACTATCGTCTCCTGTTCCCGCGATCGGTCGTCCATCTGCCAGAACGTCGGCTCCGGTCAGGTTGTACGATCGCGGTCCGCGTCAAAGAGCTTCTCTCCGGGCTTAGGGTTTTCACTGTTCCACCTCCTTTTCGGGCCACTTTGCGTACACCCCCATGGTGTGTTCCTCGCCCTTGCCTTCGGCTCGACTTGGCACAGGGCCCGAAGGACTCAATCCCTCCAGAGGCCTTCCGCCGCCGCTTTTATTCCATCCTGGCCACGTATCAGGGCTCTGACGTTGTTTACACTGACGGTTCGATGGTTGCTGGTCGTGTCGGTTATGCGCTAACTCTAGGGGACGATTCCGAACAACGTTCCTTGCCGACTGGCTGCAGCGTTTACACTGCTGAGCTGGTCGCCATGTTTCGAGCCCTAGAGTATATCCGCTCCTGCTCAGGTGAGTCCTTCGTGATCTGTAGCGATTCCCTGAGCGGTTTACGAGCTCTCGACCAGTATTTCCCTCGTTCTCGTCTGGTGATGGCTATCCAGGAGTCCCTGCATACTCTTGCCCGTTGCGGCCGCTCTGTGGTCTTTGTGTGGACCCCCGGTCATGTCGGTATCCCGGGCAATGAACATGTTGACCGCCTGGCGAAAGAGGCCACCAGGCAACCATCTCTGGATGTTGGCCTCCCAGAGACTGATTTGCGAGCGGTCCTCCGCCGAAAAGTTTTTGCGCTTTGGGACGCTGAATGGCGCGATCGGATCACGCCCAATAAACTCCGTGCCATTGACGACGACTGCGTGGCGGTCATCCATGCGAGCCAACCGCAGGGACTCAGTCGTCCTTTGTCGGCTCCGCATTGGCCACTCCCGGCTGACATACAGTTACTTACTGCGTCGGGAGGACCCTCGTCTGTGTCGCTGCAGGGCGGCTTTGACAGTGGCTCACATTTTGTTGGCCTGCCCCCTTTTAGCTGTGGTCAGGCGGACATTTGCGCTGCCTGATACGCTTCCTGCCCTTTTAACTGATGACCCTGCTATGGCTGGCTTAGTTCTACGTTTTATTCGGGCAGGGGGTTTTTATCATTTAATATGAGTGTTTATGTTTTATTTTATTGTTTTGTGTTGATTCTGGTCTTTGGCCTACGGTTTTAAACTGAGTTTTTAATGTGTTCTTGGTGTTGGCTTTTCCCTTTTTATTCTATGGTCGGCCAACCACTGCCACACTCCGTGTGATTTTAATTTGTTATGTCTGTTCTTTGTCTGAGTTTTTCTTGTCCTGTGTTGTCTGTTGTCTTTATTATCCGTTTTTTACTCTTTGTGGTAGTTTTTAAGTTTTGGAACAAGGGACCGATGACCGTTGCAGTCTGGTCCCTTTAATCCCACAAACCAACCAACCAATTTAGCTTTTGCTTTCTCGAATAACTGTCTCACCAACTGGAGTTTCTTGAGAAAAGTAAGTCCATAACTCATCAGTGAACACTAATTTGGAGAATAAACTGATTTTCACATTTTAAGATACGATCCGTAAGTCGAATACATTTATCTCAGGAGCTTGCTTGAGGCTGGGATGTGGGTTCTCTAATTTTAAATGTGACCTACTCGTACCATCAACATCTGAACCATTTATACTTCTCGGATTTTATTGTCTGAGCAGCTTACAACCACAGTTAACGGCAATTAGAGCCAAATATACTGTATGTATGGAGCCTTGAAGAACTCTAGTCACAAATGCTTTTTAATCATGCCTAAACTTTCAGAATAAGACTTGTCTGTCATTATGTACATGTCTCATTCCTATACTTCTTTCTTCTGTGGAAAGAAAAGCATTTAAAGGACACTGCAATGGGATATCATTAATGTGAACTAGGAACAGTGAACGATCAAAACACAATCGTATATAACATAACGATTTTTCAGATTCAAAGTTTCTGTAGCTATGTGATGAACGTGGAACTGATACACACACCTCTCTGCAGATTTTACAAGCAGCATAAAAATTACGATGAGAGACATAACGCATACCCTTCTATAAAAATCAATAATGCTTCACATTTTGTACGTAATTCGTCGTTACTTACTTGTCTTTCTATTATCTGGTGATGAATCAGCGATTGTCTAGCCCGTATATTACAACTTCACTACCCTTTCTACCGACATTGTCTACCTCCTCCTTGCAAGCCTCTCCTCGTCAACTTCTACTTTCTACTGCCACAGTCCATTATTTTCTCGGTTTTTAACGTTAAAATCTACCTATGAAATTCTGTTCGAGTTACTGATCATTTGTACTTTTTTAAATTACCTTGTCATGTGGCCAGACCATGTAATAGCATTACTTTGTTGAGGAGCTGTGGTTGCTTCAAACATAAGCTGCCTCTGTCAGCTAGCTTTGTAAACTTTGAAGCGCAGTTCCACAAATGTATATTGTTGTTGTTGTTGTTGTGGTCTTCAGTCCTGAGACTGGTTTGATGCAGCTCTCCATGCTACTCTATCCTGTGCAAGCTTCATCTCCCAGTACCTACTGCAACCTACATCCTTCTGAATCTGCTTAGTGTATTCATCTCTTGGTCTCCCTCTACGATTTTTACCCTCCACGCTGCCCTCCAATGCTAAATTTGTGATCCCTTGATGCCTCAAAACATGTCCTACCAACCGACACCTTCTTCTAGTCAAGTTGTGCCACAAACTTCTCTTCTCCCCAATCCTATTCAATACCTCATTAGTTACGTGATCTACCCACCTTATCTTCAGCATTCTTCTGTAGCACCACATTTCGAAAGCTTCTATTCTCTTCTTGTCCAAACTAGTTATCGTCCATGTTTCACTTCCATACATGGCTACACTCCATACAAATACTTTCAGAAACGACTTCCTGACACTTAAATCTATACTCGACGTTAACAAATTTCTCTTCTTCAGAAACGATTTCCTTGCCATTGCCAGTCTACATTTTATATCCTCTCTACTTCGACCATCATCAGTTATTTTACTCCCTAAATAGCAAAACTCCTTTGCTACTTTAAGTGTCTCATTTCCTAATCTAATTCCCTCAGCATCACCCGACTTAATTCGACTACATTCCATTATCTTCGTTTTGGTTTTGTTGATGTTCATCATATACCCTCCTTTCAAGACACTGTCCATTCCGTTCAACTGCTCTTCCAAGTCCTTTGCTGTCTCTGACAGAATTACAATGTCATCGGCGAACCTCAAAGTTTTAATTTCTTCTCCATGAATTTTAATACCTACTCCAAATTTTTCTTTTGTTTCCTTTACTGCTTGCTCAATATACAGATTGAATACCATCGGGGAGAGGCTACAACCCTGTCTCACTCCCTTCACAACCACTGCTTCCCTTTCATGCCCCTCGACTCTTATAACTGCCATCTGGTTTCTGTACAAATTGTAAATAGCCTTTCGCTCCCTGTATTTTACCCCTGCCACCTTCAGAATTTGAAAGAGAGTATTCCAGTTAACATTGTCAAAAGCTTTCTCTAAGTCTACAAATGCTAGAAACGTAGGTTTGCCTTTTCTTAATCTTTCTTCTAAGACAAGTCATAAGGTTAGTATTGCCTCACGTGTTCCAACATTTCTACGGAATCCAAA
Source organism: Schistocerca nitens (assembly GCF_023898315.1). Taxonomy (NCBI): domain Eukaryota; kingdom Metazoa; phylum Arthropoda; class Insecta; order Orthoptera; family Acrididae; genus Schistocerca; species Schistocerca nitens. The sequence goes on along the minus strand of NC_064619.1, from coordinate 48,126,174 downwards.
CTGATCTTCCCCGAGGTCCGCTTCTACCAGTTTTTCCATTCGTCTGTAAAGAATTCGCGTTAGTATTTTGCAGCCATGACATATTAAACTGATAGTTCGGTAATTTTCACATCTGTCAACACCTGCTTTCTTTGGGATTGGAATTATTATATTCTTCTTGAAGTCTGAGGGTATTTCGCCTGTCTCATACATCTTGCTCACCAGATGGTAGAGTTTTGTCATGACTGGCTCTCCCAAGGCCATCAGTAGTTCTAATGGAATGTTGTCTACTCCCGGGGCCTTGTTTCGACTCAGGTCTTTCAGTGCTCTGTCAAACTCTTCACGCAGTATCTTATCTCCCATTTCATCTTCATCTACATCCTCTTCCATTTCCATAATATTGTCCTCAAGTACATCGCCCTTGTATAAACCCTCTATATACTCCTTCCACCTTTCTGCCTTCCCTTCTTTGCTTAGAACTGGGTTGCCATCAGAGCTCTTCATATTCATACAAGTGGTTCTCTTCTCTCCAAAGGTCTCTTTAATTTTCCTGTAGGCAGTATCTATCTTACCCCTAGTGAGACAAGCCTCTACATCCTTACATTTGTCCTCTAGCCATCCCTGCTTAGCCATTTTGCACTACCTGTCAATCTCATTTTTGAGACGTTTGTATTCCTTTTTGCCTGCTTCAGTTACTGCATTTTTATATTTTCTCCTTTCGTCAATTAAATTCAATATTTCTTCTGTTACCCAAGGATTTCTATTAGCCCTCGTCTTTTTACCTACTTGATCCTTTGCTGCCTTCACTATTTCATCCCTCAGAGCTACCCATTCTTCTTCTACTGTATTTCTTTCCCCCATTCCTGTCAATTGTTCCCTTATGCTCTCCCTGAAACTCTCTACAACCTCTGGTTCTTTCAGTTTATCCAGGTCCCATCTCCTTAAATTCCCACCTTTTTGCAGTTTCTTCAGTTTCAATCTGCAGTTCATAACCAATAGATTGTGGTCAGAATCCACATCTGCCCCTGTAAATGTCTTACAATTTAAAACCTGGTTCCTAAATCTCTGTCTTACCATTATATAATCTATCTGATACCTTTTAGTATCTCCAGGATTCTTCCAAGTATACAACCTTCTTTTATGATTCTTGAACCAAGTGTTAGCTATGATTAAGTCATGCTCTGTGCAAAATTCTACAAGGCGGCTTCCTCTTTCATTTCTTCCCCCCAATCCATATTCACCTACTATGTTTCCTTCTCTCCCTTTTCCTACTGACGAATTCCAGTCACCCATGACTATTAAATTTTCGTCTCCCTTCACTACCTGAATAATTTCTTTTATCTCGTCATACATTTCATCAATTTCTTCATCATCTGCAGAGCTAGTTGGCATATAAACTTGTACTACTGTAGTAGGGATGGGCTTTGTGTCTATCTTGGCCACATTAATGCGTTCACTATGCTGTTTGTAGTAGCTAACCCGCACTCCTAATTTTTTTATTCATTATTAAACCTACTCCTGCATTACCCCTATTTGATTTTGTATTTATAACCCTGTATTCACCTGACCAAAAGTCTTGTTCCTCCTGCCACCGAACTTCACTAATTCTCACTATATCTAACTTTAACCTATCCATTTCCCTTTTTAAATTTTCTAACCTACCTGCCCGATTAAGGGATCTGACATTCCACGCTCCGATCCGTAGAATGCCAGTTTTCTTTCTCCTGATAACGATGTCCTCTTGAGTAGTCCCTTCCCGGAGATCCGAATGGGGGACTATTTTACCTCCGGAATATTTTACCCAAGAGGACGCCATCATCATTTAATCATACAGTAAAGCTGCATGTCCTCGGGAAAAATTACGGCTGTAGTTTCCCCTTGCTTTCAGCCGTTCGCAGTACTAGCACAGCAAGGCCGTTTTGGTTAATGTTACAAGGCCAGATCAGTCAATCATCCAGACTGTTGCCCCTGCAACTACTGAAAAGGCTGCTGCCCCTCTTCAGGAACCACATGTTTGTCTGGCCTCTCAACAGATACCCCTCCGTTGTGGTTGCACCTACGGTACGGCCATCTGTATCGCTGAGGCACGCAAGCCTCCCCACCAACGGCAAGGTCCATGGTTCATGGAGGGAAATGTATATTATGGACTGCAAAATGTATTCAAGAATTTGCTTTTTTTCTAGTCCACAGATACCAGTGGCTCCTGAACGCTGCTTGGTCATATGAATACCTTTCGTTATTCAGTTTTACATCAGTCAACTTTAAGATAACCTTTTCAGCTTTTGCATGTTTAATGTCAGTTGCTTTTCTGTATTTGTCTTTTTCATGGCTTGCTGATTCTTCCCTGTTTCTTGTACAAGCACAAGATTTTTCTGCCACTTATGTGTTTCCAGCCCTCAAACAACGTACTTTTTGGTTCGCTTTGATGCAGTTATACTCAATGTAACATCGACTTCTGCAACAATAACAATTAATTATTTGTCTAAACTTCGATATTAAAGCAACGCCTTATTGGAGATTGCCACCCAATATCTACACATTCATTACATTTGGCGTCGTATTGCTGGGATACAGAGTCATTAAGTAAATCCTGCTCTGAATGTTTCGTAACACTCCACAGAGTGTCTCTGCTTAGAACATTGATTTATTGATACCTTTGACTGTGTTGATCACTTGCTGTGCTCAAATCGTGCAGTGAAATTTACCTGTTTTTGTTTTTCTTTTCTTTTTTGAGTTAGTTATTACGTCAAACTACAAATCTCTTGAAGTACGCCGCTGAATAATGCTGCTCAGAAATTGGTTTTTCTTTTCTTTTTTGAACTAGATATCTCTTGAAGTATGCCGCTGAATAATGCTGCTCAGAAATTCACCCCGATTGGTATTAGCGTCTCAAAAACATAAATCCATAGACACTTTGATTCGAGTTTCATGCAGAGGGTGAGTTGGGGTGATTCGTTGTGATGGAATTATAGTTCGGAATAAACTTTAAGGTACGTAAAACGAAACAAATTGTTAAAATGAAAAAAGTACCCTTACATACAGAAACAGATCACCCATAGAATGATACAGTTATTATTATATAAGTAGCGCCTATAATCAGAAACACACGGTTATAACTGCCGAAGTCAAAATAAAAGCATAGACTCGATACTGGCAAAATAAATTCACTGAGCGGCTATCGAATATATTTTTCTCATGCATCAAACAGGAACAGGGAGTGATACTACCTTGGACCATATACATGGTTATTCATAGTATATGTCTCAGCTACCATACGTTTAGCTATAATTGGTGTATTAGTCCACCTCCACATCTGAGTGGTCAGCGAGGCAGAATACCATATGTTGGGCCCGGATTCGATTCCCAGCCAGGTCGGAGATTTTCTCCGCTCCGGGACAATTACGTCAAATAAAAACGCAAAATGATCCGGCGTTGACAGCACACAATTACACTTTAATCTATCACTTGAGTCAGTTACCTGTCTGGTAAACTAATTTAAGACCTGATACTGAAAAAAGGTAATAGTATCACTAGAGTTCACGATTTTTCTAGCATTTACGGAACATGAAGTAGCTAACATGAGCTGTAATTCAGTTAGTTTCACGTTAAACATATTAGAAAATTTTATCTTAATTTTCATCACTGAAATAGTTGAGAGAACTGTAAATTACGGCAATACAAAACCACAAAAGAAGTTTGTCACAAAATGCCTACGTAGAATGTCTTGTATGCATCGACTGGTCTGATTATTGCAGATCTTAAAAGAGCAGGACGTGTAGCTCAATTTCTTCAGATATCGTACAGCGTCTTCGGCTTATCTGAAGTCCCTAAAAATGTGAACCCATTAGTTGACGGACTCTGTACCTGACAGTACCTTATAATGTGACTTCCTCACCTAATAGAGCTACGCACCTTTGTCCCAGTGACCTTAGCCCAATTTTATATGCCACAGAAGCAGTGCGGCATATGGATAACTGCGAGGCACTAGCACACTGAAGGTTGTGGGCCTCGTTGCCGCCTCTGGTTAGCCCGTTCGTCACCAACGTTACTAGAAAGAGGCACGAGTCCTGGTGTGACATGCAACTTCAATATTTCAAGAAAGTTTCAGGTAATTAATGTTATCTTGTCTTAATTCGTTGTTCACTCAAAGAAAGAAAAGGTAGTGCGAAAACGAGCCATTGTATTTGCGACATATATAATAAAAGTTAGATTTCATTCATGTACGTTAACTGCTTCTGTATTCAGCATATTGAATTAACACACGATGACTAGTAGCTAAAATGTTAAGTGGGTCCTACTTGTATGCATCGGCAACGGACGTGTGCTATTGCTGTTCAGTTTTACTAAGCGCTGAAGGCTCATTCTCTACGACAAAGGCACAATGACAAACAGAGACAGAAAACTCATAACCACACACACTTCTACGAAATGTATTCTTTGTTGAGATGGCAAAATACTCGACATTAATCAAGATTTTTAATTATTTTTCAATCCCGCAAAATCAGTGCAAATGAGGTGAAAAGATTTCAGTTTGTTTATCTGTTTTTGGTTCAAATGGTTCAAATGGCTCTGAGCACTATGCGACTTAACTTCTGAGATCATCAGTCGCCTAGAACTTAGAACTAATTAAACCTAACTAACCTAAGGACGTCACACACATCCATGCCCGAAGCAGGATTCGAACCTGTGACCGTAGCGGTCACGCGGTACCAGACTGAAGTCCCTAGAACCTCACGGCCACACAGGCCGGCCTTATCTGTTTTTAATGACTTGTGGCGCAACTGAGACCTTACATAAATCATAATTGTAAATTGATGTTAACGTGCTACGACTGTTGTTGCAGACAACGACATAATTTTTTTTAAATATCTGTGCGTGAAACCATGCATCTTTCACAGAGCCATTTAAAATAGGCAGCAAATGTTATTGTGGTAAAATTAAAACATTTCGAACTCTGTAGGATAGCGTTTCACAGTCAATATAATATCATAGATTGACACATACGCAGCTGTCTGTTACTATTATCTATGATTTTACTGCGTAGATTGAGTTTTGATCACCCAAATACACATAATGCTTGTCTGACTGATGGAAATATACCTTCAGACAATAGAAACAAACGAATGCTTAGCACATCTTTTCTTCACAAGTTAATGCAAGACACAAAAGTCAGATTAGCAATGGAAATACGCTGAATCGTAAATTCATGTTGAGAGAAAAAAGACGATACCGTAAAAAGTTCACTTGCGGATGGGAAGATCATTCCATTCCTGAGTACGTCATGAGAATGTAAAAATTACGGTTCGCTGTAATTCTTTTGCTCTGGCAACTGTAGCTACACGCGCACGTTCAACTGAAAGCTTTTGAAAACACAGACTCATGAAATGAACTTAAAATGCATACAACGCATTGCGGAATAAAGTACTGTTCTGGAGTTGCTATGATCAAAGGGAGCGCTAAAAAGCACTCTCCTGGAAGTTTTAGATGAAAAACGCGTCACAAACAAACGGTTTTCGCGACTGATGTTAAGGTGCACAGAAAACACGAGGAGTTAGGCCGAATCTGAGAGGGTTTCAGTAGCTTATTTCGGTACGTAGTTTCGAAATGCACTTTAATGTGAAACTGTGGAGTTATGGTTGGCAGTTACTAATTCCAGTATGACGGAAATAAGAAAATACGGTAAGTAAAATGATTATAACAAACTGCTAATTAAGCGAATTAGTGTAATTGGTAAGTGTTTTCAGTGAACCTGTTTTCCATCAGAATAGGTCTGCCGATCTATGATTAAGCGTATTTGTCGTTCATAGATGGTCTCTTAAGAGAATTAATTTGATATTTTGACAACGATTTTGATATACAAGTCCACACAGCCTTTTCGACGCTGCAAAAGTGTTTACTTGACAAGCATCTGAGATGCAAGGAAGACACTAATTTACCAGTAAAATATCAAATTGACAAGATTGTCCTCACTGTTATGGTGTATGTATGACCGACACACGAACGTTTCTGCCGGTCTGGAGTTAAAAGGAGACGGTAACTGGCGTTTATAAAGTAATTTCCCTTTAACACTAATTGCCGTAGATAATATTAGGTTGAGAACGTTTGAGATGGAAATGTATTGGTGATAAACCCTGAAAGAAGAGGAATAAACAAGATTTTCTTTATGCATGGTTTTGTCGTCTCATCGGAATTCTGGCTGCAATACAGAAGTGCGAAACACAAATTACTCTGCACTTCCCAAGCTGTTACGAATTATTACGTTACGCATCGTGATACTTTATTGTGCCAAATGTTAGTTGCAAAACTTCTTTTTGTAGAAAGGTACCTTCGGTTGTGATACATTCGAAATAACTGCCTGATTAAAGTTCTCTTCTTCGAATGAGTATTTTTGCTGTTCATTGGAAGTAAAGGTAGGAAAGTTTCCAAATAATATTCATATCTCAAATGAGCTTCTTCCAGATGAAAACTTCTGCTATTGACGTCTCATCCACGTCATCCGCCATTGGAAAAAACGTGTCGCATTGATGGGTGAATACGTAGAAGAGGATTATCATCATTACCGAGAATAATAGATGCAGATAGATTTTTTCGAGATGATAATTTAAACTTTGACTGTTCCTCACATGAATATCAACGCAAGTTATGCAGCAGTCTGAAACAAAGAAGGAGGATAAGGCGAAAGAAAGAAGGATAAATAAAAAAAATTGGAGACTGTAGAACATAATACAATGATTTGTTTTGCGTCTGGCGAGACAAAACCTAACACATTGAACGCCGCTCATTTACGTTTGACATACGGATGGTAAAGTAAAACTGTCACAGTTGCAGACAGTTGTCTCAGAAACAGTTTCGACAACAGAGCAACATTCTTGTCACGCCAAAAGCAAAATAAATAATTGTGTTCTGTTCTAAATTGTCCCAAGTCTTTATTTCTCTCTTTCTGTTTCTTCCGAATTTTTGAGCAGTTTGCTCCAGGATAATCTCTTTCCGCGCGAAAGTTTAGGTCTATTTTCGCCCACTTTCGACGCTACCATGGATCGTTGCTACCTGGATTGATCTACAAACGACAACTTTTTTCTTCACATTAGTACTGAATGACACAATTGGTAGAAGTATAACGTCTTTTTACAGATGCGCCACAGAGCGCAAGGAAGTTTGGCAGCAGTCTGCATTTTGGCTGGTGAGGAAAAGTTCCACCTCGGAAATCACCTAGACGTTTCTCTGGAAATGCCTGACACACAGTGGTTTATCCATACGAGGAAAGAGGTGAGCGTCACTGGGTGACTATCACGAGAATACAGATAGAGGGGGAGGGGGAAGGGGGGGAGGCAAAATATCGTACCCTAAAGAAGTAGCACGTGTTACTGTGGCCTGTAGAGAGTGAGCCGGGACACTGTCGTGGAACAATATCAGCTTCTCGCGACGCTTCATGGTGACCGGCCCCCGTAACATCGTCTGGTGCTTTCGGTAGTGTGCTCCTGTGACTTTTTACTCCATACGATCTCAGCCTGTTGGAACCACATCATGGAATCCCAGAAAATTTGTCAATACAAGCTTGCCCGGTGATGGGTGTGTGTCATCGTCCACACATCGCGTTGCTACACTGAAGCCGGCAACGTGAATTGATACCAAAGAAGCCGACCGCTGTGGCCGAACGGTTTTAGGCGCTTCAGTCCAGAATCGCCCTGCTGCTACGGTCGCAGGTTCGAATCCTGCCTCGGGCATGGATGTGTGTGATGCCCTTAGGTTAGTTAGGTTTAAGTAGTTCTAAGTCTGGGGGACTTATGACTTCAGATGTTAAGTCCCATAGTGCTTAGAGCCACTTGAACCATTTGACAACAAAGAAACTAGCGATGTCTCGTTGCAGCCCGCAAAGACGAATTGGAGGCGCTGCTGAAGACACAGAACCTGTCTCTGCAGCGTACGGCTGTCATTGTCATTGTTGTTGATGTGGTCTTCAGTCTTGAGACTGGTTTGATACAGCTCTCCATGCTACTCTGTCCTGTGCAAGCTGCTTCATCTCCCACTACGTACTGCAGCCTACATCCTTCTGAATCTGCTTAGTGTATTCATCCCTTGGTCTCTCTCTACGACTTTTACCCTCCACGCTGCTCTCCAATACTAAATTGGTGATCCCTTGATGCCTCAGAATATGACCTACCAAGCGATCCCTTCTTCTAGTCAAGTTGTGCCACAAATTTCGCTTCTCTCCAATTCTATTCGATACCCCATCATTAGTTATGTGATCTACCCATATAATCTTCAGCAGTCTTCTGTAGAACCACATTCTTGTCCAAACTATTTATCGTCCACGTTTCACTTCTATACATGGCTACACTCCATACAAATAATTTCAGAAACGACTACCTGATATGGTCGTTATAGATCCTACCACGGAAGTGCTGTGACTCAATTCGTGACCTCCAATGAAGCAGTCAACATGATCTAGTTAGGACACCAGTGCTATTCAAGTTTCCCAGTCAGGTGGAACTGTCCTTTCGCAATTGTTAAACTTCTGCTTCAAGAGAAGAGCTTGTGACAATTTGCATCAAGTGACGCATTTTGTTCAAAGACAGTTGTAAACATACGGATCGTTACTGAAGCAATGTACTGTATAAAGTCAAGCAATGCTTTCTTTCCCCTATTTTTTTCCCTCCGAACGTGGTAGCGCTGTGGTTAGCACACTGGATTCGCATTAGGGAGGACAACAGTTCAAATCCACGTCCTGCCATCCTGATTCAAGTTTTCCGTGACCTCTTTGAAACGCTTAAAGCAAATGCCAGGATGCGTTCTTCGATAGGGGGCAGCCGCTTTCCTTCTCCATCCTTCCCTGATCCGAGTTTGTGATCCGTCTCTAATCACCTCGTTGGTTCAAATGGCTCCGAGCGCATCTGAGGTCATCAGTCCCCTAGAACCTAGAACTACTTAAACCTAACTAACTTAAGGATATCACACACATCTATGCCCGAGGCAGGATTCGAACCTGCGACCGTAGCAGTCGAACGGTTCCGGACTGAAGCGCCTAGAACCGCTCGGTCACAACGGCCGGCTTGACCTCGTTGTCGACGGGAGGTTAAACCCTAATCTTCTCCTCCTCCTCCTCTTCTTATTCTTCGCTATTTTCGGCGGTGATAAATTCGTATGTTTTCCTGTGCTTGCTTTGCTACTTTGAGGGTGAGAGTGATGATGATGATGATGATGATTGGTTTGTGGGGCGCTCAAGTGCGCGGCCATCAGCGCCCGAGTGATAGTGATACACCCAGCGTTCGTCCATAGTGATTAGGCGAGTAAATAAGTGATCTGGATTGGTCTGGCACAGCTGGAACATTTCGGCTGCTGCTTCAGTCCGGTGGGGTTTGCGAATGGGGGTCAAGAGTCGCGGAACCCAGCCGGTAACGAACATTTGTTGTGTTGGAAACGTCGTGATACACAGAAATGATCGCGTAAATTGAGACACGCCTATCGTTGAGCAGCAGGGCCCTCCACGTATCTTGAGATTCCTACTCCTTCATGGACAGATGGGCTGGCACTTAGTTCTTGGTCTTTCAAACTTCTTTCACAGCAGTGCAAGCGTCTGAGGCAGCTGAACACTGTGTTATATTACGATGGTGATTTGTTACTGTACACTATACCAACTGAACAAGGTTTTTGTAGCATTATTCCCCATCGAATTACCGCACAATACTCAACTTCACCAACAGCATGCAGTGCTTTGCTTCGTGCCCTCTGGCTCGGTGCTACGATACTACAGCGATGTGTACCAAATCTGCGCGCATATACCTGCAGACGAACAGTAAATTAATTATGTAACTATATCTCTTCAACGTGGTAACCATGTCATTATGAATGCCTTCAGCCGTATCAGGTGGTTAAGATCCCACGAGGTTTCGACCGAGCTTTCCTCAACCATTGTCAAATGGTGCATGACTGGCGTGTCTGCGTGGCCTCGCCTTATATAGCAGGGTCGCTGACTGTGACGTCACTGATGCTCTCTTCCTCGCCAAATACGGTATTGTTTTCGTCCCGTGTCCGTCGCGCTCGCTTCTACCTCGCATTAGGCGAGTCCCAACCTGTGCTGAGCTGCAAACCACCATGTTCACTGATGTTTTCAGATATTTTTAATTCTATAACTTCTTTTATAACGCTAACCCAAAATCTCTTCGTCCTCATAGTGCCAGACGTTTCGTAGAATAGAAATCGGTGTCAGTTGCCGGGGGCCTGAACATTGATGGATTGTTCTCTCTCTTCAGGAGCCGGCTAATATTTCCCGACACTGTGCCATAGAAAGGCAAAAACACACTTTTCGAAGGTGGATTAGTTCTACTGGCAGATTCTCAGCTTCTGAGACGACTTTACCACGATGGCGAGGATGTTCACAGCGCCACGTTTTTCTACCGGATGATAGTGGCAGAGAGCGTGAGATCCTTGTGAGTAGGATACCTGTAGACACTGTTGCTGCGGTGGCTATTGGTTTTCCGGTGAACGAGGACGTCAATGAATGGCAACGTCACCATCTATCTCTACTTCCATCGTAATCCTGATGTGGTCGTGAACGCCGTTCAGGTGTTCTAATAATTCTCCCAGTTTTTCACGTCCATGGGTCCAGAGGATGAAAGTGGCGTCGACGTAACGATAAAAGCAGCATGGCTTAACTGCAACCATGTTCGAAGCGATGTTTTCAAATTAAATTTGTCTATAAAACGTTTGGGTAAGGATGGACCGAACGGATTTCCCATCGTCATACTGGTCGAAATTCTGTCCGCCGTATAAGAAATATGACGATGTCAACGTGTGCTTAAGCAACCCCACACTTATGCTATCAAATAGCTGGGAGAGGAGATATGTAGAGTATTTCACACGAACACGGGTAAATATGGAGACCATATCAAGTCTGAGCATTATAACAGGTTGCACAAGACGCCACTGTTTAATTCAATTGATAAAATCGTCCATGTTCTTGATGCGATGCGCACTCCATATTTACGGGTGTTTTTATGAAAACGAGACCACGCATCCACACTTGATGAACGCCCTTCGTTCGTTTCTATCGTCGTATCTTAAATTTAGCTTTGTAAACGATGTAGCTTACGTCACCACTAAGAAGAGGTGGTCTCATTCTTTACCTCACGTTTTAAAATTTCCTCCTAACGTCGAAACTTCACTCTACTTTGAAACTGGACACTTGCTTTGTCCCCTCTACCAGTTTCTGTCCCTCTCTCCCTTTGTTCCTCTGTCCCTCTCTCCCTCCCTTCAAGCGACGTTCTCTATCTTTCTTGTTTTGTTACAGAAATGCTGAAAAATATTTAAATAGTGTAATTAAGTCCTATAAGTCTTCACAGTTCATAAATTTCAATAACAACTTCCAAAGCGTCTGGATTTCTTTGGACAGACAAAGCGTTAATGTGAAAATGATAAACTGCAAGAGATTCGGAAAAACTGCTACGAGTGTTTGCATCAACCTAATAAATCTTAGCAAATGGCTTCGCAGTGAACTGTGAATGAATTCTACAACACCTTCAGAATACTTGTCACTTGAATTTATGTGCAACTTGCGCCAAGATGTTTTCTTTTCGCAGAAAAATTTAGATCTGTTATTGCCCATTTTCGACGCTGCCATGGATCGTTAGCGCCTGGACTGGTCTACACACGACAATTTTTTACGTCACAGGAACAGCGAATGACACAATTTAGAGAGCAGTTTCGTCCCATAATTTCTTACCACAAATTTCCAATTTCCAGGCATGTTACAGAGACGGAGGAAGTATGGTTTTACTGTGGTAGTCGCCATTTCTCCTTCATTCCCTTTTTCCCCTTTCTTTATTGCTTTCGTTCCAGGTCTGTTTCCCAGTGCTACGCACCCCTTCAATTGAACACCCCTGCGTCATTTCCTCACTTAATGTCGTTTTATTGTGCCATTGCGTTGCAGCCTGAAACCCGCTGGCCTCCTTGGAATTGTGTTTGTCCTCCTTTAATCGTTTCGCCAGCTACGTACGTTGTTATGGGGCCCTGAGACAAACACACAGAGCTGCCTACTGAATTGCCCGCAAACGCGCCCGCGCCAGTCGAAGCGGGTAGCGGACGGGGAGCGAAAATAATTTGGGCACCCAGAAGAGATTCTCCGAGAAGAAGGACATGCAAGGCGGACGAAAAAAGGAACAGTGTAGCGAATGAATAGCTTCGACGTGGGAAATGGTGGCAGAAAAATCCACCGTGAAAGGTGAGTCTGATTGAATAATCCCAAACAGGAAGGTAACGGGGTAGGAATAGTATTCTTTGTTCTGAAGGTCTCCTGGGAGATAAAATCAAAACTGTCAGTTCTCTGCAGCGGACAGAAGTAAATGGGCTCGTTTACCAGCAGAAGAAACCGGTTGAAAGCAGATGATTCTGTTGGTGGATACTACGAGTATTTTCACTAATGATTAGAAATTCCTATTCAAAGGAATTTGGAATCCATTTTATACTGTCCTCATCATTTTGCATACATAGCAGCTGTTGACAACATACGTGGTATGGCTGTGGAATTATCCAGTCCAGGGACTGGTTTGAAGCAGCTGTATACACTCATATACCTTGCACAAGCTTTTAAGTTTCCAGGCAATTAATGTGGCCTTCTTCCACTTCAACCGGCTTACTGCAGCGAAACTTAGGTCCCCTCTAGAATTTTTATGCGCTACACTTCTCTCCAGTAACACACTGAGGATTCTATACCCCGGGCAACCGCAGCTGTTGAAAGGATGTTACATAGAACTCCTCTCGCAGCTGATAAAACTGTAGTTTATTACAACACGACTGGTTTTGCGGCTTTAAGCCGCATTATCCGGTGTAAAATGTTAAAAGATCATAGGCACACCCATAGCACCTAGTCAAAAGTTACTGTTCAGAGAATGTCGTGAATATTATGGCGAGCGAAAGGTAAAGAATTGTCCCATTCTTTAAAATTTTACTGCATCATTATGACAGCAGGGTAGTTCAGCGCAGGGCAAGGCAATGTAGCGTGGAGAGTTACATCAAACCTGTCTTCGGACAGAAGACCACAACGCTGAACTTCGACACTACTGTACAGCAATTGGCCCAGAAGCCCTTTATGCAGGAGAATGTTTAATCATTGTAAATTACAGGAAGAAAATAATATACAAAGGAGAACATTGGAACCGGAGCAAACACAATACAGAAGAAGTAATAATATTGAACTTCATACACATATTGAGAAAACTGAGACCTAACGACGAAAAGGAGAGTAGCTTTCTATGGCCATATGCAAAGGATGAATCTCAATAGACTGACAAAAGCCAGCCGGTGTGGCCGAGCGGTTCTAGGCACTTCAGTCTGGAACTGCGAGACCGCTACGGTCGCAGGTTCGAATCCTGTCTCGGGCATGGATGTGTGTGATGTCCTTAGGTTAGTTAGGTTTAAGTAGTTCTAAGTTCTAGGGGACTGATGACCTCAGATGTTAAGTCCCATAGTGCTCAGAGCCATTTGAACCATTTTTGAACTGGCAAAAAGACTTTTACTTATTTCCGTAATTTACAAATGGATAACACGTGGTGGAAAGAAATTGGGACAAGACATATAAGAACTCAAAATTATTCCATATGTTGCTGAGAATCTACTGCCACTCTTATAGAAAGTCGTCATTTCGGATGTTTCCATGACAAACCCAAGAAGAAGAATGCAGTCGTCTGGGCAAAAGAAACAAGAGGAACGTCTGGAAATGAAGTGAGAAGTGTGGAAGGAAATACAGTTGAAAGAAACGTAGTGTGCGGTGGTTTGTACATAAAAGAAGATATGGATTCATAACTGTGTTTTGAAGTGATAGTTTCATGTTTTACTTAAACAAAACGTTTATTCGTTTCGGAAAGTAAAGTACTTTTCGTTATTCAAATGAGTTTTGCTAATTTTCTAGTTTATAAGTAGAATAGCTGCACGTCGCAGAAAAAAAACTTATGTCTGATATAGGTTCATTGTCCAAAAAAGGATGAGATTAAACTGTTACCTTACCAAAAAAAAGGCATAAAGTATTTTTTGTTTAGCTTGTCTGCGTTATTTCCATTACTTCTAACATTTTGTGGAACCTGAAAGACATGCAGTGGTTAGTGCAGCTATATATCAGCTCCTTAGATTAGATAACAAGTCAGGGATAGCGGCGAAATGGCAAACGACGGCGCTCTTTAGGATAGCGTGACCACGTTTTGCCGGGCGCCGTTCTCCAAAACTAGCAGCGCCGGAGATTTATTACGGAGGCCGGCCGTGTGCCTTCGGCGTCCGAGGAATATTACTCAGTGCCGCACCGCAGAGGTGCATCCGCAAACCGCGCGACCCTGGAGGAAACTGTTGCAATGGCAATCCCTGTATAGGTCGCAGACATCGTCCGATTCCGAAAATAGCACAAACTGTTTGCGTGCTTCTTCTACCGAACCTGAGCGGTGGCTGAGAAAAATCTAATTTGGATTACAGTAAAGCGTCCGTATGTCAACCACACACAATGTACAGAACGAAAAATTATGCAGTTCGCTCGATGTGTAGATCTTTTTACATACGTTTTACATCCTCTAATCCTCAGCGATGTAGTTTACGACACTTTTATAATAATTTTACGTCAGATTACAGATCTAAAGGTCGTATGATTTTTATCTGTTATTGACTACTTCGTTCAACTCTGTCGGTATTAATATGAAAAATGTAGGTTTTCACCTTGGTTCGGTGTCCACTTTAAACCGTAGCTCCCTCTGTCGGGTTGATGATAGCTTTATCGTTCTTCCTTTATTATTGCTGCTTGCCTTTATATCTATGAAACTTAATAGCGTATCTTGAGATTCCTACTCCTTCATGGACAGATGGGCTGGCACTTAGTTCTTGGTCTTTCAAACTTCTTTCACAGCGTGATTACTCTGCTATTCACAACAAAGTGACTTGTAGAGGGTTCAATGAAACACCTTCAAGCTGTCTCTCTGCCGTTCCACTCTCGAACGATACGCGGGAAAAACGAGAACTTAAATTTTTCTCTGTGAGACCTGATTTCTCTTACTTTATCGTGATGATCATTTCTCCCTATGTAGGTGGGTGCCAACAGAATGTTTTCGCAATCGGAGGAGAAAATTGGTGATTGAAATTTCATGAGAAGATCCTGTCGCAAAGAAAAACGCCTTTGTTTTAATGATTGCCACTCCAATTCACATATCATGTCTATGACACTATCTCCCCTATTTCGTGATACCACAAAACGAGCTGCCCTTGTTTGTACTTTTCCCGTCACCCGTCAGTCCCATCTGATGCGGATCCCACACCCCACAGCAATACTCCACAATGGGGCGGACAGGCGTGGTGTAAGCAGTCTCTTTAGTAGACCTGTTGCACCTTCTAAGTGTTCTGCCAATGAATAGCAGTCTTTGTTTTACTCTACCCACAATATTATCTAATCTATCGTTACAATTTATGTTATTTGTAATTGTAATACCTAATTATTAAGCTGAATTTGCAGCCTTCAGATTTGTGTGACTTACCGCGTAATCGAAATTTAACAGATTTCTTTTAGTACTCATGTGAATAACTTCACACTTTTCTTTCTTCAGGGTCAATTGCCACTTTTCAGACCATACAGGTATCTTAGCTAAATAATTTTGCAATTCATTTCGGTCATCTGATGACCTTACAAGACGGTAATTGAACGCTTCATCTGAAAACAATCTGACGGCTACTGAGATCTTCTCCTATGTCGTTAATATAGATCAAGAACGATACAGGGCCTATAACACTTCCTTGGGGAACGCCGAATATTACTTCTGTTTTACTCGATGACTTCCCGTCTATTACTACGAACTGTGACCTTTCTGACAGGAAATCATGAATCCAGTCGCACAACTGAGGCGATACTCCGAGGCACGAAGTTTGGTTAGAAGACGCTCGTGAGGAACGGTATCGAAAGCCGTCTGGAATTCTAAAAATATGGAATCAATTTGACATCCCCTGTCGATAGCACTTACTACTTCATGAATATAAAGAGCTAGTTGTGTTTCACAAGAACGATATTTTCTGAGTCCATGCTATGTGTCAGTTAATCGTTTTCTTCGAGGTACTTCATAATGTTCGAATACAGTAAATGTTCCAAAACCCTACTGCAAATCGACGTTAGGGATGTAGGCCCGTAATTCAGCGGATTTCTCCTACTTCCCTTTTTGGGTATTGGTGTGACTTTAGCAATTTTCCAGTCTTTAGGTACGGATCTTTCTGTGAGAGAGTGGTTGTATATAACTACTAAATATGGAGCCATTTTATCAGCATACTTTGAGAGGAACCTGACTGGTATACAATCTGGACCGGAGGCCTTGTCTTTATTAAGTGATTGTTATACCGAGGACATCTACTTCTATGTTTCTCATTTCGGCAGTTGTTCTTGATTGGAATTAAGGAATATTTACTTCGTCTTTTTCTGTGAAGGAGTTTCGGAAAACCATGTTTAATAACTCTGCTTTAGTGGCACTGTCATCAGTGACTTTACCGTTGTTATCGCGCAGTGAAGCAATTGATTGCGTCTTGGCACTGATGTGCTTTATGTATGACCAGAATCTCTTTGGGTTTTCAGTCAGATTTTGAGACAGAATTTCGTTGTGGAAATTATTAAAAGCATCTCGCATTGAAGTACTCGCTATATTTCGAACTTCTGTAAAACTTTGCCAATCTTGGGGATTTTGCGTTCTTTTAAATTTAGTATGCTTTTTTTCGTTGCTTCTGCAACAACGATCTAACCCGTTTTGCGTACGATGGGAGATCAGTACCGTCACTTATTACTTTATGTGGTATACATCTCTCAATTACTGTCGATACTATCTCTTTGAAATGTAAAGTAGTTATTCATGGACTGACGCAGCCAGTATCATCACTGCTGATTCAAATAATTTGTGCAATTCTCGAGTGCCGGTCGTATAAGTTCTCCACGATGTTTCAACGAAGTGACTCGTTGCCACCTTCAGGTGCTCATCTCGTCTCGGCGCCCTACGCTACACCACTCGTTATCCCCTCCGCTCATGTTTCTGCACTTTCGTATTCTTAAGCAAGATTCCAAATGTAGTTCTCGTATTGAGCTTTCAGATTCGCTGGCTGCCGCTTTATTTGCCTGTAACTGTCTCTTATTAGAACAGGGGCAGATCATAGTGTCTCATAGGGCGAAATTACCTGCGAGGGCAATTTTGAAAGTACGTCCCGTTGGTCGCGAAATGGAAAACACTGTGAAAATCAAAAATGTTTCTTTTGCAACAGTTAGTTACACCTCCCAGCAACTTCTCTACATTCTCGCCACTCCTACAAGGCCATTTGTTGAAGCAACTTTCGAATATCTTCGCCATAGAAGAACAGCTGCCTGTGCTTTGTGCCAGTTCTCTACGCTGGTCTACGGCTATTTGTGTTCATAGCCAGTGGGTCATGTGAGCAGAGATCAAACTAAGGGGAAGCCAGTTCGGGCTGCGATGTGGGTGATCAAATGCTACCCAACGAAAACGCTGCAGTAGCATTTTCATTCCCTCTGCAGAGTGCGGCCGAGAATTGTCATGAAGATGGAGATGTGCGATCCTGCCCACTCGTCGCATATGGGATGCCTAAGGGATGATGCGATCTCGGAATGCTATGCAACAATTCAAGCAAATAACATTAGTAGTTTTATTTCTATAAAGCAGATTGACAATACTCAACTTTCAATTTGCAATGGTGTCGCAAGCAATGGGCGACATGCAAACAATCAGATTTCTTTGCTGCATACATGGTCCATGAAAGCAACTGATATGGGTCACACGTCACTACTGTGGTAGTGCTCTGCTAGTACTGGCAGGAGCGGCGCTTATATTCACTTCTTGGAGAGGCCGCTCCGGTCGTAGCGCGGTCCTTGTCATCGGGCTATTGGCTGACGTCGTCTCACCGCCTTCTTTGCTCTTGCGATCTTCGTCTTCGTGCTGGCGCTTGTCGATACGCCGGAACAGGAAACGCATGACTGTTACGTGAGCTGCAAGACATCAGGCGAAATCTGTGGTCAGGCTCTCATATTTGGTAGGATACATCTATTTATCTAGGCGTGTTTACGTGTTCACTGCTCCCTCAGAACTGATAAGTGTGATGTAATGCGATCGATGAGCATACTAGAGACAATGCCCAACACATCTGTGCAAAGATTCATAGGAATTTTTCTGTGGTTTCCATATCGCGCCCTATCGGACCTTAATTTTAGAATAGCCCTAGTGTTTCAAAAATAGAATCCAGCCTACGCTACTGTCACTCCCGTGTTTTAGGGGCAAAAAGTATAGTAATTTTCAGAGTGTACAGTGATTCAACGATCTTACCGTAATAATATACACTCATGCTCATAAATTAAGGATAACTGCTGAATGTGGTGCCACACAGCTTGGCACATAGGGAACACACACGACACAGATCTGTATGTCCACGGTATTGGTGATAAGTTGAGAAAACCGTCCCGAAACACATGTGTTACAAAACGCCACTGTTTACTGCGCATGTACCCCGACATCAGTATGGGATATGATACCATGCACACGTACACAGGCCGCACAACGGGTTGGCATACTCTGGATCAGGTCGTAGAGTAGCTGCTGGGGTATGGCCTCCCATTCTTGCACCAGTGCCTATCGGAGCTCCTGAAGTGTGGTGGGGGTTAGAAGACGTCCAGCGATACGACGACCGAGAGCATCCCAACGTGCTCGATGGGGCTTAGGTCTGGAGAACAAACAGGCCACTCCATTCGCCTGATATCTTCTGTTTCAAGATACTCCTCCACGATGGCAGCTCGGAGGGCCGTGCGTTATCATCCGTCAGGAGGAAGGTGGGACGCACTGCACCCCTGAATAGGCGGACATACTGGTGCAAAATGACGTCCAGATACACCTGACCTGTTACAGTTCCTCTGTCAAAGACATGTAGGGGTGTACGTGCACCAATCATAATCCCACCCCACACCGTCAAACCACGACCTCCACACAGGTCCCTTTCAAGGACATTAAGGGGTTGGCATCTGGCTCCTGGTTCACGCCAGATGAAATCCCGGCGAGAATCACTGTTCAGACTATACCTGGACTCGTCCGTGAACATAATCTGGGACCACTGTTCCAATGATCATGTACTGTGTTCTTGACACGAGGCTTTACAGGATGTCCTGTGACCAGGGGTCTGTGGAATGCACTTTGTAGGTCTCCAGGCGAATAAACCATGTCTCTTCAGACGTATGTAGACTGTGTGTCTGGAGACAACTGTTCCAGTGGCTGCAGTAAGGTCCCGAGCAAGGCTACCTGCAATCCTCCGTGGCCGTCTGCGGGCACTGATGGTGAGATGTCGGTGTTCTTGCGGTGTTGTACACTGTGAGCGTCCCGTACTGCAGTGCCTGGACACGTTTCCTGTCTGCTGGAATCCTGAGAACACACTTTGTGACACACGGAGTGCCCGTGCTACGACCTGCTGTGTTCGAGCAGCCTCCAGTCGCCCTAGTATTCTACCCCTCATAACGTCATCAATATGTGTTCTTTGAGCCATTTTCAGCACACAGTCACCACTAGCACGTCTGAAAACATCTGCTCACTTACTCGCTGCACCGCACTCTTACATGCACCAGCACACCTTTGCGTATGTGGACTGCTGCCAACGCCACCGTGCGACGACCGCAGGTCAAGTTCTCCGCATTGTCATACCCCGAGGTGATTTAAAACCGCAAACCGCCCACCAGAGCGTTGTTTCACCATGTATCAACGTTATCCTTAATTTATGAGCATGAGTGTACATACATTATGAGATCAAAAGTGTCCGGAGACCCCTATGTAATGTGGAATTGACCACTAGGTGTCATGACAGGCGGACCAGCCAGAATAAAAGGAGGCGTGGGTTTTGTGTGATCAGCAGAGAAGCAGCGACAGCAAAGTGCGTCCGACAGGAGACATCAGTGACTAGACATCGCATGGCACCTGACCTAGGAACCTACTAGGGACATTCAAACGCTTTCGTGGCTGCCCAAGTCGACAGTTGGTGATGTGATTGTGATGTGGGAACCCGGAGTAACAACCACAGCTAAACCAGTACCAGGCAAATGCATGCACTGAAAGACAGGAACCGTCGACCAAAATTCTTGTGCTGAAGGAAAGGGACCGTTGAGCATTGTAGACGGTGGTTGCAAAAAGATCGTATGAATACAGTGGAAGAAATCACTCGTGAGCTCCCATGTACAATCAGCACTCCAGCTAGTACAATCACTGTGCGTAAAGCGTTAAAGAGAATGGGTTACAATGATCGAGCAGCTCTCGTAAGCCAAGCATAACTGTAGTCGATGATAAGCAACGCTGGCGGTGATGCAAAGGGCGACGCCAGTGGATAGTGAATGACTGGAAACGAATGATTTGGAGTCATGAATCATGATACACCCTGTGATATTTGATGGAAGGGTTTGGGTCTGGCGACCGATGTCTGCCATCATGTGTGGTGCCAACACCGAAGTTACGGAGAAGACGGTGTTACGGTACGGCGGTGTTCCTCATGGGTAGGGTGTGATTCCGTTATTGCGCTGTAGAAAACGCTAAAAGCGGAAGGGTATTAACACATTTTACAGCACAGAGTACTGCATATAGCAGAGGAGCAGTTCTGAGGCGATGATTGTATCAACATGACAATGCACCCTGCCATAAAGCAGCATCTGTGAAACTGTGGACAAAAATATTCCTTAAACGGACAGGCCTGCCCACAGTCCCCAACTGAACGTAATGCAAGATCTTTGGGAGGAGATAGAACGGTGACTTTCTTCCATATCGCAACGACCAACATCACTACTTTCTCTGGTTGTGGATGTCGAGGAATAATGGGCTGCCATTCTTCCACAGACCTACGGAGACTACTTTAAAAGCGTTCCGAGCAGAGTTCAAGCCTTTAAAAGACGAAGGCTGGGTACTATCCATATTAATAGCCTCTGATAGGTGTCCGCATACTTTGATCAGATAGTATCGTGTTTATTTTCTTGTGTAACATGTTACAAATGCAGCAGTTTGTGTTATTTTCATCTCTGTAACACCATATTCTGTATCTGCTCATATATTTTCCCACCAACTGTACACTACGCAGGTCTGTGTTTGGTACTTTTAACCGACACTATTAACTGCGCTATTCTCTTTGAGTATTGAGCGAGAGAAAAATGACAGTTTGGTTACCTAATAACTCTTATCTTCATGTCAGGAACCCTAAGCGATATATACGATTGTGGCAGCGTATATGTCAGACAGTCTTCTTGTGATACAACTTCTATAAATTTTCTCATCAGGGTTTCGCGAGAACATCGTCGTCTTTCTTCCAAGGATTTCCATTTAAGTTCCCCGAAAATTTCTATAACATTTTCCTGCGGGCTACATAAACCTGTTACTTCTGAATTCGTGATATCTACCTGATGTAAAATTCAAACTATGAAACAACATTATAGGATTGATCGTCTTGTATGCAGTTTCCTCTTCAGACGTAAAACATTTACCAAGGATCCTTCCAACAAACCCTCATTTTCCTGCCCTGATACTGGATTTCACGTGATGGTCCTATTTCATACAGATTCTTGGTGTTACGCCTAAATAGTCATTTGATACGACGTAATCAAGACAGTCACTAATAATCTTGTAAGCCGGCCGCGGTGGCCGTGCGGTTCTGGCGCTGCAGTCCGGAACTGCGGGACTGCTACGGTCGCAGGTTCGAATCCTGCCTCGGGCACATGTGTGTGTGTGTGTGTGATGTCCTTAGGTTAGTTAGGTTTAAGTAGTTCTAAGTTCTAGGGGACTGATGACCTCCGCTGTTAAGTCCCATAGTGCTCAGAGCCATTTGAACCTGGTCTTTCCAGTCAACCGATAATTCAACTATACTTCATCTGTAACGTTGATAATTTAAGCAACACGTATTGAGGGTGAAGCACCTCCTGTATGAATCTCTTCATCTCTGCATGTGTATAGCGACCTAGATCTACTTGAATCCGCTTACTGATTTCAACCTTTGATCTCCCTCAACGGCTTTTACACTTCACACTTTCCTCCATTACCAAATCGACGATTCCTTGAAGCTTCACTACATGTCTTATTAGCCAATACCTTATTTTATTCAAGTTACGATATAAATTTCTTTTTCTCCATTTCGATTGGGCACCCCCTCTCCCTTTACCTCCTAAGATACTCCATTTACCCATTTATCTTTCACTGTCCTTCTGTACTGTGACATTTCAAAAGCATCTACTCTCTTTTTGTCTGAACTGTTCATCGTCCATGATTTCCTTACAAAGCTACATTTCAATCCTATACCTTCAGAAAAGACTTCCTAACACCTAAATGTTCTTCAAAATTTTAAAGTGTGTGTTGCAATCGACTTTGTGAGAAGCTGTATCTGAATCTACACTTGCTATAAAAATGTTTTCTTCCTTAACCTTTCTAATACAAGTCGTAGGTCAGTATTGCCTCGTGTGTTCCAATACGAACTCTGCAACGCAAACTATCTTTCCTTAGGTCGGCTTATAACAGGGTTTCCATTCTTCTCTAAATAATAATTAGTGTCAGTATTTTTCAAACACAGCTTATTAAACGGAATGTTTGCTGAGATACACACCTGCCAGCACTTGTCTTATTTAGAGCCTGAAATATTACTCTTCTTTAAGTCTGAGTATTTTTCCTTTGTCTTAATTCTTGCGTCCCACGTAGAATAGCTTTGTGATGGTGTGTTTTCCTACGGATCTCAAAAACTCTGAGGAAATATCGACTACTCCACCGTCCTTGTTTCGATCTCGGTCTTTTTGTGTTCTGTCACGTTCTTGTCTTCGTATCCGCTCTCCCATTTCATCTCCATATACTTCTGCTTCTCTTTCTATACTGAAGCGCGAAAGAAACTGATATAGGCATGAGTATCCAAATACAGATATATGTAAACAGACAAGAGAATATAGCGCTACTGTCGGCAACGCCTGTATAAAAAAGCAAGCGTCTAGTACAGTTGTCAGAGCGATTACTGCTGCTACAATGGCAAGTTAGCTAGACTTAAGTGAGTTTGAACGTGGTGTTACAGTCGGTGCACTAGAGATGGGACACAGTATCTCCGAAGTAGCGATGAAGTGGGGATTTTCCCGTACGACCATTTCACGAGTGTATCGTGAATATCAATAATCCCGTAAAACATCAAATCGCCGACGTTGCTGCGGCCGGAAAAAGATCCTACAAGAACGGGACCAACAACAAGTGAAGAGAATCGTTCAACATGGCAGAAGTGCAACCCTTCCGCAAA
Organism: Schistocerca nitens; assembly: GCF_023898315.1. Classification (NCBI taxonomy): domain Eukaryota; kingdom Metazoa; phylum Arthropoda; class Insecta; order Orthoptera; family Acrididae; genus Schistocerca; species Schistocerca nitens. The sequence goes on along the minus strand of NC_064619.1, from coordinate 48,102,921 downwards.
TTGCTGCATATTTCAGTGATGGCCAATTAACAAGTGTCAGCTTGCGAATCACTCAATGAAACATCCTCGATATGGGCTTTCGGAGCCGAAGGCCCTCTCATATAACCTTGATGACTGCACGACAGAAAGCTTTACGCCTCGCCTGGGCCCGTCAACATCGGCAATGGACTGTTGATGACTGGAAAAATGTTGCCTGGTCGGACGAGTCTCGTTTCAGATTTTATCGAGCGGATGGAAGTGAATGGGTATAGATACAGCCTCATGAACCCTTCATGTCAGCGGGGGACTCTTCAAGCTGGTGGAGGCTCTGTAATAGTGTGGGGCGTGTGCAGTTGGAGTGATATGGGACCCCACACACGTCTAGATACGACTCTGACAGGTGACACATACGTAAGCATCCTGTCTGATCACCTGCATCCATTAACCGCCATGGCAATGCGACACCCTGCACGTCCAGAATTACTACACAGTGGCTCCAGGAATATTCTTCTGAGATTAAACACTTCCGATGGCCACCAAACTCCCCAGACATGAACATTATTGAGCATATCTGGGATGCCTTGTGCAACGTGCTGTTCAGAAGAGGTCTCCACCCCCTCGTACTCTTCCGGATTTATGGACAATACTGCAGGATTCATCGTGTTTAGTTCCCTCCAGCACTACTTCAGATATCAGTCGAGTCCATGCCACATCGTGCTGCATCACTTCTGCGTTCTCGCGGGCGCCCCACACCATATTAAGTAGATGTACCAGTTTCTTTGTCTCTTCAGTGTATAATATTTCATTAAGTTTATTTCGCTAGTGTACTACATACTATCGCATTTCAGTCTACTCTTCTTTGCTCAGTACTGGCAAGGCATACCATCTGTCGTCTAGATATTCAGGCAGTTGCTTCACTTTCCTTCTAAAGTCTTTAATTTTTGTATAGGCGGCATACATTTTTGCCCTAGTCACGAATGCTTGTGTAGCCCTGCATTCGTCCTCTAACTATTGCTCTTTTGCCGTTTTACACTTTTTGTCACTCTAATTTGTAGATGTCTATATTCCCGTTCGCTGTTTCATTTACTGACGTTTTTCCTTTTTAAGGTTCCGTACGAAACACTTACAGGATTTTGTTATCCGGGTGTCTGTCCGACTGCTAAAAACCCATATTCGCATGAACTAAGGTCTAATATTCCTTGGCGGTGTAAAAAACGGAGGCTTCTAAGTCGATGTAGTCAAAAGGTGCGGCCGTTTGTGTCATGTATTTTGATACTCGCGAACTCGATCGAGAAAACCTATAGCGTACTTTCCATTTGCCCATAATTATGGAACTGTTAATTTGTAATTTAAAAATTATTTTTTGTAATTTGTTTTATAGCTGGCTTCCTGTCCGTCCATCTACTGAGTCCCCTTTTTCTCCGGAATTCGTAGACATATTAAATCGAAATTTGTGTGACATTCTAAGCTCTATGGTTCCTTGGCCGTCAATGGAATCAAACTATACGGCCATTTATGTCATATATTTTGATAATCGCAAACTCATTCATCAAAACTTAAAGGATACTCCCTTTTGATGTATAATGATGAAATTTGCAAAGAAGGAAGGTTTCACAGTACAAGCAAAGGAAAAAATTCGAGAATTGTTAATCTCTATTTATATCGCACGATAACAAACATTATTTGTGATTCTCCAAAGTCTTAGAATTCCCAGGACCGATATCATGTCAGTATCGATAACGATAACAGGTAAAAATCGTCGACCCTCTCGATTCCCGGGATAGATGAACTATCACGTACATAATAACGTTTGTACGGAACCATCACTGCGCCAGTCTACACTCGCTTATCCGGATTTTTCTCCTTTATTAACGCTGTTTTGTCAAAAACTGACATAATGACACCGTTGCTGGATAATGATGGATCTTTCATCTTTCGTTCATTATGCAGTAATTTAATTAATTAGTACACTGCCATAATGTTTGACACGGTATCTACTTAATTATTTGTGTAAGTTGTTCTGCTTTTCATCCTGTGCATATTTTATTTTTAACTAATAGTCTTCCAATACAGACTGCATATAAACCACTAACCACAACTATTGTAAAAATAGCCGCATACAAAGTACAGTTTGAAGACTCTTCACAGTAGAATGACTAGAATACTCCTTGTAAAAGAGATATTTTTTATAAAAGAATTTTCTTTAGTTAAATCAATAATATAGAAATTACGCCAGTATCATTGTAAAGAGTGCATAGAAGTTACGTTCAACATATTATGAATCTTTTCCTTCACACCAATTTCATTTTGTGATATGCTAGACACCTGTATGTTGCATTAATTATAACCTGTAAGCTTGAGAATGGCCCAGTGACTGAGCCAGGTGGCAACGAAAAATGCAATCATGTATCAGGTGCTGTGACTGTTAATGTTATCTTCGACTGGTTTGTCTCCATTGGTGTCTGAAAGATATTCAGTAGTGTCATATAATCATATGGCAGGATGGTGCAAGAGAAAAGTGGTATTAACACCGAGTGGTTATAATTAACATTCCCTGTTTAAAACGTTATAGCACTAAAACTAATTACTGTACGAGTACCAAACTTGGTAGCATAAATGTCCAGATTATGGGGTGCGTGATTTCCATGCATCACAGTGCCGCCGTCCAGTTCGAACTATGGCCACCAGGTGCCCTGATCACTCATCGTGATTCATAGGCTCACTGACCTGACCAGTCGCAGTGCACTTGCTGACATGTAAACATGAGCTTGGACAGAAAGAGCAGGGCATTATTTGTGAAGCTTTATTATCAAAACAACAGCAATGATGCAGCTGCAGTTCGGGAATTTCGCCTCCTGAAAGGATTACAGAAGGGTCCTCTTTCACCACCTGCTGTGCGGGGCATGATGAAGTAGTTCGAATCAACTGGAGAACTGGGCGTCGCTCAGGGACGAGGCCGACGACTGTCTGCACCGCAGGTGGTTGATGAAATCGCTGTTGCTATGGCAGACAACGCTGCGCACAATTCCCGATGATCAGGCAGAGCGCGTGGTGTGTCACGGGAGTTTAACATGCCGTGGTCCACTGCACGGAAGGTGCTTCGAACCGTTCTGAAGTCGTATCCGCACAATATCCATATCGTACAGCAGCTTGAACCAAAGAACGCACAACGACGTGTTGACTTCGCTCTCCACTACCTCACAAGGATTGAAGTGGACGAGGGCTGGCCCTGGATCATCCTATGGACAGACGAAGCTCATCTTTTTCTGACGGGTGAGGTGAACACAGAATAGCCGAGTGTGGGGATCTTCCAGTTACTGTGCATGAAGTTCCTCTGTATGGCGAACGTGTCACCTTATGGTGGGGTTTCACGGCTACGTTCATCATTGGCCCATGCTTTCTTGAACAGGTTGGCGTTCAAGAGCCGAAGAGGTGTAATGTGACTGGCCGGAGTTACTGCGATATGCTTCGCCAACATGTCATACCCGCCCCACTGTAGGGAGACTCATTGAACCCAACAGTTTTCGTGCAAGGTGGAGCCCCACCCCACATCGCTCGTGAAGTTCACCTGCTCGTCCTAAACACATTTGGGAACGATCAAATTATCAGACGATCGCTTGGGCGGCACGATCACCTGATCTCACTCCCTGTTATTTCTGGTTGTGGAGCTACTTGAAGGACAGGATTTACCAGGGGAACATTCAAACATGTGCTGATCTGAGGCGCAGCATATCAAGAGAGGTAGCCAGCATACCTATAGACATGACTCGCTCTGCTGTGCAGAATGCAATTCTGCACTTTCAGACTCTTCTGGACACTGATGAGCCCCATATTGAGCCCTTTTTGTAGCAGTAATAGTACCGGTATGTAATGATATGATGTACCGTAGCAGCAATTTAAAAGTGTTTCAGTAGAATTGATTCCGCATTATTTCTCTTCCTCATGTCCTTGACATTAATGCTAACAAGTTTGGTCCTCGTACGGTAGTTAGTTTCCGTGTTATGGCGTGTTGCATAGGGAAAGTTTAATTATAACCACTTGGTACATATGGTCTACCACATCTACATCCATACTCCCAAGCCACCTGACGGTGTGTGGCGGAGGGTACTTTGAGTACCTCTACCGGTTCTCCCTCCTCTTCCAGTCTCGTATTGTTCGTGGAAAGGAAGTTTGTCGGTATACCTCTGTGTGGGCTCTAATCTCTCTGATTTTATCCTCATGGTCTCTTCGCGAGAAATACGTAGGAGGGAGCAATATGCTGCTTGAATCCTAGGTGAAAGTGTGTTCTCGAAACTTCAACAAAACCCCGTGCCGAGCTACTGAGCGTCTCTCTTTTGCAGAGTCTTCCACTGGAGTTCATCTATCATCTCCGTAACGCTTTCGTGATTGCTAAATGATCCTGTAAGGAAGCGCGCTGCTCCCCGTTGGATCTTCTCCATCTCTTCTATCAACCCTATCTGGTACGGATCCCACACCGGTGAGCAGTATTGAAGCAGTGGGCGAACAAGTGTACTGTAACCTACTTCCTTTGTTTTCGGATTGCATTTCCTTAGGATTCTTACAATGAGTCTGTCTGGCATCTGCTTTACCAACGATGAATTTTATATGGTCATTCCATTTTAAATCACTCCTAATGCCTAATCCCAGATAATATATGTAACTAATAGCTTCCAGTTGCTGACCTGCTATATTGTGGCTAAATGATAAACGATCTTTCTTTCTATGTATTCGCAGCACATTATGCATTTATACCTGCACCATGAGTCAATTCGTTGCAGATCCTCCTGCATTTCAGTACAATTTTCCACTGTTACAACCTCTCGATATATTACAGCATCATCCGCAAAAAGCCTCAGTGAACTTCCGATGTTATCCACAAGGTCATTTATGTATATTGTGAATAGCAACGGTCCTACGACACTCCCCTGCGGCAGACCTGAAATCACTCTTACTTTGGAAGACTTCTCTCCATTGGGAATGACATGCTGCGTTCTGTTATCTAGGAAGTCTTCAACCCAAGCACACCATTGGTCTGATAGTCCATATGCTCTTACTTTCTTCATTAAACGACCGTGGGGAACTGTATCGAACGTCCTGCGGAAGTCAACAAACACGGCATCAACCTGGGAACCCGTGTCTATGGCCCTCTGAGTCTCGTGGACGAATAGCGCGAGCTGGGTTTCACATTCTTCTCAAGTACCCATATGTTCCTCTGTAGGCACTACATTCACATAATGAACCAACTGAAGGTCACATTTACACATTTCACGACACATAACCTTCCTTGTTGCACATCGGACCACGGTATGTCTCTCGCACGGATCGTGAGGATATTAGGGCGCATACTGTGGTCACTCAGTGGTCAACCGGCAGAATACAAATCCAAGGAAGGTCAGGTTCGATCCCGGTCAGTTGTACGATTTTCATCTGTCACGTATCAGTTCTTGTACCTCTGTCGGTGTTTGCTGATGTGAAAAAAGCCAAGCAGTGCCGTAGTTTGGAATACACTTCTAAGTGTAGTGACCCATGTAACTGAGCGGGTGATTCAGTTCAGAGTTCGAAAGAAGGCAACAGCGTCCAACCTCCAACATGTCGGTGCCCGTAAGATCAGCGTGCTGTGAGGTATGTTCGATAGGAAACGGAACTTCTCTCCATTGAGAATGACATGCTGCGTTCTGTTATAAAACTTTACGTAAATAACCGTGAAAGTTTACCGTCTTACCTCGTTGCCTAGGGACGCCAGATGAAAGTTGACGCGGTCAAGCCCTGAATCAAAATTGCGCAACGGATACCTGTGGAGAGGAGCTTGAGAGCGCTCCCTACAGAGCGTGTCCTTTCTGTACGATACTAGGCGAGGGGCTGGAGGGCTCACACGCTGATGTGTGGGTCCCTGCATTCTATAGCTTTCATTTTAAATAAATTCCTTTAACTTGACTTCTTTGTGATTTTTAAGGTATGTTAAAGATTGATGACAGTTGATTTCCTATTTATTTTAAACATTATCACTAGACTTTACAGCGATAGCAGCAATTGTTTCAGTTTACAGATATTACCATTTTACAACTTATAGCTCGGGTATATTATATACTAATCTGCACGCACATTTCTACGCGTAAGGCGGAATTGCGTTGGCCAAATGTATACCACCAAAGTCTCCCAATATTTTACATAGGACATTCTCTACGTGAGGAGGATAACGGGCAAACTGGGGACCAGATACTTTAACACAAGGGGTCAAATTTCCGGAATTAAACGAGCACATTCATTACCTTACACAATCCGAAGCTGGAAATAAAAGAATTAGTACAAATATTTAAATACCTCTCTTCCATGCGTGAACATTGAGACAGACGCACTGAGGGCACGTCTGCTCACTTACCCGTCTTCTGTAACCCTCCTAGAATACGGCGGGCACCCGTAGGTCTTCCTGGGCCCCGGTGGAGGGGCTGGTCGAACCACTTGGCCGTGACCAACCTCTCCACCCCAAATCTTGTGACACTGGAACGTCTTTGACTTTTACCTGTCTGTGCTGTCTCTCTGATCCCCTAGCCAGGAGTAAGGTTGGCACTACTATACTACAGAACTACTTCCCAACAAAGATTTGGCCACGCTTTACGGAAAGGTGTGAGGAGGATTAGGAAAGTTCATGTGCAGATTCACATCCACGTACAAGAAATGCATAATACACGACACATATAAATACGTATTATGAAGCCTGACACATTTCTTTCCAACCGTGCACATGGGTTCTGTTGTACCCGCGGCCGGCCGCGTCGTGTAATAAAATTGGCTGCGGAGCCGCCTCTGTTTCTGTTTCCCGGTGCGAGTGAGCAGCGAAACCTGCTGCTTATAGAGCGGAAACTACTGTACCGTTTCAACCTTCCTATTAAGTAATTAATTGTCTAAAGCAACTATTAGGAAAATGAAATACTTAACGAAATATATTGACACAAATGGCGAAGGTCGTCTTTATTCTTATCCTGACCATGATGACAAAGTCGTTAGGTATACGACAAAATTCCAAACGCACCTTTCAAATCACCTGCACCAGTGAACGGCTAGAGGAAAATCTCGGCTACTGTACACGCTCACGGCCGAATATACTGGAGCCGAAAATAGCGAAATTCGGTGCGGCCGTGTTTCCAGTGGACCGGAAATTCGTTATTCTGGTGGCTGCCCACCCGCGCAAACCTGTTGGCCGTCCGGCGTCGATGACTTCCCACAGCGGCCGGACGGCGCATGCGCGCGGTCGAGCTAGCGTGGGCAGTCGGACGTCGGCCGATGGCGGTCAGTGTGACGCGCCGGCTGCCGGTGAATAATTGCTGAGCGGCCTCGCTCAGTCCGATCCGCCGCCCTTCAGTCGATACCGACGGTGACCCGCAGCCGACCTCCAGCCACCAGCTTACTGCTGCCCACTGCCGGCTGCACCAGCTGCGTGCAGTCCCACAGGCTTCTGTTAGAGCTCTGATTTCTCTTATTTTATTTTGATGATCATTCCTACCTATGTAGGTTGGGCTCAACAAAATATTTTCGCATTCGGAAGAGAAAGTTGGTGACTGAAATTTCGTGAATAGATCTCGCCGCGACGAGAAACGTCTATGCTTCAATGACTTCCATCCCAACTCGCGTATCATGTCTGCCATACTCTCTCCCCTATTACGTGATAATACAAAACGAGCTGCCCTTTTTTGCACCCTTTCGATGTCCTCCGTCAATCACAACTGGTAAGGATCCCACACCGCGCAGCAATATTCTAACAGAGGAAGTACGAGTGTAGTGTAAACTGCCTCTTTAGTGGACAAGTTGCATCTTCTAAGTGTCCTGCCAATGAAAAGCAACCTTTGGCTCGCCTTCCCCACAATATTATCTATGTGGTCTTTCCAACTGAAGTTGTTCATAATTTTAACACCCAGGTACTTAGTTGAATTGAAAGCCTTGAGAATTGTACTATTTATCGAGTAATCGAATTCCAATGGATTTCTTTTGGAACTCATGTGTATCGCCTCACACTTATTGTTATTTAGCGTCAACTGCCACCTGCCACACCATACAGAAATCTTTTTTAAATCGCTCTGCAACTAATACTGGTCTTCGGATGACCTTACTAGACGGTAAATTACAGCATCATCTGCGAACAACCTAAGAGAACTGCTCAGATTGTCACCCAGGTCATTTATATAGATCAGGAACAGCAGAGGTCCCAGGACGCTTCCCTGGGGAACACCTGATATCACTTCAGTTTTACTCGATGATTTGCCGTCTATTACTACGAACTGCGACCTTCCTGACGGGAAATCACGAATCCGGTTACACAACTGAGACGATACCCCATAGGCCCGCAGCTTGATTAGAAGTCGCTTGTGAGGAACGGTGACAAAAGCTTTCCGGAAATCTAGAAATACGGAATCAACTTGAGATCCCCTGTCGGTAGCGGCCATTACTTCGTGCGAAAGTGAAAGTGAAAAGCAACAAGTCTGTGGTCGCAAACATTAGTTATATTCATAGAGTGGTTTGGACCGTTACGACCATCATCAGACTGATCTGTCTCCTAGAAGTTAATAAAACGGGTAAATAAAATTTATCGCTGCGAGTTTTATCACCACATACGAGTAGTCAACATGTATGTTACAGTATGTGACGATGCCAATAGTGCCCACAAATTTAATTTGCCTCTTATTTTTTAACTTCAAGGAGACATATCAATCTGATGATGATCATAGCACACGAAACCAGTCATTAAATAACAAAAAAAAATTGCAGTTATAGACTGTGTTGGAATTAAAATATTTTTTTCTTCAAATAGCTAGTCATATGCAATCTTTGTCAGCTTTCCGTCACCTTATTACTGACCAATGTATGTAGTTTGTCAAAAGGAAGATACATCTATGGCTACAACATCTACAACAACATTACTGGTCATTAAAATTGCTACACCACGAAGATGACGTGCTACAGACGCGAAATTTAACCGACAGGAAGAAGACGCTGTGATATGCAAATGATTAGTTTTTCAGAGGATTCACACAATGTTGCCGAGGGTGGCGACACCTACAATGTGCTGCCATGAGGAAAGTTTCCAACCGATTTCTCATACACAAACAGCAGTTGACCGGCGTTGCCTGGTGAAACGTTGTTGTGATGCTTCGTATAAGGAGGAGAAATGCGTACGATCATGTTGCCGATTTGATAAAGGTCGGATTGTAGCCTATCGCGATTGCGGTTTATCGAAACGCGACATTGCTGCTCGCGTTGGAGATCCAATGACTGTTAGCAGAATACGGAATCGGTGGGTTCAGGAGGGTAATACGGAACGCTGTGCTGGATCGCAACGGCCTCGTATCACTAGCAGTCGAGATGACAGGCATCTTATCCGCTTGGCTGTAACGAATCGTGCAGCCACGTCTCGATCCCTGAGTCAACAGATGGGGACGTTTGCAAGACAACAACCATCTGCACGAACAGTTCGACGACGTTTGCAGCAGCATGGACTATCAGCCTGGAGACCATGGCTGCGGTTACCCTTGACACTGCATCACAGACAGGAGCGCCTGCGATTGTGTACTCAACGTCGAACCTGGGTGCACGAATGGCAAAACGTCATTTTTTCGGATGAATCCAGGTTCTGTTTACAGAATCATGATGGTCGCATCCGTGTTTGGCGACATCGCGGTGAACGTACATTGGAAGCGTGTATTCGTCATCGCCACACTGGTGTATCTCCTGGGGTGATGGTATTGGGTTCCATTGGTTACACGTCTCAGTCACTTCTTGTTCGCATTGACGGCACTTTGAACAGTGGACGTTACATCTCAGATGTGTTACGACCCGTGGCTCTACCCTCCATTCGATCCCTGCGAAATCCTACATTTCAGCAGGATAATGCACGACAGCATGTTGCAGGTCATGTACGGGCCTTTCTGGATAGAGAAAATGTTCGACTGCTGCCCTGGCCAGCACATTCTCCAGATCTCTCACCAACTGAAAACGTCTGCTCAATGGTGGCCGAGGAACTGGCTCGTCATAATACGCCAGTCACTACTCTTGATGAACTGTGGTATCGTGTTGAAGCTGCAAGAGCAGTTGTACCTGTACACGCCATCCAATCTCTGTTTGACTCAATGCCCAGGCGTATGAAAGCCGTTATTACGGCCCGAGTTGGTTGTTCTGGGTACTGATTTCTCAGGATCTATGCACCCAAATTGCGTGAAAATGTAATCACATTTTAGTTCTAGTATAATATATTTGTCCAATGTATACCCGTTTATCATCTGGATTTCTTCTTGCTGTAGCAATTTTAATGGCCAGTATTGTAGAATTGGCAGTACACCTTGTAATATATGGCAGATGGTATATTATGTATGATTGTCACTTCCCCCTTTTGTTGTTGCAGTCGTGAAATGTCTGCGGAAAGAACGATTTGTAACCCAGAGTGCGAGCACGAAAATCTCTGATAACATCTCCGCGGTCTCTTCACGAGATATATGTATGAAGAACCAATATATTGGTTGTTATTCTAGGAAAGTATGACCTCGGAATTTTAACAGTACAGCACACCGTAATGCAAAATGTCTACCCTGCAACGTCTGTCACTAGGATGGGATGAGCTTGCTTCGCAGAAGTTCTCCCGAAGAAGTTGGGAGAAGAGGTAAGTAAGGAAGTAAAGTTGTGAGGCTCACCATGAGTGGTGTTTGAATATCTCAGTTGGTATAGGAGTCGCCCACCGAAGGCAAAGTTCCGAGGTTTGAGTCCTGGTGCGGTACAGAATTTTAATCTACTAACAAGTCTCAGCGCACACCCCTCTGTAGTGTGAAAATTCATCCTGGAAATAATCCGCGTGGCTGTGGCTAGGCCATTGCTCCGCAATATCCTTTCTTCTGGGAGTGCTGCTCCCACAAAGTATTGGGGAGCCATGGAAAGAGGCACTAGCGGGAGTGAAGCTGTGATGCAGGGTTGTGAATCGTTTTGGACTGCTTACACGTTAGAGCACTTGCCCATTAAAAGACAGAAATCCCAGGTTAGAGTCCTGATGGGAAGCACAGCTTTTATCTAGCAGGTTCAATACTTTAAATTAATTTTTAATTAATTCTCTAGCAGAAGGAGGTTCTTACTCATTGGTCTGAAGATGACCACAATAGTGGTAGAAACCGGTCACCGTAATAAACAAATTGTTACCAAGACTGTTTTTGATAGTAAATGTTTGTAACACATTGATCACTGTTCTCTCCCACAATGTATTCAAAAGTAATTTTTAATAAATCCCGGCACGTATTTCTTTACAGTATTCAAACATGAAGATGTTGGGAAAACTATGGGATCATCATTTCCATTGTGTGATTCTAATCTCCTCTTCAAGATTTATAGCGCTCGTTAAAAGAACGCCGCGCGGGATTAGCCGAGCGGTCTGGGCGCTGCAGTCATGGACTGTGCGGCTGGTCCGGGTGGAGTCCTCCCTCGGGCATGGGTGTGTGTGTGTTTCTCCTTAGGATATTTAGGTTAAGTAGTGTGTAAGCTTAGGGACTGATGACCTTAGTAGTTAAGTCCCATAAGATTTCACACACATTTGAACATTTTTGTTAAAAGAACTGAAGTTAAATGCGTCACAGTGTATTTTCCTGTTTGACGCAGACAGCGGTACAGCAGGCTCGAATAGGAGACACTAGCAGGCTGAACAGTGTAGGCAGAACGTGCGCACTGGCAGTGGTCTGTTTCGAACAATCTGCAGTATAGTGCAGACAACGCTTGTCCTGCAACTTGTTGTACGGCAGGAACCACAGCGTCGTTACCATCTTTTAAAGTCTGATATTTCAGTGTTTATGAGGTTTAGAACAGTGAAACCAAGTCTCCCATCAGTAATTGTACATCTAGTTTATATTTCTGTAGGTAAAACATAACGTCACTTTGAAAACAAGATCATGTGTGTAATGAAAGGGGGAAAAATCAACCAAAATCTTGAATGAGATTATCACACTGCAGCGGAGTGTGCGCTGATATGATTCTTCCTGGCAGATTGAAACTGTGTGCCGGACCGAGACTCCAACTTGGGATCTTTGCCTTTCGCGGGCAAGTGCTCTACCATCCTTTTTTTTCTCATTTTGTTCATTTTCGTTCGTTGCATCTGCTCGGGGCGGATGTCGGAAGATACCCGTTTCTGCTCGTTGTTGATCCGTTAACTCTGTTTTTTTTTTTTTATTACAGAGAGCAGCTTCCCCTATGAAAGAACACGTTGAGCTACAGTCCCGGCACCGTCTGAGCTACCCAAGCACGACTCACACCCCGTCCTCACAGCTTTACTTCCTCCAGTACCTCGTCTCGTACTTTCCAAACTTCACAGAAGCCCTCCTGGGAACCTTGCAGAACTAACACTCCTGGAAGAAAGGATATAGCGGAGACATGGCTTAGCCACAGCCTGGGGGATGTTTCCAGAATGAGATTTTCACTCTGCAGCGGACTGTGCGCCGATATGAAACTTCCTGCAGATTAAAACTGTGTGTCTCGGTCCGGCATACATTTTTAATCTGGCAGGAAGTTTGAACCAAAATCTTGTCAAAGAACGCACGGAGTATGATAGACCTAAGATTTGAATCCTCCACAAGAGTGCGAGACCGATTTCTTTAACAACTGCCTTGTGTTATTAGGTACCAAGTGATTCGACTTACAGGGTGTACCACCTAACTCTGCCACCTCATATGTTTCCGAAAAGAAACGGAAACGTGAAAAATGCAATTGGCCAAGGATTCACAAATGTCAGGGGCTTACACAATGGGCAGAAATTCGTAATTTATGAAGGTCCACGAACACCATTTCAACACCAAGTTAGGTGTTTTCTTTTTTTTTTTTTTTTTTTTTTTTTTTTTTTGTTAATGGCATATGTACGCCTTTCTACATAAATATAAAGTAGAGATACAATTAATGATGGCAGACTTTGTTTCACTATCAGTACGCAAGTTGTGCCTACACTGTTCAGTCCGCTAGTGTCTCCTACTCGTTCCTGCTGTACCCCGTCTGTATCAACAGGAAAACGCACTGTGACGCTTCTAACTTACGTTTCGGACAGTGTTTTCCCTGTTTTGGTGTGACCTATGACATTTTCGGTCATCTCGTCGATATGCCGGCCTTCAGTAATAAATAAAACCTTGATATGATGTTAATTTACGACGAATATCGCAGAAAGGCAACTGCAGCTCTAGCAGTGTACGCTGAACGATACGTAGATCGACTGCGTCCTTTAAGACGTACCATATCCAGCTTCTGCAACAAGTCTCATGGAGACAGGCAGCTTGGCACTTAGAAAGGAACGTAGAAACACAGCAACTAGCATTGACTACGAAGTTGCTGTTCTGATTCCTGTAGCACAAAATTATGAGGTGAGTGCAGTCCAGACTGCGCGCGGATCAGAAATAAGCCGTGGTATTGCGTGGAGAATTCTGCATAAGCCCACTTTTCATCCGTATCATATCTCACTTCACGAAGGACTACGGGAATGGATCTGAGTCCCGAACTGAATTCTGTCGTTTTGCACATCAGGGGTAGCAAGGTCACCCTGACTTCCTACGTAATACGTTGTTTACGGACGAATCTTTCTTCAGAAATCACGGTCAAGTCAATCTGAGGAACATGGACTACTGGTCCGTGCGAAAAGCGCACTGGCTTTGCGCGGTTGCTCATCAAAGACAGTGACGCATCATTGGCACCCCTATTGGAGATCCATATTTTTATCAGGGGACATTAACCGGACGGAGATATGCATCATTTCCGGAGGACACTCTGCTTCTCATGGAGAACGTGAGAATGGAAACGCGTCTATCACTGCGATTCCAGCATGATGGAAGGCCAGCATACTATGCGGGTGTTTCCAGGGAAGTTGTGGATGAAATTTTTCCAGATAGGTGGTTATGATGGTGAAGTTCTTTGAGCTAAACCCTCAAGTCCCTTGAAGTAATGTCGTTAGATTTTTTTTCTGGGACGTAGCGAGAGACTGTGTGTACCACGAACTCGTAATGACACCAGAGGATATAAGACAACTTATTACTTTGTGCTTGTGTGGCAATATCTGTGAAAACACTAAAATCTCGCAACGCTCACTTGTTGAGCGTCTCCATAATTGTATTGACGGAAGCGGTGGGCAATTTGAACCACTGTTGAGATGACACAGGTTCGTCGGACATGACGTTGCCTGTTATTTGCGAGTACGTTTTCCGTGCTGGATGTCATGCATAAACATTGTCTGTCAGCTATATGCCACTAATAATAGTACTTGGGTCACTAGAACTACATCTCATCACTAAATTGTACCTCTAGTTTCGATTTCTGTACAAAAAACATATGAGCCATTTAAAAGAAACCTACTTCCGTGCTGAAAGCGGTGTTCTTTGACCTCTATGGATTATGCATTGCCGCCCATTGTGCGAGCCCCTGACATAAGTGCATCCCTGGCCAATTGCATAGTTATGGAAGTGGAAATTCAGCTGAGACGTATATCCATACAGCTATTGCAGACGAAGTATGCAGCAGCTCTAGCGAATATTTTACTTATAGTCGTCGCACACTGGACACATTGTCAACCATCGAGAACGAGAAAAATTATGAACATTGAATCCATCCGTGGCTGTCCGGTAGTACTTCCATATACGAACTTGCTCACCTCCAGAATGTCGCATGAACAACATGAAAAGAGAAGAAAATGTAAGAGTGCTTTTAAACAATTAGTAATACGGTAATGAGCCAAAGCATTATACAACGTTGCAGTGCGAAATTCAATGTCAGCTGCGGGCAGGTGACGCGGTAAGCAAAGTACGCGGAGAAGACACAAGTGGGGAACCATTATAGTGTCGATGCGGGCCGCAGATTGGAAAAAAAGCGGTGACATATGGGAGTCTGATAAAGAGAAGGGTCTTAAGGCCAAGCCTCTGATAAAGGGCGTCTGTGAATCGGTGAAGGTTGTCCGTCGTGTGGGTGCTACTGCCGTGAATATGAACGGAAAGTGAACTACGAAGCGCGAGTTGGGGACGAGCTGTTGGACGCACGTGCCTGATGGCACAACTTGGAGGCCAGAGGCTTGTCCGCCCTGTGAAGGAGATCAGGTGGCGACCTTTAGCAGGTCTGGCGACAGAGTACAGTGCCGGTGTACGCACGAGCTTTTTGGCGCTGACCGTTCAGCGCACATTGCTGAACATGGGGATCCAAGTGTTCTCGTGTTGACCCAACGACATCGTCAGTAACGACCGTTGTGGACGGGAGATCGTTGAGGGATGTGATGATGTTTGGTTTGTGGGGTACTCAACTGCGCGGTCATCACAGCCAGCCGGCCGGAGTGGCCGTGCGGTTCTAGGCGCCGCAGTCTGGAGCCGAGCGACCGCTGCGGTCGCAGGTTCGAATCCTGCCTCGGGCATGGATGTGTGTGATGTCCTTAGGTTAGTTAAGTACAATTAGTTCTAAGATATAGTCGACTGATGACCTCAGAAGTTAACTCGCATACTGCTCAGAGCCATTTGAACCATCACAGCCCGTACAAAGTCCCAATTTCTACACAGTCCTGGTTTTACGCAATACAATCTAGCCACTGTCACGAATGATGATTATAATGATGATTTGATGAGCACAACGCAAAAGTCCACTTCCTTCGCAGAGAAAATTGCCAACCCGCGCGGGAATCTAACCCGGGCCCTATTGATCCAGAGGCAGCAACGCGAGCCACTAGACCACGAGCTCCGGACTCACTGAGGGATGAATCCCGTTTATTGTAACTCAAGGCCGATTGTCGACTGAAGGTAAGCCGTCACTGAGGTGAACAGTTGCTCGTAACATGCATGGCGCCACAGACGCGATGGACGTTAGGTGCGCTATTATACGTAGTATGGGATGTGTAGTAGTAATCGAAGGCACCATGACAGACATGGACTGCGTGAATATTATTGCGGAACATGTAACCTCCCCCTCACTTATCGACCTTAATGACAGTAAAAAACTAAACCGCGTGTACCTAATGGAAATTTGGGAAAAGCAATCGTCACCGAAGTTAATCTGTCGGTAAAGATGGAGGAAAGGGTTACATCAAAATGAAAGGAAAAATGCAAATGAAACTGGTGGAAATTAATTTTGGAAAGGGGTAAAGTTAATAAAGAAAGTAAATGTGCGGTCGTTACGTTAAAAGTTAACTGGCGTTAATTAGATATTTGAGATTTGGGGAAAATTACGGTCACCAGTCCTATGGACAACTACTATAATAACTGGAAAAGAAAGGTTATTGCACATATAATTAGCGCTAAAAGCGTGGCAACTGAATGTTGACACGTGTTGTGTGAAAACTGAATGTTTGTCAGAAGTAATAAATTTCGCTACACTCTGACTTAATTTAGCAAAAGAATTAATAAAACCGAAAAATTGAAAGTTAATTTAGTGACTGAAATTAATAGTGAACTTTGTTTCTGAAGCAGTACGAAATTCAATAAAACAATGTTAGTCTTGGGCTACCTCAACAATCATTTCAAAAACTACTTGAATCTACGCAATTTAGAAATAAGAGATCTAACTTTGAACTTGAACTAAATGATTCAGAACAATTAACAATAGTAAAATTTAGTACGTACCAAGCTGAGCTGCAGTCACAGGTAAGCTAAAATATGGTAACAAAACTCGCATTCTTAATTTCTGCTTGTGTACTCTAAATATTGTAGCCAGCTATGAATACTTTAACTGAAATTTGAAATTAAAGGAGTGAAATGGAATGATATTACTTTAATGCTGGCGTTTGAATTTCAACGGCAGTCGAGTTCATTTCGGAAAAGGAAGGGACTCTGCTTGATAATGCAATTGGGACAATGAGCAACAAAAGTTCATGCTAAGTTGCTGTATTTTAGTGATGCTAATGGAGTAGTTTGAGAAGCTGAGGTCTGCCATACAGTTCTAAAACTTCACGTGCTACCAGTCTTCCTTGTTGGTTGATTGAAGGTTTGAAGTCGTCGATCGAGGAGGTGGCGACAATCACTCATCGTCGGCAGTAGCTGTTGCAGAAGCTGGATGTTGGCGCGCCTTCTTCTCGACACGGTCACCAGGCGAAACGGGCTCTTGATGTGTTCCTGCTAATGTTTCCCGTCCGCGACGCCGTGCCAGAAACTATCATAGCAAATCGAGCGCAATTACATGCTGCCAAACCCCATACACGCGGCAACTCGCGGGAGCGTCACTCAACACACCTGCTCCACGGCCCTACGCCAGCCAGACTCTGCTCTGCCCGCGCTCCACGCGGCAGAGTTATCACTTGGCTTCAAATGGCTCTGAGCACTATGGGACTTAACATCTATGGTCATCAGTCCGCTAGAACTTAGAACTACTTAAACCTAACTAACCTAAGGACATCTCACAACACCCAGTCATCACGAGGCAGAGAAAATCCCTGACCCCGCCGGGAATCGAACCCGGGAACCCGGGCGTGGGAAGCGAGAGGTAACACTACCAAAGATCCTAAACAGTTTGGTTCTCCACACGACCTACCGATGTAATCGTTCGATAGCATAGTTTTCCCTAGGCAAGACCCAGCGTAAAATTACAAATATTATTTACAAAACAAACCAATTATACATCGACATAAATGCATATATATATATATATATATATATATATATATATATATATATATATATATATATAGTAAAACAATTACAATATATAAAGACACAGAAATGTCATGTCTTCAGGTAACAAATTAAGGAAAAAATTGATAGTACAATAGATGGAAATAGGAGCATATGCATTTCCGGCGTTACAAACACTTGCGACCTTTCCGCCCTGGTGACTTCCAGGACGATAAGTGTTCGTGGCATGAAGTCAGAATCCTGTTACAGTTATTCGAGGAGCGTTAAAGTGAACTCACGTTGACGTCTATGCCACCAAATTCGCTAGATGTAAACCAGATGGTACTCACTACGGTAGCCAACGCTGTCCCCACAATGCACCGGTCCGTTATTCACGCGAATTGCTTCTGTTACCTGTACGTTGGCATCTGTTGTCACAAACCTTGTGAAAACTACCGAGGAACTGTCAGATCCGTGTCACACAGACTCGCTGCTACAATGCACGCCGAAGGTGAACCGAAACACTATTAAGCAAGTGGTCATAATCGTCAGTATCCGTCTGTAGAGAGAACAGCCGCAGCTGATTAACCCATCAAAAAAGTGAGGCCATCTGTATATTTTTCTTTACTCTGCGCTTAACACAGGCTGCCCGCAGCAAACATTGTATCGCAGCCCGATTCGTTATCGTTCCTGCGGTCTGTCAACAGTTATGACGTATTCACTGTGCGTTCCGTAGTAATGCCACCCCGCGGAACAAATGGAATGAAAGATACGCACGCCTACACACTGTGAACTCTCCGTCAGAGTCAATTGTGGCACGACTGCAGCCGGCACGACCACTGACAACACGAGAGCTGTGTTACAGAGTGGATGGCCGTTCCCGGGGAGAGCCGGCACAGCGGCACACTTCAACAAAACAGCAGAAGCACTCACCACCATCTCCCCTACCCTCCCCTCCGGCTGCCCCACCCCACAAACTCACATACGCGCATTGAACGAAGCCACAGCAGCGCATGACAAATCGCGAATAACGAATGGAGTGGCAGCTGGAAATTAGTTTACAGAGCCGGCACAATGGTTGCGGTCGCTCGCGCTGAATCGCGCATTTGGCGCTGTACTTAGCTTCGCGCTACTCCACTGTACTGTACTGTACTGTGCGCTGGCGTGCTCGCAGTACCCGTTGTTCCCAGCAGAAGGCCGCGTTTGAAACTCGGAGCTCCAAGTAAGCTGATGCGCGCGCACGGGGGTGGATGACCGGCAGCAATTCTCCTCTGTGGCAGAGAACGCGCCCGACTGTAGCTCACTTCGACCGTGTTCTTCATCACAGCTTCACACTGAAGTTAGGCAAATATCTGCAAATTAGTTTCTTTATTCGGAGTTGATTACATTCTGCGATGGAGTGTGTGGTGTGCGTACTGTAAGACCTTCAGTACACACACCATCAGATTATTTGACTTGTCGCTCTAAAGAAGTAGGCGAGTGTCAGAAATATGTCTCGTGGTCTTATCGTGGCGTGTTTATCTTCTGTCGTTAGGTCAGACGATAGAAATGCCACTTGCACGCTTAGAGTAGCAGATTGACGGTGACCAACTTTAAACAGAACTTGACTAATTTTCACACACATTTATTAAAATAATAACAAGCATAAAAATTACTTAACTTGGTTCTGGATGCTATTTGCAATTGACAATCTCAAGTTCCTTTGGTATCGGTACATTAATCTTATTCTCACATATATCTCTGATACTTGACTAAAGTGTCTATACACTTATCTTCATGACTATGTACAGGGAGATGGTAATCTTATTAGGCGCTGACTGAAACTTGAGTATAGACTAGTACAGACAAACGCAGACTGGTTCAGACTGGTGCAGACAAATGCAGACTGACTAATCGGAGGTCTGTACACTCGTTATAATACCTCACGCATTCATGTATCACTGCGCGAGTGTGATCCGTGAGGAGAAAAGGTTCTACGTTAGCAGCAATCTCATTGGCTGCGTAACATACACTCCTGGAAATTGAAATAAGAACACCGTGAGTTCATTGTCCCAGGAAGGGGAAACTTTATTGACACATTCCTGGGGTCAGATACATCACATGATCACACTGACAGAACCACAGGCACATAGACACAGGCAACAGAGCATGCACAATGTCGGCACTAGTACAGTGTATATCCACCTTTCGCAGCAATGCAGGCTGCTATTCTCCCATGGAGACGATCGTAGAGATGCTGGATGTAGTCCTGTGGAACGGCTTGCCATGCCATTTCCACCTGGCGCCTCAGTTAGACCAGCGTTCGTGCTGGACGTGCAGACCGCGTGAGACGACGCTTCATCCAGTCCCAAACATGCTCAATGGGGGACAGATCCGAAGATCTTGCTGGCCAGGGTAGTTGACTTACACCTTCTAGAGCACGTTGGGTGGCACGGGATACATGCGGACGTGCATTGTCCTGTTGGAACAGCAAGTTCCCTTGCCGGTCTAGGAATGGTAGAACGATGGGTTCGATGACGGTTTGGATGTACCGTGCACTATTCAGTGTCCCCTCGACGATCACCAGTGGTGTACGGCCAGTGTAGGAGATCGCTCCCCACACCATGATGCCGGGTGTTGGCCCTGTGTGCCTCGGTCGTATGCAGTCCTGATTGTGGCGCTCACCTGCACGGCGCCAAACACGCATACGACCATCATTGGCACCAAGGCAGAAGCGACTCTCATCGCTGAAGACGACACGTCTCCATTCGTCCCTCCATTCACGCCTGCCGCGACACCACTGGAGGCGGGCTGCACGATGTTGGGGCGTGAGCGGAAGACGGCCTAACGGTGTGCGGGACCGTAGCCCAGCTTCATGGAGACGGTTGCGAATGGTCCTCGCCGATACCCCAGGAGCAACAGTGTCCCTGATTTGCTGGGAAGTGGCGGTGCGGTCCCCTACGGCACTGCGTAGGATCCTACGGTCTTGGCGTGCATCCGTGCGTCGCTGCGGTCCGGTCCCAGGTCGACGGGCACGTGCACCTTCCGCCGACCACTGGCGACAACATCGATGTACTGGGGAGACCTCACGCCCCACGTGTTGAGCAATTCGGCGGTACGTCCACCCGGCCTCCCGCATGCCCACTATACGCCCTCGCTCAAAGTCCGTCAACTGCACATACGGTTCACGTCCACGCTGTCGCGGCATGCTACCAGTGTTAAAGACTGCGATGGAGCTCCGTATGCCACGGCAAACTGGCTGACACTGACGGCGGCGGTGCACAAATGCTGCGCAGCTAGCGCCATTCGACGGCCAACACCGCGGTTCCTGGTGTGTCCGCTGTGCCGTGCGTGTGATCATTGCTTGTAAAGCCCTCTCGCAGTGTCCGGAGCAAGTATGGTGGGTCTGACACACCGGTGTCAATGTGTTCTTTTTTCCATTTCCAGGAGTGTATTTATACGCGGATCGGCGGAAGCAGAATTTGGTCCGTCTCTATGGCAGCGCCATCTCGTAGTGCGGAGACGGACGAGCGCTGCGCCTGCGCTGTTGTACTTAGCGGGGCTCGCTCTAGTAGGAAAGTTGTGTACGCGCTGACTACAGGAACTATGTACACAACAGAGTGAGACAATATCTCCTCTACGGTCTTAATCTATACAGATCTCGAAGTTATCGATCATACCTGAACAGCACAGCATAAAATCTCGCTCCAGTCAGAGAAAATTCCTTTCAGTCACTAGCATACCCACCCTCCGCAGTACTCACAACTTCTCATGAAAAAAATAAGAAAAGAATGTTGAGCGATTATTTTGTTTTAAGGGGTCCCTCACAGAAACTGAAACAAGCATTAGGTAGTAGTTTTATAATGAGTTTTTGTACACCCCATGTTTATGTGTATCGTCCTTACTGGATAAATATCGGTGCAGATGGGCATGAAAATATTGAAGACAGGCTTTTACCTCTGCAGTTCGCAGTATTTCAGTTCCTGTGAGTTAACTGTGGTCCGCCCAAAACATCTCGTATTTTTTCTGTGTAGCCTGCATCAGCGATTGCACGTGATTCTGCGTTTCGCCGTACTGCAGCTTTTGGACATCAATAATTCTTCCTTCATAGTTTCACGGATAAATAAGTAAAAAAAAACTATTCCTGTTAACAACATTGCCAATTATATTTTCCACATAAGCATTTTTATTACAGAGCACCGTAATGTCTGCTAGGTAAAACCATTGCTCTCAACATCTCATCACAGACAGAAGAAGCCAGTTTAAAAGAATGTAGACTAATCGTCAACTTTCATTTGCTACTTCACAGATACAGTGTTCATCGATTATCATTACTCTGTACAATTTATAGTAATGTAACAAAGCCGACTACTTCTGAGGAAGCTATTTTTACAAGAACCGAAACGTACACTATGTGATAAAAAGTATCCGGATACCGCCAAAACATACGTTTTTCATATTAGTTGCATTGTGCTGTCACATACCGCAATGAACTCCGTATCACCGACTTCAGTAGTCATTAGAGATCGTGAGAGAGCAGTATACACTCCTAAACATCCCTAGGTCCACTATTTCCGATGTGATAGTGAAGTGGAAACGTGAGGGGACACGTACAGGATAAAAGCGTACAGGCCGACCTCGTCTGTTGACTGACAGAGATGGCCAACAGTTGAAGAGGTTCGCAATGTATAATAGGCAGACATCTATCCAGACCACCACACAGGAATTCCAAACTACATCACGATCCACTGAAAATACCATGACAGTGAGACACGTGTGAGAAAACTTCGATTTCATGGTCGAGCGTCTGCTCATAAGCCACACATCACGCCGGTAAATGCCAAACGACGCCTCCCTTCGTGTAAGGAGCGTAAACATTAAACGATCGAACATTGTAAAAACGTTGTGTCGAGTGTCGAGTGACGAATCATGCTACATAATGTGGCGATTCGATAGCAGGGTGTGGGTATGGCGAATGCCCGGTGAACGTCATCTGAAAGCGTGTGTAGTGCCAACAGTAAAATTCGGAGACGGTGGTGTTATGGGGTGGTCGTGTTTTTCACGGAGGGGACTTGCACAGTTGCTTTTTGCGTGGCACTATCACAGCACAGGCCTACATTGATGTTTTAAGAATCTTCTTGCTTCCCACTGTTGAAGAGAAATTCGTGGATGGCGATTGCATCTTTCAACAATATCGTGCACCTGTTCATAACGCACGACCTGTAGTGGAATGGTTACGCGACAATAACATCCCTGTAATGGACTGGCCTGCACAGAGTCCTGACCTGAATCCTATCGAACACATTTGGGATGTTTTGGAACGCCAACTTCGTGCCAGGCTTCACCGACCGACATCGATACCTCTCCTCAGTACAGCATCCGGTGAAGAATGGGCTGCCATTCCCCAAGAAACTTTGCAGTACCTGATTGAAAGTATGCATGCGAGAGTGATTCAAAAATGGCTCTAAGCACTATGGGACTTAACATCTGAAGTCATCAGTCCCATAGATTTAGAACCACTTAAACCTGACTAACCTAAGGACATCACACACATTTCATGCCCTAGGCAGAATTCAAACCTGCGACGGTAGCAGCAGCGCGGTTCCAGACTGAAGCGCCTAGAACCGCTCGGCCACAGCGGCTGGCTCTGCGAGAGTGGAAGCTGTCATCAAGGCTATGGGTGGGCCAACACCATACTGAATACCATCATTAGCGATGCAGGGCGCCACTAACTTGTAAGTCATTTTCAGCCAGGTGTCCGGATACTTTTGATCACATAGTGTAGGTCGTGGGCTAATATACCTTTGTTTGCTGCTGGTTGGCTAATCTTTTGACCTCTTCAGATTTACAGGAACCTGTTAAAAGATAGTAAAGTTTACCGTCAAAACAAAAGGAAAAAATACGACTCTTTCTTCTTTCGTCTATGCTTAGTAACATTACACACCGGGATAGAAAATGGATCAGTGGCGCAAGAGAAGAGGGGTCCTATGCTCGCTCGGAAGTATTATCAACACTGAGTAGCACATTGTACCTGTTGTTAATGCGTAAGAAGCCAACGTAAAACATGGACAGTGGGAAAACTGAAACACAGGAGAATCGAAGGGTTTGAGACGTGATGCTACAGACGAATGTTGAATGGCAGGTGGACTGATAACATAAGGAATAGGGGGGTTATCTGGAGGATTGGGGAAGAAAGGAACATTTGGGAAACACTGACAAGATTAATGGATCGTATTAAAGTACGTATGTTAAGGCGTTAAGAGAATAATCTTCTTGGTACTAAAGAGAAATATAGAGGATAAAAACTATAGGGGAAGACAGAAATTGGAATACATCCCGCAACGTAGTGTGCAACTGCTACTCCGAAATGAAGCAAATGGCGCAGCAGAAGACTTCGGGGAAAAAAAAAAGTTGCTGCTGCTTTGAGCAGTAGCTTGAAGCTTGTCGACCGTGCCAACGCAGCTTCCAGCTGTTTACAGAGAGCGGCCATTTCCCCTCGTGCGTGCACACAAGAAGCAGTGCCGCGATCCATATCCTACTGTGTAAAAAGCTGCATAAAATCTCTAAAACATAAACAAAGCAGTCAAACTGAGAAAGATAAACAGAGTCACAGGAGAGAAAACCACCCAACTATGGCGCTACTGAGCATAGAACGTGTTCAAAATACAAAAGAGAAAAATGACCACACTACAATCTTCACTGCACAGTTCGCACTACGCTCTTAAGATCGCAAGATCGGCAAGCTCTTCAATCAGAAATAAATTACGCTGCTGAAAACGGGTCGGGTGTATGAACACCTACTCCTCATTTCTCGCAGGGAAACTACTGCAGAAGAAAACACGCAAGCTCTAAATGTAAAGAAACACTAGATAAATAAATACGCAGTGTTCAACTCTTCAGAGAAGTGACTAAACGCTGCCTCTGCTGGACGCTCGTCCTGCTTGGGTAACTGGAGCCTGGACTGTCTTCTAACAACTTGTTAAAACGTAATATGATGTCAGCCGGTTGTATGAACCGCCAATATAAACATAACCTTAGATGGATCTGCCAGCTGTGTGTGTGTGTGTGGGGGGAGGGGGGGGGGGGGTTGCTGGGTGTGTTTCGGGGTCATTGTTATTGCTGTATTTTAGATGTGGAAATTCTAGGATTTACACGCTTTCTGTAACTTTTTGAATAAATACTTTTGGGCATGATGCAAAACTTTCAGATCGTTCGGATACGTTACAACACGGCCAAGATGGCTACTGTGGAGCTTCACTGGAATCGGCTGTTTCATTTTAATAGCAGCTAAAAGACTACATCGTGACTGGAGGAGAGAGGCGTGGCTTACTGCCATCTTTCTTTGTGATCTCATGGGTAAGCGCGTTTGTCACATGATAGATAATGCCACAATCTTATTTTTTTTTAATTTTTGGCACTAACAATGCCGCGACAGCAGCACCGACCAGTGGCAGAAACTTGAACTATATCAAAGTAGGGTAGATATATTACTTTCACATTATCACTGGATGCAGTCAGATCTTGTTTCAGATCACTTTGAATTCTATTGCGCCCGTTTTATTGCTATGTGTCACATTGAAGTTGTCATTTTAAAGTACAATAACTGCAATGAGAAAAGTGTGGTATATATAAATCCTTAAGAGGAGGTAAAAGAATCCCTGAAGGCGCTAATCTTACCAGGTTAAAAAGAAGTGGCCATGAGCCTGTAGGACTCGCGCTAATTATGAATACAGACAGTTCATCCATTCCGGGAATCGAGGAATCGACTATTTTTTTCTGTTATTAATATTGACAAGATATCGGCCTCAGGTATTTCAATATTTTCGGGAATTTTACAATTTCAATAATATAAAAGTGACATGGAGCCATGCAGAAGAGAGGCGACCATTTTTAAAACAGTCAGTAGTTCTCCATTCAGGCTGACCGGGTGGGAGTAGTGACAGGCAAGCAATGACATTATTGCTCATATGACACGTTTCCTAATTTTTCGGAATTTATCCATCATCGGATATCCAGGAGCAATTACGGCATGTAGATACGGTGTTTCAAGTTGTATGTGAAACAAATTGACAATTCTCGAATATTTTCCTTTGCTTATACTGTGGAACCTTGCTTCTTGTAAAATTTCATGATTCTAGGTCAACGAGATGTACCCTGTAGGTTTTAATGAGTTACTTCGCTAGTGTTAAAACATGTGACATTAAACGTTGTATCTTCTGACTGCATTGACTTACAAGTTACAAGTTTTGAGTCCCATGGGACCGTAAACCTTATTATGTGACATAAATTTCGATTTGATACGTTTACACGTTCTTGAGAAGAACAGTTTTATAACAGTCGGAAAGATAAAGAAAAACCAAACGATCCTATAACGGTTCCATTTTTAACGTTTGAGGCACGGAACACTAAAAAAAAATACACACAACCAGTTTCCGAGGCTATGATTTCTCTCCAGATGACTTTGTGGCAGATACATCCTCTTTGCCTATACC
The DNA here is from genome assembly GCF_023898315.1 of Schistocerca nitens. Taxonomy (NCBI): domain Eukaryota; kingdom Metazoa; phylum Arthropoda; class Insecta; order Orthoptera; family Acrididae; genus Schistocerca; species Schistocerca nitens. Next base: position 48,076,901 of record NC_064619.1, on the reverse strand, counting down.
GTAGGTGGGCGAGAATATGAAGAAAGTAAAAGAACCATACACCAACCCTTATCTAATACGGTATGGGAACCTCGTTGGCATTCAAAGCAGTTTCCAGTCGTCTCGTAACGGATAAATACTGGTCCCGTACAGCGAAGATGGAGGTGGGTGGTGATCGTGATTCGCTCTTTCCAAAGAAGCCCTAGAGTACGAAGGCTCAGCGATTCTGATATCCGGTGATTTTGGTGGCCTGGGGAGATTTGACAATTCGTCCCCGCTTTCACAAGAGAAGTCCTGGACGATGCGGGCTGTGTGAAAAGGGGGCCCGTTGTTCTGAAATACCATTGGGGAGCGACAGTTCTACAATGAGATGGACCTGAAAAGCCAAGGCGGTCACCTAATCCTTGACAGTAATGAGAACTCGCACAGCAACCATGCGGCCCATGGAATACTACCATACGGCTCCTCCAGTCATCACCGAACGTCCCCCTCATTTCACTCTTGGGACGTAAACTCTGCCAGAAGCTGGAGACAGTGTGAAAAAAAAACTCATCCGAAAAATGACATTCTTCTGTTCTCCATAATCCAGGTTTTATGGCTTCGCCACGATATTCTCCTGTTACTGGAATTTTCAAGACTGATGAGTGCGGATGATGTTTTTCCGCTTTTCCTGTATGCGGTATAAATCTTCGATACGATGCCTCTTGAAACCGGAAACACTTCGGCTGCCTTGGCTACGGAAGCACCAATCATACAAGCACCATCAATTTGCCCACGTTCTAATCCAAGCAGCTCGGACATAATGTTGTCCAACTGTACAGAACACTGTTCACAGCGCGAGTGACACTTTCAAGTATTAAGTACATTGCACATGTGCCGTCAGTGCTCAACAGTACAATGCGAAGGCTTGACTAACACCTCCATTTATGTTCAAGCATGCGTTTCTTCTAGTGTTCCCATATTTTTGTCCGCTACCCTCTGCGTCGTTAATTTAGAAATTAGTTTTTACAGTGAACAGGACGTACACAATCTAAATGCAGGGCTAAGACACTTACTCCGTTTTCTATATCTACATCTGCATCTACATTGATACTCCGCAAGCCACTTTACCTGTCTGGCAGACTTAAGTACTTTTTGGGCGCACAAGGCTGCCTGGACCATTGACTCCCATCTCTTAGGCGGGCAACGGTTAAGCCTCACGCCAACCCGTCGGCGAAATCTGGCGTGTCGTATACCAGCACATGCTTAACGTATTTAGAAAATATTTCTCTGCTAAACGGAAATAAACCAATAACAGAATACTCCCTAGTGCCCATCTCGTGGACACAAACCATACGGACGAGCGATAACCCTGTGTTTTGCCTTACGGCAGGCCTCGTCAGAGAGGTCCACCGCCCGAGCGTCTTCGGAAGTGATTCCACTGGGGGTTTCCCGTTGCCTTCCACTGATGATAAAGAAATGATAATGAGGACAACACAACACCCAGTCCCTGAGCGGAGAAAATCTCCGACTCAGCCGGAAATCGAACTCGAGCCCCTTGGCGTGACAACCCGCCGCGGTGACCTCTCAGCTATCGGGGAGGACGGACGAGCGATAAATAAATAAATAAAATAAAAAAAATAATTAAACGAAGTGTAGATTGCCCGTCTAGACTTTCCGAGCCTTCTCCAGTGCTATATGAACCTCCAAGCGTCGTCCTTAAAATTTTACCACACAAAACCACCACCGGTGACAGAGGTAGCAACTTTAACCGTTTTCATGCATTTCCCTCAACGAACATTCTTAAACTGCTGAACAAAGAGACCATACTGTTGTTGATGATTCTTCCGGGTTATATGGCCGTGGTCCACGGAATATTTTTATTCCTAACGTTTCGTCCAATACTACGTTGGACATCTTCAGAGGTATGGCTGGTCCTTACGTCGGCAAGACTCAGCAGGGCCAGCTATACGTCTGAAGATGTCCAACGTACTATTGGACGAAACGTTAGGAATAGAAATATTCCGTGGACCACGGCCATATAACCTGGAAGAATTATCAACATTACCATCCGGTCGTGAAAGCCTTCATTGTATGATTAAAGAGACCATATTTTTGCAAAAGTTTAATGGTGCTTGGTACGTCAGCCATAGCTACGTCCAACATGAAACAAATATATTACGAGCCACTGTATCTATCTGAACCAGTAACTTTTCAGAAACAACAACGCAACAAACAACTTTCCAAATATCGAAGACCAACAGCGGAGAGTGTCATGACATGCAGCAAAATTATCTCTTCTCACGCGCTACACCTCAGATACACGCCCGTACCTGCCGTCACACAGCACATCAGTACATCACGAGTCAAAGCCGACACCCAGTAAGAAAATTTCCGGTGACCCCTCGGTACTGTGTCACAATGAAACTACTACGCACATCCCCTGTTAAACAACAGGACCGCAACATACACCCATCCTAATAAATGTAACTGACCGTTTCACATCAACATACGCTCTGTCTCTTCTCCTTACAGAGCTTTTCTGGAGTCACATAATCTCTCATTAGGTACATGAAGTTATATGGAACACTCAGTGCATTAAAACTCAGCAAGTAATCTACCGAATTATTTTGCTCCCTTAGTATTCCTTGCTGTTGTGGCGTGTCGTATATTGATCAGACAGTCAGGACCGTAGAGGACCGTGTTTTCAGCGTAACCGTCACACACGCTTACAATAGCACAGAAAATCTGCTATTGAAACACATTGCTTTGGCACTCGTCTTCTTATGGAATATAACACGGATATTCTGACAACCACTTCCAGCTGTTGGAATAGTACTGTTATGGCTACAGAGGTTTTTGCTTAAATTCTGCATCAAATTCTGCTCTCTCCCTTGTCAAATATCGGAGGCACAGAGTTAATACTACCTCACACCCAGGTTGTTCACTATCGATAAAGTCTGACGTCGGTCATCATCGGTTCTGTGGCGGTGCTAGTGTTTAAAATGTATGTGTGTGTGTGTGTGTGTGTGTGTGTGTGTGTGTGTGTGTGTGTGTGTGTGTGTGTGTGTGTGTGTGTGTCTGTGTGTGTGTATGTGTTATGGGTAGGCTGATCATACCGAGGTTTTTAAATTATTTTGAAAGCGCCTTCTTGCTGTATTGGTGCCTTGAAAAAGGCATGATATGCACGTATCGAGATATTGGCGATTGTCGAAGACGCCAACCAAATGCATTCCTCTAAATTATTTGAACATTTCATAGGTCGGAAGCATCTCGGATTTTTCAAAAACACTCTCTATTGCAAAGTGTTTTGTTAATAATGACGCATTTGCCGCAGTTAGTGCATCTTCAGAGTATCTATAATTACTGATAACAACCTTGTTACGTAACTGTTAATCCGCGAACCTATGTAGCACCGATTGATGGGATAGCTAAGCTAAAGGTGAGAAGTAAAGTGATTCCCTTTCCTTGAACAGCGGAAACAGCTTTACTCCTATTTAGAAGCCACAGATATGATGGCGTTAAGGCGAAGGCAGTAGTCGTCAAATATGAACATAGGAGAGCCCAAAATGGCAAGTGAAAATGTCTAAAAGCGTAAATTAGAACATTAATAATAAATTAGGAACCAGAAAGAAAATCACCAAACCATGGAAATATGCGGTGCGAAGATAAGTTACCGATCACAGTTATGAATCACACTGCCAAACAAGTATCGCTCTGGACAATGTATATGCTGAAACTAGTAGATCGCTAGAATTTTCTATGATGTCAGCTCTGTTGAAAAAAATGGTTCAAATGGCTCTGAGCACTATGGGATTTAACTACTGTGGTCATCAGTCCCCTAGAACTTAGAACTACTTAAACCTAACTAACCTAAGGACATCACACACATCCATGCCCGAGGCAGGATTCGAACCTGCGACCGTAGCGGTCACGCGGTTCCAGACTGTAGCGCCTATAACCGCACGGCCACGCCGGCCGGCTTTGTTAAAATTCAGGTAGTTTTTTCTCTTCTCTCTGTGTTTGGTCTGTTCCTCACTTTTTCACCATTTGCCTCCTACCACCGTATCTTTGTGTTCGGCTTCCTCATTACACCAATATTTTTTAAGCCTTCGTGTTTGTTAACTTTTTCACTGTCCTCCCCTCCCACCCCCCCTCCGGTGATACGTTTACCATTTACTATCTGTCCCCCTCACATGTTCCACCCTCGCCTCCCATCCCCTTCCGTCACCTCCCCCTTCTCCCTATTCATTTAGATTGACATTTCGGTCCATCTTAATACTTGGCAGTTCACAGAAATTATTACTTCCCATTTCACCACTAGTCCGTCTATTTTTAATTTTTATGAACATTTTATTCTATTCCAGCATTTTAATTGGTTGTGTTCAACATTTACTTTATTCCAAGCCTTTTTTTTTTTTTTTTCAAACAGCGCCGCCACTCGGGGCTTTTCGTAAGTTTGGTCCCCGAGCCAATCTGCTTTGCGACCCACTCGCTTGAACATATACGTTGGCTGGAGCAGTATTTCTTTACCATTGTCATACATGTCTGTGATCGCTAACCTGTCTCCGCACCTTATATTGCCATAGTTTGGTGAATTTACTTTTGGTTCCTAGTCCCGTATTCAAGCAGATTTACGTTATTACTTATGTTTTAATTTTACCCTTTTATCTTAGAGGTTTCCACTTGTCATTTCAGGCTTTCCTACGCTTATGTTCGACGGTTGTTTCCTCCACTTTAACGCCATCATGTCAATGGCTTCTTAATATGACTGACGCGGTCTGCGCTGCTAAAGGCAAGAGCGTCACTTTACTTCTCACCTTCAGTTTTGCTATACTATTAATCGGTGCTAGATAGGTTAGCGAATAATCTGTTATGTAACAAGATTGTTATTAGGAATTACAGATAATCTGAAGATGCATTAACCACGCGTCATGCAACATTATTAATATAACACTTGCAAAAGTGACTGTTTTTTGCATTTTTGGAACAATGAGCCACCGTTGCTACATCTGACTTAAATTGAGAGGAGTAATGTGTAGAGCATATGACTTTCAGTCTTCAGTAGTTAATATAGCGTTCCGTGCAATGGTATGCTGCATTTTTTTAAAAGCAGTGTAGAGGTTGGCAATTAATTCAAGGTAAGCGATACGGTTTGTGTAAAATTAAGTTTCGAGCAAGATATCACAGGAAAACTGTTAAAAATTAATTATATCAACTTTCGTCAGTGAAAATGATACATGGGGTCACTGATAACTTCATTGCACATTGCTGACTGATCTAATTGTAGCAATACATATCTTATGATCCACTCGACAAAGAACTAGTAGGGTCTCCAGTTAGGAGATACTTCCCCTCTGAACTCTGATGTACTTCCTGTGGACCGTAGAACGCAGCCTACGGTGTCTCACTGAAGTATTCCCAAAAATCAAGCAACCATGTGAAACTGTTATTTCTAAAGGCTTGTTCTTTTCCCTTTTTACGAAAAATTAGTACACATATTGTGTGGTTTGCAAAAAAATTAAAAAAATTGTCGCCTTTCACATGTATTTGCCTCCCTTCAGTACGGGTACCCCAAATGACGTTCATGTGAGTACGATACATAACAACTGCAGTTTATCCCCCGGCCGCTGAAAAGGTTGCGTAACTGGATTCCACACTGCATTCAACGCTAAAATGTGTACGTTATATTTGTCAATAAACGTTTTCAAAAAATGGTTCAAATGGCTCTGAGCACTATGGGACTTAACTGCTGTGGTCATCAGTCCCCTAGAAGTTAGAACTACTTAAACCTAACTAACCTAAGGACATCACACACATCCATGCCCAAGGCAGGATTCGAACCTGCGACCGTAGCGGTCGCGCGGATCCAGACTGTAGCGCCTAGAACAGCTGGGGCACTCCGGCCGGCAAACGTTTTCACCTTCTCCTTGTGACTTAAGTAAATGTTGTGGCATAAGTCATGTCTGTGCATTAAAAGCATTAATATACAAAGAAAGGATGTTGAATGTGAATGGAATCTGCAGTATATTAGCAGTTTAAGCCAGTGGCAAGCGCTTTAATCTGTACTCCCCACTTGCTGCCGTCATTGTCTTGGGTGACCTCTCAGGAATGGCACGCTCACCTTAAAATCGTTGGACTGGTGTACTAGCTTGTAGTGAACGTACGCTGCCTGTCGTACGCCATGCCTCGTGGGTCGAGGACCCGGCAAAAAGAAAGTTGTGCGTACCAGAGGGGGGAAGTGGGGGTGGAGGCTTGTGAACAGGGCCAAAGTGTCCCTTCCAGCGCTGAGTGCCGCCAGTCGCCCTAGTCGGAGTTGGCGCGCCCTTGCGACTTGGCCCTTTGTTTCTGCGTCGTGCCCTACCAGCCGCGCGACATGCCGCGGTGATCAATCACCTTCAGCCAGACCGAGCCGCGGCCTCTTCTGCTGCACCACAAGGGCTTTCAGGCGCCGCTGTGTTCTCTCTCTCTCTCTCTCTCTCTCTCTCTCTCTCTCTCTGTTCCCCTCTCCCTCTCCCTCTCTCCAGCTCCGTCCCCGTCCTCCCCCTCTCTCTCTCCTTTGAGTTCCTCCTCCCATCACACTTCACTCCGTTCCCGTAGGACGCACACTTCAGTGCTCTCTCTTTCCCCGTGATTCCATATCGGCACAGAAAGCTATTCCGATGCAGCTCGGAAGCCCCAGATTAGAAGTATTTTGCCACTGACAAGGGAACCTCCCCATCGCACCCCCTTCAGATTTAGTTATAAGTTGGCACAGTGGATAGGCCTTGAAAAACTGAACACAGATCAATCGAGAAAACAGTAAGAAGTTGTGTAGAACTATGAAAAAAATAAGCAAAATATACAAACTGAGTAGTCCATGCGCAAGGTAGGCAGCAACAAGGATAGTCTGAGCTCAGGAGCGCCGTGGTCCCGTGGTTAGAGTGAGCAGCTGCGGAACGAGAGGTCCTTGGTTCAAGTCTTCCATCGAGTGAAAAGTATACTTTCTTTATTTTCGCAAAGTTATGATCTGTCCGTTCGTTCATTTACGTCTCTGTTCACTGTAATAAGTTTAGTGTCTGTGTTTTGCGACCGTACCGCAAAACCGTGCGATTAGTAGACGAAAGGACGTGCCTCTCCAATGGGAACCGAAAACATTTGATCGCAAGGTCATAGGTCAACCGATTCCTCCACAGGGAAACGCGTCTGATATATTCTATACGACACTGGAAACGGCATGTGCGTCACATTACAGGAATATGTTGTCGACCCACATAACTTGAACACTTGGCGAATGGGTAAAAAGATTCTTCTACCTTTCCAGATTTAGGTTTTCTTGTGGATGTGGTAATCACTCCCAAAAAAGTGATGAAAACATGATTTTGTCACATAAACTGGAAATAAAAAATTAAACTTTTCACTCGAGGGAAGACTTGAACCAAGGACCTCTCGTTCCGCAGCTCGGCACGCTAATCACTTTTTCCCAAGATGAGCCACTTTTTATATTTTTTTTCCTTTTTCACTTTTTTCCCTATCCGGTTTTATTTTTTCCTACCACTTTTTTAATTTTTATTTGTTTTGTTTTTTAATTGTTTTATTTTATTTTATTTTTTATCTGTGCCTATATGGAATCAGGCTTACCACCTTTGCTCACATACATTTTGTTGTACTACCGCATAAATTGTCTCTACAATATCCACATGTTGACAAATAGTGGCTAATTAGAAAATTAATTAATTAAGGAAATGAAGAAAACTAAAAATGCCCAAATGAAAGACTGGAAGACAGTGCGGATAGTACAGATACAAAAGAAACATGCTCCTGTAGCAATGAAATGAAATGAAATTCGTGTCGGGGGCAACACCTGCTCACGACCCGACGTTCGATAGAGCAAGAGAGCCATCTAAAGACTCGTTCTTCAGACGTTGGTGTAAGACTGGGTCGTCTTCTCGAAATTAACTAAAGGTCCGTAAGTGTGATCGATGTCTACCTCGGCTTCTTCGTCTATCTCATCTCTCACCCCTCATAACCCATCTGGCCGGCGGATCGGTAAATGTAAGTCGGAAGTAATTAGCGAAGTCTTGGCCATATCTCTTATGCTGTTGCAACTTCGTGTGTCCATCCAGGAGAAAATGCCAAAAATCAATTTTGTCCTTTTCCGATTCGTTATACACGTAGCCCACCATTTCCCGTACCCATGTCACTGCATTCGTTTTTTGGACCGAAAAATAAGATTCTTGGGGGAAAAAAAGTGTCTGACGAAATTGTGTGAGGGGCGGAGCGTAACAGGAACGCCAATATCTGTTGTGCCAAGTGCCACACTGGAGCCGTCCCACTACATGCTAAACGATGTTCGTCAATGTCCACTGTTGCGCAGTCTAAACATAGTGGAGTGTCTGCCAAATGAATCGCGTGCCGCCGTTGATTCGTTCCGAACTTCCTATTTACCACCACATACCATGTTGAGCGTACCGACGTTGGGAGGTAAACGTTCCGTATAACGCGACATGTCTGTCGCCAGTTCTTGTCTGGGTACTTCTTTTTCAGGGTATTCCTGGGGCACCGGCGCAGTAAGAGTTGGTATACATCTCGCGTCGTCGGTAGTCGTGTTGTTGGGAAGGAATCTCTGACATAGCTAAGCTAAAAAAAAAAAAAAAAAAAAAAACTTGAAATGTGACAGCTTCGGTGAAATATGGCCCACATTGACTGGGGGCAGCATTGAAGTGGGCGCCAGTACATCGGCCAACGCACCCGAGATATTGCGAAATTGACCGCGCCACTGTCGGAAAATCGTACTGACGAATAACGCCCGTGCCTTTTCATATACGTTCACTAGACCAAGTCCACCCTCTCCAGGTGGTAGCGTAAGCGTTGTGTATTGGATCTTAAACAGGTGTCCCACACGTAGGTTCCGAAAGTTGCTTGTATCCGTGATGCCGTTGTGTGCGTTAAAGGCAGGACATACGCTACGTGAGTCAGTCTCGATGCTAGGTATACGTTAACATATGTCACCCTCTGAATCATATCCAACGCTCTTAATTTCTGTAACACCACCATTGTCCGCATCAGCTTCAATATGCGTCGATAGTTATCCACTGCTGTCCGCTGCACATCCGTGTGGAATGTAACACCTAGACATTTTATGGTCTTAACTAACATGAGCGGGCCTTCCTCCCCCAGTTGTAATCTTCGACCGACATTCATGCGGCGTGACTTCTGTAGATTAAGCACGCTTCCTGCCGCCATCCCGTATCGCTGTATCCATGCCAACGCCGTACTTAGTTCGTCGCCTGTCCTTGCCACCAGCATCACATCGTCAGCATAAGCCCGGCAATGAAAGGTCAGTTGTGGCAACGTCACTCCCTCCAGCCGTCTTCGGAGACCATATAGACAGGATTCCAAAGCCATTGCATACAAAAATATCTAAAGGGGGCAACCTTGACGAACTGACCTTGAAATAACAATGTAGTCAGTGCTCCGCCCATTCACCGAGACCTTTGATCGCACGCCGTGTAACAGTCGCATGATCACTAGAATGAAGGCCTGTGGGATTCCCAATCTGCCCATCACTGCGTGCAAAAAGATATGATCCACTCTGTCGAGCGCATGATCGAAGTCAATAGCGACTAGTGCCCCACGCACTCGGCATGCCGCTGCTAATGCGATATCTGGGTAGTCACCGAGCGCCGTATGTACGTTACTCTTACCGCCGAGGCAAGTTTGATCTATGAGGAGCCTATCAGAAATTAAAGACGGCAGGCGAGCCCTAAGGATGCGCGCGAAAATCTTATAGTCCCAGTTCAAGAGAGTGAGTGGTCTATAATCTCCACCACGTGGTTTGGGTATTGGGATGATGATACCCTCCATGAATTCGGCAGGTATCTCAGTCTGCGGTAACAGGAGTTCGTTGTACATCTGAATACAGGTCCGCCCCATGAGGTATGCAAAGGCGCGGTAAAATTCAATTAGGAAGCCGTCCTGTCCTGGGGACTTGTTTGGAGCCCCCTGGCAATTGCGTCTGTCAGCTCGTCCTCCGTTATCGCTGTGATGAAAGTCTCTGCATCCAGTGGTGGTCCTCTACCTGGCATTTCCGAGATGACATCATGTAGTGTCTCGTGGTTCACTTGTACAGCCATATAACTGGCGGAAACAGCCAGTAAACACATGCGCAATGTCACGCTGGTTCACAACTTGCTGGCCAGTTTCAGAGATTAGTTCCCTGGTCAATGTCCTTCGTCGTCGTTGGCGTTCACGTACTACGTGGTGCATGGAGGGGGTTTCGGCAGCAACTGTGTCCGCCAATCTCGCCCGGACCATTATACCTTCCATTCTTAGTCTCGTCAGCTGTAATAACTTGGCTTTTATCCTGTTCATGGCCGTGTGCCTTTCCGGCGATGGTTGATGGGTAATCAGCTCCCTCAGGGCTGTAAAATAAAAATCAGCCGTCGTGCGGTTCCACTGCGATTTGTCCTGCCCGGATCGTATCAACGTCCTCCTGTTGGTTTTGAGCATTTGATCCACCAGTGGAGAACCGAGGTGTATGCTCGTTGGCGGCGAACGCAGGTCTCCCAGACCGCCTCTATCGACCGGCGACATGCAGCGTCACATAAAAGTGCACCATTCATTTTCCAGTGACCCTTACTCCGCCATATCTTCTGATGCGTTAGTGAAAGCGTACAGATGTACGCCATATGGTCCGTAAAAGCCGCTGGCCACATTTCAGCATCCAGTATCGCCGTCCGTAGAGCTCGTGTCACATACACTGTATCAAGTCTACTCGCCGAGTGTCCCGTTACAAACGTATAACCCGGTCTGTCGCCATGCTGCAGTTCCCAGGTATCCAGAAGCGCCATTTCGGTAATCAAAGCACGCAGTTCCATGCATGGCACATAATGAGGTACTTGGTCCTTTTGGTCGACGACACAATTAAAGTCGCCGCCCACTATATAGTTATCATAGCGTCCAGCGAACAACGGTGCTGTCTCTTCGGTGTAAAAGATCGCCCTATCTCTTCGTTTTGTGGAGCCAGATGGCGCGTATAAATTGATGAAACGAACGCCGTCGACAGTGATCGCTATGCCACTTGCCGAAGGGAGAGACATGACGTCCTCCAGTCCTATTCCTTCCCTGGTGAGGATCGCCTCACCGCATCCACTTTCATCGTGCACTGAATAATGTGCCTCGTAGCCGTAGAACTCTGGCGGCGATGTGAAACGCACTTCTTGTAGGAGTACAATATCCACGTCCGCAGCGCGCAACATATCTTTCAGCATTTGAATTTTAAGCGGTGTCCGAATGCCATTAATATTTATCGTTGCAATGCAGTACGCCTGGCGTGTGTTCATCAGTTGTAGGGCGGTGTCATTAAGCGTCTATCTGCACCCCGGCGCTCCTCACCACACTAAATTGTTCAACGTTTCCCGACCCCTCCCGGCCTCTGGCCAGGACTATCCTCAATCGTCGCGTTCGTATTTTCATTCTGTTCCTGTTGGTCCATTTCTTGTGCCCAGTCCCCCAGCATATTTCCGGAACTGGCCGAAGGATGGTAGGCAACGTTGTCACCGCTCCAATGTTGGACAATTGTTATCTCCACTTCTGCTTTCCGGTCACCAGAAGAAGAATTCAAGTTATCGTCGCTGTACAATCTCTGCACCGCCATCTCGGTATCTGCTGAATCCACTGGTCTCAGGTCGATACCGTCGTTGTCGTCCACTGTCCCCTCGGGACTATGGCTATCGTCAGCAGAAGTCAGTCGACGCTTCTTTCTTCTCTTCGGCGAACGCTGTTTCCGTTGCCTTGCTTCCGCGTCGGCCTATCACGCTCTCGGTGGAAGCACTGGCAGCCACCACGGATGAGCCTGGAGCGGCCGTCAGCTGCATCTCTTGTGTGGTGTCCTGTGTCTGCTGTGGTGGATCCGGTGGTCGGAGTTCCAGTCCATTGGTGTCCATGTTCTCTATAGGGGGCAGCTGCTGGTGCCCATTGGAAATCTCCCTCGCGTCGCCTCTCAGGGCTTCTACAAAGGTCAACGGTAAGACAGTCATCTGTTGTGGTGTCTGAACGTCATCCCGTGGGGTTTGCACTAAACGTCGCTGGAGGCATTCCGAGCGGACGTGACCTTCTTTCCCGCACCCCGAGCAAGTGCGAGGTTGCCCATCATAGATTATAATCGCTCGACAACCTCCTGTGTACAAATAAGAGGGGACGTGCTTTCGCAGGTCTATCCGTATTTGTCTCACCCCATTTAAAACGGGGTACGTGGTAAAACTCGTCCATTTTTCGGCCACATGGGATATAACTGTACCGTATGGTCGAAAGACGTCGGTAACAATTTCAGACGGGACCTAAAACGGAAGTTCGAAGACTCGTGTAGCGCGGATCCCCATTCTCGCGTGATCGACCGTAACAGCACCAACATTCCCGTCGGCATGACAGAAACGATACCCGTTCGTTGATCGTTGTAGAAGTCTTTCGCAATCAGCCTCGTCAACAAGCTTGACAATGACGACGCTTGAAACGATCGATAAATTGATTCCTACGATTTCCTGTGGATCGATTTTTACCTCTTCTCTTAAGAAACGTTCGATATCGTGTGCCTTTGGTCGTGTATAGTCGTTCGCAAAACTGAACTTCAAGGTCGTTTTTCTGTACGAGTGTGCCATCTCGTTCTAGACTCACAACACCGCACACGCGAAGCTGCTCCGGCGTAGACAAAAAGGGCACGCGCACCACAGCGCGGCCAGCAGGCAACACGGTCCGCACTGTGTCACTGCCGAAGGCAGACTGAACCACTGGCCCACGACGCTCCTGAGCTCAATCAAACCTTGATGTTGCCTATCCTGCGCATGGACTACTCAGTTTGCATATTTTGCTTATTTTTTCATAGTTCCACACGACTGCTTCCTGTTTTCTCGATTGATCTGTGTTCAGTTCTTCAAGGCCTATCCACTGTGCCAACTTATAACTAAATCTGAGGGGGTTGCGATGGGGAGATTCCCTTGTGATTTTTTCTTTCGTTTCCAACCAAACATGTTTCGCTTCTTCATGCTAGAGACCATCAGTGGTCTACAATACAAAGAAATTTATTTTATTACACGTATTTTCTTAGACCGTCTGTAGTGATTCTTGCACCACTTTCAAATTATCTAACCCTTTACAAATATAGGGTTGTAATTTGTCATTTCAATTTTTCTATCTACATCTACATCCATTCTCCGCAAGCCACCTGACGGTGTGTGGCGGAGAGCACCCTGACTACCTTTATCGGTTCTCCCTTCTATTCCAGTCTCGTATTGTTCGTGGAAAGACAGATTGACTGTATGCCTCTGTGTGGGCTCTAATCCCTGATTTCATCCTCATGGTCTCTTCGCGAGATATACGTAGGAGGGAGTAATATACTGCTTGACTCTTCGGTGAATGTATGTTCTCGAAACTTCAACAAAAGCCCGTACCGAGCTACTGAGTGTCTCTCCTGCAGAGTCTTCCACTGGAGTTTATCTATCATCTCCGTAACGCTTTCGCGATTACTAAATGATCCTGTAACGAAGCGTGCTGCTCTCCGTTGGATCTTCTCTGTCTCTTCTATTAACCCTATCTGGTACGGATCCCACACTGATGAGCAATATTCAAGCAGTGGGCGAACAAGTGTACTGATACATACTTCCTATGTTTTCGGATAGCATTTCCTTAGGATTCTTCCAACGAATCTCAGTCTGGCATCTGCTTTACCGACGATCAACTTTATATGATCATTGCATTTTGCCGGCCGCAGTGGTCGTGCGGCTCTAGGCGCTACAGTCTGGAGCCGAGCGACCGCTACGGTCGCAGGTTCGAATCCTGTCTCGGGCATGGATGTGTGTGATGTCCTTAGGTTAGTTAGGTATAATTAGTTCTAAGTTCTAGGCGACTGATGACCTCAGAAGTTAAGTCGCATAGTGCTCAGAGCCATTTGAACTTTTTTGAACCATACCATTTCAAGTCAAACCTAATACCTACCCCCAGATAATTTATGGAATTAACTGCTTCCAGTTGCTGATTTGCTATATTGTAGCTAAATGATGAAGGATCTATCTTTCTATGTATTCACAGCAAAATACGCTTGTCTACATTGAGATTCAATTGCCATTCCCTGCATCATGCGTGAATTCGTTACACATCCTCCTGCATTTCAGTACTATTTTCCATTGTTACAACCTCTCGATATACTACAGAATCATCCGCAAAAAGCCTCAGTTAACTTCCGATGTTATCCACAAGGTCATCTATGTACACTCCTGGAAATGGAAAAAAGAACACATTAACACCGGTGTGTCAGACCCACCATACTTGCTCCGGACACTGCGAGAGGGCTGTACAAGCAATGATCACACGCACGGCACAGCGGACACACCAGGAACCGCGGTGTTGGCCGTCGAATGGCGCTAGCTGCGCAGCATTTGTGCACCGCCGCCGTCAGTGTCAGCCAGTTTGCCGTGGCATACGGAGCTCCATCGCAGTCTTTAACACTGGTAGCATGCCGCGACAGCGTGGACGTGAACCGTATGTGCAGTTGACGGACTTTGAGCGAGGGCGTATAGTGGGCATGCGGGAGGCCGGGTGGACGTACCGCCGAATTGCTCAACACGTGGGGCGTGAGGTCTCCACAGTACATCGATGTTGTCGCCAGTGGTCGGCGGAATGTGCACGTGCCCGTCGACCTGGGACCGGACCGCAGCGACGCACGGATGCACGCCAAGACCGTAGGATCCTACGCAGTGCCGTAGGGGACCGCACTGCCACTTCCCAGCAAATTAGGGACACTGTTGCTCCTGGGGTATCGGCGAGGACCATTCGCAACCGTCTCCATGAAGCTGGGCTACGCTCCCGCACACCGTTAGGAAGTCTTCCGCTCACGCCCCAACATCGTGCAGCCCGCCTCCAGTGGTGTCGCGACAGGCGTGAATGGAGGGACGAATGGAGACGTGTCGTCTTCAGCGATGAGAGTCGCTTCTGCCTTGGTGCCAATGATGGTCGTATGCGTGTTTGGCGCCGTGCAGGTGAGCGCCACAATCAGGACTGCATACGACCGAGGCACACAGGGCCAACACCCGGCATCATGGTGTGGGGAGCGATCTCCTACACTGGCCGTACACCACTGGTGATCGTCGAGGGGACACTGAATAGTGCACGGTACATCCAAACCGTCATCGAACCCATCGTTCTACCATTCCTAGACCGGCAAGGGAACTTGCTGTTCCAACAGGACAATGCACGTCCGCATGTATCCCGTGCCACCCAACGTGCTCTAGAAGGTGTAAGTCAACTACCCTGGCCAGCAAGATCTCCGGATCTGTCCCCCATTGAGCATGTTTGGGACTGGATGAAGCGTCGTCTCACGCGATCTGCACGTCCAGCACGAACGCTGGTCCAACTGAGGCGCCAGGTGGAAATGGCATGGCAAGCCGTTCCACAGGACTACATCCAGCATCTCTACGATCGTCTCCATGGGAGAATAGCAGCCTGCATTGCTGCGAAAGGTGGATATACACTGTACTAATGCCGACATTGTGCATGCTCTGTTGCCTGTGTCCATGTGCCTGTGGTTCTGTCAGTGTGATCATGTGATGTATCTGACCCCAGGAATGTGTCAATAAAGTTTCCCCTTCCTGGGACAATGAATTCACGGTGTTCTTATTTCAATTTCCAGGAGTGTATATTTTGCTTATTTTTTCATAGTTCCACACGACTGCTTCCTGTTTTCTCGATTGATCTGTGTTCAGTTCTTCAAGGCCTATCCACTGTGCCAACTTATAACTAAATCTGAGGGGGTTGCGATGGGGAGATTCCCTTGTGATTTTTTCTTTCGTTTCCAACCAAACATGTTTCGCTTCTTCATGCTAGAGACCATCAGTGGTCTACAATACAAAGAAATTTATTTTATTACACGTATTTTCTTAGACCGTCTGTAGTGATTCTTGCACCACTTTCAAATTGTCTAACCTTTTACAAATATAGGGTTGTAATTTGTCATTTTAATTTTTCTATCTACATCTACATCCATTCTCCGCAAGCCACCTGACGGTGTGTGGCGGAGAGCACCCTGACTACCTCTATCGGTTCTCCCTTCTATTCCAGTCTCGTATTGTTCGTGGAAAGACAGATTGACTGTATGCCTCTGTGTGGGCTCTAATCTCTGATTTCATCCTCATGGTCTCTTCGCGAGATATACGTAGGAGGGAATAATATACTGCTTGACTCTTCGGTGAATGTATGTTCTCGAAACTTCAACAAAAGCCCGTACCGAGCTACTGAGTGTCTCTCCTGCAGAGTCTTCCACTGGAGTTTATCTATCATCTCCGTAACGCTTTCGCGATTACTAAATGATCCTGTAACGAAGCGTGCTGCTCTCCGTTGGATCTTCTCTGTCTCTTCTGTTAACCCTATCTGGTACGGATCCCACACTGATGAGCAATATTCAAGCAGTAGGCGAACAAGTCTACTGTTACATACTTCCTACGTTTTCGGATAGCATTTCCTTAGGATTCTTCCAATGAATCTCAGTCTGGCATCTGCTTTACCGACGATCAACTTTATATGATCATTGCATTTTGCCGGCCGGAGTGGTCGTGCGGCTCTAGGCGCTACAGTCTGGAGCCGAGCGACCGCTACGGTCGCAGGTTCGAATCCTGTCTCGGGCATGGATGTGTGTGATGTCCTTAGGTTAGTTAGGTTTAATTAGTTCTATGTTCTAGGCGACTGATGTCCTCAGAAGTTAAGTCGCATAGTGCTCAGAGCCATTTGAACTTCTTTGAACAATTCCATTTCAAGTCACTCCTAATGCCTACTCACAGATAATTTATGGAATTAACTGCTTCCAGTTGCTGATCTGCTATATTGTAGCTAAATGATGAAGGATCTATCTTTCTATGTATTCACAGCAAAATACGCTTGTCTACATTGAGATTCAATTGCCATTCCCTGCATCATGCGTGAATTCGTTACACATCCTCCAGCATTTCAGTACTATTTTCCATTGTTACAACCTCTCGATATACTACAGAATCATCTGCAAAAAGCCTCAGTTAACTTCCGATGTTATCCACAAGGTCATCTATGTATATTGTGAATAGCAACGGTCCTACGACACTCCCCTGCAGCACACCTGAAATGACTCTTACTTCGGAAGACTTCTCTCCATTGGGAATGACATGCTGCGCTCTGTTATCTAGGAACTCTTCAATCCAAACACACCATTGGTCTGATAGTCCATATTTTCTTACTTTGTTCATCAAACGACTGTGGGGAACTATATTGAACGCCCTGCGGAAGTCAACGAACACGGCATCTACCTGGGAATCCGTGGCTATGGCCCTCTGAGTCTCGAATAGCGCGAGCTGGGTTCTACATCCTTCTCAAGTACTCATATGTTCCTCTTTAGGCACTACATTCATGTAATGAACCAACTGAAGGTCACATTTACACATTTCATGACACATAACCTTCCTTGTTGCACATCGCACCACGGTATGTCTCTCGCACGGATCATGAGGATATTAGGGCGCGTACTGTGGTCACTCAGTGGTCAACCGGCAGAATACAAATCCAGGGAAGGTCAGGTTCGATCCTGGTCGGTTGTACGAATTTCATCTGTCACGTATCACTTCTTGTACCTCTGTCGGTGTTTGCTGATGTGAAAAAAGCCAAGCAGTGCCGTAGTTTGGAATACACTTCTAAGTGTAGTGACCCATGTAACTGGGCGGGTGATTCAGTTCAGAGTTTGAATGAAGGCAACGGCATACAGCCTCCAACATGTCCGTGCCCAGAAGATCAGCGGGCTACGACGTATGTTAAAAAAGAAACCGAAATTTTGAAATAGCGCGCCAACCAGCAGGGAGAGCGCGCTGCTGCTACTGAGCGCACCTAGCGGCAGGTTTAGACAATAAACTTCCATATTTCTCGTGTCGCTCGGAGAATTAGCAAACGAACCACAGCCGCTGAAGTAAGCACGTGTACAGCCTGCTCGTTGGATTAGTCTAATGAAGGAGCTTGAAGAACAACGTTTGTGTGTGTGTGTGTGTGTGTGTGTGTGTGTGTGTGTAATTCTACTAACAACTTGGCAAAACTTCCACAGAGACATTTCAGATGCTCAGTCAAGCGTGTGTGTAATTCTACTAAAAACTTGGCAAAACTTCCACAGAGACATTTCAGATGCTCAGTCAAGCATACGGGGAGGATTGTATCAGTTACATGCAGTGCTACGAGTAGTTTAAACGTTTTCAAAAGTGCAGAATGTCTGTGACGATTCCAACTCAGGATGTCCTTAGACATCAATAGATGATGGCCATTTGGATAGCGTTCGTGCTGTGATTCGCGGAAATCGTCGTTCAACTGTTCGGGAAGTTGCTGAGGGGGTGGACATCAGCGTAGTATCATGCCACCAAATTTTGAATGAAAAATTTGAGATTCTTGCTGTCAGTGCAAAATTCGTACCGCGTTTTTTGACTGAAGATCTAAAACAGACCCATGTTCAAATGTACAAGGAACTCCTTGCCGCTGTTAATGACAGTGAAAACTTTCTTAAGAACATCATAACAGGCGATCAGTTGTGGGTGTAACCGAAACGAAGATGCAGTCGTCGTAGTGGGCGGGCAAAGGGTCACCGCGTCCAAGATTAGCGTGTGTGAGTCGGTCAAAGATCAAGGTGATGTTGGTTGTGTTTTCTGACTACAGAGGCATTATCAGTCATGAATTTGTGCCACGTGCTCAAACGGTAAACAAGGAAGTCTACCAGGGAATCCCGCTGGGCATGAAGGATGCCGCGCCCAGGAAGAGGCCTGAATTCTGGGAACAACAGAATTGGATGTTGCACCATGACTATGCGCCAGCCGACGCGTTTCTTCTTGTCTGCAGCTATCTAGCAAAACACCACAGTCCCGCTGTGCCCCACACACCGTATTCTCCGGATCGAGCTCTAGCAGACGTTTTCCTGTTTCCCAGACAGAAAACACGTTGAAAGGACATGGTTTCCAAACCATAGAGTTACAGGACAATGCGACGAGGAACCTGCTCGCCATCCCACAAAATGTGTGCCAGGAGGCGTTCCACAAGTGCAAGAAACGACGGGAGTGGTGTATTGGCAGTAGAGGGAACAATTTTGAAGGAAACAGTGCTTAAAATGTTGTACAACATGGAATAAAGCTGATACAGCAGAAGTTAGGTTTCTTTTTTAACACATCTCGTATTGCTTCGCAGTGATGACTTACTGAGGCTAATAGTTTCTCCTTGCGCAGCAACGTGCGTGGAATGGGACAGGAAATTTGCTTCTATTGGTGAGAAGTACCTTCGGCAACCACTGTACAGCTTGCGGATGAAGAGGATGTAGATGAAACAAGTCAGTTCTTCTGATTCCTAGAACATATTTCCGTAGTTGTTGTACTTACCATAGGTAAACGCCCTTCCAGTAGAATCTGAGATCTTATTTTTTTAGAGCATGACTAGTGATCGTTGTGGAGTATCTTTTATTGACGGTATCGCAATTAGACAATATCTTTGGTACACCTTCCGTGCACACTTTTCCGTAGTGAACTTGAACTGTCATCGTAGAAATTCAGTAAGAGTTCATAGACCTTTGTGAGCTGTGATGCGCAATGGATGCTCTATGGTAATAACTCAAGTAGATACATTCAGAAAGGAAACATAAACCCCCAGCTGAAGTTGACGATGTCCAGAACAGTCAGTAGACTGGAATTCGCCAACTTCAGCTGATGTGTAACGACTCTCCGATTGTAATAAGTATAAATTACTTTATTTTAAATCACTGTCTGTTCCATGTAACTAGCACGACTTCTGCCCTTCTCAGTGCTATTCTGAAGATGGCCTAATACTAGGCAGAAACTGGTCATTTAAATAAAATAGTCACTGCGATGTAGACTGTTTTTCACTACTTTTATATGTCTGTGTGATGTAGAGGTACCCCTGATGCCTGCAAAATCTCAAGTCAAGTCCCTGATGGAAAAACGTGTGTGAGCAGCTACGACGTCAATTCCGTCCCAGCGCAGCGTGCGCTTTATCGAGGACCAGTTCTACATCTGCATCTACATGGATACTCTGCAAATCACAATTAAGTGCCTGGCAGAGGGTTCATGCATCCACCTTCACAATCCTCTATTATTCCAATCTCGTATAGCGCATGGAAAGAACGAACACCTATATCTTTCCGTACGACCTCCGATTTTCCTTATTTTATCGTGTTGATCATTTCTCCCTATGTAGAACGGTGTCAACAAAATATTATCGCATTCGGAGGAGAAAGTTGGTGATTAAAATTTAATGATCAACGAGAAACGCCTTTGTCTTAATGACGTCCACCCCAAAACCTGTATCATGTCCGTGACACTCTCTCCCCTGTTTATCGGTAGTACTCCGTTAATTCTGTCTGGTAAGGATCCCAGACGGCACAGCAGTACTCGAGAAGAAGACGGACAAGCGTAGCGTAGGTGGTCTGTTCAGTAGATCTGTTACGTTTTCTAAGTGTCCTGCCAATAAAACGCAGTCTTTGGTTAGCCTTCCCCACAACATTTTCTGTGTGTTCCTTCCAGATTAAGTTCTTCGTAAAAGTAATTCCTAGGTATTTAGTTGAATTTACGGCTTTTAGATTAGACTGATTTATCGTGTAACGGAAGTTTGAGTTAGTTTTAGCACTCATGTGGATGACCTCACACTTTTCGTTATTCAGAGTCAACTGCCACTTTTCGGACCATTCAGATGTCTTTTCTAAATCGTTTTGCAATTTGTTTTGATCTTCTGATGACTTTATTAGTAGATAAATGACAGCGTCTTTGCAAACAACCTAAGACGGCGGCTCAGATTGTCTCCCAAATCATTTATATAGATAAGGAAGAGCAAAGGGCCTATAACAGTACATTGGGGAACGCCAGAAATCACTTCCGTTTTACTCGATGTCTTTTCGTCAATTACTACGAACTGTGACCTCTCTGACAGGAAGTCACAAATCAAATGACATAACTGAGACGATATTCCATAAGCACGTAATTTCACTACAAGCCGCTCGCGACGTACAGCGTCAAAACTCTTCCGGAAATCCAGAAATACGGAATCGATCTAAAATCCTTTGTCAATAGCACTCAACACTACGTGTGTGTAAAGAGCTAGGTGTGTTTCACGAGAATGATGTTTTCTAAAGCCATGTTGACTGTGTGTCAATAGACTGTTTTATTCGAGGTAATTCATAGTGCTCGAACACTATATATGTTCCATAATCCTGCAGCATACCAACGTTAATGATATGGGCCTGTAATTAAGTGGATTACTCCTACTACCTTTCTTGAATATTGGTGCGACCTGTGCAACTTTCCAGTCTTTGGGTGCGGATCTTTCGTCGAGCGAACAGTTCTATATGATTGTAAAGTATGGAGCTAATGCATCATCATACCCTGAAAGGAACCCAACTGGTATACATGATGGACCAAAAGACTTGCTTTTATTAAGTGATTTGAGTTGCTTCACTACTCCGAAGATATCTACTTCTACGTTACTTACGTTGGCAACTGTTCTTGATTCTAATTCTGGAATATTTAATTCGTCTTCTTTTGTGAAGGCATTTCGGAAGCCTGTGTTTAGCAACTCTGCTTTGGGAGCTCTGTCTTCGATAGTATCTCCATTGCTATCTCGCAGAGAAGGCATTGATTGTTTCTTGCCGCTAACATACTTTACACATGACCAGAATCTCTCTGGATTTTCTGTCAGGTTTCGAGACAGTTTAGTTGTGGAAATTGTTATAAGTATCTCGGATTGATGCCCACGCTAAATTTCGAGCTTCTGTAAGAGATCGCCAATCTTGGGGATTTTGCGTATGTTGAAATTTGGCATGTTTGTTTCGTTGTTTCTGTAACAGTGTTCTGACGCGTTTTGTGTACCAAGGAGGATCACCTCCGTCGTTTGTTAATTTATTTGGTATAAATCTCTCAATTTCTGGCGATACTATTTCTTTGAATTCAAGCCACATCTGGTATACACTTATATTATTAATTTGGAAGGAATGGAGGCTGTCTCTCAGGAGGGCGTCAAGTGAATTTTTATCTGCTTTATTGAACAGGTAAATTTTTCGTTTATTTTTGGTGGATTTGTGGGCTAGAATATTCAGTCTCTCTACGACAACCCTGTATTCACTAATCCCTGTGATTATTTGTTGCGAAGAGGTCAAGTGTGTTTCCACAACCGTTTACTATTCGCGTGGGCTCATGGACTATACGGCAAGAAAGGAAGGATGAATCGATTGTTGGGGTTAATAACGATCATCCTCCTTTACCTCCTCTGCATTACTGCAGATGACGTGTCACTGAGCACATTTGTTCTGTGCGTGCAGTACACGTGAGGCGCCTAGTTGTTTCCACTGCACTGTGTGGAATACGGAGGCTCTGTTATAGTTAACTAACCGTCTGTCTTCAAGTTGATGTCCCCAGCGCAGAAAACAGCACGCAGGTCGTAGGTTCTGTATCTTGAAGCTGAAACTGACTTTTAGCGAGGTTCTGTTCTAAAATGTATGGTATGTAATAATGGGATGCCACTTGCGTATTTTAATATAGCCACATGAGAAGACTACATGATCTTAATACAACACCTTCTGATACAGCAAAGTACATGATCAAACACGATGTTTACGAAAATGTATCTTTACACTATTTGTGGTACGTGTCTGTGCCTCATGACTACCGGAGTGAATCTTTTAATACTGAATACTGGCAAACACATCCTGCCACAGACAACATGACTGTACATCTCGACTGCCTAATCCAGAACTTAAAATAAAAATTGGAAACACATCTTACGACAGACAACATGTCTGTTCTTCTCGACTGCCTAATCCAGAGTGACGAACAGCCCGAAACACTTGACGCGCCATACCAGAAAAGGCGTGACCCGAACGCTTCCGAAGTGCTTCGTCTGCAAGTTCGTCAGTCTTTTGTTTTTTATTTAAATTGTTTTTAATAATTCTTAAATGACTGAGAGAAATTTATATTAAAAAGTGAAGTCATTCCAACGAGTAGTTTTACTAATAATAATAACTATACTTTAACGTTTTGGCGCCCTTGCTCCGAACACAGCAGCCAATCCCGGAGCAGTAGCTTTATGCAGGCGGTATTTCTCACGGAAATGGTACCCAAGCTAACATCTGTTACAGGTACCTCACACCACATTTCGTCATCTATAAACTTCTTGCATCTACACTGCTCTGGGAACAGCTTCTTGGAGCCTAATATGATGGCTGAATAAGCCAGAAATATTACAACTAACTGCTCGAAATAGTTTTTAGAGAATGCGTTTAGCACACTCTCGGATGATGTTTTAAGTGTACCTCCGGAATTAAACACGTATTTTCGCCAAAATATCGAGAGTAAATTAAAGTCGCCACCAACTATAATCGTATGAGACGGGTACGTGTTTGAAATCAAACTCAAGTTTTCTTTGGACCTTTGAGCAACTGTATCATCTGAATTGGGATGTTGGTAAAATGATCCAATTATTATTGCCGGTTGCCAACAATGACCTCTACCCACACTAACTCACATGAAGTATCTACTTCAATTTCGCGACAAGTTAACTACTTCTGACAGCAACAAACACGCCACCGCCAACCATGTTTGGCCTATCCTTTCGGACCACCATTAGGTTCTTCGAAAAAATTTCGGCTGAGCTTATATCCGGCCTTAGTCAGCTTTCAGTGCCTATAACGATTTGAGCATCAGTGCTTTCTACTAGCGCTTGGAGCTCTGGTACTTTCCCAACACAGCCAAGACAATTTACAACTGTTATACCGATGGTTCCTGTATCTACTTTATTCCTGTGTTCGGTGTGTACAGCGTTTTTGTGACACCATCCCTAACCTAATCTTTGCACGCATCCCGGCCAGAGGGGGTTCTACTTGAGACTAATACGTGAGCTCAAACGGTGAAGTACTTTGTAATGTTCTGTCGATACTGCAGTCACTGAAATAACATCAGACACCCGCGAAATTTGTTTCTTCCTCCCCTTCTGTGCGCTGCCATTTTTTCGTCAGACACTGCACTAAATTTCACCGAAAATTATGATCATTAACGACGAACCCATATACGATGGTGGTGCAACTGAGCGTGGACACAATGTATGAGCAGAAAACATGGTTAGTACTGGCTCAAACGCTTCGGGTCGCAAAACAGTCTGTTCATGACGAGTTACTATCAAGGTTATCCGAAACAAGCTAGACGACGGAGAGCACAGAACAAGTGGAACCGGTGTTAGCGTAAAATTGGGAACTGTCTCTAACGTTGACATTGGAGGAATTACGGATTTGTCATATGTAACAAATATGTCTAGACGCACACGATTTGATACTAATTCCAATGACGAGCAAAATGCAATAGCCGTAGTAGGGAAGGCGAATGGTCGAGTTCCTTTTACTGTGAAAGTATAGCTCAGAGAACACTAGTGCCACTCATTCTTGAGCACTGTCAACTGTTTGGGATGTCCACCAGGTCGGTTTAAAGGAAGGCATGGAAGCAATTCATAGACGTGAAGCTAGATTTGTTACCGGTGGTTCGATCAACACCCGTGTGCTACGAAAACACTCATGAACTCAAATTGAAATTCGTGGAAGGAAGAGGACGCTGCTTCGAGAAACACTATTGAGAAAATTTAGATAACCGATACTTAAGGCTGACAGTGGAACGATTCTTTTGCCACCAACGTACACTTCGCATAAGGATCACGAAGACGAGAGAAATTAAGTCGCCTACGGAGGCATATAGACGGTCATTCTCCACTCGCTCAATTTACGAATGCAACGAGAAAGGAAATGGCTTCTAATAGTACAGCATTCCGTCTGCTATGCACCATAAGTCGACCAGACGAGTATATATGTAGATGTGGATGTACACAGAATGCAAATGGGATAAAAGCTGCTTGAGGTTTTTCTGATACGTTTGTGAGATTCATAGTTCCTGCGAAATATTGTCATAGATGATAACTGTAACACCATTTATCACCTACAACAGTATTTCGCAGAAACTATGATATTTTCGATCACTAATGGGGTACCAGCAAGATATGTCGTTTGAACTGTTTCATTAGTTTCTTGCATCATCTAACTCAGATCTCAGATAAAACATTTGACATTGTTTTTAACTGCTTTTAGCACTATTATCTGAGTGAAATCACCAAGATTTGTAAGAATACCGAGAAATTTGAAGGCATTGAAAAAACTTGGTATGGCATACATAGCATTTCTTTTACTTTGTCTTGTATCCCTTAAAGGAGTAGTTTCATTTAATGCGGTTCAGTGCACGTTCGAGTAATGAAAAAACTTTAAATTTACTTGAAAACATTTGTAACTTGTGTTTAGATTAGAAGTTTCATTTGTGATCATATACCAGCTCTATTCAAAAAGTACTAAAAGCTATGGAAATAAAATTAAGTCATATTGAGTGCTTTAAAGCTTAAAGAAGTAGTTTATTCATGGCAGATCCAGCTTAGGTTTTATGAAAACATCTCTCAGCGAAAATTCTCTCACCCTCAGTCGAGAGGCCCGAAAAGCAGGATTCATGTACGCTTTCACATATGCAGATGAGAAATTCCTGTTCCCACTCGTGAAAATGATCAAAGCGAGATGCGAGCGTATAGCAGAAATGAAAATACGAGTGTCCTCTGCCTCTATATGCTCTGCGTCTACCTCCAACTCTCTGTAGAAGTTCTGAACAACTTACTAATGTAATTGCTAACTAGACTTCTAATAAGCAAGAGAGAAATTATTCGGAAAATATGAAATTGTAGGGCAAAATACTTAAATACCATAGTTAGCTACGGTGACATAAAAGATTTTATGAGCGATTTATTACAGTGTAAGAAAAGGATTTGAGTTCCAGACTAACATCATTATTTCATCAGCGCATTTTTATTACATAATAAAGATACAATTCGCTGAAACAATAGCGTCTGCATGTCACGACAGGACACAATCAACGCATTCAATGCATTCAAAATATACAAAGACGCCAAATACGCAGCTAACAGAGTAGATTGGGAGTTGTAGTGTTACAATAGTATTCGGGGGATACACGCGAATAAGTGCTAATACACCGAAGGTGGAATTTGTTTTCTTGTTTCAAATTTAACTCCGTGGGCACAACAGTTACCAAGATTGTACAGAAAATGATCTATTTCAGTTACTGTGACCGCTCAATGTCATTCAATACGATCACGACGACACCCCTCGGTCGACGTTAGCACTCGTGGTGTCACTCGCCTTCATACACGGCAGTGGACGTTTGAAAATTCGTGACACTAGCTCAATGGTCGACAATTGATTTAAATGTTATTCCCGGCTGACTCTTAATTCAATTACTGCCACTGGGGTGAAGAGAAAAAACATATCCTGGTGATACCAGCATTATGCGTATTTAGACGTTCGATTAATCTGAGTGGTTTGCAATGTTCCAGCGATTCTATTCGAACTCTACGCTGATGTACGGACAAGGACCATTTTCGCAGATAAACATGCAAGTACGTAATGGATGTCCAGTTTCTCAATATAGTTCGTCGCACTCACACATTATACATCCGCTGTAAGAACAATTTCATGCATTTTCATTTTTGGTGACCCACAATATTGGTTGGCTAAATATTATGACGATACGTTGTATACAACTTCCACAGATATTGTTTATCATGTAGTCAAGACTATGTAATGAAGGCAAAATCGTGGATAAAATTGAAATGTAGTTTGTTTATTAACACTTTTCTTTTCACAAACTAAATATGAAATATTAATCGGGATTGGAGGTGATGATCCTATCCTTTTCAGTATTAGAATGGTCGATATCGTGTTCTGAATAACGCGTGTCATATAATGTCCAAATATCGACACGACCTAGGCTCTCAGTTCGGCACTTAAATGTCTATTCTTCGCTCTCGAAATGTTCGATTTGATTGTCTTTCACACGCAGGATTCAATTTAACGGTGCATATACTGTTTTTAGTATTTTAGGTAACCGTTAATTAAGGTCTGGTAGTTAATAAGCGAACTATTTTTATGCTGGCGCGTTGTTTGTATGAGTTACCCCCGCAACCGTTCAAGGATAAGATTCTCTTAATGTTACGCGCACAAACGTTTCACAATTTTATAAAATGCAGAATTACGTAAACTATAGCTATCAGTTGCGTACAACTTTCGTGGGTTCCACAACCATAATAGTTTCCCAAGAGTATTTTTCCCAGCTAACACAAAGTTCGAATTATGTTGTAGGAATCATTTCACTTCACCCGACAATAAACGTCTCTGATCACTTCGTCACACTTAATGTATTTTAAATATGCTTGAAGAGTCTTTAAATAATCTCCTTAACGAATTTCGCAGTCGCTTACTATTTTTTCATCGACTAGCTCGATCGCGATAACTGAATGTAGAGAGCTCAATAATGTGTTACATGTTCTTTTATATGTATTAAAAAACAAACGCGCCCCTATATCTTTCTGTCCCGCTTGGTCTTTGCTACTTTGCTTATAATTACTTTTCATCATATTGCTTCTTAGTAATACTGTGAAGTTATTAAAGTTTCGTATTACTTTCCCCTTTTTAATTCTTCCAAAATAAAGTCTATTTATCCCCGATTTTGATTAATATGATGCTAATTGACACGCCTGCGCCGGCCGAGGTGGCCGAGCGGTTCTAGGCGCTACAGTCTGGAACCGCGCGACCGCTTCGGTCGCAGGTTCGAATCCTGCCTCGGGCATGGATGTGTGTGATGTCCTTAGGTTAGTTAGGTTTAAGTAGTTCTAAGTTCTAGGGGACTGATGACCGCAGCAGTTAAGTTCCATAGTGCTCAGAGCCATTTGAACCATTTGACACGCCTGCCCTCAAAGTACCGTTATACTACCAAAGTGTGGGTGACACACTTTATTTCCTAAAATGTGTTCATAAACAGCTGGTTTTGTTGTAGTATCAATTTGATCTCCGTAAGCTCAGTTTAGGAAAAACGGGCCTACATAAATACACAGCCTGCACTGAATTTCACTGTCGGCACAGCACATTGAAAAGAGAATCAGTTATTAGGCACCCGCCAAATCAGCACACTTCGTTCTAAGAATCACATAATGAAACGGTACAACTCATTCTGTAAAAGTACGTACGGACTAGAGGTAAGAAACCTTATTCCGGAAACAACAGAATCAAGAAACTTCCTGGCAGATTAAAACTGTGTGCCCGACCGAGACTCGAACTCGGGACCTTTGTCTTTCGCGGGCAAGTGCTCTACCAACTGAGCTACCGAAGCACGACTCACGCCCGGTACTCACAGCTTTACTTCCGCCAGTATCTCGTCTCCTACCTTCCAAACTTTACAGAAGCTCTCCTGCGGAACTTGCAGAACTAGCACTCCTGAAAGAAAGGATATAGCAGAGACATGGCTTTGCCACAGCCTGGGGGATGTTTCCAGAATGCGATTTTCACTCTGCAGCGGAGTGTGCGCTGATATGAAACTTCCTGGCAGATTAAAACTGTGTGCCCGACCGAGACTCGAACTCGGGACCTTTGCCTTTCGCGGGCAAGTGCTCTACCAACTGAGGTAGGAGACGAGATACTGGCGGAAGTAAAGCTGTGAGTACCGGGCGTGAGTCGTGCTTCGGTAGCTCAGTTGGTAGAGCACTTGCCCGCGAAAGGCAAAGGTCCCGAGTTCGAGTCTCGGTCGGGCACACAGTTTCAATCTGCCAGGAAGTTTCATATCAGCGCACACTCCGCTGCAGAGTGAAAAATCTCATTCTGGGAACAGAATCAAGAAATTACGAAGCGAATCGTACTGTAGGTAGACTCTGTCTGTAGAATATGAAACCTCAACCAGTCTTTGCTTGGACTGTGTATCAAATAATTATATAAGTAATTGATAACACTGTATCTTATGCAAATCCGACCGACATGTGGGTTACATGAAGGGAGTGTGTTCATAAACTCGACTAATGTTCTTCGCGGGTTATACAATCTCTAATGTTTCCCTATGTAGCCCACAGGCCTGGCGTGGTACCGACCCAGTCGGTGTTGTTCGTTCGATCCTCCATTTCCTGCGGAAGTACTGTACCAAGAGATCCTGAATGTGCAATAATCCCTATAACCACACTGGCAATTGAGAATCTCCACGCTACAATTAGGAAGAGCGGTAGATACAGATTTGTAATGAACCTGTGCACAGGCTTCGTCACTGATGGACAGAAGGCCAGTATCTGTTTACTCCCGGCTTTACTGATCCAGTGTAATCTGCATTTCTGGGTGGCAGATTGTCCATGTTATCGGAATATATCCCGTTATATCTGTAAACATACCATGAAGAGGCAAAACACTTTAACGAGCTGCTCCGTAGCATGCTGCTCCATTTTTGGAACGCACTACAACGGCGGTCATGTGGGAGGGATTCGACAACTTCTCAATAGATTTTCCGAGGTACTTCGCACCTGACGTCTACGCGCGTGTCTCGTAATTACCGTAAATGACGTTGTCGTCTGGCAATGCCGGGCTTGTCATTGCCACGGAAGGTACGGAATCCAGTTAATTTTGTCCCGCTGCATACGAATCTGTTAATTGCTCATGAAAACGGTTGTAGGTGGCAGGCTACGTTTGAGGCCTGATGATGACACCATTTGATGTCGAAACTGCTAGCATGTGTTAAAAAGAATAAACGACGTAGACTCAGATAGAGCCGCTCGTTTTGTTATCATTATTCAAGAAGCTGGCGATGTCGTAGGGCCACCATGGGAACAGGTACGGATCATATATTGCAGAGTCCCATGTGAAAGAAAAAGTGCACTGGGCGATGTACTCATAAAATTGTGCCTTCACAGGCATTGTACACTGTCGTCAAATCTGCTAATTGCAGAACAGATAAGCCTCCGCTCTCCACGCCTTGTGAGAAGTGGACGTCCAACACCTCGTCACCTCTTCGTTTCACCGTTCTTCAATCACTTCCACGGACGCTTACGACAGTAGCACGCGAACAGTCGACCGTCTTCGTCGTAACAGAGAAGCTCGTTTCCGGACGCCAGGTCATAACAATCTACCCTTTGTCAATGTACCTTGTGTCAGGGGCGTTTCCTGTTTTTGACCCGTATCTTCACTAGGATGAGTACTCATTTGTCTCTGTCCCACTTACATACACTACTGGCCATTAAAATGGCTACACCAAGAATAAATGCAGATGATAAACGGGTGTTCATTGGACAGATATATTATCGTAGAACTGACATGTGATTACATTTTCACGCAATTTGGGTGCATAGATCCTGAGAAAACAGTACCCAGAACAACCATCTATAGCCGTAATAACGGCCTTGATACGACTGGCCATTGAGTCAAACACAACTTGGATGGCGTGTACAGGTACAGCTTCCCATGCAGCTTCAACACGATACCACAGTTCATCAAGAGTAGTGACTGGCGTATTGTGACGAGCCAGTTGCTCGGTCATCACTGACCAGACATTTCCATTGTTGAGAGATCTGGAGAATGTGCTGGCCAGGGCAGTAGTCGAACATTTTCTGTATCCAGAAAGGCCCGGACAGGACGTGCAACATGCGGTCGTGCATTACCCTGCTGAAAAGTAGGTTTTCGCAGGGATCGAATGAAGGGTAGAGCCACGGGTCGTAACACATCTGAAATGTAACGTCCACTCTTCAAAGTGCCGTCAATGCGAACAAGAGGTGACCGAGACGTGTAACCAATGGCACCCCATACCATCACGCCGGGTGATATGCCAGTATGGCGATGACGAATACACGCTTCCAATGTGCGTTCACCGGATGCGACTATCATGATGCTGTAAACAGAACCTGGATTCATCCGAAAAAATGATGTTTTGCCATTCGTGCACCCAGGTTCGTCGTTGAGTACACCATCGCAGGCGCTCGTGTCTGTGATGCAGCGTCAAGGGTAACCGCAGCCATCTCGACTGCTAGTGATTCGAGGCCGTTGGGATCCAGCACGGCGTTCCGTGTTACCCTCCGGAACCCACCGATTCAATATTCTGCTAACAGTCACCGGATCTCGACCAACGCGAGCAGCAATGTCGCTATACAATAAACCGCATTCGCGATAGGCTACAATCCGACCTTTATCAAAGTCGGAAACGTGATAGTACGCATTTCTCCTCCTTACACGAGGCATCACAACAACGTTTTACCAGGCAACGCCGGTCAACTGCCGTTTGTGTATGAGAAATCGGTTGGAAACATTCCTCATGTCAGCACGTTGTAGGTGTCGCCACCGGCGCCAACCTTGTGTGAATGCTCTGAAAAGCTAATCATTTGCATATCACAGCATCTTCTTCCTGTCGGTTAAATTTCGCGTCTGTAGCACGTCATCTTCGAGTTGTAGCAATTTTAATGGCCAGTAGTGTAATTTCCTTACCACGTTACGTGCCCAAAACTCCACCAGACGGCATTCAGTCTCGTGGTGGATACTGTTTTGGATCGTCACAGTATCTCGTCCGAAATAATGCAGTCCAAACTCAGTTTGCACCTATTGGCTGCGAGCATCTGCCTTAGAGGTCCTCTGAAAAGTCAGGAGGAGATGGCTTGTTTCGTGGAAAGCTCGTTTATCTAATCTGATACAAGTTGATATAACCATGTGTTGTCATGTGGAAAAGTCTCACTGTCGTGACACATGAGGACTGCTCTCCGAAGGTCACCTGGTGTGTTCAAATGGATACGTCACAACTGCATGCAACGGTGGCTTCTATGCATAGAAGCTGGTGGACACCACATTACTGAAGGTAACAGCTTTTGTATGTTCTGCAGACGATTGAAATAGGGGAAAATGCCGACTTGGGTCTTTATCACCGTCAACCGACTTGAATTAAATTTCGTTATGAAACCAGAATTACTAATCTCAGCCTGGCAGATTTCCCCTTCTCCGTCAGCCCAGAAAGCTTGAATCATCAGGTATACGACGAGTTAGATCTCTATGCTAAAGTTCCAGGAACAGGACCGCACGTAACTGCCCTTCAAGGGTCAACTGCACAATCAGAGCGTGCCTAACGAACAGAATCTAAGCTCCAAGATGTTGCAGCTTTCGCTGAACTTCACATCTAATTAGCACTGTGTGTAGGCGGGCATTAAATTACACCACCTCCGCAGCCTCTCCAAGGTTGCGCGGAAGCCCAACCTCCTGCTGTGCCACTTCTCCCGAAGGTGCTTTCTCTGACGGAAAATGGTGGATGTGTGTCTAATGTACAATATGAAATCGACGCTTAAAACTGGATGGATTCATTACGCGGTTCAAATATCGAAGAGAAATTTCTTCATAGTGTAATTATTTCTTCGCATAAAATGTGTGTCTGAGGAGTCAAGTATGTCATACGCCGTTAGTCACCGACCTTCTAATACTGTGCACACTCTCGTTGTTTTCATTTACGGTCATCCTTCACGCGCATAGCCTTCCAGATAGACACGGCCATCTTAGAACTTGAGTAAGCATTTCTTTCCTATTGGAAAACAGCAGTTTTACTGAAGAACTACAGTTGTAAGCCCATGGATTCGTATTTGGGCAGACGCTGATTCGAATTTCCATTCAGCCGCCCAGATTTAGTTATTACCTGCTTTCCTCCCTCACGTTCGTCACTCAAAATGACAAGATTATTCCTTCAGAAAGGACGAGACTGATTTCCTTCTCAAACTTCTACCATATCCAAATTTGTTTTCGATCTCTAATGATGTAGTCGTTGTCAGGATGCTTAATGCTACCCTTCGTCTGAATTCCCGTTCGCGAGAAGCAATCCAAAACTAAGAATTTTGTAATGGCACAGCGTTGTACTTTATTAATTAGCAATGGACCTGTGCGAAGCATTCTCACTTTTATGGTTATAAAGAATGCAACTGTTTGGAATGACTGTAGTCGCTGGGATAAGGGTAGTAGTGGGAACGCCGCCTTCCTCTCTGAGCAGATGTTTGGACTGCAACCTCCACTGTTGAGCGACTCTCCTCCCTGGCAGCTACTAACGTTTCTTCCATGATATCGGAAAGTTGTTATTAATTGTTAACGTTAGCAGTATTTCCACCGTCTTGTTGTTGATAAATTGTAATAATTAAAGATCAAATACGAACATAAAATAAAAGAAGTAAAGAAACATAATTTCTGCACATGACAGTATTTGACTCTCATCAGTTGCTTGTAATTTCTAACTTTTGACCCTAGCATTTACCTGTTGTTGAGGAAAAGTTTAATTAGAAATACATATATACACTGAAGCGCCCAAGACACTGATATAGACATGGGTACTCAAATTCTGTGATGTGTAAACAGGCAGAATGCGGCGCTATGGTCGATGGCGCCTCTATAAGACAATTGGCGCTGTTAATTTTAATGGTTCAAATGGCTCTGAGCACTATGGGACTCAACTTCTGTGGTTATCAGTCCCCTAGAACTTAGAACTACTTAAACCTAACTAACCTAAGGACATCACACACATCCATGCCCGAGGCAGGATTCGAACCTGCGACCGTAGCGGTCGCGCCGTTCCAGACTGTAGCGCCTAGAACCGCTCGGCTACTTCGGGCGGCCTATGGAGAATTCATTGGTCCTGCATGTCAGCAGGGGACTGTTCAAGCTGGTGGAAGCAATGTAATTGGGGAGGGGGTGTGTGCAGTTGGAGCGATGTGGGACTCCTGATACGTCTAGATACGCCTCTGACAGGTAACACGTACGTAATCAACCCGTTTGATCACCTCCATCCATTCATGTCCATTGTGCATTCCGACGGACTTGGGCAATTTCAGCAGGACACTGCGACATTCCACGCGTCCAGAATTGCTGCAAAGTGACTCTGGGATTCATCTGTTGAGTTTAAACACTTCCGCTGGCCACCAAACTCCCCAGACGTGAATATTCTTGAGCACATCTGCGATGCCTTGCAACGTGCTGTTCAGAAGAGACCTCCACCCCATCGTCCTCTTACGGATTTATAGGCAACACTGAAGGTTTCATGGTGTCAGTTCCCTCCAGCACTACTACAGACATTAGTCGAGTCCAAGCCATGTCGTGTTGCAACACTTCTGAGTTCTCGCGAGGGCCCTGCGCGATATTAGGCACGTATACTAGTTTCTTTGACTCTTCAGTGTATTTAGAATACGTGTAGTCGTTGAGATAAGGGTAGTTATGCCGCCTTTCTGTCTGAGAAGATGTGACAGTTGTAGCCTCAATTTTGGAGCGACTCTTCTCACTGACCGCTTCTAACGTTTTTTCCTTGGTATCGTAAACTTGTTATTTATTGTTTATATTAGCACTAATCTCAACACTATTTGTTGATAAAAGTTAATAATTAATGATCAAACAGAAACACAAAATAATAGAAGTAAAGAAATGTAATGTACTGTTCACGACAATATTTGATTGTCATGAGTTGCTTGTAATTTCTAACTTTCGAACGTAATGTTTACATTTACCTGTTGCTAAGGAGAAGTTTAATGAGAAATACGGATATTAAATACAAAGCAATAATTAAATGCGAAGTATATAAGTTAGAACGTGTTCGCTTCTTAGCTGGGATATCCCTAAGGCCACAATTACGTCTAACTGTGTTTTGATATTTTAATTGAACTTCTTACTGCACATAAGCACGTTAGGCTATAGTGGCAAACATGTAAATCACAGTTCAAGGCAAATATGTTAATTCAGGAAAGTCACCTCGTATGACGGGCAGAGATAATGGACTACCGCAGTCGTTGCGGTTATTATCTGCGACAGTGCTGTATAGAAATTATCCAGTTAAGAAGTACTTTAGTACAAATAAAATACCTATAGTATTTGTAATAAGATAATATGGGAAGGGGGTCTCTTGTTCGTGATTAATAAGTCAGCTTCATAAAACAGTGGTAGGAAGCTTGGCATCAATGTTGCCCTTTTACCTATGGTAGTTAAAAATCTCTTTCATGTTAAAATTTTCCACA
This sequence comes from Schistocerca nitens, assembly GCF_023898315.1. Lineage (NCBI taxonomy): Eukaryota > Metazoa > Arthropoda > Insecta > Orthoptera > Acrididae > Schistocerca > Schistocerca nitens. The sequence goes on along the minus strand of NC_064619.1, from coordinate 48,042,014 downwards.
TATAGTAACTTTAGCGCTAAATCGTTATGTAGTATCACAAGCAGGTTTAAAAAGTTTCTAACGAAACATCATTCATGCCTGTACGACTTGTATCTGTGGAGAAAAAGGAATGTTGATTGTAGCGAACTGGTGTAAACAAAATTGGCCCGTCGATAAAACCACTCATGACGAGCTACGTAACCATCAACGCTTTCGCTCAGCCAAGTAGGAAACGTGCCTACTTGCCCTCTTTCATGGAATGAACCGATTCTTTTCACCATTTCGCAACCGTAAACCAGTACCAAGGCGCTTTCTCATAACTTTGCGTCCGAAGATGATAGGAAAAGGAGACGTTCAAAGTCGCTGACAGGCCAAGAAGTGTGAATGGACTGCTCGGGTTCATTGATGAGCTGCTATCGGCAGAATTTTACGGCGATTGGTCGACCCCTTATCGAGAGCGGTGACCCTTGTCAGGCCGTTTCCGCCCCGCTCTTGCCCAACACGGGCTCTTAATTGGATATTATCGTGCCACTCATCCGTCACGCCATGGAAATCATCCGGCGGACTCCTTATCTGGGTCGTAAATAGAGACCGGCGGCGACTCGGGTGTCACGAGGTCCGGCTAGCGCCTCAGCGTCGGCGGGCTACTGCCTGATTTGTGGCCGCCAGGACAACACAGAAACTGATTTGATAGGGAACTGAGAACTTCTATAATGTCCAGGCGTTAATTCATAAATCACAACCAATGCTTGACTTAAGCCTTCGATTCGCAAAATAAAACTTCAGAAGTGCAATGAAATACACTAAAGAGTCAAAGGAACTGGTACACCTGCCTAATATCGTGTAGGGTCTGTAACGCCGGAAATGCATATCCTCCTATTTCCATCTATTGTACTATAAATTTGTTTTGCTTATTTTTGTTAACTGAATATATGACATTTCTGTGTCTTTACATATTGTACTTGTTTTTACTATCTGTATATATATATATATATATATATATATATATATATATATGCATTTATGTCGATGTATAATTGGTTTGTTCCGTAAATATTATTTGTATTTTTACGCTGGGTCTTGCCTAGGGAAAACTGCTATCGAACGATTACATCGATAGGTCGTGTGAAGAATCAATGTGTGTAGGATCTTTGGTAGTGTTAACTCTGCCACGTGGAGCGCGGGCAGAGAAAAGAGAGAGTCTGGCTGGAGTAGCGAGTGGAGCAGGTGTGTTGTGTGACGCTCCCGCGAGTTGCCGCGCTTTCGGGGTTTGGCAGCATGTAATTGCGCTCGACTTGCGATGATACTTTCTGACATGGTGTCGCGGACGGGAAGCATTAGCTGGCGCACATCAAGAGCCCGTTTCGTCTGGTGACCGTGTCGAGAAGAAGGCGCGCCAGCATCCAGCTTCTGCAACAGCGACGGCCGACAATGAGTGACTGTCGCCACCTACTCGATCGACGACTTCAAACCTTCAATCAACCAACAAGGAAGACTAAAAGCACGTAAAGTTTCAGAACTGTATGGCAGACCTCAGCTTTTCAAACCCATTTGTAACTATAATTACAGCAACTTAGCATGAACATTTGTTGCTCATTGTCCCAATTGCATTACCAAGCAGGGTCCTTTCCTTTTCCGAAATGAACCCAAGTGTCGTTGAAATTCAGACGCCAGCATTAAATTACAATCATTCCATTTCACTGCTTTAATTTCAAAGTTCAGTTTTAGTATTCATAGCTGGCTACAATACTTAGATTACACAAGCACAAATTAAGAGTGCGAGTTTTGTTACCGTATTTTAGCTTACCTGTGACTGCAGCTCAGCTTCGTACGTACTAAATTTTACTATTGTTAATTGTTCAGAAACATTTAATTCAAGTTCAAAGCTAAATCTCTTATTTCTAAATTGCGTAGATTCAAGTAGCTTTTGAAATGATTGTTGAGGTAGTCCAAGACTAACCGTATTTTACTGAATTTCGATGTGCTTAAGAAAGAAAGCTTCTTATTAATTTCAGTCACTAAATTAACTTTCAGTTTTCCGGTTTTATTAATTCTTTTGCTAAATTAAGTCAGAGTGCAGCGAAGTTTATTACTTCTGACAAACTTTCAGTTTTCACACTACACGTGTCAACCTTCAGTTGCCACGCTTCTAGTGCTATTTATATGTGTAATTACCTTTCTTTTTCAGTTACTATAGTAATTGTCCTTAGGACTGGCGACCGTAATTTCCCCCAAATCTCAAATATCTAATTACCGCTAGTTAATTGTTAACGTAACGGCCGCACATTTACTTTCTTCATTAACTTTACCCCTTTTCAAAATTAATTTCCACCAGTTTCATTTGCATTTTTCCTTTCATTTATATGTAACCCTTTCCTCCCTCTTTACCGACAGATTAACTTCGGTGACGATTGCTTTTCCCAAATTTCCATTATGTACACGCGGTTTAATTTTTCACTGTCATTAAGGTCGATAAGAGAGGGGGAGGTTACAGGTCCCTGCGAGAGAAGTGCCGCAACACGACGTTGCATGGACTCGACTAACGTCTGAAGTAGTGCTGGAGGGAACTGACACCATGAACCCTGCAGGGCTGTTGATAACACCGTACGCGTACGAGGGGATGGAGATCTCTTCCGAACAGCACGTTGAAAGGCATCCCAGATATGGACAATATTCTGCAAGTGTGAGGAGTACGGTGACCTGCGGAAGTGTTTGAACTGAGAAGAGTATTCCTGGAGCCATTCTGTAGCAATTCTGGATGCGTGGGGGGTTGCCCAAGTCCTTCGGAATGCGCAATTGTCGTGAATGGATGCTGGTGATCAGACAGGATGCTTACGTATGTGTCACCTGCCAGAGTCGTATCTAGACGTATCAGGGGTCCCATATCACTACAACTGCACACGCCCCACACTATTACAGAGTCTCCACCAGCTTGAACAGGTAACATGTTTCCAGTCATCAACAGCACAATGCCGGTGTTGACGGGCCCAGGTGAGGCGTAAAGCTGTGTGTCACGTGGTCATCAAGGCTACACGAGTGGGCCTTCAGCTCCGAAAGCCCATATCTATGATGTTTCTTTCGATGGTTCTTGTTGATGAACTAGCGTTGAAAGCTGTAGCTATTTGTAGAAGTTTTGCACTTCTGTCACGTTGAACGATTCTCTTCAGTCGTCTTTCGTCCCATTCTTGCAGGATCTTTTTCCGGCCGCAGCGATGTCCGAGATTTGATGTTTTACCGGATTCCTGATGTTCACGGTACACTCGTAAAACGGTCGTACGGGAAAATCCTCACTCCATCGCTACCGCGGAGGTGCTGTGTCCCATCGGCCGTGCTCTGACCATAACGGCACGTTCTAACTCACCGAAATCTTGACAACCTGCCATTGTAGCAGCAGTAACCTATGTAACAACTGCGCCCGATACTTGTTGTCTTATATAGGGGTTGCCGACCGCAGCGCCGTATTCTGCCTGTTTACACATATCGGAATTTGAATAGGCATGCCTATACAAGTTTCTTTGGCGCTTCGGTGTATATCTTTGAAAGGAGGAGGTACTGGGGTTTGTCGTATTGCCCCGCAGTGTCTTGTAACTGGTATAGAAACCCGAGGTAGTCTTTCTCCCAGAGAAACGTCAAACTAAGTTCACTGCATATAACTGTAAATGTTTTGCAAGTATTAACAGTGGTATCAGAAATGTACGATTCACTCATCTCTACCGTGACGTCTTGGTTCTGACTCGTCTCGTCTTTTCTAAATTTAAAACTAAACAGAATTCATGTAATAACGTTGCCCTGGGCTGGTCGAAAATGAAGACGAAAGCAGAGGAACAGAAGCAGAAGAAGGAGAAGGAGAAAAAGGAAGAGGAGAAATATACAAGTTGACAATTATTGAGTTATAAGAAAAGAAAAATAAAACGTAACTTAGTTACAAACTACGGCGTGCACATCAACATGTAAATGTCACTACAGTCTGGATTTAGGTTATGACATGTTCGATATGCCTGCCATCATTGGCGATGATGCGGCGCAGAGGAATAGCGAAATTCTGCATGACCTGCTGAAGTGTCGGAACGTCGATGATGTCGATGACCTCCTGAATTGCGGTTTTCAGCTCAGAAATGGGTTTGGGGTTATTGCTGTACACCTTGGCTTTAATATATCAGCACAAAAAGGAGTCACATGTGTTCAGATCCGGAGAATATGGAGGCCAATTGAGGCCCATGCCAGTGGCCTCTGGGTGCCCCAGAGGCACAATGTGGTTCCTAAAGAACTCCTCCAGGACATCAAACGCTCTCCTGCTTCAATGGGGTCGAACTCCGTCTTGCATGAACCACATCTTATCATAAACAGGGCCACTTTGGGCAATGGCGATGAAATCATTTTTAAAAGCCTTCACGTATCGTTCGGTAGTCACCGTGCCACCAAGGAATATCCCACCGATTATTCCGTGACTGCACATTGCACACCGCACAGTTACACGTTGAGAGTGAAGAGACCTCTCGATCGCGAAATGCGGATTCTCGGTCCCCCAAATGCGCCAGTTTGCTTATTGACGAACCCATCCAAATGAAAGTGGACTCCGTCGCTAAACCAAACCACTCCAATTCCCATCATGCCCCGTGGCCAACCGTGCAGTTTGGTCGTCCTAGTACAAATCCTTCAGAAGTTATGACGATTTTATTTCGTATAGTTCAGTAATTGTCACCCTTTAAGTAGATAGACAAATGACTGCTCGAAAGACACTGTCTCACACTGCCTTAGAAACGATGTTTGTTACCAACAATGTTCCCGACAAGGTACTTGTCAACCAACGTTTCTTCGTTGGACTTGATTTAATTAATAACGATGATAAAAGTAACAAACTGTCCCACCGAACACTGCGGCAAACTTGTACATGTCCTGCCCATTGCCCGTTGCAGCCTAACGTCCAGGATCGAGCTCCAGCCAAACTCACGACAGTAATCGGTAGTATAGTTTCAGCAGGGGAGACGGTTGGCAGCTGTTTCATGCCTCATTCCGACACAATATGTAACTTCTTACTATCAAACATTTAGATTCATTCTGTTTATTTCTAATAATAGAGACGCCGGTTTACAGTGATACCTGCGGGAAATGTCCAGAATAAAACAAAGACTAACTTCAAACATATCATCTCCAGCTTTTATTTTCTGCCTTTGCGTTTTCTCTTATGCTGAAAGATTACTGAAAGTGAATCGATAGTATCTTATCTCTATCCCCGTTGTTGTGTTTAATGATGTACGGTAAACTGCTTAATACATTCTTGTTAAAACACTGAATTTTGAGTTAACATCTGAACTCCATTTCTTACTACCGTTCATAGGAGATCGAGAGTGAATCTTACGTACATGCATAAATTCCTTAATGACTGATGTAGCAATTTTAGAGTATGAACAGGTGAACTCACTGTTATAAAAATATTGGCGTGTGCAGCAGTTGTCAACTGTGGGAAATTGCTTCAGAAACTATTATGACTAGAATGTTTTGTCAGCAAATTTGAAATACACTTACGGGTCATAGTATTCCTGTGAAAACTTAAGTATAAGACTAGCGCTACAGAGTAGTAGTTTCTAGAATAAAATTTCAAGATAGCCGTGCAACATCAGACAAGTAATATTACCGCTATAAATATATTGTGTTCCTGATGATTTGTAATTACCTTGTTTCTGTAATACTTCTGAGGTTTCTATGTTCTTGGATGTTTATAAGTGTCAGCTCTGATATCAGAAACGTGTTAATATACGGGTAGTCCGTCTCTACAAACATTTTGCTGTAGGGAAAAGTCCCCAAATATCAATAGTCTAATGTCCACTTGGACGCAGAATTCCCTTAACTACGGTGGCTTGATTTATATCTGACAGTTATTCAGTACGCACTAAACTGGACGAAAGATACGTAACAACTCCCAACGACATGTCTGCGTGAAATTACATGACCGACGGCTGTCGCGAGCTTGACTGTGATGCGAACCTGAACGTTAGTCTGTAACTCAGAACACGGAGAAAATGTTCAAGTTCGTCTTCGTGTTCAATTTCCTCAGCGCTTACTAAGGTGAAAATGTGAATCTGAGCATTGAAATCAGTGGAAACGAGCCTCTATTAACACACATCAGTACCATCACATTTCGCATTTCGTCATTTAAAACGATTATGTGACACTAGGTCGTATTTAATTCTTTAAAATTAACATTAGGACCAAAGGCACGAAACAAAATTATGCCATTAACGGTCACAAAGGCACGTAAATGTTTAAAGATGAACAATGTGTTCTTTGGCGTTCGCAGCAAGTGGCGAAAAGTGGACAGACTCATCTCTATGAGCAGGATTCCAGAACATTGGTGTGCAAAGCTTAAGGACGAAAGTAGCTTTCGCATAATGTGTCTACCCGTCGGAGGTTCGAGTCCTCCCTCGGGCATGGGTGTGTGTGTTGTCCTTAGTGTAAGACAGTTTAAGTTAGAATAAGTAGTGTGTAAGCTTAGGGACCGATGACCACATCAGTTTGGTCCCATAAGACCGTACCACCATAATGTGTTAATACCAGGAAACACAGCTCGATGAAACTTTGACCATACCAAGACAGAACTTTCACAGTATAGGACAGAAGGTAACTGAAAGAAATACGCAGTGGGACTAACGGAAATTACACTTTTACTGACAGACAATAATTACCTAAAATCATCGCGATTTGTGGTGGTCCCCTGCACTTCACAAAGGCGGGTCACGGTTCTTAGTAGACTATGTGATCACTACGCACGGCGTTGCATGCCGTGCAGTGTGCTCCCGCGCTGGCCACAAGGTAGGCAAGAAGTTGTGGTATGGCGATCCACTCCTCGACCAGTGCTGCTGAGAAGTGGATGGTCATTGGTGCATGTGAATGTGTTGCAATACGTCACCCAACGCACGTGGGAACACGTGCTCTATGCGATTTAAGTTGGGAGAAAGAGCAGGACACTCCATTCACCGAATATCCTCTCGTCCGAAGAGATCCTTCATCTGCTCTGTCCGATGCGATCGCGCACTGTCGTCCATAAAAATGAAGTCAGGGCCGAATGTACCCCTGAAAAGACGCATATGGGGAAGGAGTACAGTATCACAATAACGGTAATAATGAATAATGAGCGTATGGCATTGGTGGCCGGGAGACATCTCGCGGGGCGGTTCGGCCGCCGCTCCATAAATTCTTTAACACCACCACGGCGACTTGCGAGTGAATGAGGATGAAATAATGATGAAAGACACCCACAACACCCAGTCATTTCGAGGCAGAGAATCGAACCCGGGACCCCGTGCGCGGGAAGCGAGAACGGTACGGCTAGACCACGAGCCGTGGACATAATAACGGTGATCGGTGAGTTTACCATTATCGCAACATTGTGCCTGCCCACGCCGTGACACCTACACCAACAGAACGATCATGTTCGTCAGTATTCTTGGGTGCATTACGGATTCCCAAACCTCGCCATATGATGACGCGTGAAGAATCATGGTTAACAGTGAAAATTTGACCCAGTGAAAATATGTGATAGAGACGAAAACCGCTTCAGTAAACATGCGCCTACAAATGAGCCGTTTGAGAGGTAACTGCGAATGTGTGGCTACGAACCTAACTTCAGAATCAGATATCCTAGATAGAAAACGTGCTGCCTTTCTTTGAAATTTTTCAATGTACTCAGTCAGTCTTATAGAACTGTTTTAGAACTGTATACTTCTCGATTAACTCCTCATCTAATTGGGCTCAAATTCAGCCGATCCTCTAGTCCAGCATTTGTGTGAACTTATGCTGTACCATTACTGTATTCATAACAGACGAAATTAAATCTAAAAAAAAGAACTGTATTATCGAAAAACAAAGTTGCAAGAAAGGAAGGGCGGTGGAAATCAAGCTACTGCTATGAAATGAAATACTGTGATTCTAGCTAGTGACTGTCTTAGAGTTTATAAATCTCTTCAGGGGTGTATGTAAGAGCTAATTTTATTTACATCCACATCTAAATCTACATGGATACTCCACAAACCACATTTAAGTGCCTGGCAGAGGGTTCATTGAACCACCTTTACAATTCTCTATTATTCCAATCTTGTACAGCACGCGGAAAGAATGAACTCCTATATCTTTCCGTACGAGCTCTGATTTCCCTTATTTTATCGTGGTGATCGTTCCTCCCTATGTAGGTCAGTGTCAACAAAATATTTGCGCATTCTAAGGAGAAAGTTAGTGACTGGAATTCAGTGAGAAGAGTCCGTCGCAACGAAAAACGCCTTTCTTTTAATCATTTCCAGCCCAAATCCTGTATCATTTCTCTGACACTCTCTCCCATATTGCGCGATAATAGAAAACGTGCTGCCTTTCTTTGAAATTTTTCGATGTACTCAGTCAGTCTTATTTGGTAAGGATCCCACACCGCGCAGCAGTATTCTAAAAGAGGACGGACAAGCGTAGTGTAGACAGTCTCCTTAGTAGGTCTGTCACATTTTCTGTGTGTCCTGCAAACAAAACGCAGCCTTTGGTTAGCCTTTCCTGCAACATTTTCTATGTTTTCTTTCCAATTTAAGTTGTTCGTAATTGTAACACCTAGGTATTTAGTTCAGTTCACAGCTTTTAGATTAGACTGATTTATCGTGTAACCGAAGTTTGAGTTCATTTTAGCACTTATGTGGATGACCTCACACTTTTCGTTATTTAGGGTCAACTTCCGATTTCCGCACCATTCAGATATTTTTTCTAAATAGTTTTGCCGTTTATTTTGATCTTCTGATGACTTTATTAGTCGATAAACGACAGCGTCATCTGCTGCTCAGATTGTCTCCCAAATCGTTTATATAGATAAGGAACAGTAAAGGCCCTATAACACTACCCTGGGGAAGGCCTGAAATCACTTCTGTTTTACTCGGTGACTTTCCGTCAATTACTACCAACCTCTCTGACAGGAAATCGCAAATCCAGTCACATAACTGAGACGATATTACATAAGCACGCAATGTCACTACGTGCCGCTTTTGTGGTACAGTGTCCAAAGTCTTCCAGAAATCCAGGAATACAGAATGGATCTGAAATCGCTTATCAATAGCACTCAGAACTTCATGTGAATATAGAGCTAGTTGTGATTCACAGGAACGATGTCTTCTTTTGGCCAAATGTAGCCTCTTGTAACTAAAAAATTACACATGTTATATGAAAAACTGAATTTTATTGGTGAAATTCATTATTATTACAATCAACGTTTTGGTTTGTAATCAGAGAAGTAGAAGGGACAATTAAAAAAATTATCAATACAGTAGAGTTTAGAATATCATCAAGTTAAACAAAATAATTGTCTTACCAAGAGCGAAAAGACAGATAACAAATATCTGAGGGCGTGACAGTGTGGAGGGGAGCGACGGGGAAGTGCCAAATGATCAAACGATTTGTCGCTTGTGTGGATACATGTTCTTCAAACCACATCGCTGATGCTAAGTGGCGGCTGTGGTACTAATATTCGCCGTGGATGCATAGTACGCCCACACATATTGAACGACAGACGTTCTAATACTCGTGACGTATGTACAATCGATTTGGCGATTTTCGTGCCTCTGGGTCTGCCTCTGCCGGACACGCGCTAGCCGGCAGCACTCAATATTTACGCCCGTTTGTTTACGCCCGCACTTGCACAATGGATCCCGAATCTCTTACTTTAGTCACTATTCACACTTACAGTACATCCTCGATTACATTAAACTGCAGAATATCAGTATTATACGGAAGTCATCAATTTATTTCTTTTGAGTGTGTCACATCAGCGAGGCAAGTCTAGCAAAAGCGATCACGTATCTGTCCACACAGTACGTCACAGCGCCTACTGTTCGACCTGCGTCTAACGATATTTTGCCACTCTCTTTCCCTCACATAGCAATTTTAGTTATACTGTTATACTGATTGCATCATAAATAATTACACAGCGAGGAAATACAGTGCACAGGAGCATAGAAAAAGTTGAAAATAATGAATATGTGTGGGACGGTATAATGAAAACTGTTGCATAGTTACATGTCTTACAAGTAGACGGCACAAAATTTGGTAAAGGTGCTCTGCTGTTCCTGATCTATATAAATGACCTGAGCAGTTCTCTTAGGTTGTTCGCAGATGATGCTGCAATTTACCGTCTAGTAAGGTCATCCGAAGACCAGTGTCAGTTGCAAAGCGATTTAGAAAATATTGCTGTATGGTGTGGCAGGTGGCAGTTGACGCTAAATAACGAAAAGTGTGAGGTGATCCACACGAGTTCCAAAAGAAATCCGTTGGAATTCGATTACTCGATAAATAGTACAATTCTCAAGGCTGTCAATTTAACTAAGTACCTGGGTGTTAAAATTACGAACAACTTCAGTTGGAAAGACCACATAGATAATATTGTGGGGAAGGCGAGCCAAAGGTTGCGTTTCATTGGCAGGACACTTAGAAGATGCAACAAGTGCACTAAAGAGACAGCTTACACTACACTCGTTCGTCCTCTGTTAGAATATTGCTGCGCAGTGTGGGATCCTTACCAGGTGGGATTGACGGAGGACGTCGAAATGGTGCAAAAAAGGGCAGCTCGTTTTGTATTATCACGTAATATGGGAGATAGTGTGGCAGATATGATACGCGAGTTGGGATGGGAGTCATTAAAGCAAAGACGTTTTTCGTCGCGGCGAGATCTATTTACGAAATTTCAGTCACCAACTTTCTCTTCCGAATGCGAAAATATTTTGTTGAGCCCTACGTACATAGGTAGGAATGATCATCAAAATAAAATAAGAGAAATCAGAGCTCGAACAGAAAGGTTTAGGTGTTCGTTTTTCCCGCGCTGTTCGGGAGTGGAATGGTAGAGAGATAGTATGATTGTGGTTCGATGAACCCTCTGCCAAGCACTTAAATGTGAATTGCAGAGTAGTCATGTAGATGTAGATGCCATGTCATTGTATGAATGTAAAAGGAAAAGAAATGCAAATTCTCAGTGTGAGCAGTGTGTTCACTTAAGGTGCCAAGCTATTTCGCGTATTGCGATAGTTGGTATTCAAAAATTACGAAATATATTAATTAAAATTGTTATTCTCTTCATGGGCTGATTCCGAAACTGTTCATTTGACCAATGAGAAACCACTTTGGTTGGTGTTGAGAAGCTTATCGACTATCCTATCGGTTTCGGCCCTTATATTAGGCCATCTTCAAATGGTTCTGAAAGTTTGCAAAATACAGGGTGATTCAAAAAGAATACCACAACTTTAAAAATGTGTATTTAATGAAAGAAACATAATATAACCTTCTGTTATACATCATTACAAAGAGTATTTAAAAAGGTTTTTTTTCACTCAAAAACAAGTTCAGAGATGTTCAATATGGCCCCCTCCAGACACTCGAGCAATATCAACCCGATACTCCAACTCGTTCCACACTCTCTGTAGCATATCAGGCGTAACAGTTTGGATAGCTGCTGTTATTTCTCGTTTCAAATCATCAATGGTGGCTGGGAGAGGTGGCCGAAACACCATATCCTTAACATACCCCCATAAGAAAAAATCGCAGGGGGTAAGATCAGGGCTTCTTGGAGGCCAGTGATGAAGTGCTCTGCCACGGGCTGCCTGGCGGCCGATCCATCGCCTCGGGTAGTTGACGTTCAGGTTTATACCAACGTTTAATACACCACCTATCAGGAGGTTTAACACCATACTTCGTTCGAAATGCACGCTGAACAACTGTCGTCGATTCATTTCTGCCGTACTCAATAACACAAAAAGCTTTCTGTTGAGCGGTCGCCATCTTAGCATCAACTGACGCTGACGCCTAGTCAACAGCGCCTCAAGCGAACAAATGTACAACTAAATGAAACTTTATAGCTCCCTTAATTCGCCGACAGATAGTGCTTAGCTCTGCCTTTTGTCGTTGCAGAGTTTTAAATTCCTAAAGTTGTGGTATTCTTTTTGAATCACCCTGTATAATAGATATACAAATATTATATACAATAGATGATGAAAACACAAGGCTTCCATTCTATGATTTAAGTACGATAGAGTACAAAACTAACATCGTGTTGTAGAGAAGTAACGTCAAAATGATTAAAGTGCAAGTCAGGTCAATTTAAAATGTTAAGTGCCCAATGATTATGTGAAAAGCATTGGCGTGTCAAGATTATGAAGCGTATATTGTCCACTACCTGCTATTCGCGGCTGCGCTCGCTTGTCAGCAGTTTTGTTGTGACGACTGCCGCTTGGTAAGTAAACTACTGTAACTGAAATAACGTAGCTCTTCCTGTTCGATTAAGCATAGCTCACGATGTGTCCCCTCCCCCAACCCCCCACTCCCTTCCCCCTTCCCATGTAACGCAACGCAAGACGCGGCGGGCGGCGCAGCGTGAGTGCCGATCAGTGAGTGTGCAGCGGCGTGACCAGGAGCTCTCGTCGTTCCATCGTGCTATACAAGGAGGTACACAGCACACGAATTTAATAATATCAATAATTATATTCAAAGATGTTAAACATTTTCCATCCTCTGCTTCACTCTCTTAAGGTACCTTACAAAGTACCCTAAGAGGGTACTTTGAACAGTAAAACGAAAGATCGACACCTAACCTATGCTCTTTCTCAGAGTTCAAGTTGTCTCCATACCAAATTTCATCTAAATCGGTTCAGCGATTTGGTCATGGAGATGTAGATTAGTTAATTTCACATTCATTATATTAGTACGGAACGCATCGTAATTATTCTTTGTGGTTTAAGAGGAGCTATGTCCTGATACACTTATCAGACAGAACATTATGACCACCAACCCACTGTCGATATAATCCCATCCAGACGATAGCAGCATCACCCAGCGAGGAATGACTGCTATTCAGACAAATGTACGGTTCATGTGGGATCACTAAGCGTGCAGTCCGCATGTAGAATGGGGAAGGCGCGCTCTCTACACTACTGGCCATTAAAATTGCTACACAGCGAAGATGACGTGCTACAGACGCGAAATTTAACCGACAGGAAGAAGATGCTCTGATATACAAATGCTTAGCTTTTCAGAGCATTCACACAAGGTTGGCGCCGGTGGCGACACCTACAACGTGCTGACATGAGGGAAATTTCCAACCAATTTCTCATACGCAAACAGCAGTTGACCGGCGTTGCCTGGTGAAACATTGTTGTGATGCCTCGTGTAAGGAGGAGAAATGCGTACCATCACGTTTCCGACTTTGATAAAGATCGGATTGTAGCCTATCGCGATTGCCGTTTACCGTATCGCGACACTGCTGCTCCCTTTGGTCGAGATCCAATGACTGTTAACAGAAAATTGAATCGGTGGATCCAGGAGGGTAATACGGAAAGCCGTGCTGGATCACAACGGCCTCGTATCACTAGCAGTCGAGATGACAGGCATCTTATTCGCATGGCTGTAACGAATCGTGCAGCCACGTCTCGATCCCTGAGTCAACAGATGGGGACGTTTGCAAGACAATAACCATCTGCACGAACAGTTCGACTACGTTTGCAGCAGCATGGACTATCAGCTCGGAGACCATGGCTGCGGTTACCCTTGACGCTGCATCACAGACACGTGCGCCTGCGATGGTGAACTCAACGACGAACCTGGGTGCACGAATGGCGAAACGTCATTTTTTCGGATGAATCCAGGTTCTGTTTACAGCATCATGATGGTAGCATCCGTGTTTGATGACATCGCGGTGAACGCACACTGGAAACGTGTATTCGTCATCGCCATACTGGCGTATTACCCGGCGTGATGGTATGGGCTGCCATTGGTTACACGTCTTGGCCACCTCTTGTTCGCATTGACGGCACTTTGAACAGTGGACGTTAAATTTCAGATGTGTTACGACCCGTGGCTCTACCCTTCATTCGATTCCTGCGAGACCCTACATTTCAGCAGGATAATGCACGACCGCGTGTTGCGGTTCCTGTACGGGCGTTCCTGGATACAGAAAATGTTCGACTGCTGCCCTGGCCAGCACATTCTCCAGATCTCCCACCAATTGAAAACGTCTGGTCAATGGCGACCGAACAACTAGCTCGTCACAATACGCCATCACTACTCTTGATGAACTGTGGTATCGTGTTGGCGCTGCATGGGCAGCTGTACCTGTACACGCCATCCAAGCTCTGTTTGACTCAATACCCAGACGTATCAAGGCATTTATTACGGCCAGAGGTGGTTGTTCTGGGTACTTATTTCTCAGGATCCATGCACCCAAATTGCGTGGAAATGTAATCACATGTCATTTCTAGTATAATATATTTGTCCAATGAATACCCATTTACCATCTGCATTTCTCCTTGGTGTAGCAATTTTAAGGGCCAGTAGTGTACATATATGTCAGATTTGTTATTTCATCTCTCATTATGTGCAATGTTAATAAATCTATTACATCAGGTTACCTTCCATTGGGAATGCTGTTGCAGTGAAGGACTGTTATATTGAATTGTAAATTATAAATTTCAGCGATCAGTTGTCCTTTTTAAATTTTATTGGCAGATCTAGATTTCAGCTAGAAGCTAGCCATTCTCAATGCACTATTATTTATGCTCAATGTATGTAGTGCCTGTTGGTCCGGCTTCATCCACAGTTCATTGAACCTATTACATTTGTTGCACCTTTCAGAAGCAGCTGAAAATGGACCGAAACCTGTACCGGACTCAATAAATTTCTCAACAGGCAATGGAGAGATTTTTATTTAGTATTATCACTTTGTTTTACCTAGATCTTATTATTCACCGTAAGGTAATCCCCCTGAGTGTGAATTCGGTAACCTAAGCGTGTCTGCCACGTCTGAAAACGACTACTGCTTTATTTCAGGATCATACCTTACAACCCAACTTTCGTCTGCGAAGACAACCTTTGATACATAGGTCGGATCGTCTTCAAGCAGTTTTTAAGTATCCTGCAGACTTCCACGCGATTTTGCTCCACATCGTCTTTAAGCAAACTTGACGCAAACTTCACCGCAGTACTACTCATGTTCGGTTGTTTTACCGTAATATATTCACGTGTAACATAAGGGGGCGTCCGTTAATTACGTGAGGCGCTTAGCGGATGAGGAGGGGGTCGAGCCGAATTTCATCCAATCTCACCTGGGACAGACGGGGGTCTCGGCAAATATCAAGTAACTTTTTTCCGCAAGAAACAGTATGAAATAGCGAGAAAACTGGATTAAATTAAGTAACACATGTTTCTCCACTAAAAAATAGCTAAATCCTACACAATAATATTTATGGCGGTTACGCGAACGCGACGAAGTGGCACAGTAGCCTCTCGATCGTTTTGCCGTCACCGGGCAGCCAACCCCATAACTCGACGAAAGTTGCGGCGTATGCAGGGTGGTCCATTGATCGTGACCGGGCCAAATATCTCACGAAATAAGCACCAAACTAACAAACTACAAAGAACTAAACTTGTCTAACTTGAAGGGGGAAACCAGATGGTGCTATGGTTGGCCCGCTAGATGGCTCTGCCATAGGTCAAACGAATATCAAATGAGTGAGGACGGGCATCATGTTGAGCATTTATTGGTTGGTTGGTTGGTTGGTTTTGGGGAAGGAGACCAGACAGCGTGGTCATCGGTCTCATCGGATTAGGGAAGGTTGGGGAAGGAAGTCGGCCGTGCCCTTTCAGAGGAACCATCCCGGCATTTGCCTGGAGTGATTTAGGGAAATCACGGAAAACCTAAATCAGGATGGCCGGACGCGGGATTGAACCGTCGTCCTCCCGAATGCGAGTCCAGTGTCTAACCACTGAGCATTTATTGCATTAATGTGGTATTTACAGGAAATCACGCCTGTAACAGCATGCGTTCTCAGAAATAAGTTCACAAAGATACATGTATTACATTGGAACAACCGAAACAAAATGTTCAGACGTACCTACGTTCCGTATTTTAATTTAAAAAACCTACGTGTTACCATCTATTCGTCTAAAATTGTGAGCCATACGTTTGTGATTATTACAGCGCCATCTGTCACAAAGCGAAAAAAGTGGTCCAACTAAAACATTCATATTTCTTTACGTACTACACGAATATGTAATAAAAAATGGGGGTTCCTATTTGAAAAAACGCAGTTGATATCCGATTGAGTTATGGCAGCGCCATCTAGCGGCCAACCATAGTTTCCCCCTTCAAGCTAGACGAGTTTCGTTCTTTGTAGTTTTTTTTTCGTTTGATGCTTATTTCGTGAGATATTTGGCCCGGTCACGATCAATGGACCATCCTGTATATAAGGCCGAGTCTCAATGACTTGCGGCCACGTCCCGACATGCTCTGTTTACGCCCGTAAATGTTTAGATACTGTCACTCTTTCAGAATGTGTTATCATGATTCTTATGTTGCATACGAGAAAAGGCACGTCTACAAGACGAAGAAGTTCTGCCAGAAAGAAGTGATAAGTTATAGAAAGCAGCGATGCAAAGGTTCCCGAAAAGGGAAGGTTTAGTGCTACATGTTCAACATGAGATCTAACACCTCAGAGAAGCGACGGACAGAAATTCTCGGACTACCATGGCATTCCTTAACAAAGCAGGCTAACACCTCTCTTTCTATTTTATACACAAGACATCTCGAGATAGCGATACGGAGGGCGAATAATCAAGCACCTTTTGTATAGGTTTTCACCACAGATAATTCTCCTTTGAACGCAGAATTGCACTGCATACACTGCCCACAAGAAACATTACCCTTCACGTGTCCAATCCAACCACCGGATTGGGGATTTTGTTCCCATTCTTTTAGGTAGCCACTCAGTAGTCACTCTTGATACCACACGAGTCCCCATGGAGTGAATTATAATGAACATTGACTTAGGAATTTTACTAGTTCCTTTTATTTAAGTATTTTCTTCTTCGTTTCTTTTCAGCTGTCTTAAATACTAGTCTTAACTAGTCTTAAATAAAAATAAATATGCAAAATTCTATTTTTCAAAATATTAAATTAACGTATTTACACAAAAAATACGCATTTTGAATAATTTCACTTGAAATCGGGGGGGGGGGGGGGTGGCGAGGGGGGGAGACTCGAGACAAGCGATGTTCACCCATGTTGAAACTCTTATAGCAGTTGTAAGTCTAAATGGTTCAAATGGCTCTGAGCACTATTGGACTTAACTTCTGAGGTCATCAGTCCCATAGAACTTCGAACTACTTAAACCTAACTAACCTAAGGACATCACACACATCCATGCCCGAGGCAGGATTCGAACCTGCGACCGTAGCGGTCGCGCGGTTCCAGACTGAAGCGCCTAGAACCGCTCGGCCACACCGTCCGGCAAACCGAATCAAATTTGACCTGTGTTCACTCAGGAGAACAAACCTAGTCATTCGGATGGAAGTCACTTGCCATACTGCATCAGGAAGGATGTGTGGAGAGGCACCTAACAATATTTTAGTGTACTCATAAACACTTGCAAACAAAACTCAAGTTTGGGAGCTTATGGATTCCAAAAAAATGGCTCTGAGCACTATGGGACTTAACATCTATGGTCATCAGTCCCCTAGAACTTAGAACTACTTAAACATAACTAACCTAAGGACATCACACAACACCCAGTCATCACGAGGCAGAGAAAATCCCTGACCCCGCCGGGAATCGAACCCGGGAACCCGGGCGTGGGAAGCGAGAACGCTACCGCACGACCACGAGCTGCGGACTTATGGATTCCCTCTTGAACGTAAAATAGAAGAGGTATTCCATTAAGTCGAGGGAGCTTTTCGTTCATTAACTGATTGCAGTTGATTTTCAGTCGGAGAATTACTAACCCTAACATTTCAGCCTTTCTGCTATGATCTAAATGAGGGACCGCAGTATCCTCTTCGGTGAAATAATTTTGTAGGCACAATTCAGTCTTTCGGTTTCTCGTCATCTATAGCTTTGGCAGAATTATTTATATTGTGGGGGCAGCGGGTTTATTTTAAGAAGAGGAAATATTGCATTTGTTCGTTCGTCGTGGTCTTTTACGAGAGCCTGAAAACTATTTTTGCGGTCAGCCACAAAGCGATGGAGAATACACTGACCATAGTTTCGTGTTCTCAAGTCCACATTCTTCTTGTGCTCACTGAAAGAAATGTTTCTAGTCTCTATTTACTCAACGGCATCAGGAACTATGATTATAAATAAAAGTTTTGACCTCCAACTGATTAATTCAGTAATGTTCTTGATAATAATAATAATAGTAATAATCATATCTCTATCATAAACAGCACTATGACCAGTTCAGAGGCGACTTCTGCGGTAAGTTTCAATTAGAATGGTCTTTCGCACTGACTTCTAAGCACCGAAGTTAATTGGTCACCACAAAAGTGGAAAACAATCTCATCACTTGTCAAGCGGTTTGGTTAAAGTTACGGGCGGCACACAAATAGTTACTTCTGTGAAATCTAAGCGATCCAGAACGGTACACAGTCCTCGAGAGTTCACTTCCTGTTTGTACCGCAAAATGCGTTTAGTTGCAGCCTGGCGTCATCCGAGCCAGCGCGTAAGCAGGTGTTTGACTAACGCAGACCGTGTGGTAGCTGGGTGCGAAGTGAAGTCTCTCACTGCTTCTCATGCCGTATTCATATATGGGCGCAGCGGACGGCCGAAGTGAACATTTTCCGTCATCTGCTGTGTGTCCAGGTAGCAGCCTTTAAATGGCCGCTTTCTCGGACATATTATTTAATAACGTGGTCGTGAATCAATTTACAGGCTTCGTAATTTTTATATGAATGGAGTTAAGGGGTCTTTAATCACAGAAGTTTTAGCTCTATTGCATTTAAAAATTACCGGCTAGGATGTTTAGAACGGAACCAACAGTAGGACATGACCTCTGAACTACATCTTCAAGAAACCTTATATTGGTTTACTAAGATGGTAACTGTTCTTTCGGACATGTCCGAAAGAACAGATGCCATAGGTGACCAAGCAACTCGTTAGAATGCAATTACAATGAAATGAACACCCTTAGCTGCTTACAGACGTTGACATACGTCAACGGGGACAGATGAAAATGTGTGCCCCGACCGGGACTCGAACCCGGGATCTCCTGCTTACATGGCAGACGCTCTATCCATCTAAGCCACCGAGGACACAGAGGATAGCGCGACTGCAGGGATTTATCTTTGGCACGCCTCCCGCGAAACCCACATTCTCGACGTATTGTCCCGCACTACATTCGTAGTGCCCCTGCCCATTATACTTATTACTCGCTGCGCGTTGCCGATTCCCGTAAGAGTTCGGGCCAGAGATAAATCCCTCCAGTCGCGCTATCGTCTGTGTCCTCGGTGCCTCAGATGGATAGAGCTTCTGCCATGTAAGCAGGAGATCCCGGGTTCGAGTCCCGGTCGGGGCACACATTTTCGTCTGTCCCCGTTGAAGTATGTCAACACCTGTAAGCAGCTAAGGGTGTTCATTTCATTGCAATATTATATTGGTTGTTAATTATATCAGAGTCTTGAAACTTGTTATATCTTCATTATTTAATGGATGTAATCAAGTGCTACAATGAGAATCTGCTGTCATTCATCTGAATTATTCTTAATCTATTACAAATAATGACGTTTTCGTTAAAAATTTTTTTTCTAGTAAATTACTTGAAAACTATTAGTGTAGCTTAATGGGGTCAGATAGTTAATGTTTTTATATCAAACTGAAGCCTCATACCAATTTTCATCTTTCTGAGTCTAATATTTAGCGCCTTCAGTTTTTCGTAAAAACGCCGATTCTGACCGAAATATTGTTCCGGTCAGGATGACACTTGTAATAGTTGATTGCGACATACATTTGCACATATTGAGTAAGTTTTGGCTTTCTGGCTTTACTATTTAGCGCCACTTCCTTTTTATTCAAAACGATGTATTTAGGGAAAGATATTCATGTGATGACTCTGAGACTTAACCATTTAAAAATTAATATAATGAATCATATATTGACAAAGTTTGGAAAAGTTACTTTAATTTTTAATTTCATTCTTAGATTATGACGCAATGCTTTGTAGGCTACTCACCGGCTCGTTAGATGACTTGGCGCTAGTAGCTGTAAACTGGGATAAGTTCAAATGGCTCTAAGCACTATGGGACTTAACATCTGAGGTCATCAGTCCCCTAGACTTAGAACTACTTAAACCTAACTAAACTAAGGACATCACACACATCCATGCCCGAGGAAGGATTCGAACCTGCGATCGTAGCAGTCGCGCGGTTCCGGGATGAAGCACCTAGAACCGCTCGGTCACCGCGGCAGGCTTTAACCGATCTAACAACTGCGCCAGACACTTGTTGTCATATATAAATAGACGTTGCTGGCCACAGCTCCGCATTTGCCTGTTTACATATCTCTGTATTTGAATACGCAGACGTATACCACTTTCTTTGGCGCTTCAATGTATTTGAAAAAGAAGTGCAATGTTTTTGCAGCTACACTCCCCCAATTTTGTGGATGTACTAACACTGATTTCTTTCAGTACGGCTTTAGAAGGCATCACTTGTGCGAAACCCAGCTTGCACTTTTCTCACATGATATACTGCGATCTGTATCTAATCTCTCTCATCTTATCTTTGTGGTCTTTCCGCGAAATATAAGTTGGCGGCAGCAAAATTGTACTGCCGCCAGCCTCAAATGCTGGTTCTCTAAATTTCCTCAGTAGCGATTTACGAAAAGAACGCCTCTTTTCCTCCAGAGACTCCCAACCGAATTCCTGAAGCATTTCCGTAACACTCGCGTGATGATCAAACCTACCAGTAAGAAATCTAGCAGCCCACCTCTGATTTGCTTCTATGTCCTTCCTCAATCCGACCTGATAGGGAGCCCAAACGCTGGAGCAGTACTCAAGAACAGGTCGTTTTAGTGTTTTATGAGCGGTCTCCTTTACAGATGAACCACATCTTCCCAAAATTCTACCAATGAACCGAAGACGACTATCCGCCTTCCCCACATCTGACATTACATGCTTACCCCACTTCATATCACTCTGAAATGTTACGCCCAAATATTTAATCGACGTGACTGTGTCAAGCGCTACACTACTAATGGAGTATTCAAACATTACGGGATTCTTTTTCCTATTCATCTGCATTAATTTACATTTATCTATATTTAGAGTTAGCTGCCATTCTTTACACCAATCACAAATCCTGTCCACGTCCTCTTGTATCCCCCTACAGTCACTCAAAGAGGTACACCACAGCATCATCAGCAAACTGCCGCACATTGCTATCCACCCTATCCAAAAGATCATTTATGTAGATATAAAACAACAGCGGACCTACTACACTTCCCTGGTAACTCCAGATGATACCCTCACCTCCGATGAACACTCACCATCGAGGACTATACAGCGCTTCTTTCCCCGCAACACACTCTATGTTGTCGTCTCATTTCCTTTGTGCGCAAACTCCCTGGTGGTGACAAGAGAATTCATTTACCAATGACAAATAGAGCGGAAGCGGTAACTAGGTGTGACACACTGGTGCTTGTTGGTTACGTACACCCTCGGGTCGGCAGTAGTACTGGTAATTTCAGGGTCCCTCGTCCATTACGCGCTCTTGACAGTGCGATCAATTTCTGTTTACTGGAGTGGGATCAGCAAAGAGGCGTGGGCGGGAGGCCGCCGCTTCGCGGCCGCCACGTGGCCGATCCACTGCCCACAGAGCGAAGCGAGCCGAGCCAGCCTAGCCCGGTCCGCTCTCGTGTCAATTAGGAGCGATGCGAGAAGCGTGTTGGGCGGCTGGCGCGACGCAGCTCATGCACCATGCATCGTGTTCTTCAACCGGCGTCAGCCGGCCGGCAGGAATACAGTCTGCCTTTGTCTGACGGGTGACACCTGTCCGAAGTCACACACGCCGCCGCGACGCAAGTCGAACGCGTGTTGTTGGCATTAAAAACTATATTACACGATGGGACTCAGCGACTTCCAAAGGCAAAGCAAATAAACGAAAGAAATCAGTGTTAGTACATGCACAAAATTGGGGGAGTGTAGCTGCAAAAACATTGCACTTCTTTTTCAAATACATTGAAGCGCCAAAGAAAGTGGTATACGTCTGCGTATTCAAATACAGAGATATGTAAACAGACAAATGCGGAGCTGTGGTCAGCAACGTCTATTTATACATGACAACAAGTGTCTGGCGCAGTTGTTAGATCGGTTAAAGCCTGCCGCGGTGACCGAGCGGTTCTAGGTGCTTCATCCCGGAACCGCGCGACTGCTACGATCGCAGGTTCGAATCCTTCCTCGGGCATGGATGTGTGTGATGTCCTAAGTTTAGTTAGGTTTAAGTAGTTCTAAGTCTAGGGGACTGATGACCTCAGATATTAAGTCCCATAGTGCTTAGAGCCATTTGAACTTACCCCAGTTTACAGCTACTAGCGCAAAGTCATCTAACGAGCCGGTGAGTAGCCTACAAAGCATTGCGTCATAATCTAAGAATGAAATTAAAAATTAAAGTAACTTTTCCAAACTTTGTCAATATATGATTCATTATATTAATTTTTAAATGGTTAAGTCTCAGAGTGATCACATGAATATCTTTCCCTAAATACATCGTTTTGAATAAAAAGGAAGTGGCGCTAAATAGTAAAGCCAGAAAGCCAAAACTTACTCAATATGTGCAAATATATGTCACAATCAACTATTACAAGTGTCATCTTGACCGGAACAATATTTCGGTCAGAATCGGTGATTTTACGAAGAACTGAAGGCGTTAAATATTAGACTCAGAAAGATGAAAATTGGTATGAGGCTTCAGTTTGATATAAAAACATTAACTATCGGAACCCATTAAGCTACACTAATAGTTTTCAAGTAATTTACTAGAAATAAAATTTTTAACAATAACGTCATTACTTGTAATATATTAGGTATAATTCACATGAATCACAGCAGATTCTCATTATAGCTTTGATTACATCCATTAAATAATGAAGATATAACAAGTTTCAAGACTCTGATATAATTAACAACCAATATAAGGTCTCTTGAAGATGTAGTTCAGAGGTCATATTCTACTGTTGGTTCCGTTCTGCCGGCCGTTGTGGCCGAGCGGTTCTAGGCGCTTCAGTCTGGAACCGCGCGACCGCTCCGGTCGCAGGTTCGAATCTTGCCTCGGGCATGGATGTGTGTGATGTCCTTCGGTTAGTTACGTTTAAGTAGTTCTAAGCTATAGGGAACTGATGACCTCAGATGCTAAGTCCCATAGTGCTCAGAGCCATTTGAACCATTTGAGATGGGTAACTGCTGCTACAATGGCAGGTTATCAGGATTTAAGTGAGTTTGAACGTGGTGTTATAGTCGACGCACGAGCATTGTGGCACTACATCTCCGAAGTAGCTATGAAGGGGTGATTTTCCCGTACGACCATTTCACGAGTGTACCGTGGGTATCAGGAATCTGGTGAAACATCAAATCTCCAACATCGCTGCGGCCGGAAAATGATGCTGCAAGAATGGGACCAAAGACGACTGAAGAGAATCGCTCAACGTGGAAGAAGTGCAGTCCTTCGGAAAATTGTTGCAGATTTAAATGCTCGGCCGTTAACAGGTGTCAGCGTGCGAACCATTCAACGAAATATCATCGATATTGGATTTCGTAGCCGAAGAGCCACTGGTGTACCTTTGATGACTGCATGACACAAAGCTTCACGCCTCGTCTGGGTCCGTCGACACCGAAGTTGGACAGTTGATGACTGAAAACACGTAGCCTAGTCGCACGGGTCTCGTTTCAGATTGTATCGAGCGGAAGGACGTGTTCGGGGATGAAGACAACCTCATGAATCCATGGACCCTGTATGTCACCAGGGGACTGTTCAAGCTGATGGAGGCTCTGTGATGGTGTGGGACGTGTGCCGTTGGAGTGATATGGAACCCCTGATAAGTCTAAATACGACGCTGAAAGGTGACACGTACGTAAGCATCCTTTCTGATCACCTGCACCCATTCATGTCCATTGTGCATTCCGACGGATCTGGGGAATTCCAGTAGGACAATGCGTCAGCCTACACGTCCAAAAATGGTAAGGAGTGGCTTCAGGAACACTCCTCTGAGTTTAAACACTTCCAGTGGCCACCAGACTGCCCACACATGAACTTTATTGGGCATACCTTGAATGCCTTGCAACGTCCTGTTTAGAAGAGATCTCCACCCCCTCCTACTCTTACGAATTTATGGACAGCCCTGCAGGAGGATTCATGGTGTTAGTTCCCTCCAGCATTACTTCAGACGTTAGTCGATTCTATGCCAAGTCGCGTTGCAGCACTTCTGCGTGGTCGCGGGGGCCTACCCGATATAAGACAGGTGTACCAATTTCCTCGGCTCTTCTGTTTAATTCAGCCGTACACCTTTCGGTCAGCTTCGGAGTGAAACGACAGATGGAATCTACAGTGCATGAGCCGACGCTTTAAACCACAGATACACAAGCTGTGCCCAGAGATGATCGGTGGTAAAGAGTACGCATGAACTGAACCTATGGTTGTGCGGTCGATCCATGATGGCTATCTGAGTGTCTTTATTAACTGCGCTGAAGCGACGTCTTTGTGAGTTTGTTTAAAGAAAGCGCGGGATTCGGTGATTTCTCAAATTTGAAACCGATCTGTTAGTTAAATTATTCTTCCAGCAACCGAGGCCAAATCGTCGCCGGACTTTTTTCATACCGCCCAGAGTGAACGATGTTGATTCAGTGTTCAACGTCCAGACACAGCCAATCCATTGGATAGTAACAGCCGGATGGCCCTATGGTGTTCGGTACGTCTTTCATGGCCTGTACGAGTCGCCTGTCCGGCTTACGAAAGGCCACCCAGGCAGGGCAGTCTGTAAACCTTAGTATTGCGGAGTATCAGGTCACCTTTGAAGAAACCTTAAACGGCTGTTATATTCAGTGGAGGGCGAAAAATCCTCTTAACTTTCTGATTGTTGAGGATCCTACTTCTTTTTGACCATAGGGTACCCATTTTGACGATGGGGTACCCATATATTTCAGTCTTTCTGACTTCTTATTCGTTCCTTATCTCCATATCAGATTTCATTGTTAGGTCCTTACTTATTTGTTGTGGAGCATGTCTATTTGCTACGAAACCATCAAGCAGAAAATTTGTGGTGTCACCGCCAGACACCACACTTGCTGGGTGGTAGCCTTTAAATCGGCCGCGGTCCGTTAGTACACGTCGGACCCGCGTGTCGCCACTATCAGTGATTGCAGACCGAGCGCCGCCACTCGGAAGGTCTAGTCTAGAGAGACTCCCTAGCACTCGCCCCAGTTATACAGCCGACTTTGCTAGCGATGGTTCACTGTTTACAGACGCTCTCGTTTGCCGAGAAGACAGTTTAGCTTAGCCTTCAGCTACGTCATTTGCTACGACCTAGCAAGGCCCCATGTTCAGTTACTATGTCTTCTGAACAGATAATATTGTGAATCATGTACCGTCAAGAGCGACGTTCATCATTAATGGATTAAAGTTAAGTATCAAACTAGCTACATCCGCTTTCTGGATTCTAATTCCTTATCATGTTCCAGACCTCACGTCAGTATAGTCCTTCCCTCCTCACGCCAGCCTGCGTGAGTTAAAACGCGTGCGTTTCGGCCTCGTCTAGTAACACGGTGTTGGCTCTTCTGCCAACACCACAAAATTAGTTAGTTTTTTGTGGTGAACGAAGGACAGCAGCATTTTTCGGTTCCTTTAAAGATGACTCGATGCTCCGAAAGGCTGGAGGTGATACCTTGAGAGCGTCACCTTCCGTATATCGCACCGACGAATTGTGCAGTCCTTGAATGATGCATAGAACCCGTAGGTATATCTGGTTCTTACGGGGTAGTGAAGTGGCTGTGACAGAATACCGGCCGTTCTGTGCGACATGAAAATGTCGAAATTCTAGTGCCCACTATATCTTTTCTGGACTCTATGGTGGAAGAATAATTTATTTAACAGAGCGGTTTTAACGTGAATATATCATGGAATTTAGCGCCTTCTCTAATAAACTCGCGAAAGCGTCGTTATAGTGTAGTTAATAATAGTACGTCGACATCTCAGCATGCATCGACCGCGTAGTCACAGATTCAATTTAAGCACGCTCTTTGTCGCCGATCAGCGTCTCTGGTGTGCCGTTTGTGTATCTGTGGTTTAAAACAAAGGAACAAGCACTGTCAGCTCACGCTGAAGACGCCCGAAAGGTATTGTAGCAAAGATAATTTTATTTGAAGTAGCCACCCTGACTGAAATTGAGCAGCAGTATCAATGGACTCGGTAATTTCCAAGAATGATTGCCTATCGAAGTCGCTGGCTCGAAACAGTATATATCGAACATGCGACCGTAAATAGATCATGCGACTCGGTGGCGGGCGTTGTGATCAATTATTTGTGATCGTCATTTTTATCTGTTTCCCGTTGTTCCCGTAGTTGCTCTAAATTACATACCTCCGCGAATTATTTGTGAGTCGCTAGGGAAACCCAGAGGATTTATGTCGTTACTGAGTGGAATGTCTAGTATTGTTGACGTTTCTTCGGCGGATTCTCTCACATGGAAACATGTAATTCCATATTTATCCAGCGTAGAAAATTGTTTGACTTTTTGTCGCAAATATGGAGTATTACCAGATTAGGGAAGAAGGGACTGTGTAGACTGTAGTGGTGCGAAGTGTGTAAAACTTCGTAAGAACAGTATCGATGATGAAATACCGTTACAATTTCATTGCTGACAGTGCGGAAAACGAACGAGTATGAGGAAGAATACATGATTCAGCTCTCCCATATTATCCATCCAGACCACCGTAATGAACTTTATCATCACAACACCGACGACGAGTAAGGCAAGTCGTCTCCTTCGTAATTGCAAGTATTTTTGTAACTCTCTTCTTTTGTCATTGCTGTAGTGACCACCGTAAACATACTCATAACGCCCGCCACAAGAGTCGCATGATCGATTTACGATCGCACGTTCGATATGTATCGTTTGGACCCAGCGACTTCGATAGGCAATCATTCTCGGAAATTACCATGGATTCTGAGAACTGAAATCCTGACAAAACCTCACTGACCACTGAGTACTTAATGTTTTCGTAACCGTAGTGTGATGGTGCTCAAGTACTTGATACCTTATTAACAGATATTTCGTCAGTGGCTGTGCGTTACTGTAACTTATAGGCTAAAAATATTTTTATTATTAGAACATAACGACATTCCTTGTTTTGTTTTCGACCAACGCTTTTAAAGAGCTACAACTCTATTCACAAGTACTACATAAACTTTTTGGACAGTCTGCTTCAATTCGCACCTCCATTTCGCCACGAAGTGTTCACTTTCTGCCTTTGCACCTACACTTCAAACGTTAGGTGTCATTTGAACTATGTACGTAGTTCAGCCATCGACACATTACTTTATAAGAAGTGTAAGTGCAAATGTGGAAGCTTTCATCTTGGCATAACATGAATATTTCGTGGCCAAATGAAGGTAATGAAACTGAAGAAGCGTTAACGTCCATAAAAGTCAATGTAATCTTTGAGAATTGAGATACCGTCCCGAAATGCGTTGGACCGCATTAGAAAAAGTATTGTGACTGCAGACGACGGCTCGGTAATAAAACTACTCTTAACCTGTAGTAACTCTTTCTAACTTAGGAGATAAAACATTCATCGGCCATATTTGGCCGATAACGTGAGGGGAATTGGGGGTCTAAGACTCTTGATGACCAGATTTTGCGCCATTGTTCAGAGTTAAGTTCCGAACATACCGTTAAGTGTCTCTTGGAGTGAGGGCATATGTCCCTGTTGACGTCTATCGATTGTAGGTGTTAAAGTATGTAAATCCCCTTGGTGGTATTAGGGAGGGTTAAGCTATGCATTGCCATTAAGTGTCATCTTGCACCTTTTCTGCGATCGTCGTGAACAACAAAGATACGCAATGACATCTCACGAAGTCATCAGTCACGCAAAACAGTTACACTTAAGAATTCGATACGGAAACCGCCGAAATGATGTCAATACAACCACCTGAACCACACTTTAAATCTGAGGAATAAATAACTGGATTGATAGAAACGTTAAAAAAAGCACGAGAATGAGCAAAAAGCATGAGAATGAGCGATCACTGCCACTAAACCGTGTGAATCGAAACTTGCTTGTCTATGTAATATTAAACACAGGTATTTGCGTACGATCTGCAGATGACTGTTGCACATCAGCAACCAAATTTTATGAGCTATCTGTTTAAAGGATTATCTTGGTGAAAGCTAGGAGACGATATTTTGTTTTCTGAGCTATTTCAAAATAGCCACGTGACCAACTAAATTAATATAGAAAGATTGGAAGATTAAAATAATGTATTTACGATACAAGCATGATTGTCTTAACATTTACGTAATTATCTTAACATAAGTTTTTTGCATACAGTGATTTATATTTAACTACGTTGAGTCTCTCTCTCTCTCTCTCTCTCTCTCTCTCTCTCTCTCTCTCTCTCTCTATTTCCCCCTCTCTCTCCCTTTCCATCTTACACACTATATTATTACACATTCAGACATTCCCCTACGCAGAGACGAGTCATCATACTGCATTGCAATTTAGAGCTCAGTTCCCGTGCTAGCAGAGATAGTGTGTTAATTTAGACCTGTGGCTGATTTCGGCTGGCAGCGTTAGAAAACAAATTCCGCTGAGTATGCCACAATTGTGGCGAAACCTGTTTGATTATTAAAGCAAACCAATAGCTGTGTATTTGCAAAAAGTAGACCCACACTTAATTTATTATTAGATGCGATTCAGTTTGTGGTTGAAGTTAATTTTATAATCCGTTGTCTATGTAGACTGGGTGGGAGGAGATAAAAGCTTCCAGTGCCGCAGAACATTTAGTCATTTTGGCTCCGGTATAAAGTACATGTGCAACCAAGGATTTGTATTTTCAGTTTGTTTGCTCAATGTATGAAAGGGAGATTCTAGGTATACGTCATAACGTAGTGTGCTATTTCTTAGTTCTATCAGCATCTCTCCTTGTTATTATTATGTGATCCAAAATCCGCTAAAGCCTGAAAATTGCGGGTATGCAACTGGGAAGATATCCGAGAGGAAAATAGGAGACGCAATTTCCTAACTGTTTTTGGCCTGAATAGCACCAAGATAACGTTTATCCTCTTGAACGCAGTTTTCTGATCAAACTGCCTACCCAGCTGTCTTGCTCAAAAGTTGAGGTGCAAAGTACAATACTAAATTTAAGTGTTTTCACTTCAGTGAATGTTCTTGAATGAGGCAATCATTTAAATGAATACTAGGACCTTATTTAGGGTGATACGTATTCTGTTCAGGGACCAAACATCTACATCGAACGTCACATGTAAAACTCCTTATGGATGTACCTCTACGCCAAAAGTTTTATTTAACAAACATAATTATGACACTGCAGAGAT
This sequence comes from Schistocerca nitens, assembly GCF_023898315.1. Lineage (NCBI taxonomy): Eukaryota > Metazoa > Arthropoda > Insecta > Orthoptera > Acrididae > Schistocerca > Schistocerca nitens. Next base: position 48,012,664 of record NC_064619.1, on the reverse strand, counting down.
GTACCCTAAAACTAATCTGACATGACGAGTCTTTAGAAAATTGTCATGTGTAGACTAAAAAAGAAAGAGGTTTGTCTGGGGATTGGAAAGAAGTAATATATGGATGGCTTTGCCGTTGCGCGGATGTGGCGGGTAGTTTAAACAACTATAGAGCACTATACGACAGTGCAATAACAGGAAGCTGTTATACGTTTTTCTTTATGAACAGACCATCCACAGGCAAGTTCCCCCATGAAATACTCTGCACATCTAACCACAGAATGTTACGCCGTTGTAACCCGGCTACACACACACACACACACACACACACACACACACACACACACCCGGCTGAAAGCATGATGGCAACGGTCTTCTCTATTGCATAATTGAAATGGTTGGGGGCCGGGTCATCTGCTTCGCCATAAAAACGTCGTGCAATATTATTCCATTCCAGTTTAACCCGTGTCGTTAGCGGACGTTATATTTTTTAGTGACTTCATACGAACCGCAACGTTTCGGTTTTTAAACTCCACACGTTTGTTTGAAACCGCTAGTAAATGTACTAGATATTTTACGACACGGAGAGTAAGCTGAAGTGAAAGACGTTGCTAAGAAAAGAAATAAAAATAAGAAAGCGGGAAAGGTCGAACGGAAAAGTAGAGCGAGAAGATTGGTGGGAACAAGGGAGAGGCGGAGACAACCAGGGAAACACGTGGAAAATATTGTGATCAACTTATTCGAAGCGATTATTTTTCTCTACATATTCCCTACAATTGGTGTCACGTTCATGGTAATGTAATATCGAAGCCCAATACGGCACCATGCGACGCTTTAAAAATAATCGTCCACTTACACCTTACTTGAGGAGAAATCGAACGTTGCAGTTCCACTTGACTACCGTAAACCTTCTGGTGATATCGAAACGAAATGCAAGCCATCTACAAGTTCCTTTAATTAAGAACTTACATATGTGACATAGCTATAGTTAAGCGAGCAACGTTATTGAAAGGCATTTAGTGAAATTATGCCTTCACAAATTCCTGCCGGTTGCTTGTTGGAACTGTAGTTTTTTTGTTTGATACTTACTTGACATAGCAGGAGCTAAACTAATGAATTCATCGACCATACTGGCATAAGGATATGTAGGTATATTGTTATTTGGAATGTACCTGTACCGATCGGAAGGTTATTTCTGACATTTTTTGTAAATAGTATCTACAGGTAGAACGCCGCCTTCGAATGGATTCCAGCGTTTGAGTTGAAAGTAAAGCAGCAGTTGTGACGCATTGGAGACGACTGTGGAATAGTAGAGTGAACATCCATCATGCCACGGAGGATAATCGCGACCAATGATCGGGTCCGCATCATCACGTAACGACCTGTGCACCGAATTCAAAGTGATGTGTTGCGGCGTGGAGCCGGTTCCAATTAGCAGAGTGTTGAAGGCTTACACTTCACAGGCCGTCCAAATCTAACAGGTGCACAGAATGGTCGATATCTACGACTCGCGCCAGGTTTTTACTGACGAAACTCGGATTTGCTTGTACCCTGATCATCGCAGGTAACGTATTTGGAGAAAACCCAGTAATACCAGACGGCGCTGCTACAAGCCACATGAGCAAGAAAATGGTGGAGGAGTGATGTTCTGGGGTGGCATTCCTGGTGCCAGCGTACATCTGTCGTGTTGTTGAAGGTAATCTACAGTACAGGGGCGAGATTCTGCAACAAATAGTGTTACAGTATTTTTGGCAATTTCATCTTGATAGACGATATGGTATGGGCACATAATGAGAATGAACAGCCAAAGACTTATCAAAAGATATTTAAACCCGAGCATCGTAGGGAGAAGACCACGGGGAAGACCAAGAAAACGCTGGATAGAGACTGTAAGATCAGATGTGGAGGAGAAAGGACACAAATAGGAAGCTGTCTTGGAACAGAAGATGTATGAAGAGAGAAGAAGATGGCGAGCGCTTGTACACCATCCGTGGGAAACTGGAGTTGGAAAACGACGTCTGCGAAGATGATGATGACGATGATAATGATGATGATGATCATGGTGGTGGTGATTAGCAGACGATAACTCACGTGCTCATCGTGATATTAATCAAAATGGAGTGACCTGCCTCTTCCCCGGACATGAACCTAGTCTATAACGTGTGGAATCGATTGAAACGAGCTGTTTTTGGACATCGACAAGACCACGTACTCTGCGCGACATACGCTGAATTACCATTGAAGAGTGACAATTTGCAGTAGTGCTGGCATGATCTGTTCAATGGTATGACCCGACGGACTGAAGCCTACATCCGAGCAAGGAGACGTTGAATCATGTGTTACCGTTGTTCAGAAGTGCTGTGAAAGAATCCACCATGGGAGAATAAACGATTTTGTCACGGCGTTTCTTTTCTTTTTTTTTTTCGAACTGAACAAACTGCAATTCCAGCATGCATGCCTCAGAGCCAATTTTAGTTTGCTGTACCATAATTTACTAAATAAAGAGCTGATGCAAAGCTTTTGTTTATGTGCGCGTAACGATTAAGACAGTCATGGCTGTTATAACCACCTCAAAAAAATTTTTTCGAAGATCATTTAGGGTACCATATTAGTCCTCACATATACACTCCTGGAAATTGAAATAAGAACACCGTGAATTCATTGTCCCAGGAAGGGGAAACTTTATTGACACATTCCTGGGGTCAGATACATCACATGATCACACTGACAGAACCACAGGCACATAGACACAGGCAACAGAGCATGCACAATGTCGGCACTAGTACAGTGTATATCCACCTTTCGCAGCAATGCAGGCTGCTATTCTCCCATGGAGACGATTGTAGAGATGCTGGATGTAGTCCTGTGGAACGGCTTGCCATGCCATTTCCACCTGGCGCCTCAGTTGGACCAGCGTTCGTGCTGGACGTGCAGACCGCCTGAGACGACGCTTCATCCAGTCCCAAACATGCTCAATGGGGGACAGATCCGGAGATCTTGCTGGCCAGGGTAGTTGACTTACACCTTCTAGAGCACGTTGGGTGGCACGGGATACATGCGGACGTGCATTGTCCTGTTGGAACAGCAAGTTCCCTTGCCGGTCTAGGAATGGTAGAACGATGGGTTCGATGACGGTTTGGATGTACCGTGCACTATTCAGTGTCCCCTCGACGATCACCAGTGGTGTACGGCCAGTGTAGGAGATCGCTCCCCACACCATGATGCCGGGTGTTGGCTCTGTGTGCCTCGGTCGTATGCAGTCCTGATTGTGGCGCTCACCTGCACGGCGCCAAACACGCATACGACCATCATTGGCACCAAGGCAGAAGCGACTCTCATCGCTGAAGACGACACGTCTCCATTCGTCCCTCCATTCACGCCTGTCGCGACACCACTGGAGGCGGGCTGCACGATGTTGGGGCGTGAGCGGAAGACGGCCTAACGGTGTGCGGGACCGTAGCCCAGCTTCATGGAGACGGTTGCGAATGGTCCTCGCCGATACCCCAGGAGCAACAGTGTCCCTAATTTGCTGGGAAGTGGCGGTACGGTCCCCTACGGCACTGCGTAGGATCCTACGGTCTTGGCGTGCATCCGTGCGTCGCTGCGGTCCGGTCCCAGGTCGACGGGCACGTGCACCTTCCGCCGACCACTGGCGACAACATCGATGTACTGTGGAGACCTCACGCCCCACGTGTTGAGCAATTCGGCGGTACGTCCACCCGGCCTCCCGCATGCCCACTATACGCCCTCGCTCAAAGTCCGTCAACTGCACATACGGTTCACGTCCACACTGTCGCGGCATGCTACCAGTGTTAAAGACTGCGATGGAGCTCCGTATGCCACGGCAAACTGGCTGACACTGACGGCGGCGGTGCACAAATGCTGCGCAGCTTGCGCCATTCGACGGCCAACACCGCGGTTCCTGGTGTGTCCGCTGTGCCGTGCGTGTGATCATTGCTTGTACAGCCCAATTAGTGTTTCGAAAAATGTTTTAGTTATCGTCTGTAATGGGACATAGGAGTAGGTTACAGGGAGGTTCGAGTTGAACCGCCGGAGTGGCCGTACGGTTCTTGGCGCTGCAGTCTGGAACTGAGCGACAGCTATGGTCGCAGGTTCGAATCCTGCCTCGGGCATGGATATGTGTGATGTCCTTAGGTTAGTTAGGTTTAATTAGTTCTAAGTTCTAGGCGACTGATGACCTCAGACGTTAAGTCGCATAGTGCTCAGAGCCATTTGAACCATTTGGTTCGAGTTGGGGGTTGTGTGGGCGTGGACTTACTTTGACGAACAGTTTTATTTAAGGGGCTCCGGAACGCCCTATACTTGCAATGTTAAAATAACGCTTATAAATTACATCTTTCCTCACAAACTATTTGAGGTAGGAAGTTGAACTTTTTACAGATTATTTATTGGAATATGGGCTACAACTTAACACAGGGATTTTACAAAATTTTAGTTCAGTTCTTAAAGATGATTTTTTTTCAATTGTAATGAAAATTCACAACATTTTTTTTGCAATTTTTTATTTATATATTCAAAAATATACAGTTTTTTGGAAAAAGGCTGTGTTAAATTATGCAGAAGGTACTGTGTAACATTTACTGAAAGTTTGAAACAAATATGTTTGGAAGATCCTTAGAAAACATGTAATTAGTATGAGAAAATAAAAGTTTTGGGAATCGAGCGACAAAGATTGGATTAACTTTTTAGTGCATTCCAGGTCCATAGGATGGATTATCTTCATCCTCTGCAAACTCCTCCTCCAGCTTCCTCTTGTTCCTCCTCCTGTTTACTCTTGCTTGTATTTCTAGACTCTTTACAACCCTGTCTGCAGCCCGAAGGCGTTCCTTGTCTAAAGCAAGCATCGCTCGTACCATGTTAGAACCTATCTTCATTCCCATATTTCTAAATACCTTTGGCTTTCCAACATTTCTCCTTTTCTTAAAGGCCTTCAGAGGATTTCTAATAACTTTACTTTTACTCATTATTATACTTCAACAAAACAGAGACTCAAGAAACAGAATTAATTACGAATATTTTCGAGATAACGACAGAGTAAACAAACATGAAACAATCGACAATCACACCAGCGATATATATTGAACCATCACAGGTTAGCCACAACACATACTTTATCTCACATCACTAAAATGCACCTGATGAACACGGACGTTAATAATAACACCATTTGACAGCAGTTTAACAGCGCCACAGTGGGTCACGCCCATGTAGAACACATTTCAAAAAAAAAAAAATTTAAAATAGTTGTAGTCTTCGGAATTGAATAAATTATATATTTATTAAAAGGTAATAGTCTGCAGATTCAGAAAACGCAAAAAAGTAAAAATTGAACTTTTCATGATTTTGAGCCATTCCGGAGCCCCTTAAACCAAAATTATTTTCCTTGACAATTAACCAGATAGCAACATGACAACTCAGTCTAATATGTGACACCGTTATAGTTTCCGTAGCGTAGCCATTACAGCAACATAAAAATTAAGTTAAAATATTTTCTTCATCACAATGATAAAACGATCTGAAATTAGCACCACCACAGTAACACAAAATTTGGGGGTTCAGCAAGAACACAAACATTTCACCATATACAGCCTGCTGGACAAAAAATACAATAACCACAAAATGAAAATAGCTTCCAGACACAAGACCACTTGAAGCAACAATTAATCAGGAAGGTAGCCCCCAGAGTTAACTGGGCTTCCATACGCTTTCACGTAAGCTGAATAACAGCTATAATGACCCGTGTATTCACCATCTATTCTCTATTAACAACACTTCTGCCACTGCAATACTACTATCCAAAATTAGCAATTACAGTTCCTCGTACAGCAGCATATAGAACTCTGGTTACTTTTACAGTATAATATTAACAAACAAGATTGACACTCGTCTAGCTTGGAGAACACTCCCGCAAAGCAAAATTAGTACCTTCAACGCAGCGCACTTCCTACATGGTACTTCCGTGACTGCAAATTGTTACAGTCTGTGCGTGCCGCATGCGCACTTCACTGTACACTCATCGTCATCATTAGTCTGCCAAACGGCAGGTTTTCACCTGGTAGTTCTCCAGGCTGTCCGGTCTTCTGCCATCCTCTTCAGGCCTGCATAATTTCCTCTTCACTTTAAGTCGTCTATTACCTTGTATCTCCTTCTTCCTCTCAGTCTTCTCCCACAAACCAATCCTTCCAAAGCATCTACTAGCAAGCACTCCCTTCTCAATGAATGTCCCAGCCAGTCCTTTTTCCTTTCTCTTACAACCTTCAGCAGCCATCTTCTCTCACCAACCCTTGCCCGCATCTCGTGGTCGTGCGGTAGCGTTCTCGCTTCCCACGCCCGGGTTCCCGGGTTCGATTCCCGGCGGGGTCAGGGATTTTCTCTGCCTCGTGATGGCTGGGTGTTGTGTGCTGTCCTTAGGTTAGTTAGGTTTAAGTAGTTCTAAGTTCTAGGGGACTTGTGACCACAGCAGTTGAGTCCCATAGTGCTCAGAGCCATTTGAACCATTTCACCAACCCTTTCCAATACTCTTTCATTACTCACTCTTTCCATCCAGCTTATTCTCTCCATTCTGCTCCACATCCAAATCTCGAATGCTTCTAACCTTTTTTCATCCCCTCGTCTCAGCGTCCATGTTTCTGCCCCATGTAGTGCCACACTCCAGACAAAACATTTGCCAAGCCTTTTCCTTAGTTCTTTATCTAATTTGCCGCATAAGAGTCTCCTCTTTCTGTTGAACGCACTGTACACTGTATCTGTATTTAGGGTACAGTAAATTCAATCTGTATTTACTGTACACTAAATACAGATTGAATCAAACCAACCGCCCAATATTCCACTGCTGGTCATTAAAGCACACTATAAGTGCTCTTAGTGAAATGTGCCAGCCCTTGTCTGCATCTCCTCTGGAATCGCTTCCTCTCGCGCGGGAATATCACCAAACCTTTCTCTTGGCCCGTTTGTGGCCACAGTATGCGGCCACTCTGCGCGTCCGCCGTTAGCGGAATCCCAGCTGCCGTTCCTTGGTACGCCGGCTCTGCAGTAGGGTTCGTCTCATTGGCTGACCGCCTTCACTCACTCCGTTCTCATAGCGGCTGCCGCCACTGTGATCCATTCAGCCTTCTACGCCACTTCAGACGAGTTGGACCAATACCCGATACAGGCCCGGCACCACCGCACGCCTTTTGAACCACCCGGAAGGCGGCTCCCTTTACGGCCCTTCCATGACCCACTCTGCTCCCAACACCTGCAAGCGCAGCCTAATTCGTCAAACTCAGCTCCTTCCCTCAGTTCGGTCACGCCCTGCGTTGACCGCCCTCGACGCCGCAGACTTCACGAGAGGCGCTGGATTCACATAGTTACCACTTCTCCGTGACGTAACTGTGACGTGCACATGCGACCGTCGCTGATATCTATCGACTTTCGTAGTCGTATCGAGTTCTGAGAAGTGCGAGAAGCTATATTTGTTAGGTTTTAAACTACTACGAACATCCTATAAATATAGACCGCTTCAAATATGGAGGATCTCTCGAAAACACACACACACGCCGCTGGTACCATTTTTTAGAATGAAATAAAAGATAAAAACATAACGGCAGTTGAACTCGTCTCACTGTTGAAATTTGTAAATCTTCTTCTTCTTCTTCTTCTTGCGTTACGGCCTCTGTAGGGCCACGGGTAGCCCCTTTGTGGACTGCATTTTCCTCTTCATTCTTTCTCTTCTTCTCTCCCGTTCTTCTTCCATGATCTTCAGCGTCCGTTGCTCTTGTCGGCTCCACTGGTGACACTCTAATCTTTTCCTGTATTCTTCTCTGTCATTGATCTCCGACATATTGGTTGTTCCTCCAATTTTTTCTTTCCTTCGACCTTGATCCCCAGTTCCAACCAGTCCTTCCGAAGTTCAAAAACCCACTTGGTTCCTGTCTTTCCCCTTGTCCTCCCTGTTGTTTCCCACACTCTCTTCGTCACTCTGTCCGTACTCATCCTAACTACATGTCAAGCAAACCTTCCCTTTTGAGTCTGATTTACCCGCATATTGTCCTCATATTCCTGTACAATTCTTCCTTAGGTCTTCGAATCCACCTCTCTTCACCTCTGCCGGCCGGGGTGGCCGAGCGGTTCTGGGCGCTACAGTCTGGAACCGCGCGACCGCTACGGTCGCAGCTTCGAATCCTGCCTCGAGTATTGATGTGTGTGATGTCCTTAGGTTAGTTAGGTTTAAGTAGTTCTAAGTTCTAGGGGACTGATGACCACAGATGTTAAGTCCCATAGTGCTCAGAGCCATTTTTTGAACTCAAATTCTTCAAACAGTGCTCCTCTGAATCTCACCCTTGCTTTTGTGTCTGTCAGAATTCCTTTTATGAGTTCTTGTGTAGTTCCATCAAGTCCTCTGTTCTTCCGAATCCTAACAAGAGTCTGTCTGTCGATGGAAATTTGTAAATGAGTTGGAAGGTTGTTTTTTTGGGTCATCAGTCTTTCGAATTGTCTGATGTGGCCCGCCACGAATTCCTTTCCTGAGCTAACATCTTCATCACTTGGTCTTCCTCCACAGTTTTTGCCCTCTGCAGCTCCCTCTAGTACCGTGGAACTCATTCCCTGATGACTTAACGGATGTCCTATCATCCTATCCCTTCTCATTGTCAGTGTTTCCGCAGAATACCCTCATTCCTTACCCTATCGGTCCACGTAATTTTCAACATTCGTCTGTAGCACCACATCTTAAACGCTTCGATTCTCTTCTCTTCCGGTTTTCCCACAGTCCGTGTTTCACTACCATACAGTGCTGTGCTCCAAACGTACATTCTGAGAAATTTATTCCTCAAACAAAGGACTATGTTTGATACCAGCAGACATGGAGTTTCGCAGCAGACCATCCCGGTTGGCCAGGAATGCCCTTTTTGCCAGTGCTAGTTTGCTTTTGGTGTCGTCCTTGCTCCCTCCGTCATTGTTTATTGTACTGCCTAATCTCACCTATTTCGTGACCATCAATCCTGATGCTAAGGTTCTCGCCGTTCTCATTTCTGCTACTTCTCATCACTTTCGTCTTTCTTCGATTCCCTCTCGATCCATATTCTTTACTCATTGGACTGTTCATTCCATTGAGCAGATCATGTAATTCTTCTTTACTTTCACTCAGGTTAGCGATGTCATCAGGGAATCGTATCATTAATATACTTTCTCCTCGAATTTTAATCCCACTCCTGAACCTTTCCTTTATTTCCTTCATTGCTTCTTCGATGTACAGATTAAAGAGAAAGGGCGAAAGACTACATTCCTGACCGAAATCTTTTTCAATCCGAGCATTTCGTTCTTGGCCGTTCATGCTTATAATGCTCTGCTAAAAGCACGACATCGCCTGCACCGCCTCTCCTGGGCTTGTAACGTACGGGTTGGTTGCTAAACTGCTGGAAAACCGAGACCTGGCCAGGTATATTCAGATTTCAGTTGGTAAGAGCTGATGGTAGGGTTCGAATGTGATGCCCAGCCCACAAATCCATGGAACCAGGCTGTCAACAAGGCACTGTGTAAGCTAGTGGTGGCTCTATAACAGTGTGGGTCGTATGTACATGGAATAGGCTAGGGTCTCTGGTCCGACTGATTGTTAACGGCTATGTTCGTCAAACAACGATGGAATTTTTATGGTTAACAATGCGCCACGTCATAGGGCCGCAACTGTTCACGATTGGTTTGAAGAACATTCTGATCAGTGGAGCGAACGATTTAATTGCCGAGATCGCCCAACATGAATCCCATCGAACATTTATGGGATGTAATCGAGAGGTTAGTTCGTGCACAGAATTCTGCACCGGTAATACTTCTGCAATAATGGACGGTTACACGGGCAGCATGGCTCAATATTTCTGCAGGGTATTTCCAACGACTGTGGTGTCCATGTCACACCGAGTCGCTGCACTATACCGACGTTAGGCGGTATACCACGTTTGTCATCTCAGAGTATTTTAGTGGTGACGCGGGAATATACCATTCGTTGTTGCATTTACCTTCTAAAGTGCAAAAGAAAACGTCCATTATACTTCCAGTGAATTGCAATTTTTCGCGCAAGTTAGAGCAAGCTTCACACAACCACCACATTTTTACCATTGTGGAAGCTTATTGTTAAGCATTTTCCGTAATGCACAGTTACGATACGTAAATAAAATGTATGAAGTTCGAAGTTTCTCAGTTTCAAAGAAACAGAAGGCAAGAAAAGTTTCCAAAATTGCATTAGAGTACCAATTGAAGATAAAAGTTGCTATTTTAATTTGTGGACAAGAAAGGGGACCACAATCACAGCGATACTCCGTGTTTACAATTTTTTTATGGTTTCAGAAGAGTGTGACATTAAAGTATTATTATTATTTTATTATTCTGATGTGCAAAGCAGGTATAACTTTGTATAAGTAACTGGACAAAATTACGTCTCATGTATGACCCTTAAATGAATAAACACAGTGAGGTCAGTAAACAGGTGCAATCAAACAGAGATTAATTAATATGCGGCCTTTGGATAAAATAACCCTGGGTATTGGGCTGCGTCATTGCATCTTACTAAAACAGCTAAATTTCCGGTTTCGACCGACTTGCTGCGGTCCTCTTCGGGGCGGTTCACTCGAGAGGACTGCAGAAAATCGGTCTAAACGTCGGAAATTGAGCTGTTTTAGTAGTTGTAATGACGCAGCCTATAATATGACTTTTATCTTACTAATATGAATATTTATATATGTGTTTGGAGAGAGAGACAGATTGATTTTTGATTGAAATTTGTACTTTAAGTCATAACTGGTACCTAAATTTTGGTTGCAGCCTTCTTGAATGGTCAGCTTCTGCACCAGTCGGTGACGTATTATAATTTGGAGGAAGTTATTATTCTTTAAGGTTTAAAATACAACTCTGTTACTTACTTGGCCGTATTGCGGATAGCTTTGAGCCCAAGTTTTCGTAGCTTTTCACACCTAAGGGACCACTGTTGTAAGTAAATAAGATCAAACAGCAATCTGCTTTTCGTGAGAAAAGGAGATTGCTTGGCACACAAACTTCCTTCAAACTACACGTCCTGTTACATCAAAATTGGCCAGTGGAGTTCAGCACCATACTATTGTACAAGAACATAATCCAATTACTGTAATTAATAAATTATGAGAGGTTGTTACTTATTGAATGAAAACTATAGAGAATGCATTTCTTTTCCTGTATTTTAATGAACTTTGTACACTTACAATTCTGTCGATTGATAGACGGCGACGACAATGAAGTTCGCCTCCTTTTCCACAAACAAGATATTTCTATTCCTCTCTTCCAGAAAATTTGTATACATAAATGTTTAGCAACTCTTACACATACTTTACTCACTAAAATATCAATTTTCATTAAATGTAACAATATGTTCTGAGCGACGGCCTAGCAACACGTCTTCTTTCCACAAGATGTATTAACAGTCCTCTTCCTTTTAATAAATCAATTGCCTTTTTTTAGAGTCCATACTCAAAGATTCTCTAATACTACCGTTGCGGGGATTGGGTGCTAAAGAGTTTCTTGCTGTCCAGCTGCGCCTCACTTCACTTCAAATACTTTTTGAATCACATTTACATTTACGGTATTTACATACATTACTGAGCTTCTTAGAATATCTGGCACAAATGAGTTTTATTAAAAAAGCAGTGAGGCACACATAACATTGCAAGCCCAATACGCATAATTATTTTATCCGAAATGACATCGGCCTACGAACTTACACTGATAAGCCTAAACATTATGACCACTGCCCACCGCGACGTTAGATGCCTCCTGGTGGCGTTGCGGGTAGGTAATGCGGTAGCAAAAGTGCAGAGACAGACGAGGGGTCACCCTAGCGAAGACATGGGCTGCAAATTGGCAAATCCAAAGACATAAGCGACTTTGACGAAGGGCAGATTATTATTACGCGAAACCTGTGAAGGAGTATGTCGAAAACGGCGGATCTGGTCGAGTGTGCACGTGCTACTGTCGTGAGCATCTACGGAACGAGGTAGGAGGGCAGTGAAACTACCACTCGGCGCTAAGTAGTTGAACGTCCACGACTCATCGTACAACATCGGGCTCAGAGTCTTGTCTGCTCTCTAAAGTGGGACAGATGGTGATCTGTGGCATCTCTGCCGAAAGAGCACAACGTTGGTGTACGCACAACTGTTTCGGGGCACACCGTTCATAGTACATTGTTGAACATGGAGCTCCGCAGCAGACCATCCACACGTGTTCATATGTGGACGCAATAAATTGTTAATTACAATTTTAGCGGTCTCAAGACCATCGGGATTCGACAGCCGATCTGTGGAAACGTGTCGGCTCTTCGGATGAATCACATTTTTTGCTGCACTAGGTCTGTGGCCGTCTCCGCCAAGGACGTCATCTAGGTCAACGGCGGCTCGAAATGTGCAGCGCGCCACGGACGCAGGGTGGGGGGGAGCGGTGTTATGGTTTTGGAGATATTCATCTGCGGCTGCTTGGAACCTGTGGTAGTAATAGAAGACACGCTGACAGCCGTGAACTACCTACATCCCTTCATGCTTCATGTCTTCCCCGACAGCGATGTCTTCAAATGGTTCAAATGGCTCTAAGCAGTATGGGACTTAACATCTGAGGTCATCAGTCCCCTAGACTTAGAACTACGAGGGTGGTCAAATGAAAACCTTAAATTTTTTTAAATATTATTTACTGTGCAGAAGTTGTACAAAGCTGTATCACTTTTCAACATAATCTCCCCCACGCTCAATGCAAGTCCTCGAGCGCTTGCAAAGTACATAAATTCCTTTAGAAAAAAAATTCGTTTGGTAGTCCGCGCAACCAGTCATGCACCGCGTGGCGTACCTCTTCATCGGAACGGAACTTCTTTCATCCCATTTCGTCTTTGAGTGGTCCAAACATATGGAAAACACTTGGGGCAAGGTCTGGTGAGTATGGTGGATGAGGAAGACAAAATGCAGGTCTGGGATTGTTGCAACTGTTGTACTGGCAGTGTGGTGCCTTGCATTGTCATGTTGCAAAAGGACACCTGCTGACAGCAATCCACGTCACTTCAATTTGATTGCAGGCCGCAGATGATTTTTTAGGGGATCTGTGTATGATGCACTGGTGACAGTGGTCCCTCTAGGCATGTAATGCTCCAAAATGACGCCTTTTTCGTCCCAAAAGAGAGTCAGCATAACCTTCCCTGATGATGGTTCTGTTCAAAACTTCTTTGGTTTTGGTGATGTGGAATGGCGCCATTCCTTGCTCGCTCTCTTCGTTTCCGATTGGTGGAACTCAACTCAGGTTTCGTCCCCAGTAACGATTCTTGCAAGGAAGCCATCATCTTCTCGTTCAGAACGCCGAAGATATTTTTCACAAGAATCAACACGTCGTTCTCTCATTTCAGGAGTCAGCTGCCGTGGCACCCATCTTGCAGACATTTTGTGAAACTGGAGCACACCATGCACAATGTGGTGTGCTGACCCATGACTAATCTGTAAACATGTTGCAATGTCATTCAGTGTCACTCGGCGGTTCTCCTTCACTATGGGGTCAAGTGATGCAATGTTCTGTGGAGTCACAACTAGTTGTGCCTGGCCTGGACGAGGAGTATCTTCCACTGAAGACACACCAATTTGGAACCTCCTACTCCATTCGTAGACTTGCTGCTGTGACAAACATACATCACCGTCATTCGTCAATGAGTTTCAATAGGTTTCACACCTTCACTACGCAAAAACCTGTAACAGAACACTGTTCTTCCCTGGTGCAAGTCTCAAGTGGGGCGGCCATCTTCATACTGATACTGCGACGGTATGTGTGCATCTGCACTATGCTGCCACCTACAGGCCATTCTGCACGCTGTTTGTAGCACGCTTACCAACTTACAGGAATAACGGCGCGAAAATTCGATTTGTTATTACAAATTTAAGTTTTCATTTGACTCACCCTCGTACTTTAATCTAACTAACCTAAGGACATCACACACACATCCTTGCCCAAGGCAGGATTCGAACCTACGACCGTAGCAGCAGCGCGGTTCCGGATCGAAGCGCCTAGAGCCGCTCGGCCACAGCAGCCGCCAGCGATGTCGTCTTTCAGCAGCATAATCGTCCCTGTCTTGCAGCCAGAGCCGTGCTGCAGTGGTTGGAGGAACATTCTAGTGAGCTCACGTTGATGTCGCGGCGACCCAATTCGCCTGATGTAAATCCCATGGAACCCATTTGGATGGCTATCGGGCGCCATCGCCGTGTATGCAAATCAGGGGCTCGTTATTTACGCGCATTATATGATCTGCGAATAGACATTTACTGCCACTAATGCTACAAAGCTGCCAACAACCCGTCGGATCCGTGATACGAAGAATCAGTGTTGTATTTCGTTCCAAAGACGGACAAACAAGCTATTAAGCAGATGGTCATCATGTTTTGGCTCTTCAGTGTATATAATACGTGACTTACTGACTGGTATGCAACCAGTAAATCCCGTTCAACATTTTAATACTTACGAGGAACACAAAGTGATTGGATGTTTGCAGACCATTTCTGAAAAGAACGTAACTTCGTTACCCACACATAACTTTCAAGCTTGGGATATGATTAGGTTTTGAAAACAGAAGCTAGTCACATTATTTCAGATCGGTAGTATGCTACTACAAAAGACGTTCTCTAGGTGGTAGCATGTATCAGAACGATGGCTTTGCCAACTCCCAACAGAAATCGTGAGACTGTAGGGTAACCACTGCGATATCTCTCCGTAAACACAAGATGGATGAACCTTCCACGAGAGGCTCACCACAATCAGACTCTATAACATTTTTTCAAAGAAAATTCCGCACTGGCTATATGAATGATTTTTATTAAATCTGGGACCGGTTTCGCACGACTTATCGGTGCATCCTCAGGCAATCTGTACAAAAAATAATGTAATAAGATCTCATATAAACTATTCGATCCCCCAATTGTGAGGTGTAAATTAATCTTTTAAACAGCCAGTTTTTTTGAATGAAACAAGAAAGTACTCGCATACACTATTTATAACATAGTAACGTTGAACATTGCCCTGTAGCCACTCCCCACCATTCACGTCCCAAATACCGTCATCTGGTGAAAACGGTAGTTAAAATTTAAAAATCATTTTTAAAAATTTTTTTAATGATGGGAGCAGCAATGACCTAGAAAATAACAATAAAATACGATGCTGATAAAACTCCCCTAAACACGAAAGACGAGGAGCGGAACATTAGCATGAACAAACAGCGGAATTAGGGCCATGTAAACTTATCAGAACATACCGCGCAAGTTGCGAGGAGTCGCGCGGCAGCGGACACGGCCTGAATGACTGGCCGAAACCCGGAAAGCGCTCACGCAGTGGCGCGAGGATCGCCAGAGGCCGGATGACGTGTACGAGGTGTGAAGAGTGAGGGGTTCTGAACATTTGATAAACAATTCCTTATGTCTATTTTTTTTTAAAAGTCTAATACCATATTAGGCGGCCAATATGAAAATTGGGCAGTTAGATAAAACCACAAGAGTAATAAATGTGGTGGTTCTGAATGCGTAAGGCCCGGAGTACGCCTAAAAATATATTGGACAGAATCTACTAACAAGTAACCTATAGGCGTAATGCTACCTGTTTAAGTAATCAAAATTTTGTAAAAGACCCTTGTGCCTCAGATCGGCCTGGGCATTAAGTGAGGAGCGAGGGATTTCAACCTCTTCCAAAACATTAAGGTGTTGCCCTTACTTTCCAAGTGTAACACCCGCATGTTCTGGATACCGGCGATATGGTGATCCGTTTCTCGCAAATGCGCACCAACGGCCCATTTTGAGCCTGGGTCGCTGATGTGCTCCTTACAGCGGTTCTCAAAACTTCTTCCTGTCTGGACTGTGCACCGTATTTTATTTTTGATTTCTAGGTCATTGCCGCTCCCATCATTTAAAAATTTTTTTAAAAAAGATTTTTAAATTTTAATTGCCGCTTTCACCAGATGATGGTATATTGGACGCGAATGGTGGGGAGTGGCTACAGGGCAGTGTTCAACGTTACTATGTTATAAATAGTGTATGCGAGTACTTTCTTGTTTCATTAAAAAAACTGGCTGTTTAAAAGTTTAATTTACACCTCAGAATTGGGGGATGGAATAGTTTACATGAGCTCTTATTATATTATTTTTTCTTCAGATTGCCTGAGGATGCACCGATAAGTGGTGCGAAACCGGTCGCAGATTTAATAAAAACCATTCATACAGCCAGTGCGGAATTTTCTTTGAAAAAATGTGGAGGTTTGTCTGTGGTTGCCCGCAATACAAAACAACATGTTACAGACTCTACAACACCACGGAAGTCGTTAGATGTCCCCGACGGTTGAAACTGCGCATGCATACGTCATAGTGATGTCATAGAGAAGCTTTACCTCGTTGAATCTGGCGTTTACCTCGCTCCACAGCGTCCACGGCACTGACTTCCACGAGGTTTTTTCGCTTTGCGAGCAGAGCAAGTGACTGCCTTTCCATGTCAGTTCACAGCGGCGTTAGCTGGGGCAGCAACTCCGCAGGACGTGTCATCTGGACAAACACTATCTCGAGAGCAACGCGATCTACATCTACATTCATACTCCGCAAGCCACCCAACGGTGTGTGGCGGAGGGCACTTTACGTGCCACTGTCATTACCTCCCTTTCCTGTTCCAGTCGCGTATGGTTCGCGGGAAGAACGACTGTCTGAAAGCCTCCGTGCGCGCTCTAATCTCTCTAATTTTACATTCGTGATCTCCTCGGGAGATAGTAGATTCTGGGTTTCCAAAAACGACATGATACTCGAGCAAAAAACATGTTCTAAAATTCTACAACAGATCGACGTCAGAGATATAGGTCTATAGTTTTGCGCATCTGCTCGACGACCCTTCTTGAAGACTGGGACTACCTGTGCTCTTTTCCAATCATTTGGAACCCTCCGTTCCTCTAGAGACTTGCGGTACACGGCTGTTAGAAGGGGGGCAAGTTCTTTCGCGTACTCTGTGTAGAGTCGAATTGGTATCCCGTCAGGTCCAGTGGACTTTCCTCTGATGAGTGATTCCAGTTGCTTTTCTATTCCTTGGACACTTATTTCGATGTATAAGTAGGGGGAAGCAATATACTCGATACCTCATCCAGAAACGCACCCTCTCGAAACCTGGCGAGCAAGCTACACCGCGATGCAGAGCGCCTCTCTTCCAGAGTTTGCCACTTGAGTTTGCTAAACATCTCCGAACCCCATCACGGTTACCAAATAACCCTGTGACGAAACGCGCCGCTCTTCTTTGGATCTTCTCTATCTCCTCCGTCAACCCGATCTGGTACGGATCCCACACTGATGAGCAATACTCAAGTATAGGTCGAACGAGTGTTTTGTAAGCCACCTCCTTTGTTGATGGACTACATTTTCTAAGCACTCTCCCAATGAATCTCAACCTGGCACCCGCCTTACCAACAATTAATTTTATATGATCATTCCACTTCAAATCGTTCCGCACGCCTACTCCCAGATATTTTACAGAGGTAACTGCTACCAGTGTTTGTTCCGCTATCATATAATCATACAATAAAGGATCCTTCTTTCTATGTATTCGCAATACATTACATTTGTCTATATTAAGGGACAGTTGCCACTCCCTGCACCAAGTGCCTATCCGCTGCAGATCTTCCTGCATTTCGCTACAATTTTCTAATGCTGCAACTTCTCTGTATACTACAGCATCATCCGCGAAAAGCCGCATGGAACTTCCGACACTATCTACTAGGTCATTTATATATATTGTGAAAAGCAATGGTCCCATAACACTCCCCTGTGGCACGCCAGAGGTTACTTTAACGTCTGTAGATGTCTCTCCATTGATAACAACATGCTGTGTTCTGTTTGCTAAAAACTCTTCAATCCAGCCACACAGCTGGTCTGATATTCCGTAGGCTGTTACTTTGTTTATCAGGCGACAGTGCGGAACTGTATCGAACGCCTTCCGGAAGTCAAGAAAAATAGCCTCTACCTGGGAGCCTGTATCTAATATTTTCTGGGTCTCATGAAGAAATAACGCGAGTTGGGTCTCACACGATCGCTGTTTCCGGAATCCATGTTGATTCCTACATAGTAGATTCTGGGTTTCCAAAAACGACATGATACTCGAGCAAAAAACATGTTCTAAAATTCTACAACAGATCGACGTCAGAGATATAGGTCTATAGTTTTGCGCATCTGCTCGACGACCCTTCTTGAAGACTGGGACTACCTGTGCTCTTTTCCAATCATTTGGAACCCTCCGTTCCTCTAGAGACTTGCGGTACACGGCTGTTAGAAGGGGGGCAAGTTCTTTCGCGTACTCTGTGTAGAGTCGAATTGGTATCCCGTCAGGTCCAGTGGACTTTCCTCTGTTGAGTGATTCCAGTTGCTTTTCTATTCCTTGGACACTTATTTCGATGTCATGCGGGCGGGGCAGGAAGAACGACCTGCCACAAATTTCAAATCACTACACAGTAACTACCACAGGCATCTCATTGAGTCTACAGGATATGTTTGACCTAAAAGCTTTACTTGCGGTGTCTTTCGACGTTTGGTAGAAGGAAACCTTGACTGATGACGTGGTTCACTGGGATTTGCCACTGGTGTTCGATCCCCGGTTACCTCAGCTGTATTATTCGGGTGATCGCTATCGCAATCAGTGTTGTAAATGATATAGGTGACAAAAATTTATATATTGAGACAATCGTCATGATCTCACTACTCACAGTTGTTTTAAGACATTGTGCAAAAGCTCAGGACGCATTAATAATTTCGAACTTTGGTCTCCGTGTAAGTTCGACGACTAGAAATGGGGAAACTTGATCATTCCTCGTTACTTATCCTATTAACTTCTTATCTGATTCATAGCCAAGTTTCAAAATGTATAGCTTGTAATGAGAGCGATTGTGGTGATATGGTTAAAGGAAACCAGATTTCATAGCTTACTAATTCGAATTCCAATGCAACGTATAGACCATTTATTTTGTATTTTATTTAGTTGTTGTTTTGTTAATCTGTCAGTCTGTGACAGCACTAATTTCACAAATTTTTAAAAGTATTATATCAAGTATTTCTGTTTCAAAATGGATATGCTAATCGAAACGATACCCAAACAAGGAAGAAATGTCATTGACTTAGTGAAGATATGTGAAATGAAGATACGCACGAACTATAGGCACTTTCATCATGTGTAACGATGAAGATAGTATTCTACTGTGTGTCTAGAGTTATGGATTTATCAGAAGCGACACAAAAAGTATACACGTAAAATTTCATACACATGAAATGTGCACCTTTGGGAAATAACAAGGAAAAAACAGTGTGACTGGGCATATACCATAGTAAAGAAAGATGATTCTGAATTTTTCTTCCTTGCGTTTATTTAAAAGGATTTTTTACATGTATAATATGCCGGACACTGCAACGCACGAGTTACGTAATGTAATCCACACTGACTTCCTTGAATATGAAATTCTAATATCGCGTAATGACACAGTCAGCTAAGAATTTGAGATGTCAGGACGACAAACTGGCTGAAGTTGCTAGTGTGTGTGTGTGTGTGTGTGTGTGTGTGTGTGTGTGTGTGTGTGTGTGAGGGGGGGGGGGGTTGGCGCCAGATAATCTCATTGTCGATTCGATGCAGCGCACAGATCAGAATTGCATATGAACGTAGTCAGCACACATTTACAGTTATTGACTAGCAAACTAATCGTCTCTGACTATATCAGAATCCGTATCAATTTGTGTAAACTTCATTTCGTTGATAATACTTGAACAGTCAGTCGATAATAGAATTTGACTCTTTATCTTTACATTTGAAAAACATATATATATATATATATATATATATATATATATATATATATATATAGCGAACTTTTTTTAACTGTCGCAGCAGGAGGAAGAAGAAAAATCATTTGGAGTTTATCCTCTCATGCAGGTATCTGAAGACTAGAAATACTAGAAACATAATTACATTTTATATTTTATTTCATAAAGCCACGTATTTTAGAATAAAATGAATCATTACATGGTGTTCCGAAGACCTACTGACAGTCTCTTTCGTGCCACCCACATTCTAGTAACAGACATATGATTTGCAATTTCTCATGTTGTTTTATCCGACAGATTGACGTGTTTGACGTGCAATCATTTTTTGGATTACATATAGTAAGATATTTTAGTTGCCATTCCAATAATTTTCTAGCGTTTTGGAAATATGCTTCTTCAAAATATGCTTCTTCATAATATGTGCAGGGTTGACTACGTATTTTCCACATTAATTTATATATTTTCTGAAATAATAATAATTTTTCATTGTATTCGTATGTAAATGCAGGATATTGTATTGCATATTATAGCTGACGCCGCAGCACCATTAGAAGAAGCACCACGGTTAATTTAACTTCAGGAATTAAATATGATGGGTGCCAGAAACTAAAGGTGAGAAACCATGCAGTGAAACGTGTACAAGTTATTTCATACAACTATTACCGCCAACTGATGGTACATGCATTAAGTTATTTTTCGACATTGCATTGGTTTAGACACTTGCCGCTTTATAGGATGAGGCTGAATATGCCCTCTTGGTAAAATTGTGTCCTTGCGTGTTCAGCCCCGTTCTCGCGAAGTGTTCCACCTCCTCGTCGGAAATGATCGTCGGCCTCCTAGGTGGCTCTCTCGTGTGATCCTGTTGTCCTGAATCGTCTCCTCCAAGCGACCTGCGATCATAACCTGTTGAGGCCACGCTGGGTCTGCCACAACGATGCTCTTTAGTGACGTTTTCTCTACCGTCCGCGAATTTCTGACACTACTCTGAGAGTTGCTGACGGAACATAACAGTCTCTCCTTGAAGCTCCACCAGTTACCGGTGAATTTCAGCCGCTGTTGCATGTTTCCCCACAGAAACCAAATAGCTGAGGTGATTTGCTTGTGAGACCAGTATACCAAACGAGTCACTTGTGTTCACCTACAGCTAGCGCTGTAGGCGACGGGCTGTTGAAACTCTCCACAGTTACATACCATATGTATCCGAATCACTTATAACCTTAGTTTTGATCACTCCATGTATGAGAAAGTTTTGCTGCATAGGGGATTTCTCATTTTTCCGTAACAAACAAAATTCCAGAAACATCTGACCTGTAACCTTAGTTTTGATTACTCCAAATTTTGCTGCATATGTGCTTTCCCATTTTCTGAATGCTGACCAAAAACAAACACTAAACTTGTGTTCACAGTAACATTTGGAATCAATTTATTGTGGGTTTTGAGGAGGAGACGTGTCTCTGCGAAGTATCAAACCACCAGGAAGGTGGAAACACGGTCATGTGCCAGAAAAGGCAAATTCAGTTCCATGTGCTGGACAGTTATGTTCAGTGTTTTCTGGAATATGACTTCCGTATCCGTCTTCACAGCCATCCCTGGTTCCAGCTCTTGAGGAAGAATGGGCTGCCGTTTGTCCACAGAGATTCAGACACCTCGTCGAAAGTGTGTCCCGCAATGTTCAAGCCCTCATAAGGACGAAGGGTGGGCGCATCCCACATTATTGTTCCCTAATAGGGGCGTGGTTCTCATAGTTCGAATGAAGCTTCTTATTCGCTAGACGAATTGCTGCTACAGTTTCTCAGGAACACACATTGCCAGGCTTTATGTGGACATAAACAGGTGGTTCGTACGTACGAGGCCTGTTCAAAAAACTTTCGGAATTTTGTCGAAAAAATTTTTCTACACTTATCTTTTACTTATTGTGCTTGGTCTCCTTCAATATACTCTTCTCCACAATCGATACACCGCTCCCAAATCCGTTTCCACTTCGAGAAGCAGTCTTCGTACCCCTCTTGCTGGATCGTTCTTTCAAGGGGGTTTTCAACTTTCGGAATAAAAAAAAAAAGTCCACAGGGGCCAGGTCTGGAGAGTACGGAGGATGAGGCAGAACGGTGATTTGTTTTTATGTGCAATAGTTACGCACCAACAGGGATGAATGTGCTGGTGCATTATCGTGATGAAAGAGTCACGAACTGTCTCGTCACCTTTCAGGCCGTTTCTTCTCAAATTTTCTCGCAGGCATCGCAACATGTCCCGATAGTACCATCGATCAACAGTTTGTTCTTGTGACACGAATTCCTGAGAACTAATCCTTCAAAGTGCAAGAAAACTATCAGCATGGCTTTGACATTTAACCTGACCTGACGAGCTTTTTCTGCTCTTGGAGAACCTTTGCGGACCCCCAGTGGAGACTGAACCTTGGGCTCAACGTCATAGCCGTAGACCCACGTCTCGTCACCCGTTATGACTCTCTAGGAACATATCTTTCTCATTTCCACGATCCAAAAGCTCTGTACAGATTGAGACGCGAAGGTCTTTCTGGTCTTTATTCATGAGCTGTGGGACGAACATAGCAGCAACACGATGCATTAAAAGATGCTGTGTCAGGATTTCATGACATGATCCAACTGAAATGCTTCATTCTTCTGCAATCTCTCGGATAGTAAGCTCCAATTGGAACTCACAATTTCGTTGAGGTTCCTGACACGAGCGTCGTCGATAGACGTTGAAAGGCGTCCTGAACGAGGGTCATCTTTAACTTTCATTCGGGCGATTTTAAACAGTGTGAACCATTCGTAACACCGAGTACAGCTTAACCACTCATCACTGTAGGCCTCTCGCATCATTTGGTGTGTCTCTGTAACGGTTTTGTTGAGTTTTACGCAGAATTTAATCCAGATGAATTGCTATTATAACTCTACCATTTCGAAATTCGCAAACTATGCGACACAATGTTCTGCTCAGTATAACATTGAACAATAACTAACAGATACCACGATGAAACTTCCGGCAATTACACATTAAACACAGGCGTGTGCAGGGATGCCAACCGCATTTCGATCCAACACAACATAGGCGCGACATTAGCAGTGTTTCGGAATTATTTGAACATGCTACGTATTTAATCCACTAATCATTTCGAAAAGTGTCTTTATTGCGCAATTGAACAATATTTTATGATGGGTCGCACATCTTGCATAATTTCATTTATTGCATATTGAGATAAGTTGATCGTGTTTTAGCAGCCATTCATGGCTTTCGTAATATCCGATTTTTATTATATCGTATTGCGCTAAGACATAATTTTTTGCTCTTTTTCATGTTGTTATATATCGTCATTCACCATGTGGTCACGTGTAATATTTTTTGATCGAGCCGATTGTGATTGTATTTTATCTTGATTTTCTGGCTGTGATGGCGGCTACTATTCCAGTGTTGGTTTCTATGTATCCTAATAGGTGTGTGCGTGTGCGCGCACATGCATATGTGATTAAAAACTCTCAGATTCTCAGCTACACACTCAAGTTATCACATATACTCCCCCATTCCCAAACTAAACTTTAATAGATCGCTCTTTATAGCAGCTGAGTTTCGAACTCGAGCAAACAAACGGCTTAAAAAAAGAGTTAGAGTAATACCAAAAAGTCTTGTGAAAGAAACAAAATGAACACAACAGCCATAAAATCAAGTTCCCAAACCAGTTATGTAATACTACACTCCTGGAAATTGAAATACGAACACCGTGAATTCATTGTCCCAGGAAGGGGAAACTTCATTGACACATTCCTGGGGTCAGATACATCACATGATCACACTGACAGAACCACAGGCACATAGACACAGGCAACAGAGCATGCACAATGTCGGCACTAGTACAGTGTATATCCACCTTTCGCAGCAATGCAGGCTGCTATTCTCCCATGGAGACGATCGTAGAGATGCTGGATGTAGTCCTGTGGAACGGCTTGCCATGCCATTTCCACCTGGCGCCTCAGTTGGACCAGCGTTCGTGCTGGACGTGCAGACCGCGTGAGACGACGCTTCATCCAGTCCCAAACATGCTCAATGGGGGACAGATCCGGAGATCTTGCTGGCCAGGGTAGTTGACTTACACCTTCTAGAGCACGTTGGGTGGCACGGGATACATGCGGACGTGCATTGTCCTGTTGGAACAGCAAGTTCCCTTGCCGGTCTAGGAATGGTAGAACGATGGGTTCGATGACGGTTTGGATGTACCGTGCACTATTCAGTGTCCCCTCGACGATCACCAGTGGTGTACGGCCAGTGTAGGAGATCGCTCCCCACACCATGATGCCGGGTGTTGGCCCTGTGTGCCTCGGTCGTATGCAGTCCTGATTGTGGCGCTCACCTGCACGGCGCCAACCACGCATACGACCATCATTGGCACCAAGGCAGAAGCGACTCTCATCGCTGAAGACGACACGTCTCCATTCGTCCCTCCATTCGCGCCTGTCGCGACGCCACTGGAGGCGGGCTGCACGATGTTGGGGCGTGAGCGGAAGACGGCCTAACGGTGTGCGGGACCGTAGCCCAGCTTCATGGAGACGGTTGCGAATGGTCCTCGCCGATACCCCAGGAGCAACAGTGTCCCTAATTTGCTGGGAAGTGGCGGTGCGGTCCCCTACGGCACTGCGTAGGATCCTACGGTCTTGGCGTGCATCCGTGCGTCGCTGCGGTCCGGTCCCAGGTCGACGGGCACGTGCACCTTCCGCCGACCACTGGCGACAACATCGATGTACTGTGGAGACCTCACGCCCCACGTGTTGAGCAATTCGGCGGTACGTCCATCCGGCCTCCCGCATGCCCACTATACGCCCTCGCTCAAAGTCCGTCAACTGCACATACGGTTCACGTCCACGCTGTCGCGGCATGCTACCAGTGTTAAAGACTGCGATGGAGCTCCGTATGCCACGGCAAACTGGCTGACACTGACGGCGGCGGTGCACAAATGCTGCGCAGCTAGCGCCATTTGACGGCCAACACCGCGGTTCCTGGTGTGTCCGCTGTGCCGTGCGTGTGATCATTGCTTGTACAGCCCTCTCGCAGTGTCCGGAGCAAGTATGGTGGGTCTGACACACCGGTGTCAATGTGTTCTTTTTTCCATTTCCAGGAGTGTAAATATTAACTAACAGCTTCAGAGAAATTCCAAAAAACTGACACAGTTTTAGAAATTAAAAGCACCAAGTTCCATTTTAGGAAGAATGTCTCAGGTTCTAAGTTTTAGTTCCTTGCTCAAATCTGACCGCTATTAAACACCCACCTGGTTCCAGAATACATGAGATCAGGTTACAAGACAATCCATTTTCGGCACATATTGTGTACATCGAGATTAACCACTCGAAGGTTTACGTGAAACGGTTCAGTAGTGGCGAAAAGACACACAATTACGTTTTAGAACGTAAATTTAAGTAAATTTCAATAGTATTAAGCACGCACGGCACCCTGCTATAGATAACCTGGCCAATACATGAAATAAGAAGTTACATCAATTGCAGCGGAACCAAAAGCTGCAATCACTGCTTAGTGAGGGCGGAGTTATCCAAACATCAGTTTACAGTACACCTACCTGCTCTAACACCTACCACTCTAGGTACATGTTGAACATGTTTACTTGGGGACTAGCAATAGGGAAGATTGTCCAATATATCAGGAATCACAGTCTCAGCTACCCACACAACACTAACTCTGCACTTTGACCGGCAAGACACATGACTGCCTCCACTACTGACGTTCTTGCCGCTCACAATCCGTAGTCAACGACACTCTTCCCGGCTCAGAGCGAAGTGCCGTCCGTTTCTGCCCACGGGATCAAACATCATCTCTGCCCAGCGACCCCGTGAACCACAGTGCTACCAACATTGTTACAAAAACAAAATCGTGCCACCCTTGACGAAAGCTTCTGCGTACAAATTAGCAGGGAGTTAGAAAGCACTGGTCGTGAGAACCTCAGTTTGCCCTTCTCTCGCACGTTACCCTACGAACCGTGGATGAAGAGTACCAAGCGGAATCCATTTTACTCGATATCCTGAAAGAGTTCGATACTGTGCTCCCGTGCACACTGTTAGCGAAAGTTTTAGCGTACTAAATAGGTTGTCAGATATGTGAATGGCTCGAAGACTTAGTCTTAAGTAACAGAGCCTAACACATCGTCCTGGGTAGTGAGTCATCATCAGAGCAAGGATATAATCGAGAATGCCCAAGGGAAGTGCGGTAGGACTGTTCTTATTCTTTATGTGTGTAAAGTATGCAACGGACAGGGCAAGAAGCTATCAGCGACTGTTTTGCTGATGACGTTGCAGTGCATGGCGAAGGATCGTCATTCAGTGACTGTAGGAGGATACAAGACTGGGGAGCATGGTGTGTGGCCTCCTCACTGGTCAATTAATAATGTGGCTTGACTTTGACACGATTTCAATGACTGAAAATTTTTCTAATTGCTGGCAAAGATTTGCTTTTGGTTTTACTGTCATCGAAAGACGGAAGTGTGTACTAGTTACAATGCATTTATTCATACCTATTTATTTCACTTTTCAATTAGTTCCTCGTGATCACTTATGTTTAACACAAAAGAGTACTTTTCGAGTGGTGTGCTACTCAGTAAGCTGTGTGTGATTGTTTCATGGCAATATACGATACATTATGATGCATTCTCATATAAATGTTTGCATCATGAACAATTTCCTTATGGGTATCTTTCATACGTTCTATGTATATGGGTCCTAAATTTGGCTTATACCACGTCTAGGACGTTCATTTTATACAATACTGGCCATTAAAATTGCTACACCACGAAGATAACGTGCTACAGACGGGAAATTTAACCGACAGGAAGAAGATGCTGTGATATGCAAATGATTAGCTTTTCAGAGCATTCTCACAAGGTTGGCGCCCGCCGGTGGCGACACCTACAACGTGCTGACATAAGGAAAGTTTCCAACCGATTTCTCATACACAAACAGCAGTTGACCGGCGTTGCCTGGTGAAACATTGATGTGATGCCTCGTGTAAGGAGGAGAAATGCGTACCATCACGTTTCCGACTTCGATAAAGATCGGATTGTAGCCTATCGCGACTGCGGTTTATCGTATCGCAACATTGCTGCTCGCGTTGGCCGAGATCCAATGACTGTATGTAGAATATGGAATCGGTGGGTTCAGGAGGGTAATACGGAACACCGTGCTGGATCCAAACGGCCTCGTATCACTAGCAGTCGAGATCACAGGCATCCTATCCGCATGGCTGTAACGGATCGTGCAGCCACGTCTGGAACCCTGAGTGGACAGATGGCGACGTTTGCAACACAACAACCATCTGCACGAACAGTTCGACGACATTTGCAACAGCATAGACTATCTGCTCTGAGACCATGGCTGCGGTTACCCTTGACGCTGCATCACAGACAGGGGCGCCTGCGTTGGTGAACTCAACGACGAACCTGGGTGCACGAATGGCAAAACTTCATTTTTCGAATGAATACAGGTTCTGTTTACAGCATCATGATGGTCGCATCCGTGTTTGGTGACATCGCGGTGAACGTACATTGGAAGCGTGTATTCGTCATCGCCATTCTGGGGTATCACCCGGCGTGATGATATGGGCTGCCATTGGTTACACGTCTCGGCCACCTCTTGTTCGCATTGACGGCACTTTGAACAGTGGGCGTTACATTTCAGATATGTTAAGACCCATGGCTCTACCCTTCATACGATCCCTGCGAAACCCTACATTTCAGTAGGATAATGCACGACCGCATGTTGCACGTCCTGTACGGACCTCTCTGGATACAGAAAATGTTCGACTGCTGCCTTGGCCAGCACATTCTCCAGATCTCTCATCAATTGAAAACGTATAGTCAATGGTGGCCGAGCAACTGGCTCGTCACAATGCGCCAGTGACTACTCTTGATGAACTGTGGTATCGTGTTGAAGCTTCATGGGCAGCTGTACCTGTACACGCGATCCAAGCTGTGTTTGACTCAATGGCCAGTCGTATCAAGGCCGTTATTACGGCTAGAGGTGGTTGTTCTGGGTACTGACTTCTCAGGATCTATGCACCCAGATTGCGTGAAAATGTAATCAAATGTCAGTTCTAGAGTAATATATTTGTCCAATGAATACCCGTTTATCATCTGCATTTCTTCTTGGTGTAGCAATTTTAATGGCCAGTAGTGTAGATATGACATTGTGTATCCCCCTCATCTGTGTGCGCATAAGCATTTGATACTTTGACGCGACCCACAGGTCATGTTCCTTCTTTTGACTTCTTTGTAAGTTATTGTTTCCTTCCATTCATCACCTTTTACAGTTATTTTGTCTTACAGTAAGTTATTTCCAGGTTGTGCAGATGATGCATATCCGTCTGTCAAATAAAAATCGTGAATAGTAATTAAAGAAGTTTTAATAGATAGTATAATTGTACAATGTATTTAGTGCAAATTCGTGATGGTGCATTTTAGATATGTGACACTGGATGTATCTGTTCTTTGTGTCAAATGGTCGGTGTAAATTCATCTGTAGAGTCTTGCATTTGTTCTCATTCTGTTTTAATCTGTTTCTATATAACTTGACCGATTAGTTGATAACGCTATCTTTAATGTTTTATACATACAGGCCTGAAGATGACGGAATGAAGCTTAGAAACTGATAGCGACAAAATCAAATCAAATCATAAGGACGGCTGTAGGCGTTTCTATTTTTTTGTCACAAGACTAGGGATGTCCAACCTGCGACCCGCGGGCTGCGTGCGGCCCAAACCAAGTATCAATGCGGATAAACAAGTGAGCATTTACCACACAATCGGTTAAGATAATTTCCGTAAAATTCCGTTTATGCAAAATTATGGTAAATTGAATGTTTTCAATTTGAAACCCCCGCCACATTGTGAAGTGTGAACTGAAAAAAACCTCCGACTGCATTCCCTCCCCATCATCCCCTTCCACCGCCCTCCTTCCTGGTGAGAAATTTCGCCCGAAGCTATGCAGGCAACATTACATAACTGTCGTGCGATTCCTTCTTCAAGACAATTCTCGTCCGCATTCTGCTGGGCCAATAAAGATGCCACTGCATCTTTTTCAATTGGAAATGTTTGATTACCGACAATACAGCCCGTTATTGTCTCCCTCTGAGTTTCATCTCTGCTCACATGAACCGCTGGTTATGACAACATTCTGGCACAGACAACGAGCTGTAGGCCAGCGTAGAGAAAATGCGGAAAGCACTAGCGGCTGCCTTCTGTAACGAGGGTATCGGAAAGTTGGTTCACTGCTACGACAAACGTCTAAGTCGAATTGGCGACTATGGAGATAAGTAACTGGAAGTTGTAGCTAACTGTTGCAAATAAAACAGTTTTGATTTTCACTATGGCTCCCATTTCGCGACCTATCGTTCCTTACTTTCCGAATAGCCCACGTATTACGTGCCACCCAAAAATACTCTTCTGACAATGTGTCCCAGGTAAGCTAGTAGGTCGGACACTCCTGACGTAGATAAAATATCTAGTTGATGTGATGAGTAGCAGCCTATTCTAAATAATGTACACTACCGGGCATTAAAATTGCTACACCAAGAAGAAATGCAGATGATGAACGGGTATTCATTGGACAAATATATTATACTACAACTGACATGTGATTACATTTTCACGCAATGTGGGCGCGTAGAGCCTGAGACATCAGGACCCAGAACAACCACCTCTGGCCGTAATGACGACCTTGATATGCCTGGGCATTGAGTCAAACAGAGCGTGGATGGCGTGTACAGGTACAGCTGCCCTTGCAGCTTCAACACGATACCACAGTTCATCAAGAGTAGTGACTGGCGTATTGTGACGAGCCAGTTGCTCGGCCTCCATTGACCAGACGTTTTCAGCTGGTGAGAGATCTGAAGAATGTGCTGGCCACGGCAGCAGTCGAACATTTTCTGTATCCAGAAACGCCCCTACAGGACTTGCAAAATGCGTTCGTGCATTATCCTGCTGAAATGTAGGGTTTCGCAGGAATCGGATGAAGGGTAGAGCCATGGGTCGTAACACATCTGTAATGTAAGGCCCACTGTTCAGAGTGCCGTCAATGCGAACAAGAGGTGACCGAGACGTGTAACCAACGGCACCCCATACCATTTCACCGGGTGATACGCCAGTATGGCGATGACGAATACACGCTTCCAATGTGCGTTCACCGCGATGTCGCCAAACACGGATGCGACCATCATGATGCTATAAACAGAACTTGGATTCAGCCGAAAAAATGACGTTTTGCCATTCGTGCACCCAGGTTCGCCGTCGAGTACACCATCGCAGGCGCTCCTGTCTGTGATGCAGCGTCAAGGGTAACCGCAGCCACGGTCTCCGAGCTGATAGTCCATGCTACTGCAAACGTCGTCGAACTGTTCGTGCAGATGGTTGTTGTCTTGCAAACGTCCCCATCTGTTGACTCAGGGATCGAGACGTGGCTGCACGATCCGTTACATCCGTGCGGATAAGATGTCTTTCATCTCGACTGCATATCACAGCACCTTGTTCCTGTCGGTTAAATTTCACGTCTGTAGCACGTCAACTTCGTGTTGTAGCCATTTTAATGGCCAGTAGTGTATAAATACGTGAGGCAATGCAGATGCGATGGAATAAATAATTCTGTGACCTTCGAAAACAGTATTAGTGTTCTGCTGCTTGACATATTCACGTCGATTAACTATCCAGGCACAACGTTGCAAAGGGATGTGGAATGGAACGTGCATGTAAGGTCGGTAGAAGGGAAAGTGAACGGTTGACATCGTTTTATTTTGAGAATTCTAGGAGTTGAAGCTTTTCTATAAAAGAAATCGCTTATAGAACGCTTGTGCGACTCCCTCTTGAGTATTTTTTGAGTATTTGGAATCTCTATCAGATGGGGTTAAAGGAAAACATGGATTCAATCGAAAAGCACGCTTCTAGATTTGAAACTGGTAGGTCAGACCAACGTGCGGATATTGCGGAGATGCTTCGTGAATTCCAATGTGAATCCTTGCACAGGAGCTGACGTTCTTTTCGCGAAACACTGTTGAGAAAGTTTGTAGGACCAGCATTTGCTGCTGATTGCTGAACGATTCTACTGCCGTCAACGTACACGTCGCGTAAGGACCGCGAGAATAAGACAGGAAAAGTCAGAACTCTTAAGGTGCCAACAGTCAAACAGTCAGTCGTTTTTCTCTCGGCGCATTTTCCATTGGAACAAGAAAAGATGTAGCCAGAAGTAGTGCAAGATACTCTTCACCCTACACGGTATGATTGCTTGCGCAATATGTTTGTGGAGGTAGAAATGGATACGATGACGTTCGCAGAATCGGGACTCCGCTGAAAGGTCAACGTGGTGGCAGTCGTGTGTGCGTGCAATCTAGTTGTTGAAAGCGCCTCACACGTCAGCCATGACAATAGAAGCACCAATAATGGTCACCATGGTGCCAGTCTGCTATGCTCCAGACGACGACGTTCTGTTTTCATGTGTAATAAACAGTCTCGCTGCAGACAAGCTCATTTCCTTATTCAATGTACGTAGCGTGGCTGTAGGGTCCTCCACGACTGAGTGAACACAACTTCTGTCCTCTCTGGTTCCTGCATGGTGTTGAGAATGGTCCTCCAGAACTCATGGATTCCATATTCGCGTGATAGTCTTGGGATCGCTACCAATGCGAGCGGCAATGTCGCGAAACGAGGAACCGCATCTCGATAGGCAACCATCCTATCGCCGTTGTAAAGCGGTCTTTGCTGGTAGAAGTTTCTCCTTTGTTACTCCACGCATAACACGATGTCCTACCAAACAACTGACATTCAGATGCGATTTCTGATTGGTAAACCCGCTGCGTAATCTTTCCTTATGTACGAAGTGGACTCGTACCAACTCTGTGAGGGTTGTGCTGAAATGCTAATCGCTTGTATATCTAATTTTTGCTACACGTAATACCAGTTTTACAACAGTTGCATGCCGCGTTCATGTCATTGTGTGTTTATTAACATAAGAGTTCATTAGTGGTAGTCTTCATTGTATGCTGGTTGACGTTACTGGCCGAACTGGTTTGAAATGGAAAGGCTTCAACCAGGCCGCGACCCATACTACCCTTACAGTGTACGTCTAATTTTTAATTACTTCTATTTTTATAACCATCCGTAGTTTTCCACATCGTTCCGGCGTTAATTTGTAATTGTTTCTTCAGTCTGTTTGTCTTCCATAAACATAACCGCCGGTGAAACTTCCTGGCAGATTAAGACTTTGTGCCTGTCTGGTCTGGCACAAAGTTTTGATCTGCCAGTATGTTTCATACCAGCGCACACTCCGCTGCAGAGTGAAAATATCATTCTGATAACCGCCGGTGGTCGACAAAAGTCTCATAAAAGTCAGTCTATAAAATAAATTAGTTGTTGTCTGTGGTCGCCTTGACCGATATCCAATTGGAAAAAACGCCCTTCCTACAAAGGAGCGTCGGATATATAACTTTAAGGATTTTTTTTTTTAATTCATCAATCTTCTGACTGGTTTGATGCGGCGAGCCACGAGTTCCTCACCTGTGCCAACCTCTTCATCTCAGTGTACCAATTGCAACCTATGTCCATATGTCCGCAGTTATTTTCTGGATGTCTTCCCATCTCTGTCTTCCTCTACAGTTTTTACCCTCTGCAGCTCCCGCTACTACCATGCGAGTTATTTCATCATGTCTTAACAGATGTCCTGCCATCCTGTCCCTTCTTCTTCAAAATGTTTTCAATATATTCCTTTGCTTGCCGATTCTGCATATAACGTCCTCATTGCATGCCTTATCAGTCCACCTAATTTTCGACACTCTTCTGTTGCACCACATCTCACATGCTTCGGGTTCCCTTCTGTTACGCTTTTGCCACAGTCCATGTTTCACTACCATATAGTGATGTGCACCAGACGTACGTTATCAGGTGGATTTCGTGTTTATTTTCGCGATATGTCTGCCTCGGAGAATCGTGATTGGGTCATTAATTGTTCATATTACACAGTCAATAATTAGCGTGTTGCATTTATTGGAATCTCAGGCGTTTCGCAGATAAAGCAGTTGTCTATGAGAATAATCTGTCCGAATAAAAGTGTAGAAATATCCAGTCAGATCATCATAAAATAGCAGCCGAGCTCTGTTGGTAAGCAGGGTGCACTCAGCCCTTGTGAGGCAAACTAACGAGCTATTTGACTGAGAAGTAGCGGCTCCAGTCTCATAAGCTGACAAAACCGCCGGGAGAGCGCCGTGCTGACCACATGCCCCTCCAGTCCGCATCCGGTGACGCCTGTGGGCTGCGGATGACACGGCGGCCGGTCGATACCGTTAGACCTTCATGGCCTGTTCGGGCGGAGTTCAGTTTTTTTTAGTTCAAAGATCAAATCGAGCTGTTAATAGGCAAGGTGTGAGTGTGCCATTCGTGTCTTCCGACGTGTATGCGGAAAATGCGGAAACGTTAACTAAGGCGATGTCCAATCAGGACCGATGTGCTGATGTTCTTTTCTTGGTCACCGAAGGAAACACCGGTAGACTAGACATCCATCGGAGAATGAATAATATGTATGGGGTAGCATCTCTGTTGAAAACAGCGGTTGTGGAATGGTGCCCCAAGTCCCATGCTGGTCGCGATTTGACACAAGATATCTGCATCTACATGAGGCCTGTCGATCTGGGGGGCCAGCTTCATCCATTATGACTACTCGCTTATCGGGATTACACAGTTTGCTTACATAGTATAATTTAGTGCTATTTTAAATTACTTGTGAGCAGAAGTGGACAGTAGCTGATTATTTAGCTGTTTTTTTTTTTTAGCAGTGTTATATATTTTTGTTGTAAGAATTTGCGTGTTTTTCGACCTTCTGTGTTGAGCGAGTTTACTTTGTAGTGCACTTTTCCGCCGCAGTAATCGCTAGTGTCACTTTATTTACTTGACTCCTCTACCTTTGCAAAGAGTAAATTTTAATTAGACCTGCAGCCTCAGAGGCTCAGAATGTAATCTCGCGTTTTGTAGGTGTATATTTAGTTAGACAGTAGCGCAGTAGTTACTCAGCTGTCTCTTTTGAGACTGGTGACCGCTTTAATCAGCCTATTTAGCCGCTCTGTTCGGTCCTCGCTACACAAAGGAAGCAGCTACTCGGACAGCAGACTGCTTGTGGAGTGCACATGGGGTATTTTCAGGCTAGGCGGTAGTTTGAGGCACTCTCGTGAACACTCGCCGGTCGATAAGCATATAGGGAAATCAGACCACGAACAGAGTGAAGACAGTTCGAATGTAAAAGTTTAGCAGTAAAGTGCCAAAGTATTCGTAACAAAGTTCCCTAATTTACCGCCCTCCAGCAAAGTTCTCAAACATATTATTCTTGGGACTGAGAGCTCGCTAAAACATAAAGTAAAAAGCTCTGAGGTATTTAATCAGCCGTGGAATGTTTTATCGGAAAGACAGATAACACACGGTAAGAAGGGGAGTGTTCATTCCAGTCGACAAAAATATAGTCTCTATTGATGCTGAAACAGAGTGTGGAAATGAAATTATCTGGTCGTGCATAGCAGGTCTATGTGAAAACAACTTAATTATTGGATGTTTTTACCGACCACCGGACTCCGCTGGACAGTTGTAGAGCCATTCAAAGAAAATCTATGGTCAGTCGTGCATAAATATTCAGATCATGCAATACTAGTTGGAGGTGACTTTAACCTACCGAGAATAGACTGGGAAGCGTATGGATTCATTGCAGGGGGTACAGACAGATAGTTTTGTGAAGTACTTTCGAACACGCTTTGCGAAAACTGCCTTGAGCATATAGTTCGGCAGCCAAAACGCAATGGAAATACCTTAGACCTTGTCGCTACAAACAGGCCAGACCTTATCGAGGGAATCAGTATACAGACGGGGATTGTTGATCATGATATCATACCGACTATGGTTATGAAAGGTAGAAATTAGTCAGGAAGGCTAGTAGAGTGTTTCTGCTAGATAGAGGAGCAACATCTCTCTTAGACAATTAACTGCAACCATTTCTTTCCAGAATGATGGACATAGAGGAATTAGGGGCACAATAAGTGGATTAAGGATGGGAAAGACCCACCATGGTTTAATAACGATATTCGAAAAATGATGGGGAAGCAAAGACTGTTGCACTCTCGGTTCAAAAGAGGACATGCAAATCATAACAGGCAATGCTTAGTAAGATTCATGCGTCTGTGAAAAGATCTATGCGCGATCCATACAACAGCTACCACCATCATACCTTGGCTAAAGATCTGGCGGAAAATCCAAAAAAATTCTGGTCCTCTGTAAAATCGCTAAGCAGGTCTAAGGCTTCCATCCAGTCACTCGTTGACCAGTACGGTTTGGCAGCAGAAGATAGGAAAAGGAAGGCTGAAATTTTAAATTCCACTTTCAAGAAATCGCTCACACAAGAGAATCGTACGAACGTACCGTCGTTTGACCATCGCACAGAGTCCTGTGTGGATGACATAGTAACAAGCATCAATGGCGTAGAGAAAGAGTTGAAAACAGATAGGTCGCCAGGTGCGGACGGATCCCAATTCAGTTTTACATTGGCCCCTTATTTGGTTTGCATTTATCGCGAATCTCCCGAGCAGAGCAAAGTGCTAAATGACTGGAAAAAACGCAGGTGACTCTTGTATACAAGAAGAGTAAATGAACGGTCTCGCAAAACTACAGACCAGTGTCCTTAACATCGGTTAGCTGCAGAATTCTTGAGCATGTTCTGAGTTCGAATATAATAAATTGCCTAGAGACCGAGAAGCTCGTATCCATGAAACAGTACGGCTTTAGAAGGCATCACTTGTGCGAAACCCAGCTTGCACTTTTCTCACATGATATACTGCGATCTACGGATGAAGGGCAACAGGCAGATTCCATATTTCTAGATTTCCGAATAGCATTCGACACGATTCCCCACTGCAGACTGTTAACGAAGTTACGAGCCTAAGGAATAGGCTTCCAGATATCTGACTAGCTCGAAGACTTCTTAAGTAATAGAATCGAGTATGTTGTCCTCGAAGACGAGTGTTCATCGTAGACGGGCATAATATCAGGGGTAGAAGGTGAGCAGCAAGCTGTGGTTGTTAGCTGATGATGCTGTGGTGTACAGATAGGTGTCGAAGATAAGTGACTGTAGGATGATACAACGTGACTTAGACAAAATTTCTAATTGTGTGATGAATGGCAGTTGGCTCTAAATGTGGAAAAATGTAAGTTAATGTGGATGATTAGGAAAACAAACTCGAATGTATGGGTAGAACATTACTGCTTGACAAGGTCTTCTACCAAACATTTGCATTTAAGTACTACGAACACAGAAATGGAAGTACAATCGTTTTCATTGCTTACCTTTTAAAAAATTTTGTTTCACGTTGTGGACTCTGTTTCACACCACTGTATCTACTAGATTCCAAAACTCTTTTCTGTGTACCCTCCCCCATTCTTCCAATCGATTAGTTCCAACAGTTATTCTTGCCACGTTCAGGTCCATTACATTTCATTAGGACCTTACGTCACCAGTAGGGCTAACTATGTGCTTTGCAAATAGTTTCAAAACTCGGTTATCATTTGTAGTTATTATCACCCTGGAACCACTTATTATGTCTTTCATCGTGGAGACTGATAAGCGCATGCTATTTAGAATCTTCATGCGTTATTACTATTATTATTATCATCGATGGAAATGGGATAGCATCACGTCCATTACCATTAGGGAAACAATGTAATTCGAAAACGAATATTTCGCAATTAGCCATGTCGGGATGAATCACGCAGAACAAAAGCTGTAAGAGAGGTGATGCGCATTAGGTGGAACAGCTTTCTGCGACTAATACTGTGTGTATATACTGTACGCGCTGTTTATCAGATGGGGTCTAGTTGCTAGAGGAGTAACGCATCCGTGACAGACTCCAAGTGCATTCGTACACATATCGTATTGTCTCCTTGTTTTTTGCTGCAACGTATGGCATACAGAAACAATGAATATTTGAATACGCTTGTGGCCTCGGTGCATCTGATAACCGGCCTAGTGTTGCCGAACGTGATTATGCTGCTAAATATACAGGGTGTTACAAAAAGATACGCCAAACTTTCAGGAAACATTCCTCACACACAAAGAAAGAAAATATGTTATGTGGACATTTGTCCGGAAACGCTTACTCTCCATGTTACAGCTCAGTTTATTACTTCAAATCACATCAATCATGGAATGGAAACACACAGCAACAGAACGTACCAGCGTGACTTCAAACACTTTGTTACAGAAAATGTTCAAAATGTCCTCCGTTAGCGAGGATACATGTAGCCACCCTCCGTCGCATGGAATCTCTGATGCGCTGATGCAGTCCTGGAGAATGGCGTATTGTATCACAGCCGTCCACAATACGAGCACGAAGAGTCTCTACATTTGGTACCGGGGTTGCGTAGACAAGAGCTTTCAAATGCCCCCATAAAGGAAAGTCAAGAGGGTTGAGGTCAGGAGAGCGTGGAGGCCATGGAACTGGTCCGCCTCTACCAATCCATCGGTCACCGGATCTGTTGTTGAGAAGCATACTTCGACTGAAATGTGCAGGAGCTCCATCGTGCATGAACCACATGTTGTGTCGTACTTGTAAAGGCACATGTTCTAGCAGCACAGGTAGAGTATCCCCTATGAAATCATGATAACGTGGTCCATTGAGCCTAGGTGGAATAACATGGGGCCCGATCAAGACATCACCAACAATGCCTGCCCAAACGTTCACAGAAAATCTGTGTTGATGACGTGATTGCACAATTGCGTGCGGATTCTCGTCAGCCCACACATGTTGATTGTAAAAATTTACAATATTATCACTTTGGAATGAAGCCTGATTTGTAAAGAGAACATTTGCACTGAAATGAGGATTGACACATTGTTGGATGAACCATTCGCATTAGTGTACCCGTGGAGGCCAATCAGCTGCTGATAGTACCTGCACACGCTGTACATGGTACGGAAACAACTGGTTCTCCCGTAGCTCTCTCCATACAGCGACGTGGTCAACGTTACCTTGTACAGCAGCAACTTCTCTGATGCTGACATTAGGGTTATCGTCAACTGCATGAAGAATTGCCTCGTCCATTGCAGGGGTCCTCGTCGTTCTAGGTCTTCCCCAGTCATAGGCTGGAATGTTCCGTGGTCCCCAAGGCGCCGAGCAATTGCTTCGAACGTCTTCCTGTCGGGACACCTTCGTTCTGGAAATCTGTCTCGATACAAACGTACCGCGCCACGGCTATTGCCCCGTGCTAATCCATACATCAAATGGGCATCTGCCAACTCCGCATTTCTAAACATTTCACTGACTGCAAAACTACGTTCGTGATGAACACTAACATGTTGATGCTACGTACTGATGTGCTTGATGGTAGTACTGTAGAGCAATGAGTCGCATGTCAACACAAGCACCGAAGTCAACATTACCTTCCTTCAATTGGGCCAACTGGCGGTGAATCGAGGAAGTACAGTACATACTGACGAAACTAAAATGAGCTCTAACATGGAAATTAAGCGTTTCCGGACACATGTCCCCATAACATCTTTTCTTTATTTGTGTGTGAGGAATGTTTCCTGAAAGTTTGGCCGTACCTTTTTGTAACACCCTGTATAGGTTGACGCCATCCGGGGAAAAATGTGTTTCGTCGTCTGTAGCTTCGCCTTAAGGAGACAGGTTCTCTCCTTGCGCCGTGGCTTGACAGAGGTCGTCCACGGTCTCGCCATACTCCAGCTACTGAGGAAGCTATTCTGGAGATCATACACAACGAACCCCAGTGAAGTACACGTAGCGTAGCAAGGCAGCTGCGTGTCTCGCAATGCACGCTCGTTGCCGTGCTGCGCGAGCATGGGCTGCACCCCTATCATTATTCCGTAACGCAAGGCCTGCGTCCCGCACGTTACTCGCGACCGTGGCATCACTTTGGCTCCGATGTCTGGACCGGAATACTGGGAGACAGGAGTTTGGGACAAATTAGAAATTTGTGGTAGCATCTTATAGGACCAAACTGCTAAGGTAATCGGTCTCTAAGCTTACACACTATTTTAGTCTAACTTTAACTTCGCTAGGACAACACACACACACACACACACACACACACACGGCCGAGGGAGGACTCGAACCTCCAACGGAGGGAACCGCGCGGACCGCGGCAAGACGCCTAAGACCGCGCGGCTACCCCTCGCAGCCAGGAGCTTGGGGCCCTCCTTGCTGCCTGACCTGCTGACTGCACGAAGGTATCACGTATTCCTCTCAAACTCTTTGCCTATGGTTCCAACATCATGGTTCATCTCCTCACTTTGGAACTGACCTGTTACGGTATTTAGACAGAACATTTTCAGGGAACTAGCTCGTCCGTATTCACCTGACCAAAATCCCCTGCATTTCTTCCTGTGGGAACGACACATGAAAGAGCACCTGTATTCTACTCCGGCGATACATG
The DNA here is from genome assembly GCF_023898315.1 of Schistocerca nitens. Taxonomy (NCBI): domain Eukaryota; kingdom Metazoa; phylum Arthropoda; class Insecta; order Orthoptera; family Acrididae; genus Schistocerca; species Schistocerca nitens. The sequence goes on along the minus strand of NC_064619.1, from coordinate 47,973,357 downwards.
CGGAAGAACTGATAGCGCGTGTTCATGCTGCTCTTGTATCTGTGGATGCAGCCATGTTGCGAAGAGTCCAGACTCGTATGATCGAGCGGGTCGCGCAATGTTTGGACGAGCAGGGGGTCGCTTTGAGCATGTGCTCTCAGGACAACGCATTCTTTTGTAACCGTCATACGATCATTAATATGAAAATTGTTACCGTCACTGGTTGCTAATGCGTTACATTTGTTCGGACGCACTGCATATACTAGAAATGACCAGTAGATGTTGAGTTGTTTAACTCTGCAACCGTCTTTAGTCCCTGAGCGCGGTGGCGCAGTGGTTAGCTCACTGGACTCGCATTCTGGAGGATGACAGTTCAAACCCGGGTCCGGCCATCCTGATTCAGGTTTTCCGTGATTTCCCTAAATCGATTCAGGCAAATGCCGGGACGTTTCCTTTGAAAGAGCACGGCTTACTTCCTTTCCCGTCCTTCCCTAATCCGATGGGACCAATGACCTTGTTGTTTGATCCCCTCCCCCCACATCAACCAACCAACCATCTTCAACATCTCGAAATTGAAATAATTTTTGTAGTTATTTTGTCCTATGACAAATAATTTGTTTGGACTATCTGTTTTTGTTATTTTCACCGTTACAAAACACTGTACTATTTGAATGTCTGATGACCGTGGGCTAAGAAACGATGTTTTTGTTGTGGTCTTCAGTCGGAAGACTCGTTTATGCAGCTGTCCATGCTATACTATCCTGAACGAGCCTCTTCGCCTCCGAGTAACCACTGCAACCTACATCCTTCTGAATCCGCTTACTGTATTCATCTCATGGTCTCCCTCTACGATTTTTACCCTCCATGCTTCCCTCCAGTAATACACTGGTTATCCCTTGATGTCTCAGAATATGTCTTATCAACCGATCCCTTCTTTCGATCAAGTTGTGCCACAAATTTCCTCACCATTTCTATTCAGTATCTCTTCACTAGTTATGTGATGGACCCATCTAATCTTCAACATTCTTCTGTAGCACCACATTTAGAAAGCTTCTGCTGCTTGTCCAAACTGTTTGCCGTCCATGTTTTACTTTCATACATGACAAAAACCCATACAATTACCTTCGGAAAAAAGCTTCTTAGCACTTGCATCTATATTCCATTTCAACAAAGTTCTCTTCTTCAGAACTACTTTTCTTGCCTTGGTCAGTGTACATTTTATATCCTTACTTCGACTATCATCAGTTATTTTGTTGCTCAAATACCAAAACTCATCTACTACTTTAAGCGTCTCGTTTCCTAATCTAATACACTTAACTTCACCTCGTTTAATTCTACTACGTTCCGGTAGCCTTGTTTTATTTTTGTTGTTGTTAATCTTATATTTTCATTTCAAGACACTGTCCATTCTATCTAACTGCTCTTCCAAATCCTCTCCTGTCTCTGACAAAATTACAATGTCATCGGCAAACCTCGACGTTTTAATTTCTTCTTTCTGAAGTTAAAGTCTTACAAATTTTTCATCTGCTTCTTTGTTCAATGTACAGACTGAGCAACATCGAGGATAGGCTACAGCCCTGTCTCACTTCCTTCTCCATCACTGCTTCCCTTTCATATCCCTCGACTCTTTATAACTCCCGTCTCGTTCTTGTACAAGCTGTAAATAGCCTTTCGCTCCTTGTAGTTTACCCCTGCTACCTTCAGAATTTCGAAGAGAGTATTCCAGTCAACATTGCAAAAGCTTTCTCGAAGTCTTTCCTTAACCTATTGAAGATAAGTCGTAGAGTCAATATTTCATCGCAAGTTGCTTCAACTGATCTTCCCCGAGGTCGGCTTCCACCAGTTTTTCCATTCTTCTGTAAATAATTCTTGTTAGTATTTTGCAACCGTAATATATGGGTAATTTTGATACCTGTCAGCAACTACAGGGTGTTTCAAAAATGACCGGTATATTTGAAACGGCAATAAAAACTAAACGAGCAGCGATAGAAATACACCGTTTGTTGCAATATGCTTGGGACAACAGTACATTTTCAGGCGGACAAACTTTCGAAATTACAGTAGTTACAATTTTCAACAACAGATGGCGCTGCAAGTGATGTGAAAGATATAGAAGACAACGCAGTCTGTGGGTGCGCCATTCTGTACGTCGTCTTTCTGCTGTAAGCGTGTGCTGTTCACAACGTGCAAGTGTGCTGTAGACAACATGGTTTATTCCTTAGAACAGAGGATTTGTCTGGTGTTGGAATTCCACCGCCTAGAACACAGTGTTGTTGCAACAAGACGAAGTTTTCAACGGAGGTTTAATGTAACCAAAGGACCGAAAAGCGATACAATAAAGGATCTGTTTGAAAAATTTCAACGGACTGGGAACGTGACGGATGAACGTGCTGGAAAGGTAGGACGACCGCGTACGGCAACCATAGAGGGCAACGCGCAGCTAGTGCAGCAGGTGATCCAACAGCGGCCTCGGGTTTCCGTTCGCCGTGTTGCAGCTGCGGTCCAAATGACGCCAACGTCCACGTATCGTCTCATGCGCCAGAGTTTACACCTCTATCCATACAAAATTCAAATGCGGCAACCCCTCAGCGCCGCTACCATTGCTGCACGAGAGACATTCGCTAACGATATAGTACACAGGACTGATGACTGCGATATGCATGTGGGCAGCATTTGGTTTACTGACGAAGCTTATTTTTACTTGGACGGCTTCGTCAATAAACAGAACTGGCGCATATGGGGAACCGAAAAGCCCCATGTTGCAGTCCCATCGTCCCTGCATCCTCAAAAAGTACTGGTCTGGGCCGCCATTTCTTCCAAAGGAGTCATTGGCCCATTTTTCAGATCCGAAACGATTACTGCATCACGCTATCTGGACATTCTTCGTGAATTCGTGGCGGTACAAACTGCCTTAGACGACACTGCGAACACCTCGTGGTTTATGCAAGATGGTGCCCGGCCACATCGCACGGCCGACGTCTGTAATTTCCTGAATGAATATTTCGATGATCGTGTGATTGCTTTGGGCTATCCGAAACATACAGGAGGCGGCATGGATTGGCCTCCCTATTCGCCAGACATGAACCCCTGTGACTTCTTTCTGTGGGGACACTTGAAAGACCAGGTGTACCGCCAGAATCCAGAAGCAATTGAACAGCTGAAGCAGTACATCTCATCTGCATGTGAAGCCATTCCGCCAGACACGTTGTCAAAGGTTTCGGGTAATTTCATTCAGAGACTACGCCATATTATTGCTACGCATGGTGGATATGTGGAAAATATCGTACTATAGAGTTTCCCAGACCGCAGCGCCATCTGTTGTTGAAAATTGTAACTACTGTAATTTCGAAAGTTTGTCTGCCTGAAAATGTACTGTTGTCCCAAGCATATTGCAACAAACGGTGTATTTCTATCGCTGCTCGTTTAGTTTTTATTGCCGTTTCAAATATACCGGTCATTTTTGAAACACCCTGTACTTTCGTTGCATTTCGAATTACTGCATTCTTCTTGACATCTGAGGGTACAATAAACGATGTATATTACAGTATTATATGGTAAAATGAAACTGGCGAATAAAAACAAATACGTCTCTACCCAGAATCTCAGCCTCGATCTGCTGCATCCTAACCAAAAACGCTGTTCACTGCACCAATTGCACAGCTCTAGTCCTGTATGCTGGCTGGCACAAGTAGTTTACGTACATGTGAAAACAGTGTTGCCAGATTGTCAGTCATTAACGTCCATTTACCGCCGTAAATATGCGCAGGACTAAATTTTGTGAGATATATATTTTTTTCTATTGTGTGAAGAATCCTTCTGCTAAGTCCAAGTATGCGAATTTTTATTTACCCTGTAAATACATAGCTTCTAGTCGTATGAATGATTATTTGAGTGTCGTGTAGAAATCTGAAGTAAATCGCACAAGAACTTTTAAAAGAATAGTAGAACAAATGTAAAAAGGTCAAGAGGGAACAACGAGACTAGAAGACAAGGAACTGAAGAATACTCAATATTGTAGAACGCTCAGTATAATATCGTTTATTGAAACTGAACTACACTTCTCGAGCAATCACTATATACACACACACACAGAAAAAAAAAAAAACATGTAGACGACTATTCATCAAGGGCGTCGGTGAGGTCCGTCGGAGCTGGTCCTAGCTCGGCGAGGAACTGGCTGTACTGCTGCTCCCCTGGCCTTATAAAGCCGGCGGAGTCCGGCTGAGTACTCCAACTTTCCCTGTGTCTTTGAGGCGACCTCTGCAGAAAAATGTTCGCATTAGTCTCTTGCAAGTTCTATTTATTTTGAAGAATTGTTTTCTTCTTAGTTGTGCCTGCAAGTGCTTGTGTATGTTATATGGTACACAGGGGTGTACTGAGTGTAGTCTGCGTGGCAGGGGCCGTCTGTAGCAGACGCAACAGGAAAGAAGTGCTCTAATTAAAAAGGGTATGAGACAGCGATGTAGTCTTTCACCCTACTGTTCAATCTATACATCGAGGAATCAATGACGAAAATAAGAGGAAGTTTCAAGAGTGGTATTAAAATTCGTAGTGAAAAGACGTCAATGATAAGATACGCTGATTACATTGCTATCCCCAATGGAAGTCAAGAATAATTATAGGATCTGTCTAGAGAGTACAGAATATGAACGTGAGAGGAGAATCGAAGAAAGACGAAAGTAATGAGAAGTAGCAGAAACGTGAACAGCGAGAAACTTACCAGAATTCAAATGGTTCAAATGGCTCTGAACACTATGGGACTCAACTTCTGAGGTCATCAGTCCTCCAGAACGTAGAACTACTTAAACCTACCTAACCTAAGGACATCACACACATCCATGCCCGAGGCAGGATTCGAACCTGCGACCGTAGCGGTCTCGCGGTTCCAGACTGCAGCGCCTAGATCCGCACGGCCACTTCGGCCGGCTATCAGAATTGGGGATAACAAAGTGGACGAAGTTAATGAATTATCCTACCTACGCAGCAAACTAACCAATGACGGACAGTGCAAGGAGGACATAAGAAACAGACTAAAACTGGAAAAAGGGCATTCTGACCAAGAGAAGTCTACTGGTATCGAACATAGGTCTTAATTCGTGGAAGAAATTTCTGAGAATGTACATCTGGAGCACAGAATTGTATGGTAGTGAAACGTGGGCTGTAGGAAAACCGGAACAGAAGAGAATCGAAGCATTTGAGATGTGGTGAAACTGAAGAATGTTGAAAATTAGATGGACTGATAAGGTAAGAAATGAGATTCTCCGTAGAGTCGACGAGAGAAGGTACATATGGGAAACACTGACAAGAAGAAGGAACAAATTGACAGGCCATCTGTTAAGACCTAAGGGAGCTGTAGAAGGTGAAAGCTCTATAGAATGACAGAGATTGTAATACATTCATCAAATAATTCATGACGTAAATCGCAAGTGCTACTCAGAGATGAAAAGGTTGTGGCACAGGAGAGAAATTCGTGGCGGGTCGCATCAAACCCGTCAGAGGACTGATAACTCAAAACTACTACTTACGGATACCGGGAGCGAAACGACACAACAAACGCAGTTTCGGTCCGGGCAACAAGTGGCTAAGACCACTGCTGTTTCTGTTTCCCTGCAGAAATCGGATTAAATCATCAAATCAGCAATAGGCAAAATACGTTTACAAGGCCAATGGCCATTTTTAAGCCGAACGAACAACTTTGGTACAGTCCTGAAAAACCTCAACTGGCACAAACTTGGGAAAAGTGCTGATTATTTTGCGGAAACCTGCTAAAAATTTCGAAAGTCTGTTTTCGGGTCTGAATCAGTTAATATTGCTAAACCCACATACATATCGATACGGTTAAATTATAATAATAACAGCGCGCAAATACCAAATCGTACGGACATTTAAGGCTGTAATTTTTCTCTAACGTATCCATGAATTGAAAGAGAAGAAATGTACGTAAAGTACAATACAAGAAAAATTGGAATATTACATATTTTCCGTCTTTTGGAGAATGTGGATACAATTTCACGTAGATAGACCATTAGACTAAACTACGCGAGAGAAAAAATAAACGTGCAGCTAACAAACTTGAGGAAAAACGAACTCGTCCTTATCGTGATAACTTTAAATTGTTGACACATCCTGCGACCAGCGTACTCTTTATGGCATTATGCCTTTAACAGCACTGAAGAAATACACTTTAAAATGGGTGTAAGAGAACGGCGAAATTCGTATTTCGCATGTCATCCTATCTTATTGCCAGTGCTGAAAGCCTTACAATGTATTACAGAACTTTCGCAACCACCCTAGTGCTGCGTTATTGCTTGTTATTAATTTAGACAGTTTACAGACAAAAAATTGATAGCAGTGTCGCTATAAATCCTAATTAAACGTGTAATGCATATTTAAGAGTAGTGCATACTCATGATACTCTTTGTTAAAGTTGACATCCCAGCTGTTAGGAAAATTCAAGTCTTTGTTCTTTCCTCTTTTCGGATTCTTATTTATATAGTGTTTTTTGACGTTACGTGAAAATTTCCCACATAATTCTTAAAGACAGTATAACGCAATTCGTTTATATAATGATGTTACAACATACGGAGAAAAATGGGAGAGAGAGTGAATTAACTACCCCACGAAAAACGTCTAGGCGTACAGCGTAATTTTTAACACATATAGTCTGCATATTGCTGATAATACATAGGGTGCACTTCATGACATTTTCTCGCGTGCACATTTGTATACTGATCTCGTTATACGGTGAATGTTTGTTGATCGTTCTTTTTATTTTTAAATGTGTCACATTCCTTTATTCCTAGAAACTTTTATCAGTAATTTTACGGCACATAAATTTGCAGTTATGGTTGCTATTGAGGTTTATTTTCAATGCTCTCTAGGTCACGACTACCCGCTGGCGTCCTCACGAGAGAGATAGCAGTTACGTAAGGGCTCTTACCAACTCTCGAGACACGATTACGAGTAAATTCTGAACTCGAAGGACTTCTGTCTATTGAGGTCAAACTTCTTAAAAGTTTTCCCGTTATGCGCTCTTACAAAGTCTTTGAATGTTTGATCTGCACGATATAAGCATTAGGAAATTTATGTATATATGAACGTACTTTTATGTGAATGTAAAGCTAATGTAGAGGTTTGCTTGCGAAGAAAGCGAATATGTTTGACATCCTGGACAAAACTGTAATGTTGCCATTCTTTTCCCAGTTATATTCTGAAATATCACTGCACTGCTGGAAAATATTTGACTTTTATCCTGATTTTAGCATTTGTCATTTTAAAAGATTCTGAGTATTTTTATGCATTTGCAGACTTTTCTTGTCGAGCAGACAAGACCCATATGAACACTAGAGGGGCAAGGTCCTTTCCAAGAATGGTATTTCCGAGTACAAAGATTTTGCTTGTAATTCTCAGCTGCTGTATTTTGCTACCTGTGACCTTAGGTCTAATCACTGTTTATTCCAATGCGTTCACTACCATTGTATTGTATTGTATTGAATGTTAACCGGGGGCCTAGAAACGACGGAGAGGTTCCGTCCCCGCATGAGCTGCAGCGGTCCGCAGCCCCACGATGACCACCGCAGTCCACTTCACCCTTCCCTCTCCCACCCCGAACCACTCTTTCAGGGTTATTGTGTTGCTCGGCCCCCGGTGGACCCCGTCTCTAATGACCGCGTTGTCAACGGAACGTTAAACTCTGATCGTCCTTTAAACTAGCACAATATCTGGTCTAGGGAGGTTCGCAGTAGCCAGCTGCACATAACGCCATTTCAGGAACATACTAGAGAATCACAAAATCTAATAATCTTCCGTTTTCACCGGAATTTCTGTGATTGAATTACTTAGAAACTTTCTCTGTGTGATTTGATATGCATTCAGGTAGATACCAACGGTGGTGCAAACGGAATGAAAGCCAGAGATCAAGGAAATTATGAATGTTTCAGCGAAATCAATTTGTATGCCTTTTCCCCACCAGAGAGTCCGCATAAGGCGATATCAAATTAGCACACGTTTTCCTACCAGCCCATGAGCCTAGTGAATAGCACGTGGTAAAACAATCTCCGACTTTTTTGAGAAGGCCATTAGCGGAACGAAGGTGACTCCTTGTACCGGTAATCTTTGGCTGCCATTGCTTATATTTTTCGTGCAAAATTTAAGTATCTGTGTTCTAATCCCGGATTCAGGACGCTTTGATTACCAGTCAAAGACGCTACCCCTAAACCATGTGTTGGCGTGTAGACTGGTGGATATTCACCTCTGTGTTTCACTGCAGTAGCCAAACAGAAAGCAAGTACTTCATTTTGGAGCAATTTGTCACGATGCATTAAGATAGATTCATCCCAACAGTTGACGTTATACGCCTCGTATTGTAGCCTCGTTCAACTCAGGTGCAATCTGTAGGGATAATATAACGGCTCCTACAGCGAAACAGGCTGCAATATTTTCACTCTTTTCTGCGCTACAGTTGGATTAAATTAATGAAATGACAACATTTTACCATGGAACTGTAAGGGAGATGATGACCAATTTATTCCACCATCGATTTCGTCATCTGTATATCCCTCGATTACATTTATATGGTCGTTTCCCCTGAAATCGCTCCAAGTGTACACTCTCACATACATGACTCTTGTAGCTGATTCCAGCTATTGTCTGCTCATAGTGAGGTCAAAAGAAATGGGAACCTTTCGTCCATGTGCGCACATGAATGACGAGTGTCAGTTGCCAATATTTGTATCATGATCTGATCTGAAAGCCACTCGCATTTCGTAACTCTCTTAGAAAACAGACATTTTTGAATACAGCCTGTGAGTAGAGATGCTGACATGTAGAAACGGATGGCGGAAAGATTTTTTTTTTGGCATAAAAATGTCGTCATTTTCAGGCACAAAAAGTTTCGTCAAATAAAGTAGGCCTGTTGCTGTATGCGTCTACCCTGTGACCATTATTAGCGACTGGGACGAACTACGCGTTTTCTCCACTTCTGACTTCGTTGGTAGTAGTAGAATCCACCACATTGGCCCCATGTCGGAAATTGATTACGCAGTATGAAGTCTCAGACAAGCGAACACAGAACTACAAAATTCGCGATTACTAGCAAGAGGTGAAATGGAAATAGTGGCCATCCAGTACAGACAAAAAACTGTTATAGAAAAGTACTTACAGAAAAGAACAGGCAGGTTGAATATAGAAGAATGTTCGACAGGAGTCGTAGCCTTTGGCTAATGACGTAAGAAGTATGCGAAAAACGCCGTAAACAATATAGCGACTATAAAGTGATGTTATTTGTGAATTTTTTTCAAACGGCTGAAGTACAGAGCAGTCTGTCACCACAAACAAGTTTTCTTAGTATCACATTCGTTGTCTTGGCCAGCTCTCAAATTGTTACCTTTCTACCTAACCTAGGCCTCGGGCAAAACTACACGCCAGTCTGTCACCACTAAAAGATTTTTACTATCACATTTGTCGGCGTCTCCAACTCACAACCAGATACCTTCCAACCTTCCCTGTACATTGGGCTAACTTACAGATCACTGGGGTCAACACTAGGATGCGATTCCACGGTCCGCTTTGACCAATGACGTCATAGCTAAGCCAAAGACGCTACATAGAACCAATCTTTGAAAGCAGCTGATCATATTTGTAAAAAAACGAATGTAGCGTACGATAAAATTACAGTCATAGTTCAGATGATTCATTACTTAGACATGAAATAAATCGAAAGGTAACAAAAATAAATAAAACAGAAAAAGAGAAATGTCTGAAATAAATTATTGTCCTAATTTATGCGAGTAAGGAAACCATAGAGGACCTTTAAATCCATTACTGCAGAGCACTTGATGATGTGGTATTCTCAAAAAAAGTTAATTTTTACGAACATTGTTGAATCTGACTGCACTGCCGCGGGGAAGTGGGGGATTTGGGCACGGAGAAGCTAGAATGTAACGTAACAACGTAAAAATGAAATAAATAATAACATATATGAAATATAAAAATAACTGTAGGCTGAAATGTGGAGAAACCGACACGAAAATCCTAAAAGAAACGTTCAGCAGACAAGTAACGAAAATTGACAAAAAGTAACAAATATTGGAATCGGTAACTATAACTAATCAATACAAGTTAACTTTAGATACCGATTGCAACAATTTCACAATTCGTTATTTATATCATTTTTAGAACAAGTGTGTGCATTTAAGTGTTACATCATTTCTACATTTGGTATTACCCTTTTCACTATTATCAGAAAGAAAAAACTCTGAATCGGTACCTACAATATTTTTCTCTTTTTCGCATTAGTTTAGAGACCAATAAGAATTCTGGAAATGTTACAAAAACCAAATTCACACACTTACTGCAAACGTGTCCAAAATTATGAACCATCGAATGGTTGGCATCTGTAACAAAATTTGATCTCCTACAAAGATCAATTCTAAGTTATTGATTGCAATGTCTGTTACTTTTTGTGACTTTTCATTAATCGTGGTCTGAATGTTTTTAGGAATTCTGTGTCGGTTTTTCCACATTTCATGCTACTGTTTCGTACAAATTATTATTTATTTCATTTTCCCGTTGTTGTCTTACATTTTAGTTTCAAAAATGGCTCTGAGCACTATGGGACTTAACTGCTGAGGTCATCAGTCCCCTAGAACTTAGAACAAGTTAAACCTAACTAACCTAAGGACATCACACACATCCATGCCCGAGGCAGGATTCGAACCTGCAACCGTAGCGGTCGCGCTGTTCCAGACTGTAGCGCCTAGAACCGCTCGGCCACTCCGGCCGGCTACATTTTAGTTTCACCCTGCCCCAAAGCCCCTTTTTCCCGCCGTAGTCCCGTTAGATTCAGTAATTGTTGCAGATATGACGTCATTGCTCAAAGCCGACGAGTGGAATCGGACACTAGAATTTATTCGATCATTGAGTCATCATAACCAGTTTTTTTTTCATCTTTCAAATTAGTTGGCTTCACCAACTAAGAACGAAACTGTGATTATATGCCCCAAAAGGCAACGTGACGGCAGCCATTAATATTACGTTAATGATCAATGCTGGCGACTTGCATAGAACTTTCCTCTTGATCCGGCAGGTTACAGCTGAAAGATTTCATAGGTGCATCCGTGCGGTTGTGGTGACGCTCTGCAGCACTTTTCACAGGACGCCGTCGCCCCACGGCAGTGTCGCCTTGTCAGTCTTGCTGACTCAGAATCGGACGTCAGCTTGGAATATCTTCTGCTGGCTGCTATGCCGAATCGTTAGTTACCTCTGCGCTGCGACCTCAGACGATCACGTTAGACCGTCCGTTGTAGAACGACTGTTGCTAGGTAACCTGTGGCTGGGGTCGGCAAACATTTAGTTCCTGCAGGACGGGTTGCGGGAGCTGAGTAGTTTACAAGCAGCATTAGTTTATAATTTACAATTTTAAAAGTGGAGAATAGGGAATACATCGTAATTCGTCAGCAATTTGCTTTTAAAAAGCAAATTTAGTTTAAGAATAATAGATTTAAGAAGACTCTATTGAATCGGGACAACAATTTAAAAATTTAAAATACTGGTTTTACTATTAGAAACTTCACAGTTTCTACTATTTCATTCTTTACCAGAATATTTAAGGAACAAATTTCGGGACATATTGCTTTTGTAATCATACACACAGAGAATGCATTTACCTATTTACCCTCGCCAGTAAGGATTAAGGAGGACAGTCACTGAGGTAAACCAGGATAGTGTTACAATAACATTTATTCATCCTTTAATTGTCATATACTGCATATATTAAGGATGTATGCTGCGTGTCTCAAGACAACTTTCTTACTTCCGAATCTTATTTTTAAGCACACATATCCCACAAACAAATTACTTCTTTCACTCAGCCCCTACACGCTTTTCGTGGTATCACTCCTTTCCCCTTCCTTGACTGCTTTCAACCAGACTGACTTTGAATAAATTTCCAAAAGACAGCTTGTTAATTTTCCTTCGCTCTAGTTGTTTCTCACGCAGGTATTACGGCTCAGTGTTATTATATGACTTCATCTGCGTGAGAGATGACCTAGTTGATGACTGAAGTCGATGCAGTATATGACGAAATAAACAAATCATATATAGGCCATTTTCCTCTTAAAACTCCAATACTTGTTAACTTTAAGGGGAAGAGTGTCTATCCAAAAGTAAGAGACATCTTCCAGGCAGCCTGTTCAGCCGTTTCAGAAAGGTATCTTCACTTATCCAACTCATTATTGTTACCAATGAGCCAATGGGAAAACTGTCGGAAAATTCAGGATGGAACTTTTTGCTTTTAAAGATTGCTATTGGTATAATAACATTGCCTACAATATTCGCGCAAGCAAGAATAGTAACAGGTTTTCCCCTCTTTACACAAGTCTGCGAATATTTTCTTGTTTGGTTTGTTATTCATTTGACGGCCTGATTTATCACAGCTACAAATCGATTGTGGCTTATAAGAGAAATTAAGTTCTTCCACAAATTTACCCAATAAAGTAAAATATTACTCAATGTCAGGCTTATTAACACCCTTGCAACGATATGAAGAAAGACTTTCAGCCTTCTGGAATGTTGTTACAGGACTGCGCATACGAAAAGCAATAAGCCAATCAAATTGCTGCCATTTGGTGTTTCAAAAACTTACGTTCGATTCCATTTTGCTTCGCGAAGAAAATGCAGCTTTTCTTACTACTGCAGAATCCAATCCTAACCTGCAAGAGCCGGCCGCGGTGGCCGTGCGGTTCTAAGCGCTTCAGTCCGGAACCGCGCGACTGCTATGGTCGCAGGTTCGAATCCTGCCTCGGGCATGGGTGTGTGTGATGTCCTTAGGTTAGTTAGGTTTAAGTAGTTCTAAGTCTAGGGGACTGATGACCTCAGATGTTAAGTCCCATAGTGCTCAGAGCCATTTTTGAACTAACCCACAAGCAGACAACCTAAACACCAATTCTACTAATTGCTTTTCCTTTTCGACGGTAAACTTAGTTTGCCCATTCCCATGCTTCAGCCGATCACCATTACCACTTTGTAGACGACGGTACGGTACGGGGACTCAATAAGACATTTCCATGCATGGTCACATGTGGCAGAATATGCAAGCCTTCTTCGTTGTACATACAAAACAGGTGGATCGATATTCCTCAGGAACATACCCAGGTCTGAAATTTGCATGCTCTGAGCGTACAATATGAGGTTTCCCATACTATAGAATAGTAGCAGAGATCATGCACGGTTCTGGAATCCTAAGCATTTGTTTTGGTGCATATCTAACTGCCGTATACGTCCATTTATTCTTAGTGATCCAAGCCTTATAAATGTCTGTGTGCGCCAGAAATATTCCGAATGTATGCTGTGCTGCACATATTAACGTTGCCAACAGGAAGAAGAACTTAGAGAGAGAGAGAGAGAGAGAGAGAGAGAGAGAGATAGAGAGAGAGAACCGCACACGGCTACAATCGCAATGGTTTCTGGCGAACAACGAAAAAGCGTCTAACACTGGTGGTGAGTTATCGGTCAGTAATTAAGGTTTGTACTGACAACGCAGATGATTTCATTGTTATGACCTAGAGTCATATAATTTGAAGTTAACCTCAGCGTTCAGCACGCTATGTGAGAAACTTTGAGTCTAAATGGATTTAGTTGTGGCATTTTAAATCTGCAGTGTTTAGTTCGTTTTAGTGAGTATGGAAAAGCTAGAGACAGAAAGGTAATGCCGGCACAACTTTATATCTCTCTTTAGAAACGGAACCGGCCACCTGTTATAACACGTGTGAGAAGCATGACGTGTATTAATTTTCCATGGCCGAGTAGCTGCCGCTAAGCCATAAATCATTCTAACAAAATGCTGGACGCTTCCAGGCGTCATGTACCCAGCGACGCAACAAAGCCGTGTAAAACTGGACACATGTTTCGAGCAGTGATGAATTACAGTACACAGTATGGAGTCGTGAAAATTTAGAGAGAGCCTGGTGAACGGTATCAGACGTAATTCCTGCGTAATATCTACGAAGAAAATTTCAGGGGTGGTAGTTACAGTGTAGTTCTGTTTCGCTTGGCAAGGACCTTTGCGGTTCGTATGAAGTTCACAAGGATATCCCGACGGTTTATTTTCCGTGAACCAGTGAAGAGTAGTCGAAGAATGAGTGTAGTGCGTGTGAGTTTAAAGTTGCATTCGTTTATATCCCGTCTGTCCCAGTGTAAATTTGTCATGAGTCAGTCGATCTGCCCTGAAATGTGACCTGTACTAAACTGAACGTGTGTAGTAAGTTTCGGTATCATACTTTCACGTCACATCACTTCGACGACTCCCCTATGTACATCTAGGTCTCCAAATAAGTGGCATCGTTGCTCGTAGGAAGCTACCATTTAGTTGGAGGCTACAATAAAGAAAAGCCTTTGCCCTTACTATTCTAATATAAGCTAGTACACGAATTGCATTTTAAGATTCCAATTGGCAATTATTAACTGTTTATCTTTGCTGTAAGAACGGCGTCTTCAGTTGCTGGGAACTTTCATTGTCTATTTCTCACTAAAGGTTTCATTTCTGCTGTCCCCGTTGAATTAAATTACGATCGAATTTCAATTCTGCTATGTAAGACGAACAAGGCTGTTCAAATGATAACATCGCGATGGTGACAGGGATGATGTTCAGATAGAAGCATAGGCCAGAAGAAGGAGGCTTTCATTTCATTAACTTCTTTTACGGTTATTATTTATGTCTTTCCTTGAAGGGCTATTGTTAACAAAAGGGTATCAATAAACACGAATAGGAACGGTCTTTGTAAGGCATCTTAATTCAGAGGAAGTATAGAAAGTTTTTACATCAGTTTTATTAAGACAATTATGCACATGACTAAGTCAACACAACACATTACGTATCGGTGCAAAGATTCATATCTCTTATGGCAGTCAGCTGTATTCATAATCTAGCACTTGAGAGACAAAGCGGTTGCTACTAGTATTGATTATAAATACAAGTCTTCCATCCTTGGAAGAGGTAATAAATAAAATATTGATTTCACTATAATTAATTTCGTGCGGCTCAATGGGCAAGTGCAAATCTTTAATTGGACTTCAGTTCGAGGACTTTGCGTCCTAATCTACCTCAGCCACTCAACCGAGGCAAGGAAACTTACACAGTAACGTGGAATCAGAAGCACGTATCATTACATGATATTACTCATATCGTTGAGAGATCAACGCGACACTGAAAATTTCGAAGATCTGACTGGGATTCGATGTGCGACCCCTCGGATTCCAGGATACCAGGTTCTAGCTTAAAAAACTGGATCAGCAAATTCACAAGACTCAAAATTCGAATAGACGCGTTATTAAATAAGTGCTGAATGCACGCTCAGCTGAAATTTCACTGGGGAGACGGATCATTAGGATCTCATTAACACCATGAGAAAACGAACGTCACTGAACTATGAAACAAGTTCATAACATGGCGCAGTTCGTACAAAATTGGGAGGAGGCCAGTAAAACTAATATTTTGAATGATTGCTGTAAGAATAAATGTGACCATTGGCATACGATTTTAATAACGGAACCTAGTTGGAATTCATAGGCCACGGGTGATTTCGAGTCACAAAAACAGGTACTTCTCCCGATAACGTGGTTCTCACGAGGATTTAATAGTGGATATCCTTGATTTGAACTAGTGAAACACGACTTAATACTGAAGGTAAATTTAAACTAGGACGCCAAACTGTCCTGCGAGCTGTCGTAGCAGCAAGTTAAGTCCGAACAAACGACCTTGTGATCATCTCATTTCACATACTTCTTCCCCCCCTTTTTTTTAAAAAAAAAGGAAGAAGAAGAAAAGATAGTTCAGGAAGACCATGTCCCCAAATCAAAATTTACATTGGCCGAAATTATTCGCAAACGATTAGTGGGTTTTTTCAGTATTACGGAAATAGTTTGACTCATTTCTCCTTTTCTGTGCTCTGAACAACGGACTGCAATGCTGATAGGTAACAGGGCTGCGAAAAGTCCTTTTAAACACCAAGAAGATTCTGGGTGCATAACGGTATACATTTATTAAGAAAATGGACGTATTTAACACGACAGGTCAGAACCTGTTGCTGGCATTTCTGCCCCAGTATCTTGCCCAAAAACAAAGTTTATCAGAGCCGTTCTTGCGGAATACATCTTACACTCTCTAGCGGAGAGTGTACTGTTCGGCTATTTCTTGACTGATTATACACTACTGACCATTAAAATTGCTACACCACGAAGATGACGTGGTACAGAAGCAAAATTTAACCGACAGGAAGAAGATGCTGTGATATGCAAATGATTAGCTTTTCAGAGCATTCACACAAGGTTGTCGCCGGTGGCGACACCTACAACGTGCGGACATGAGGAAAGTTGCCAACCGATTTCTCATTCACAAACAGCAGTTGACCAGCGTTGCCTGGTGAAACGCTGTTGTGATGCCTCGTGTGAGGAGGACAAATGCGTACCATCACGTTTCCGACTTTGATAAAGGTCGGATTGTAGTCTGTCGCGATTGCGGTTTATCGTATCGTGACATTGCTCCTCGCGTTGGTTGAGATCCAATGACTGTTAGCGGAATATGGAATCAGTGGTTTAGGAGGGTAATACGGAACGCCGTGCTGGATCCCAACGGCCTCGTATCACTAGCAGTCGAGGTGACAGGCATCTTATCCGCATGGCTGTACCGGATCATGCAGCCACGACTCGATCCCTGAGTCAACAGGTGGGGACGTTTACAAAACAACAACCATCTGCACGAACACTTCGATGACATGTGCAGCAGCATGGACTATCAGCTCTGAGACCATGGCTGCGGTTACCCTTGACGCAGCATAACAGATGGTGTACTCAGCGACGAACCTGGGTGCACCAATGGCAAAACGTCATTTTTCGAATGAATACAGGTTCTGTTTACAGCATCATGATGGTCGCATCCGTGTTTGTCGACATCGCGGTGAACGCAAATTTGAAGCGTGTATTCGTCATCGCCATACTGGCGTATCACTAGGCGTGATGGTATGGGGTGCCATTGTTTACACGTCTCGGTCACCTCTCGTTCGCACTGATGGCCCTTTTAACAGTGGACGTTACATTTCAGATGTGTTACGACCATTCATTCGATCAATGCGAAACGCTACATTCCAGCAGGATAATGCACGACCACCTGTTGCAGGTCCTGTACGGGGCTTTCTGGATACAGAAAATGTTCGTCTGCTGCCCTGGGCAGCACATTTTCCAGATCTCTCACCAATTGAAAACGTCTGGTCAATGGTGGCCGAGCAACTGGCTCGTCACAATACGCCAGTCACTACTCTTGATGAACTGTGGTATCGTGTTGAAGCTGCATGGGCAGCTTTACGTGTACACGCCATCCAAGCTCTGTTTGACTCAATGCCTGGGCGTATGAAGGCCGTTATTACGGCCAGAGGTGGTTGTTCTGGGTACTTATTTCTCAGGATCTATGTACCCAAATTGCGTGAAAATGTAATCACATGTCAGTTGTAGTATAATATATTTGTCCAATGAATACCCGTTTATCATCGGCATTTGTTCTTGGTGTAGCAATTTTAATGGCCAGTAGTGTATATCAAGAAAAAAAAACTATGTTTAAACCCACGGCCACACCAACGCTCACACCCGACTGGACAGGATTATTAGTATGTTGTTGAGGACACAGCCTTCTACCGCTGTGCAAAAATTGGGTACTATACGATTTTCTCTTTATGTTCCTTTGTTGTCTGTATTTATAGGGACATTAATCTCGGCGGCTATTTGAGAGGAGTAGGCTATGTGCCTATTAACCACTGAGTCCTCGTAACAAATGAGGAGGTACTGAACAGAACTGGGGAGAAAACAAATTTGTGGTACAACCTGATCAAAAGAAGGAATGGGTTGGTAGGACACATTCTGAGACATCAAGGAATCATCAATTTAGTACTGGAGGGAAGTGTACGGGGTAAAAATCGTAGGTGGAGAGCAAGAGATGAATACAATAAGCAGATTCAGGGGGATGTAGGTAGCAGTAGTTATTCGGAGATGAAGAGGTTTCTACAGGTGCAGCGCACAGTTTAATATTTTGCAACAGTTAACAGCAAGCTGCCAGTCTTTCCACCTTTGTGTAGTTTTCGTCTGTCTGTGTGTGTGTGTGTGTGTGTGTGCTAGTAAGAGAGAGAGAGAGAGAGAGAGACGGAAGGGGGCAGAAAGATATTCTGGCGACGACTGCGAAGGAGGAACGTGAGTGGAGGACACGTGGTCTATAAGTTCCGGTGGCACGTCCTCGTGTCGGGCGCAGCAGTTTGTGTCCCAACTACGGCGACAGTTAGGTGGGAGGGGGAGACGTGTGGGTGGAGGAGGTGGGGAGCGCGACCCGCTACCACCATCACCACCAGCAGCAGCAGCGGCACGGCTGCGGTCAGCGTAGCGCACAGTAGGTCAGCCGGCGCGACGCTTCGCAGCGTGGCCGTGTTGCGGCCGGTGGGACACTTGTCGCAGATGCGAATAGTTCAGCGGGCGACCGCTTGGTTGTCACGCTGCTACTGCTGCTGCAGTTTGCGAACCCGGCTAGAGGCAGAGGGTGTCACGCGACCTGGCCGTTGTTTGGGCTCCGCTCCACGCTGACAAGCACGTACCTCTATCGAGCGTTTAGCCGTCTCAGGAGTGCAGACTTCAGAGCAAAGATTCCGCACCTGGACTCAACGTCGACTGTTAATGACGTAAACACACTGCAGCGAAGCTACTATGAGTAGCTACCGATAGAAGACCTCGAAAAATTATGTCTCGGCCTATTAACCCCTTCATATCAATCAGAATAAATTTTTTCACTAAATAGAACTTGTTGCGTGTGACATTTTTTGAAACTGGAAACTGGCGTTTTACGAAGTCACGGAGTATTTATTGGAATAAAAACACATGTTACTACTTACTATGGGTCTCTCTCTTTCTCTGGCCGCGCGGGATTAGCCTAGCGGTCTGAGGCGCTGCAGTCATGGACTGTGCGGCTGGTCCCGGCGGAGGTTCGAGTCCTCCTTCGGGCATGGGTGTCTGTGTTTGTCCTTAGGATAATTTAGGTTAAGTAGTGTGTAAGCTTAGGGACTGATGACCTTAGCAGTTAAGTCCCGTAAGATTTCACACACATTTGAACTTCTTTTTCTCTTGCTCTCTCTGTCTCTCTCTCTCTCTCTCTCTCTCTCTCTCTCTCTCTCACACACACACACACACACACACACACACACACACACACACACACATAAAGATGTTAATGTTTTTGCTGATACAACACTTTTACAGGAAGAAGTTAACAACAATTGTAAGATTTTCTAAAGGTCTCCCTCGGTTAACTTGGGAATGCCGGAACTTTAATACGCTCTCAAATATCCCGAATTGAGAATTTCTTTGCGCACTTCCAGGTCGGAAGATGCGGATTTCTCTGAAAATAGCTGCGAGTTCTACGATGGCCTCCCATATCTACGTCGGTGAAAAATGAAAGATGCAAATACGATAACACTTTTCAATGAATTTCTGCTCACCCTGTTGGCACTAGTCATATTCTGTAATTCTACATATAATGTGGGGAATAGATACACCGACCGTTAGGTAGTTTCGAAGATTATTTTTATAATCGTACGTTTTAAAGTAGGAAGAAGAGAGGATGTGTTAAATGGAATGAACAGTCTAATGCGAACACAATATGGATGACATTAAATCGAAGAAACACGTAAATAATTGGAAGCAGCAGAAATGAGAACAGCCACGAGGTTAACATTGTAAATGGGGCTCACGAAGTAGACGAAGTTAAGGAATTTTGCTACCCAGAATTAAGGAATTGTGCTACCCAGAATTAAGGAATTGTGCTACCCAGGAAACAAAACGACCTATAATAAAAGGAGGGAGGATGACATAAAAAAGCAGACCAGCACAGGCGAAGAGGACATTCCTGGCTAAGACAAGTCTACTGCTACCAAACTCCGGCCTTAATTTGAGGCAGAAATTTCTCAGAATGTACGTTTGGAGCACAGAATTATATAGTAATGAGTCATGGACAGTGGGAAGACAAGGGAATCGAAGTATTCGAGAGGTTGAAAATTAAGTGGACTGGTACGTTAAGAAATGAGGAGGCTCTTGGCACAGTCAGCAAGGAAAGCAGTAAATGGAGAATACTTAAGGACAGGTTGATAGGACATATATTAAAACATCAGAGAATAACTTCCATGGTTCTAGAAGGAGCTGTGGAGGGTAAAACATGTAGAGGAAGTCAGAGATTGGAATACAGCCAGCAAATAATTGAGGACGTAGGTTGTAACTGCTGCTCTGATTCGAAAAGGTAGGCACAGGAGAGGAATTCGTGGCATGCCACATCAAATCACTCAGAAGACTGATGACTCACAAAAAGTGAGAGTAAAGCGATGTGCAAGTTAGATATCTCCAATGCAGATGTATCGAAATGTGTTAAAAGTGCAGATATTGGCTTCATACGTCTGGAGCGCGTCATATGTGATAGAAACTAGTCAATCGTTCGTAGACCTTCAGGCAGAAGAAGAATAGTACTATATTATTCGATTCTAAAACAAACTATTTTGCCAACATCCGCATTGTATGATTTATTTATACTGAAAAATACTCAGGGTGCAGGAATGCACTATTTTTCTCAAGTATAACGTTGATGTGTTGCAGGGGAAAACACAGGGAACGTAATTCCATACGAACCAAAATTTTCCACTAAAACTAACAGTCAGAGCAAAGAATTACCATCCCACAGAGAAAGATAATACAGCTATAGAGGTTTACGGCAGAAACTATCCCGGGCGGTGGCTGTGATGTACAACACAAATCCTTCTTGAAAAGAGATTACGATTAAGAAAGTTTTCTCGAGTGATTTCTGACTGGACGTAAATCTGGCCTTTCACAGCTAATGTTCTTATCGTGAAAGCTACTAGATATTTTGTCCTCAAAGCTACTATCAGCTAACTGTGTAGGACTCGTATTCGGAAGGAATAGTGTTTAAATCTCCGTACAAAGCAGTTTCTGACAGGTGTGATTATTCGTGAACCATTAGTTTAATAACTAATAAAATGCCAAAACGAATTATTTAAGGAACAGTGGAAAAACTTTAGGAGCCAACATATAGGAAGATCGGCTTGGGCCCCGCAGATATTCATGACCATGTGAGGAAATAATGACCGTAAGACTTATCGTAGACGAAACATTAATGAAAGGGAATCTTACGTTCATAGCATTTGTAGATTTGGCGAAAGCTTCAACAACGTGAGCAGGCAAACATATTGCTAAAGTTGTTTCAAGTATGCTGCAGAAATGTCACTGGACAGCCTTGGCACGACCTCCCTATAATCTGATCTTTCCCGTTTTTTGGAGCCCTCAGGAAAGTGATTCGTGGCCGCCTATTGGCCTCTTGCTTCGCACAAGGAGGTGCAAAACTGGGTACAATCATGGTTCCGTAGGCAACTGCAAACTTTTATCCAGGAAGGAAACTGGCGGTCTTGTCTCACAGTGAAATAAATATATTAACAGTCTTGGCGATTACTTTTGAAATAATAAACAGTTTAATTACTTTTTTGAAAAATGGTTCAAATGGCTCTGAGCTCTATGGGACTTAACATCTTAGGTCATCAGTCCCCTAGAACTTAGAACTACTTAAACCTAACTAACCTAAGGACATCACACACGTCCATGCCTGAGGCAGGATTCGAACCTGTGACCGTAGCAGTCCCGCGGTTCCGTACTTCAGCGCCTAGAACCGCACGGCCACCGCGGCCGGCTTACTTTTTCATTTGACTGCCTGTTATATATAGAGAACAAGAGTGGTTCTGTCGTTTCCTAGGGCATTCCTAATGATACCCTCGTCTCTTCAGAACACTCACCATCGAGTACAGTGTGTTCGGTTCTGTTACTCACATACCTGGGAACCTATCCCGTATGCTCGTACCTTCGTTAACAGTCCGCAACGGGGCATTGTGTTGAAAGCTCTCCGTAAATCTAGGAATATGGCGTCTGTCTGTTGCACTTCATCCGTAGTTTGCAGGCTATGACGTGAGGAAAGGGCAAGGAGAGCTTCTCACGCTCGACGCTTTTTAAATTCGTGCTGATTTGTGGACAGAAACTTTTCAACCTCATGGTATTTCATTATATTCGAAGTGAGAATATGTTCAAGCATTATGGAGCAAACCGGTGTTACGCATTCTGGTCTGTAATTCTGCTTGTCCGTTGTTTTGCCCTTGGTATATACAGTAAGCTATTTTTCTTTCAGTCGCTCGGGACTTTACGCTGGACGAAAGATGCACGATAAACGCAAGCTAATTGACGGGCCATTGCCGTAGAACACTCACTTTAAAGCCGAACTGGGATTCCATCCGTCCCTGACGGCTTATGCGTTTTCAACTCTTTCAGTTGTTTTCCTGCTTCTGGGGTGGATATTACTATGTTGTCTATTCGGAAGACTGTACGATCGTCAAACGACAGTACGTTTGTATGATTCTCAGACGTTGACAATTTGTTGAAAGCAAAATTTAGAACTTTGGCTGTCTTCTGTTGCCACACCATTCTGGTCAATGAGTGCCTGGATGGAAGGGCCCGCTTAGCGATTTTACGTAGTTGCGTAATTTTCTCGGGTTCTCTGCCGGATCCAGATTTTTTGTTAAGGTATGGCGCGTATCGATCTTTTTACAGGCGCAAAAATTTTATCTAACGTTGCTTGTCGTCATTTGGGAGCACTTTTTAAACTGGGAGTGCAATAGTCTGCTTCTTCAGAAATTTCTGAGTTTCGTTTTTAAACCACGGGGAGAGGGGGGAGCGGTGAGGAGGAGGACGAGCGGAGGGGAGGGGGGGGTGTTCCATCCTTAATCCACTTAATCGGCGCACTTTACAATCAGTTTAAATTTTGCCTATAAATCGTCTACGTTCGTCGTTTGGAACTAAATGAGTGCCGTTTATTGTCTAAGTGGGAGGCTAAAAACTGTTTATTTGATCTTTCTGCCAAAATTACTCGTCTAGCTTTCTTGGTGGATTTATTAACTTTAGTAACCATTGTCACTGTGATATCATGATCATTAGGTCCTGTCTTTATACTGACACCATCGATAAGGTCATGCCTCTTTGTAGCTAAGAGGTCTAAAATATTTCCGTTGATTGTGGGCTGTCTAAGTAGGTGTTGAAGACAGTCTCGAAGACGAGCAGATAACTTCGATTTCAATTACTTAAACCATTAGAGAAATGATCACAGTCAAAATTTAGTTAGATAACAGCACACAACTTAAGGTTGTGAGACAGTGTAATTACCACACACAGTACACAAACATTATTTTGTAATGTAACACTGTACGCACTGTTCGCTGACATGAGAGTTCCGCGCAAACTTCCGTCCCTGCAGCAGCGTAGGAGGGCGCAGTTTCCAAATAGAAGCGACTTACTTTAATAAACTTTTGTCCTTTTTAATCTAAAGTCTTAAATCCCTTGCGGTTTTGTGTATTTATTACGCACAGTCTTGCTCTTTAACAACTTGACTGGTGAAAACTTCTTAAGTCTTTGTATGGTTAGGGACTGTGGTTAGTGTGATTGGATATGACCTAAGTTGGTGATCCTCCAGGCAGTGCTGGCTTCAGCCATGCCGCTTGAGGTTGTTGCCAGTAAGCATCACTGTATGGGGCCGGATATGAGGATCCAAGGACGTCCCAAGTTGCCCCGGCTTGGTCCATTACTGCCACGCTGGTTACTGCCCAGACCGCCGTTTTCCCCTCGCCCGTGGTCTCTTGGAAGGTTTTGCCAAGGTGTAGCAGGCAGAGAAAGACTTTCAGGGCAGGAGACCAAAAGGCCTCCCCCGTTTGCCTGAAAATGTTTTCGGGTGCTGTCTGTGGCTTATAAAGTTCCTAAGTGAGAAGCAGTCGCTTGCGCTGTTTCAGAGGAAGCCTCCCAGTATGCAGGATCTGGAAATTTACAGAGGGTGGGATTACTGGAAGCTGGGAGCGCCTTCGAGATATGGTTGTCAAGAAGAGTAGGACATCTAGCGTGCACTCTGCATCAAAACTGGGAGGAGTAATCCCAGATATAGAGCTGGTCCTTCCAGATGTCATGAAGAACACAGAGTGTAGCCAACTGCAGGTGATATCTGACGTCAGTACTAACGATGCGTGCTGCTTTGGATTCGAAGAGATTTCCGCTGGTTTCGAGTGGCTGTCTGAATGGTGCGAGATCAAGCCAGAGATCACTATCTGTGGCATCGACGGTAGGATCGATTGCAGATGTTTAGTACAGAGCTCAGTGGAGAGTCTTCACCAAAGGAACAGACTGTTCTTCAACCGTGTAGGCGGTTGATTCCTCGATCTGGGTCATAGGGTATTGCGCTTTTGGATTCTGCTTAGTAGCTCATATGTCCATTACACAGAGGAGGCGGCTGTGTGGAATGGACTCGAGGACTTCTTTTTGCTTCAGAGGATCTCGGAAAACTGCAGAAAGGACGTCAGTCTCAAAACGTGCTCATCAAACACAGGAAGAGAGTAGACTTATGACAGTAGTAAATTGTTGTAGCTGTGTTGAGAAAGAGCCAGAGCTCCAACCGCTAATACAAAGCACTGAAGCTGAGATCTTTATAGACACTGAAATCTGTCTAAGGCCAGAGATAAGGTCATCCTAAAATTTTACAAAGGATCTACCGGTGTTCAGGAAGGAAAGATTAAATACAGCTGGTGGTAGTGGCGCCTCTCTTGCTGTTGAAACTTCTTTACCTCGAAGCGAAAATGAAATAGTTCCCGTCGATGTTATACTTGACAACGGGACTAAATTAATAATTGGGTCCTTTTACGGATCCCATGACGCATATGATACAGTTGCTGAAAGGTTCAGAGAAAACTTGAGTTTCATTTCAAATAGGTACCCCAGAATGAGGAGGTACCCCACTTACACAACTGTAGTTGGTAGCGAGTTTAATTTACTCAAAACCGGTGGCAGCTGTAACACCTCGTACGAAACTGTACTAAATGCTTTCTCCAAGAATTATTTTGAACAATTAGTTCAGAAGCCCACTCCAATTGTAAATTGTTCCGAAAACATAATGACCTCTTAGAAACAAATATTCGTAGTAAAATAGGGGGCATCATCACGAATACAGGAATTATTGTCTGCGATCTCTATATAGCATGACTGAACATAGTAACATCCAAATCACCCTACAGTATACGCAGAAAGTATTTAATTAAGAAACCATATAAAAATTCGCTCGACACATTTTACTAAGAGACAGTTCCACTACTTCCGAGATTACTATGTAAATGTAAACTAGATGTGACTTAAATCCAAAGCAATACTATAGGCAGCAATTGAGAGATTTACAGTAAATACATTAATAAGAGTTGGAACTGATCCCCCATCGTACACTAAACACCTCGGAACGTTGTTGCAGAAACAACGAAGAAAGCATGCCAAATTTAGAAGAACGCAAAATATAAAGGATTAGCGAGTTTTTAGATAATCTCGAAATTAGAGTGAACTTCAGTGCGAGATGTTTTCAGTATTTCCACGACGAAACTCTGGCTCGAAATTTGGTTCTAAAATTATGAAATACATCGAAGAAAACGATCTGTTGACATATAGTGAGCACAGATTCAGAAAATATCGTTGTTGTGAAACACAATAGCTCTTTGTTCGGACGAAGTAATGAGTGCCGTCGACAGATGATCTTAAACTGATTCCATATTTTTAAATTTCGAGAACGTATTTGATACTGTTCCTCAAAAGCGACCTCTAATGAAATTGCTTGCTCTTGAATTATAGTTTTAATTGAGAGAGTGGATGCATGATTTACTGTCAGAAAGATCACAGCTCGTAGGAACCTACGGAAAAATCATCGAGAAAAACATACGCTATATCTGGCGAACCTCAAGGTAAACCATTTAGACTGTTTGGGGTGATACTCTCATTTACTGTCATTTAAAGTCGTCAGATGATCAAACCCAATTGCAAAATGAGTTAGGCACGATATCTGTATCGTGCGAAAACTGGCAGTTGTGCCTAAATAATGGAAAGCGTTAAGTCATCCACATGAGTACTAAAAGGAATTCGTAAATTCCACGAACGATAAAAAGTACAAATTTTAAGGTTGTGAATTCAACTAGATATTTAGGGAATTACGAATAACTTAAATTGGAACGATCACATAGCAAAAAGAGAAACAATGGCTGCCGTTTATTGGCAGAACACTCAGAAAATTCAGCAGGAATATTGAAGAGGCTGCCTACAGTATACCTGT
Source organism: Schistocerca nitens (assembly GCF_023898315.1). NCBI lineage: Eukaryota > Metazoa > Arthropoda > Insecta > Orthoptera > Acrididae > Schistocerca > Schistocerca nitens. Next base: position 47,947,130 of record NC_064619.1, on the reverse strand, counting down.
CAGGCCTCTTCGGGGAACCTTACCTGGCAGGACCGACGGTAGAAACCGAGAAAGTTCAAAGACGGGCAGTTAGATTTGTAATGTCACGAAATAGTGGAGAGTGTGTCACGGACGTGATTCGCGAGTTGGGGTAGCAATCATGAAATGAATATCAAAGGCATTTTTCGTTGCCGCGGTATCTTTTTATGATATTTCAATCACCAAATTTCTCGTCCGAATGCAAAAATATTGTGCTGATGCCCAAATACATAGAGAGACATGACCATGGTAATAAAAAATCAGCAATCGAGTCACATGAAGAGATTTAAATGCTGGTTTTTCGCGCCCCCTATTCGTGAGTGGAACGGTAGAAAAATAGTTTGAAGGTGGTTCCATTAACTCTCTGCTAGGCACTTGAGTGTGAACTGTAGAGTAGTAATGTGGAGGTAGACAGGAACTTCGCATTCGCTTCCCTGAAACATTGCGTCCACATCGCTGCATAATGAGCGAGATGTTCAGCACAGGAAGAGGGTAAGGTGATTTAGAGGTTTGAGAGTAAAAATGTAATAATACTGTCGAAGCAGAGTTTATTTTGATATTGTTTTATTAGGCAATCAGTATCACTGTTCCAATCATGTCATCTTCAGGCCATTTTCTGTTAACTGACTAATGTTATTATGTATTCACATTCATAGTACATTTTTCAGTACAACCTGAATAGTTTACATCATTACTTGTTTCTTTTACTTATATACACTGAAGAGCCAAAGAAACTGGTACACTTGCCTAATGTCGTGTACGGCCCCCGCGATCACACAGAAGAGCCACAACACGACGTGGCATGGACTCGGCTAATGTCTGAAGTGGTGCTGGAGGGAACTGACACCATGACTCCTCATGGCTGTCCATAAATCCGTAAGAGTACGAGGGGGTGGAGATCTCTTCTGATCAGCACGTTGCAAGGCATCCCAGATATCCTCCATAATGCTCATGGCTGGGGTGTCTGGTGGCCAGCGGAAGTGTTTAAATTCAGAAGAGTGTTTCTGAAGCCACTCTGTAGCAATTCTGGACGTGTGTAATGTCGCATTGTCCTGCTGGAATTGCCGGCCGGAGTGGCCGTGCGGTTCTAGGCGCTACAGTTTGGATCCGACCAGCCGCTACGGTCTCAGGTTCGAATCCTGCCTCGGGCATGGGTGTGTGTGATGTCCTTAGGTTAGTTAGCTTTAATTAGTTCTAAGTTCTAGGCGACTGATGACCACAGAAGTTAAGTCGCATGGTGCTCAGCCATCTATACTGCTGGAATTGCCCAAGTCCATGGGAATGCACAATGGACATGAAAGGATACGGGTGATGCTTACGTACGTGTCACCTGTCAGACTCATATCTACATGTATCAGGGGTCCCATAACACTCCAACCGCACACGCCTCACACCATTACAGACGCTACATAAGCTTGGACAGACCCCTACTGACACGCAGAGTCCATGGATTCATGAGATTGTCTCCACACACACACATACCCTCGATAATCTTCGAAACAAGACTCGTCCGACGAGGCAACACGTTTCCAGTCATCAAAAGTCCAATTTCGGCGTTGTCAGAATCAGACGAGACGTGAAGTTTTGTGTCGTGCAGTCATCAAGGGTACACCAGTGGGTGTTCGGCTCCGAAAGCAAATGTCGATGATTTTTCGTTGAATGGTTCGCACGCTGACACGTGTTAATGGCCCAGCATTGAAATCTACAGCAATTTGCGGAAGGGTTGAACTTCTGTCAATTTGAACGATTCTCTTCAGTGGTCGTCGGTCCCGTTCATGCGGGATCTTTTTCCGGCCACAGCGATGCCCGAGATTTGATGTTTTACCGGATTCTTGATATTCATGGCATACTCGTGAAATGGTCGTACGGGAAAATTCCCATTTCATCGCTACCTCGGAGATGCTGTGCCCATCGCTCGTGCGACAGCTATAACACCACGTTCAAACTCGCTTAAATCTTGATAACCGGGCATGGTAGCAGAAGAAACCGTTCTAACAACTGCGCCAGACACTCGTTGTCTTATATAGGTGTTGCCGACCGCAGGCCAGAATACTAAATGGCTCTGAGCACTATGGGACTTAACATCTGAGGTCAGCAGTCCCCTAGAACTTAGAACGACTTAAATCTAACTAACCTAAGGACATCACACATATCCATGCCCCAGGCAGGATTCGAACCTGCGACCGTAGCGGTCACGCTGTTCCAGACTATCGCGCCTAGAACCGCTCGACCACTCCGGCCGGCGCCAGACTACTGCCTATTTACAATCTCTGTATTTGAATACACATGCCTACTCCAGTTTCTTCGCCGCATTAGTGTATTTTAATATGTATCACTTGTTTCATTTATGAAAAGCTATGTGTGACGTCCACTTACGTGTTTATTTGCTGTCTTGTTACTTTATTGTATGGGGCTAAAGATGTGACGGGAAGGTAGAAACTGGTTGCCTAATAAAAAAATATCAAAGTAATGGCCGTTGGTACAGTATAACTACACTACCGGCCAATAACATTGCTACACCACGAAGATGACGTGCTACAGACGCGAAATTTAACCGACAGGATGAAGATGCTGTGATTTGCAATTGATTAGCTTATGAGAGCATTCACACAAGGTTGGCGCCAGTGGCGACACCTAGAACGTGTTGACATGAGGAAAGTTTCCAACCGATTTGTCATGCACAAACAGCAGTTGACCGGCGTTGCCTGGTGAAACGTTGTTGTGATGCCTCGTATAAGGAGGAGAAATGCGTACCATAATGTTTCCGAATTTTTTTCGGATGAATCCAGGTTCTGTTTACAGCATATTGATGGTCGCATCCGTGTTTGGCGACATCGCGGTGAACGCAAATTGGAAGCGAGTATTCGTCATCGCCATACTGGCGTATAACCCTGAGTGATGGTATGGGGTGCTATTGGTTACACGTGTCGGTCACTTCTTGTTCGCATTAACAGCACTTTGAACAGTGGACGTTACATTTCAGATGTGTTACGACCCTTTATTCGATCCCTGCAAAACCCTACATTTCAGCAGGATAATGCACGACCGCATGTTACAGGTCCTGTACGGGCCTTTCTGAATACAGAAAATGTTCGACTGCTATCCTGGCTAGCACATTCTTCAGATCTCTCATCAATTGAAAACGTCTGGTCAATGGTGGCCGAGCAAGTGGCTCGTCACAATACGCCAGTCACTACTACTGATGAACTGTGGTATCGTGTTGAAGGTGCATGGGCAGCTGTACCTGTACACGCCATTCAAGCTCTGTTTGACTCAATGCCCAGACTTATCAAGGGCGTTATTATGGCCAGACGTGGTTGTTCTGGGTACTGATTTCTCAGGATCTATGCACCCAAGTTACGTGAAAATGCAATCACATGTCAATTCTAGTATAATATATTTGTCCAATGAATACCCGTTTATCATCTGCATTTGTTCTTGGTGTAGCAATTTTAATGGCCAATAGTGTACATTTCATCGACCAGCCGCTGTCCCACATTCCTGAGCAGAAAATATAGTTGAATGCATTGTGTGAGAGCAATGTCTTTTAGAAAATGGGAAAAGGGTAGAAGTGTTGTGCGAGAGGAACAGTGTTTTATTGCCGTTATTTAAATGCGTTACATTTGTCTGCGTTTTAAGACTTTATCTTCGTACATTAGTTAACCGATGACGATGACAGCTTAGTGAGTCGCTGAAAGCTTGAATATTCTAAACAGTCTGACGCGTGAAGGAAAGGGAGAGACATTTATCGAGATCAGTGAACCTCTTGTCAGGCTACTGCAGAGGCCAGGTCCCATGTGGCGGCGTCCGGAATCGGCAAAATGGCGGCCGCAGTCGCAGCTGCGTTGGCAGCTAAATCACCGGTGATCCAACGGCTGAGCGACCGCTGTCATTGGCCGCCGCCCCCCGCTGACGAATGGTGATTATGAATGTTGCCGACCAGCGCACGCGTGACTAATGGCGCCCGCCGATCGACGGCCGCTCTGCGCCTGGGCTCGCCGCTGCTTCATCTACCCCGTGCCGTATCCCAGGATTAGCTGCAGCGCCGGGCTGTAAAGTGCCGCGCACAGTACATCGCGCCGCTGGTAGCCACAGCAGCGGGCGAGTTCCACAGCGCCTCGCATCTGGGTCAAGTATCGTCGCTACGACTGCTCGCTGTAATAGAGGTACTACATGCGATCAAAAGTATCCGGACACTTGGCTGAAAATGACTTAAAAGCTCGTGGCACGCTCCATCGGTAATTCTGGAATTTAATATGGTTTTGGCCCACCCTTAGCCTTGCTGACAGCAGGCATACGTTCAATCACGTACTGAAAGGTTTCTTGGTGAATGGCAGCCCATTCTTCACGAAGCGCTTCATTGTGGTGAGGTATCGATGTCGTTCGGTGAGGCCTCGCACGAAGTCGGCGTTCCAAAACATCCCAAAGGTGTTCTATAGGGCTCAGGTCAGAACTCTGCGCAGGAAAGTCCATTACAGGGATGTTATTGGCCTGTAACCACTCCGCCACAGGCCGTGGATTATGAACAGGTGCTCGATCGTGTTGAAAGATGCAGTCGCCATTCCCGAATTGCTCTTCAACAGTGGGAAGCAAGAAGATGCTTAAAACATCAATGGAGGCCTGTGTTGTGATAGTGCTACGCAAAACAACATGAAAAACACGACCACAACATAACACTAGCGCCCCGAATTTCACTGTTGGCACTACACACGCTGGCAGATGACGTTCACCGGGAATTGCCTGCCGTACCCACACCCTGCCATCGGGTCACCACATTCTGTACCGTGATTCGACACTCCACATAACGTTTTTCCATAGATCAAAAAAATGGCTCTGAGCACTATGGGACTTAACATCTGTGGTCATCAGTCCCCTAGAACTTAGAACTACTTAAACCTAACTAACCGAAGGACACCACACACATCCATGCCCGAGGCAGGATTCGAACCTGCGACCGTAGCGGTCACGCGGTTCCAGACTGAAGCGCCTAGAACCGCTTGGCCACACGGGCCGGCTTTCCATAGATCAGTCGCCCAATGTTTGCCCTCCTTACACCAGGCGAGGCGTCGTTTGGCATTTACCGACGTGATGTGTATCTTATGAACAGCCGCTCGACCTTGAAATCCACGTTTTCTCACCTCCCGTCTAATTCTCATAGTACTTGCAGTGGATCGTGATGCAGCTTGGAATTCCTGTATAATGGTCTAGATAGATGTCCGTCTATCACAAATTACGACCCTCTTCCAATGTCGGCGGTCGGTCTGTACGCTTTTGCGCTGTACGTGTTCCTTCACGTTTGCACTTCACTATCACATCGGAAACAGTGGACCTAGTGATGTTTGTTGTTATGGTCTTCAGTCCAGAGACTGGTTTGATGCAGCTCTCCATGCTACTCTATCCTGTGCAAGCTTCTTCATCTCGCAGTACCTACTACAACCTACTTCCTTCTGAATCTGCTTAGTGTATTCATCCCTTGGTCTCCCTCTACGATTTTTAACCTCAACGCTGCCCTCCAGTACTAAATTGGTGATCCCTTGATGCCTCAGAACATGTCTTACCAACCGATCCCTTCTTATAGTCAAGTTGTGCCACAAACTTCTCTTCTCCCCAATTTTATTCAATACCTCATCATTAGTTATGTGATCTACCCACCTAATCTTCAGCATTCTTCTGTAGCACCACATCTCGAAAGCCTCTATTCTCTTCTTGTCCAAACTATTTATCGTCCACGTTTCACTTCCATACATGGCTACACTCCATACAAATTCTTTCAGAACCGACTTCCTGACACTTAAAATCTATACTCGATGCTAACAAACTTCTCTTCTTCAGAAACGGTTTCCTTGCTATTTCCGGTCTACATTTTATATCCACTCTACTTCTACCATCGTGGGTTATTTTGCTCCCCAAATAGCAAAACTCATTTACTACTTTAAGAGTCCCATTTCCTAATCCAATTTCCTCAGCATCACCCGATTTAATTTGACTACATTCCATTATTCTCGTTTAGCTTTTGTTGATGTTCATCTTATATCCTCCTTTCAGGACACTGTCCATTCTGTTCAGCTGCTCATCCACGTCCTTTGCTGTCTCTGACAGAATTAAAAGGTCATCGGCGAATCTCAAAGTTTTTATTTCTTCTCTATATATTTTAATTCCTACTCTGAATTTTTCTTCTGTTTCCTTGACTGCTTGCTCAATATACAGATTAAATAACATTGGGGATAGGCTACAACCCTGTCGCGTTCCCTTCCCGACCACTGCTTTCCGTTCATGCCCCTCGTCTCTTATAACTGCCATCTGGTTTCTGTACAAATTGTAAATAGCCTTTCGCTCCCTGTATTTTACCCCTGCCACTTTCAGAATGTGAAAGAGTGTATTCCAATCAACATTGTCAAAAGCTTTCTCTAAGTCTACAAATGCTAGAAACGTAGGCTTGCCTTTCATTAATCTATTCTCGAAGATAAGTCGTAGGGTCAGTATTGCCTCACGTGTTCCAACATTTCTACGGAATCCAAACTGATCTTCCCCGAGGTCGGCTTCTAGCAGTTTTTCCATTCGTCTGTAAAGAATTCTTGTTAGTACGTTGCAGCCGTGGCTTTTTAAACTGATAGTTCGGTGATTTTTACATCTGTCAGCACCTGCTTTCTTTGGGATTGGAATTATTTTATTCTTCTTGAAGTCTGAGGGTATTTCACCTGTCTCTTACATCTTGCTCACCAGATGGTAGATTTTTGTCAGGTCTGGCTCTCCCAAGGCCGTCAGTAGTTCTAATGGGATGTTGTCTACTCCCGTGGCCTTGTTTCGACGTAGGTCTTTCAGTGCTCTGTCAATCTTTCATCTTCTTCTGTCTCCTCTTCCATTTGCATAATATTGTCCTCAAGAACCACGCCTGGTATAGACCCTCTATATACACTTTCCAACTTTCTGCTTTCCCTTCTTTGCTTAGAACTGGGTTTCCATCTGAGCTCTTGATATTCATGCAAGTTGTTCTTTCTCCAAAGGTCTCTTTAATTTTCCTGTAGGCAGTATCTATCTTACTCCTAGTGATACATGCTTCTACATCCTTACATTTGTCCTCTAGCCATCCCTGCTTAGCCATTATGATGTTTAGGAGTGTGGAAATCGCGTACAGGCGTTTGACACAAGTGACACCCAATCATCTGACCGCGTTCGAAGTCCGTGAGTAATGTGGAGTTCCCCATTCTGCTCTCTCACGATCTCTAATGACTATTGAGGTCGCCGATACGAAGCTCCAGGCAGTAGGTGGCAGCACAATGCACCTAATATGAAAAACGTATGTTTTTTGGGTATCCGGATACTTTTGATCACATAGCATATTTATGAGGCCCCGCTGGAGGTGCATAATCACACGTCTTGAAATCCTGTTCTCTTCTTCAATACGTGAACAACTTACCTGTTCCAGCACATCTAACATGGTAGGACAGTGCTGCAAAAGCAACGAAAGAAGCATTCCAGATTTAAAAGACAGCAAACCTCCAAGACTTATATCATTTTACATATGTACGTAATTTGGGGCGCACTCCAATGCGAGATGCTTTTAATACGAGGCGCGTTTTTGAAGTATGTACCATTGTAAAATAAAATAAAAAAACCAAAACAGTGTTACAACCACTTTATGTTTATGTGAAAGCGTGGACCTTAATGTACTTTTATACATAATATCCATCAACTTTAAGGCACTTACCAAATCTTACGACCTGTTCTTGAAATCCATCCTCTCAAGAATCTGCCTCTCTTTTATTTTTAGCAGCCCTGTACTGACGTTTTGACATCGTCATCTTGCTCGTACCGCTGACCGGCAAAGTGCTTCATTAATTCAACAACAAACGGTTGTCACTGAGCATGCTATTCCTATTCATTTTAATTTCACAGTGATGTCTTTCAAAGATCTTACAACACTGTCTGTATTGACTGTGCTACCCAGAGGCAAGCTGGTGGAGGCTCTATAATGGTGTGGGGCGTGTGCAGTTGGAGTCATATGGGATCGCTGATACGTCTAGATACGACTCTGACAGGTGACACGTACGTAAGCGTCCTGTTTGATCATCTGCTTCACTCATGTCCATTGTGCATTCCGACGGACTTGGGCAATTCCAGCAGGTCAATGCGACCCTCCCACACGTCCAGAATTGCTACACAGTGGCTCCAGCAACACTCTTCTGAGTTCAAACACTTCCGCTGGCCACCAGACTCCCCAGACATGAACGGTATTGAGTATATCTGGTATGCCTTGCAAAGTTTTATTCAGAAGAGATCTCCACCCCCTTGTACTCCTACAGATTTATGGACATCCCTGCAGGATTCATGGTGTCGATTCCCTCCAGCACTACTCCAGACGTTATTAGAGTCCATGCCACATTGTGTTGCGTCATTCTGCGTGCTCGCGGTGTCCCTATACAATATCATGCAAGTGTACCAGTTTCTTTGGCTTTTCAGTGGATAAGATGCTCTTCTAACTGTTGTGGACTGGCAAGACAGCCAATCCACTATGACAGGTAGCCGAAAGGCACGCGTTTAAGCTCACGCAGGATGGCGTGAGGTCTGGAACAGGACAAGGTCTTTATAGTAGCAAAAATAGTACGTAGCTTCTGGAATACTTAACTTTAATCCATAATTGGTGAACATCGGTCTGACGTTACATGCATCACAAGATAAATAGCAATTGATAATGGCGCCTTGCTAGGTCGTAGCAAATGACGTAGCTGAAGGCTATGCTAACTATCGTCTCGGCAAATGAGAGCGTAATTTGTCAGTGAACCATCGCTAGCAAAGTCAGCTGTACAACTGGGGCGAGTGCTAGGACGTCTCTCTACACCTGCCGTGTGGCGGCGCTCGGTCTGCAATCACTGATAGTGGCGACACGCGGGTCCGACGTATACTACCGGACCGCGGCCGATTTAAAGGCTACCACCTAGCAAGTGTGGTGTCTGGCGGTGACACCACATTCCTCCCCCGCAAATCGGCGTACGGTTGTGTTATAAGGCTTCCGCCCGCCGTGGGGAGGACCCCATGTTGACGTATGCGACGAGGTGGGGAGCCTAACAACAGGCGAGGCTGCGCCACCCGCACCCTGCCATTCGGCCCGAGGGGAGCTAGGAAACGCCTGAAAACCTACTCCAGGGTGCACGCCAACGTGTGGTGTATGCGCCCTTAGAGAGACAGGCGGGGCCGAAGGGTCGACCTCCATCGCGTCGGGGCACCCGACGGGCGAAGACGCCATGTGGTCCGGAGCGGGCAAGAGTTCCATGTCGGAGGACAACTGGTCACGGGAAGCGATCGGCGGCGCGTGACTCAGGGAGGCGCCCGGCGGTTGCAGCGACGCGTCCACTGCGGGCGTCGCCGGCGGGAGAACAGGCGGCGGCGCGTCGCCATGGGGTAAAATGGAAGGCAGCGTCGGTAACACCTGGGGATGAGGCGAGCCAGTAGATGGGTCCCCAGGGTGCTGACCGGACGGCACCGTCGCTGAAAGCAGACGGAGTGGCAGAACCCGTGCGACGACAGAGGCGCAGCTGATTGAGATGCCGACGCACCTCACCAGAGGCCCCCAAAACCAGATACATAGCGCGGCCGAGGCAGCGAAGAATGCGCCCTGCGAGCCAACACCGTGAACCTCGATAGTTGCGATAGTATACAACGTCGCCTGGTGCAAAAGCAGGTGTCTGCCGCTGCACAGGAACCTGAGGCGGCGGATGTAGCAAAGACATCAAGGTGCGAGGAGGGCGACCGTGCAAAAACTCAGCCGGCGAGCGACCATCTCGGGGCTGAGAGCGATACGTGGACAAAAAGAGCAATAACGTGTCCTCCCGAGAATGCGACTCTTTTAACATCAACATTTGTCACTTGAAAGTCCGGACCAATCGTTCAGTGGCACCGTTTGACTGAAGCGAAAACGGCGCGGATGTCAGATGTTGAATACCATTGGCCTTGCAGAATGACTGAAATTCTGCGGACATGAATTGTGGGCCATTGTCGGAAACAATAGTCTGTGGAAGACCTTCAATGCAAAAGATAGCGGATAACGCTTGGATGGTGGCAGATGACGTCGTGGAAGACATCCGGACAACAAAAGGAAAATTACTGAATGAATCTACCAGAACCAACCATCGAGCCAATGCTTCTTTCTCGATCTGTGAATAATTTCTTTGTGCAGACGAGAGCAATTTGGACGCAAAGGCAATAGGGCGATCGTGCGATCCATCTTTGTGCGCAAGCACAGCACCGATCCCGAAATCCGATGCATCCACCATCAACAAAAGGGGTTTCTGGGGATCGAATGGCGTAAGGCAAGTATTGGAAAGCAACGCCGATTTCAACTGGCGAAAGGCGCGTTCGCAATCCGTCGTCCACACGAACGGAACACCTTAAGGCGTAAGCGATGAAGCGGAGCTGAAATGGAAGAGGCGTGGCGCACATAGCGATGATAATAATTGATTTTTCCCAGCACACTCTGTAGCTGCTTCACATTCTGCTGCGAAGGCAAGTCTTGTATGGCACGGAGGTGCTCGGGACTGGGATGTATGCCTTAGGCATTGAGTACATGGCCCAGATAGGGTAAGTCCCGAGCAAAAAACACACATTTGTCCTTCCTCAAGCGAAGACCATTTTGTCGCAAGACCTGAAATATTGTTCTGAGATGGGCTAAATGTTCTTCTTCCGTCTTTCCGGAGATCACAATATCGTCCAGATAGTTTGCTGCAGTAGGGACCGACGCACAAACAGTTTGTAGATATTGCTGAAACAATGCAGGGGCGGATGCACACCCGAATGGCAGTCGTTTGAATCGGTACAAACCAAGATGCGTGTTAACCACCAAAACGCGCTGGGATTCTTCGTCCACCGGTATTTGCAAGTACGCATCTGCTAGGTCCAACTTCGAAAAATATTTAACCGGGCACAGTTTGTCAAAAAGATCTTCCGGGTGGGGTACAGGAAAAGTTGGAGTCACTAGTTGGGGATTCACTGTTGCCTTGAAGTCCACACAAAGTCTCAATTTTCCGGAAGGTTTCGGCAAAATTACTAAGGGTGATGCCCAGAGAGAAGCCTGCACACGTTCAATCACACCTTGTGATTCCAAATCGTTTAACGTTCTTGCGACCTCATCACGCAATGCGTGGGGAACATTGCGCGCTCTGAAAAATTTCGGTTGCGCGTTGACTTTCAGTTCCAAATGTGCTTTATAGTTCTGAGCGCAACTAAGGCCCGGTGCAAAAATATCTGCAAACTCTTCACATAGACGAGAACCACTGTCTGAAGGCACAGTCTGGTTCACTGATAGGACTTGATTGACTATAGACAAGTTAAACAACTGAAATAAATCGAAACCAAACAAGTTCACTGCAGCAGAAGAACGAAGGACGTAAAATGACACAAGTTTTGTTTGTCCCTTGTATGTTGCAAGAAGGCTTCACTGTCCGAACACAGGGATCGCTTGTCCTGAATAACTACTTAACGTAACATTTGCGGCACACAACGGAGGTGTGCCCAGCTGTTTGTACGTGTCGTGATTGATCAGTGAAACTGCAGCTCCGGTATCGAGCTGGAATGGTATCACTTTGCCGTTAATGTCCAAGTCGACAAAAAGTTTATTGTCCTGTTGACGACAAGAGCGACTGTCTCGTGCAACGTAAACTGACACTGGTACAGAATCACTTGCGACATGACGTGATTTCCGTCGATGTCGACGCACACTATTTGTGGGACGAACACAGTCACTGTTAGAAGGAGCGGCACTGGGCGGAGTGGAATTAACTACACGAATATCCATAGGCGAAGGTTCACGAGCCTGAGTATCCTTGGTTCGATTCCGATTCCGGCGCGAAGCAAAGGGCCTGGAATGGTTGTGAGTGTCCGATCTGAGCTTTTTCTGGCAAACACTTTGAACATGTCCTCTTTTATCACAGAAAAAGCAAATAGCTTGGCGTGACGGGCAATTCTCACGCGAATGTCTAGTAGCACACTGCGGGCATGATTTTATCACTGCATTTGCTTGCTTGTGCGGCACTCGTGGCTGAAAGCTTGGCGGCAGCTGCGCGGACAGGTGCGAGGGCTGTTTACTGTTCCGTGCAACGCGCCCGGCGGGCCGGTTAATGTGACACACGGCCGGTGAAGTTTGAAATGATTCCTGAGCAAAGTCAAGTGTGTCCTGTCGATCCAATATGTCCATCACTTGTTGAAGGGAGGGATTGACTAGTTTCAAAATCTGTTCTCTTATACGAACATCAGAAACGTTCTGTGCAATCGCATCACGTACCATAGTATCTGAATAAGGGAGTCCACATTGACACTCAAAAGCACAATCCCTAGTAAGGCCTTGCAAAGTTGCAACCCACTCCCAATTAGTTTGACCTGCCGTACGTTTTGTACGAAAGAAGGTATACCTTTTTGCAACTACATTGACTGATTCTTTGAAATATGCGTCTAATGCCGACAAAATTTCGTCGTAGGACAGAGTTGCTACGTCACGTCGGGGAAATAATTTCACTATCACACGGTACGTCTGGACGCCTACGGAAGCTAATAAAAAAGGCTGCCGCTCGTTACCTTGAATTCTGTAGGCGGCGAGATGGAATCCAAATTGGCATGACCACTCCGTCCAGCTTTCCAGTGCAGCATCAAACGGACGAAAAGGTGGTGCAACAGCGTGTTGTGGCTGCGGTAGCGGTGGAGCGGCGGCTGCCGCATCGTTTTCCATTGCACGTTAACCCTGGACGAGCTGTCCAAGGGCATCCAATAAGGCCTGCGTCTGCTGATTCTGCAAGCGATAAAATTTGGACAGTACATCTGGAGATTGTGGCGAAGCCATGACACAAGTAAATCAGGGCAATCTCAATACGAAAGCAAAATCCTCGTCGCCAACTGTTGTGGACTGGCAAGACAGCCAATCCACTATGACAGGTAGCCGAAAGGCACGCGTTTAAGCTCACGCAGGATGGCGTGAGGTCTGGAACAGGACAAGGTCTTTATAGTGGCAAAAATAGTACGTAGCTTCTGGAATACTTAACTTTAATCCATAATTGGTGAACATCGGTCTGACGGTACATGCATCACAAGATAAATAGCAATTGATAATGGTGCCTTGCTAGGTCGTAGCAAATGATGTAGCTGAAGGCTATGCTAACTATCGTCTCGGCAAATGAGAGCGTAATTTGTCAGTGAACCATCGCTAGCAAAGTCGGCTGTACAACTGGGGCGAGTGCTAGGACGTCTCTCTACACCTGCCGTGTGGCGGCGCTCGGTCTGCAATCACTGATAGTGGCGACACGCGGGTCCGACGTATACTACCGGACCACGGCCGATTTAAAGGCTACCACCTAGCAAGTGTGGTGTCTGGCGGTGACACCACACTAACTTGTAAGGAACTACCGACAAATTACCTTTCATCCTGTTTGTTGGAAGAAGAGATACAAACAGACAGGTCCGCCTTATGGCGGTTGGCTGACTTAGTAGACGAGTATATGAGTCATTATTCAGTATTACGGGGGCAGGAAAAAATTGTGTGAAAATTGAGACTGTGTCAAGGTTAACTACAAATGCCTCGGTTCAAGAATCTCTCTTAGACAAAGCAAATTAAGAGGCTTATATTCAGGTGTTCTTCACTACTGAATAAGGCTTAAACCCCCCTCACGGAAGCGTTGCTGCGAAGTTAGTGCCATTAGGCGATCTAGTAAAATCATAAACCTGAACAGGGAGAAGGTAACAAAGCCGTCACAAGTTTGTGTTGTGATGGTTAGATCACAGCAGCTCCCACAGTGCGCTTATGGTCACGAAGCTCGCCGTTCAGTGGCCATGTATGTCCCCTTCATCTTACATTGCTATTCAAATGGCTCTGAGCACTATGGGACTTAACATCTATATTCATCAGTCCCCCAGAACTTAGAACTACTTAAACCTAACTAACCTAAGGACATCACACACATCCATGCCCGGGGCAGGATTCGAACCTGCGACCGTAGCAGTCGCGGGGCGCCGGACTGAGCGCCTAGAACTACATTGCTATTATTGTTTGCAATTTGGACATGGCAGGAAACAATGCAGAAGTAACGCAAGATGTGTGTACTGCGCAGATCCACAAAGAAGTGATGTTTGTAGGAGGGCCGATCAATAAACCTCTATTCAGTGTACCGATGATCAAAATACCCTGTCTCGAACGTTTCCAATGTATCTCAAACCCGAGGAAATTAACATAACTTTGCATCTCAATAATGTTACCTTTAGAGAAGCAGCATTTGTGTTCGTAAACAAACATTATGAGAAGGCAATTAGTTTTCCCCAAACATAAGGCGACAAGGTACAATATTCCTCCCCTTTCCGACTCAACACCGACTCAATGTAAATACCGTCACCACCAACTACGACCTGCAGCAATCAACCCGTGCCATGATGACAACACCGCAGACATCAAGAACGGTGGTTCCACTGGATTCACCGCCGACACCGCCTTCCGCTCCTCTAATACAGCACGTCTAAGTACACCATCTGCAACGCATCAATTCTATGGAACATATCGAGTCTCCAACCAAAGTACAGTCTTCCTGAACCAACTGTACCAACCAGAATTCTGTCATCCTCTTGCTCCAGCTGGTCGCAGCCCTTACCCACCACAATATCAAAGACTCAACCAACAAAGTGATGTTGCGAACTGCCTCGTTAATAACGTATTAAGTATAATATAGACATTTCTGCCATCACTGAAACATGGTTCAAACCGAACTAACTGTTTGCGCTACCTGGCTATTGTGTCATTAGGGAAAAGAGATGTTGACTAAGGCGGTGCAGCGTTGCTGGTGAATCACTCTTCTGTTGCCAGTACTGGCATTCAGTACGATAAATTGCAAATGGTGGGTATTCGCCTACGGATCAAGGACGTTCATCTGCATTTGGTCTCAAGATACAAAGCACTTAATGACATACTTTCCAAACGCCAGTTCACGCCCGGGTTCCCGGGTTCGATTCCCGGCGGGGTCAGGGATTTTCTCTGCCTCTTGATGGCTGGGTGTTGTGTACTGTCCTTAGGTTAGTTAGGTTTAAGTAGTTCTAAGTTCTAGGGGACTTATGACCACAGCAGTTGCGTCCCATAGTGCTCAGAGCCATTTGAACCATTTGAACCAAACACCAGTTGACAACAATAATTGAGTTAATCGACAAAACCCTTCCACTACTAGAGGACTTTAACGGCCACGGTGCACTACGCGGCTGCAGAAATGTTTACGCAGGGGGGAAAGTACTTATGGATGTATTAAATTCGGAAAACCTTATAGTAACTAAGTGGTGGCTCACCAGTACGAACAGTCGTATCAAACGAATCCCGACGGTAGCATACCCTCGTAGCATCCCCTGCACAGTCTACCAGAACAACCGATCTACATCTAGATCTACATTTATACTCCGCAAGCCACCCAACGGTGTGTGGCGGAGGGCACTTTACGTGCCACTGTCATTACCTCCCTTTCCTGTTCCTGTCGCGTATGGTTCGCGGGAAGAACGACTGTCTGAAAGCCTCCGTGCGCGCTCTAATCTCTCTAATTTTACATTCGTGATCTCCTCGGGAGGTATAAGTATGGGGAAGCAATATATTCGATACCTCACCCAGAAACGCACCCTCTCGAAACCTGGCGAGCAAGCTACACCGCGATGCAGAGCGCCTCTCTTGCAGAGTCTGCCACTTGAGTTTGTTAAACATCTCTGTAATGCTATCGCGGTTACCAAATAACCCTGTGACGAAACGCGCCGCTCTTCTTTGGATCTTCTCTATCTCCTCCGTCAACCCGATCTGGTACGGATCCCACACTGATGAGCAATACTCATGTATAGGTCGAACGAGTGTTTTGCAAGCCACCTCCTTTGTTGATGGACTACATTTTCTAAGGACTCTCCCAATGAATCTCAACCTGGCACCCGCCTTACCAACAATTAATTTTATATGATCATTCCACTTCAAATCGTTCCTCACGCATATTCCCAGATATTTTACAGAAGTAACTGCTACCAGTTTTTGTTCCGCTATCATATAATCATACAATAAAGGATCCTTCTTTCTATGTATTCGCAATACATTACATTTGTCTATGTTAAGGGTCAGTTGCTACTCCCTGCACCAAGTGCCTATCCGCTGCAGATCTTCCTGCATTTCGCTACAATACCGAATACTTCAGATTCGGGTAACTTGACAATTCAAATATTAATAAACGCACCACCTAGGGAGACTGCCAAACACGCAGTCAGCCAGAAATGGGGCACAAACCAAGCCAACTTTAACCCGTACGAAACACTATCATCGATCATCGAAACTGAGGAATCTGAAGGAGACTACGGGATCTTGGTATCGCTTATCATTGAAGCAGCGGAAGTCTCAATACCTCAAAAAGGACATAAGCGGAGTATTTATAGGTCGTCCCCTTGTTTGTGGGATTAGAAATGCGACGCAGTCGTCATGGAACGAAGGGAAGCATTAAGGAACTACAGAGCCCACGCTAATGACATCAGCTTAATTGCTGTTAAGAAAACACAAGCTGCAGCCAAGAAAATATTCAAGTACAAAAGAAGAAGGTCCCGGCAAAGTTTCTGCACTATAGCCTCCAAAGAAACAAAGTAACCAGGATTTTGAATGTAACAAGGAACGTAAAAAAACAGTCTCACAGTGGACATGCAACCATACAGCGAACTTTTAGAAGCATTCTTCTATGAGATAGCCCCATCTGACAAGGAAGAGGAGGTGCGCAAAGGAAGAGAACAACCGTTTTCGCTGGAAGAACTCCAGATTGTGCTCTTTCGACGGAAGAGTACTGCAGCTGGCCCAGATTATACTGACTACCCAATGCTACGGCGCATCCCACGCATGGGGAAACTGCTGCTGCTTAAACATTGAAATAGCGTTTGGATTCAGATTAAAATCGACTTGCTGGAAGCATGTCGTGTCCTCTCCAACCACAAATTGGGGAAATGATGCTATAAACCAGAGTCGTATCAGTTTATCACCTCAGTACTTGTTTAGCGAAGGTAATGCGAGAGCATTATTAAGCAGCGTTTAGAATGATGGTATGAAAACAAGAAAATATTGCAGCAAAAAACTTGTGTTTAGGCGTGTGCGGTCGGTTGAGCCATTTTAAACACGAATACACAAAAGTTCGTTCAAGCCCAGTAGGTGCAGGTACTTTGGAAGCGTATGGAGTACGCGACCATAAGGCTACAACTACAATATTTAGAAACTGAACTTACTTTAAAAACGCTTAAAAACGTTGTGGACATACCTAGTAGCTACCACAGCGAAACATTGTCATAAAATTTGTAAGAAAATCTAAAGAGACTCTAGTCGGATGTAAAGTATGCCAGGGCCCATACACAATTAAAATCTTTAATACGTGATGGAAATGCTAATGTTACTGACTAAAGCTTCATAAAAGCAGTTAGCAAGCACGTTTTTCCGAAATCCCTTCATTAAAGAAGGTGCTGTAAATGATTGAGAATTCGAATGAAGAACAGCTGCCCACATGAGCAGTTTCGAAGTAGATAACCTCGGTGTAGTCAGGTCTTCTGGTCCACACTGTGTACCAGTTAGGTTTTTTTCGCAGTATCCTCAAGAAACAGTTCTATTTTCGGCAGTTACGTACAAACGCTCACTCGACGAAAGATTCTTACCTAAAGAATGAAAGTTGCATCCACTGAATTATGAACCCATGTCATTGATTCCGATTTGTAGAAGCATTCTGGAATATCTACGGCGTTTCAGCACTATCAAATGGCTCGAAGAAAACGATCTGTTAACACACAACCGGCTCGTAATTCGTCTCTTAATGAAATAGCATGACTGTGGATTACCGTCTCAGTTGTTTAACTGTATTCGTGGTTTCCTGTCAGAAAGTTCGTGATTCTTAGTTATCAACGGGTAGTCATTTAATGAAACCGAAGTTATTTATTGTTTCCCCAGGGAAGTGTTATAGGACCGCTGTTCGTTATATAAACGATTTAAGAGACAATGTGAAGAGCCCTCTTATGTTTTTCACACGTAACGATGTCGTTTACCGTCAAGTAAGGTCATCAGAAGAGCAAAACGAATTACAAAATGCTTTAGACAAGAATGCTGCAGGATGCATAAGTAGCACTTGAGCCTAGCCAACTAAATTACATGTTCTCCATACGAATATTGAAAAAGTTCAGTTACATTTCCATTACAGAACTCGTATCACAAATTTAAAGGTTGCCAAGTCAACTAAACACCTAGGAATTACAACTGCGAACAACTTAAATTGGAACCATAGCATGGAAAATGTTTCCAGGAAGGCAAATCAGTGAATTCATTTCATTGACAAAATGCTCTGGAGATTCAAAAGATCTGCTTAAAAGACTGCCTACTGTACGCTTGTCCTTTCTCTTCTGGAACATTGCTGTGCGGTATGGGATTTTTACTCGATAGGATTGACGGAGGACATCGAAACATTTCAAGGAGCAGTTCGTTTCGTGTTATCACGAAATTGGGGGGAGTTACGGTGGAAATCACTAAAACAAGGGAGTTTTTCGTTAAAGCTAGATCACTGCGCAAAATTTCAATTACCACCTTTCGCGACCGAATACCGAATTGTTTTGTTGACTCCTACCTATACAGGCCCCCGTAATAAAATAAAAGCTCGCATGTAAAGGTTTAGATATTTATTTTCCCGACGCGCTGTTCCAGAGAAGTCGTTTAAAAATAGACAGAAAGTGATTCTATGAACCCTATGTCAAAAATTTCAGTGTGAACGGCAGAGTATTCATGTGGTGGTATCCTATCTTACAGGCACGTCTTGGAATATATTATGTGGCTTTCTGTCTCTCGTAGTTTCCAGGGCATATAGTATTCGTTTTTGGAAATATTAAACACAATAAATGTAATATTTGCGCAAGGGATGACATGTAAGTGGAGGAGCGAGAGATCAAATTAAGTTTCACAAATGACACAATGTCTGGAATTTGGATTACATAGCATTGCAAGAGAGCTACTGTCGCTCATTTATGTGTAATGTAGTACACATATATACAATGTTTCTATTCACAATCTACGGATAGAGTTAAGCAGTGTGAATACTACACTAACTTGCCTACGAGCAGCCACCGTACTAGTACACCACAGCACGTTGAACACACTACCACTTTAATCGTACGGCTAACTAGGCTTATAAATTTTAACTACCAGCAGTCGGGCTTCTTGTAGTAAGGAATAACTGCTTGAATGTTAGAGAGGACAGCGCCTAACTCAAAAGATCTATTTGAAGAATGTAGTACAAAGACACAGACAACATACAAAAAGCGTCTAACACAGACTGCTTGAAGCTGAATTGCAATGCCTCCGTCATAATGGATTACTACCTTTCAAGTTGAAGGGTAGCGCAGCGATAAACAAAGCGGACTGTCCTATATTCTGGAGGAGTGGAAACAATTGCACTGACAAGTTTATTACAAAGTATTCAAATGAAAACAGCTATATACCGCACTTTAATAGCTGAGGCAGCTGCGTTTGAAGTCAAATGATTCAGAGTCGCTGTGCGCTCTTATGCCGTAAAGATGGTTGTTTTCAGTTAAACACTTTGTAATAAACTTGTCAGTGCAATGGCTTCCACTCCTCCAGAATATAGGGCAGTCTGCTTTGTTTATCGCTGCGCCAGCTCTCAGCTTGATGGGAAGTAATCCATTATGGCGGAGCCACTGTTGTCACACATGCCTTTGCAGTCCCTGTGTCCTTTTATCTGGAAACTACCCATAAATGCGAAATTATCTACTGTGATTGTATAACAGTAAATTAAGTACTAATTTGAAACAAATTGTACTTGGATCCATATGTTTGGCTGCGCAGGCCGTAGTTCCTCTCCATCAACCATTTTGATCCAGTGACACGTTTCTGGTGTGCAGCATCTTCTGTCTTTCACAATGACTTCCCAAATAACCTTCTCAGTCCGAAATATTCTACTGCATTGCTTTTAGTCCGTTACCGACGAAATCGAAGTTCTTCCTGGTCAGCAGGCAAGTTACAGGACATCAAACTTGACAGGGCAGTCTTTGTTCATTGAACAGTGTTTAATCAGCACACTTCAGAAAAAAGTACAATAAAACAAGCAAAATACTGAGAAAAAACCACGTAGTTAGTTCAAGGACGAGCACAAATATACAGTTACACTATTTGATCAAGAATATCCGGCCACCTGGCTGAAAATGACTTACAAGTTCGTACCGGCCTCCATCGGTAATGCTGGAATTCAGTATGGTTTTGTCCCACCCTTAGCCTTGATGACAGCTTACACTCTCGCAGGCATATTTTCAATCAGGTGCTGGAAGGTGTCTTGAGGAATGGCAGCCCATTCTTCATGGAGTGCTGCACTGAGGAGAAGTATCGATGTCTGTCGGTGAGGCCTGGCAAGAAGTCAGATTCAGGTCAGGACTCCGTGAAGGGCAGTCCATTGCAGGTATGTTATTGTCGTGTTACCACTCCGCCACAGGCCGTGAATTATGAACAGGTGCTCGATCGTGTTGAAAGATGCAATCGCCGATCCCGAACTGCTCTTCAACAGTGGGAAGCAAGAAGATGCTTAAAACATCAATGGAGGCTTGTGCTGTGATAGTGCTACGCAAAACAATAAGGTGTTCAGGTCCCTCCATGAAAAACACGACCACACCATAACACCACCGCCTCCGAATTTTACCGTTGGCAGTACACACGCTGGCAGACGACGTTCACCGGGAATTCGCCATACCCACACACTGCCATCGGATAGCGACATTGTGTACCACAAAACGTTTTTCCACTGTTCAATCGTCCAATGTTTACGCTCCTTACACCAAGCGAGGTGTCGTTTGGCATTTACCGGTGTGATGTGTGGCTTATGAGCAGCCACTCGAACATGAAATCCAAGTTTTCTCACCTCCCGTCTAACTGTCGTAGTACTTGCAGTGGATCCTGTTGCAGTTTGGAATTCCTATGTGAAAGTGTCTGCCTATCACACATTTCGAACCTCTTCAACAGTCGGCGGTCTGTGT
Source organism: Schistocerca nitens (assembly GCF_023898315.1). Lineage (NCBI taxonomy): Eukaryota > Metazoa > Arthropoda > Insecta > Orthoptera > Acrididae > Schistocerca > Schistocerca nitens. Next base: position 47,926,088 of record NC_064619.1, on the reverse strand, counting down.
CAGTCAACAGTCAAGTTTGGCCTGTGTGCTTTTGTGCTGTACGTGTCCCTTCACGTTTCCATTTCACTATCACATCAGAAAAAAGTGGATCTAGGGATGTTTATGAGTGTGGAAATCCCGCGTGCAGACGGGTGACACAAGTTCAAAAATGGCTCTGAGCACTATGGGACTTAATATCTGAGGTCATCAGTCCCCTAGACTGAGAGCTACTTAAACGTAACTAACCTAAGGACATCACACACATCCATGCCCGAGGCAGTACTCAAATCTGCGACCGTAGCAGCAGCGCGGTTCCGGACTGAAGCGCCTAGAAAGTCTCGGCCACAACGGCCGGCGGTGACCCAAGTCACACACAATCACCTGACCACGTTCGAAATCCGTGAGTTCCGCGGAGTTCCCCATTCTGCTCTCTCCATATATCTAATGACTACCGAGGTCGGTGATATGCAGTACCTGGCAGTAGGTGGCAGCACAATGCACCTAATATGAAAAATGTATGTTTTTGGGGGTTTTCGGACACTTTTGATCATTTAGTGTATATATATCATGGTGATGGCATCCATCCCTGTGGTGGTAAGAGGTACAAATAATGTTTCACTGTGAGAAAATCTCATTTCTCTTTATACACGCGACTGAAAACGCACTACCGTCTCTGCTGTTAGGACTTTTTCCACCTGCAGAACAGCTATTGACGTCCATCCGCATTGACTACTGGATACGTTGCTCTCTCGCACGAGTCGTTTATCGCATTACGAGAAGTACTGCGCCCACCACCACCTCCAGTGCTAGCCGCCCCTTCTCTGCCATTTGTGTCAGACTCTGCCACTCGGCCATTTGTGCAGAGTCGCGTCCGTCCCACCGTTCACTACTCGATCGCCAAAGCTCAGCTGTTTTAAGTCAGGCATAACTAACCGGGAGTTCCTGTTCCATTCGCCATTGATCCACCGCCGTTTCTGGACGATGTCTATTTACCCTTACGCAGTCAAGATTACTCCCTGCTGGCACCTTGTCACCGGCTGTTACCACTTTTCGTTCTTTTCTGAGCGTTACTGTATTCACATCCCCTCCTGGATTTTACAAAAACACGAAAGTGTGAGAAACCTACTCATTAGTAATTAGGAACAATTAATAACCAGATTTCTTCTGTTCTTCGGTGGTCTTACCTTCCCCCCCCCTCCCCCCCCCAGCTTACTTGTGAGGGCTGGTGAAAAACATCCCAGCTGTGTTAGACAGGTGTACAACTGAGAGCGTTTACTATTGCACTAGTAGGAATAGAGAAAGATCTTTGTAGCATAAATCGTGACAACGTGAGTTTGTGAATCGAATATCATTGCTACGAACTGCTCCTGGAAGATGTCACAGTTTCTAATGGAGGAGAATCGAGCGAGCTACAGTGTTTAATATTCCTTCAACTAAGACTTTACTGGAATGCTAGGTCAGGCAGATGAAGCAGAAGGATGTGTGAGTGAATCACCTGTGTTCACTTGGGGTCCGAAAATTTTACTTGAAATTTACAAACCATCTGCTTAAGATTCAGGTTCCTCATAAGAAACGTTAATGATATCAAAATGCTAATGTTATAAAAGTTTAAAATAAAAAACCGCTCTTGAGAAGTATGTAATTTATTAAAAACAAGTATCGTGTGATTTAGAAATCAACTACTCTGCAGAGAACTGCCTAATTCAAAAGTTTTCTGTAACTTTTGAACAAGGAGTTTATGAAACAGTTTCTTATAGTTTCCTGCGTCTTTTTTATAATGTAGGGAGGAAACATCTCCAGTAAAGAGTTACACATGTCTTCGAATAATAAAAGATATCGAGAATTAGTTTCTTCTTTCCTTGAAACAACTCATGCGGTGAATCGCACTTCTCTCGGTGGGAAACATTGGCGCAATATGGTGATACAGTGATATGAATTCTTTGTGTTGTAACCCATTCGTTTTAAATAAACTGAGGTAGAAGGATTGACACATTTGAAACGCAATGTAAATCAGTAAGGTTACATTGTCTAGAGTAGTTTCTGTTACAGCTTTCGCCAGTTTTCCGCAAATGAACATATGCGGTTTCGTATAGTCTGCACCACATCTAGTAGGATGTATGCGCTGGCATTCATATAAGTACACCACCACCGAGAGCAATAATTTCGAGACTCCCTGGCTCAATGTCATTCTCAAGCAGCACTTGATTTATCATAATTTTGCCCAGACAGTATTTCAATTTGTAGTGTGGAATGCGCTGTAAGACACAAGCCGACAATAAGAGCCCTATGCCAGTTTCAATGCCGACAACTCGTGCATCGTCCTCACGATCCCAATATTCTCTACAGTCCTAGTCGTACTGCGATAAAAATATTTTTACTTGTGTAACACTGTTGCAGCCATTTGTCTATTTCTGTGTGGTAGTACCTTCCCCCCCCCCCTTCCCCCTCTCGTCTTCAGCCTCTCCCTAATGCCTGCTGACTAATTTCTTCGCTCAGCTATGTCTATACAGACAGCTGAAATACTTGCATAAAGTACAGTCGCCTGATTAATGCAACTCTACGATTCACCTGAAAGACTTATTGTGCTTATTAATCGACAGAGAAGTTATATTGACCGAAGGGCATGGCGCAGATAGTAGCGATTTAACAGCAATATTGTTACTGTGGATCAATTGCACAGCTGGAGGAAGAGTGGGGGTACTAACACACAATCTACTATTTTTAGCTAGGTATGAAATAAAATTTATAATCCCGGGAAGCCTTGTAAGAACGGCATATATTTTTAATCATTGCAAAGCACGAGATACAGGGTGCCCATAAGATAATTTCCCAGATTTTAGCTGTATCAAATCGAAGCGTTGTATAGCGCTGGTTGAAGGTCACAACAAAAGAGTAACTTAAACAGTTTCAGATAAAAGTTTGCACCAGTACCGCTTTTCTGTTTTCCCGCTTGCAGCGCCACATACGCAAAATGACGGCTCCTGTGCGCAAGGCGTCTTGTGTCCTACGGTTCGCTAAGAGGGAGTCTGTAATTTCACTTCGACGCAAATAAAAAGTACACTGATCGTACACTTAGTTCCTAACGACCGGAGGTTTGTGTATAAAAGAAGCAAGGGACATCCAAATGTGTCGAAAGAGAATGTTCACTGTGTCAAAATGTCTTACCCCGTAGTCCTAAGGAGTCTATTCGGAAGGCAACTCTTGAGCTTCAGTTGCCAATGACGACAGTGTGGAAGGTTTTAAGAAACTTACACGGCCACATGCTTCACAGTCAGCTGATTGTGAGCCGGCCGGGCTGGCCATGCGGTTCTAGGCGCTGCAGTCCGGAACCGCGGGGCTGCTACGGTCGCAGGTTCGAATCCTGCCTCGCGCATGGATGTGTGTGATGTCCTTAGGTTAGTTAGGTTCAAGTAGTTCTAAGTTCTAGGGGACTGATGACCTAAGATGTTAAGTCCCATAGTGCTCAGAGCCATTTGAGCTGATTGTGACGGACGTTATAACTTTGCAAGAGAAGTGTCGCAGCGGACAGTTGGCTCTCTGGGTCGTGCCGTCTTCACTGATCAGGTAACTTTTAATCTAAGCGGGAAGGTAAATACCTTTAGGCCTAATTTTCGCATCTGGGTGGCAGAACATCCCCATGAACTTGCACAAGATCAAAGATATTACACAAAATTAAATGTTTCCTGTGCTGTGTCGCGACGACAAGTGTACAGACAATTTTTTTTTTTTTTTTTTTTTTTTTGCGGAAGCTACCATAACAGAGGTGGCTTCCTTTGGCATGTTGTAACAATGGCTCTTTCCCCAATTAGAAAGCTACCCTTAAAATTTTATTTGGCTACAGGAAGGCTTGCTCACCACCTAGTGATTGGCCGGAGTTGCCACACAGAATTGAAGAGACTATTCTTTCTGTTGTGTCTAGACCATACAGCCCTGACACAATGCTGTAGCCGATAGGGCACGCAAGGCTAACGCAGACGGGCGTGAAGTCTGGAACATGAGACTTATAAATGCACTAAAGAAAAATACGTAGCTTTTTTAATACTTAACTTTATTCTCTTGTTGGAATACATCTCTCCTGCATACTCGTAAGCTATTGGCACTGATACAAATGGCGCCTTGCTAGGTGGTCGCCATTTAACTTAGCAGAGGGCTATTCTACTGTCTATCTCTCGGCAAATGAGAGCAAGGCTTAGCACGTCCAATCGCTAGCTATGTTGTCCGTACAACTGGGGACGAGGTCTCCTCAGTCTCTCGAGACCTGCCTTGTGGTGGCGCTAGGTTTGCGATCCCACAGTGGCGACACGCGGGTCCGACATGTACTACAGGACCGCGGCCGATTTAAGTTACCACCTAGCAAGTGTGGTGTCTAGCGGTGACACCACACTTTCCATTATTACGGACTTGTTAACCAAAGTGTTGGACGAATTCTATTTTAGGTTGTACTTGTTCCACATAACTAAAGTTGCCCATATTGAACATTTGTAAGAAAAACTGTTAATTCACCTTCACTTTGATGTGTGATTTGTTGTGAATAGTCTCAATTAAAATGTAATAGCTGTAAAACCTTTCTCCTGTGTGTTTAATATATTTCATACAATTGCTGTGCAGTACTGACAGTTGGTTGGCCCTGTATTGCGCTTGTAACCAGTGGCCTGAAACAAAACTTTAATCTACCAGGAATGCTGAATTTGAAATAATTAAAATTAATCTAATTACTCAGTAAAAACTATTTAACTGAAACACAACACTGAAGTACGTTATGAGAGTTATGGAGCACGAACTGCAATGTCTGACTTGAAATATCTACAAAATCATATACTGCTCAACGCGGAAGAAAATATTTATTTAATATTACCTTCGATGTTCAACGTAAATGAATCTGCTTACTTAGCACAATACCTGAAAATTCTGACTATGTACTGTCTGATGACAAGAATGTGAAGTGAGATCTGCCCCGAAAGGAAAGAAACTTACCTCATGCTTAGCATACTCGAAAGTAAATTGAAATCAGCAAATGCAGCACCTAAAGGAAAATAATCTGCTTATTACTAAATTTTTCCCTCCTTTGTCAGAAACAATCTGTGGGTGCGTGTGGAGTAAGGTGCGATGCGCACGCGACAAAATATTGAAAAACTTCACTACAAACGATGGAGGAGAGTTTTACTTTAATGAAAGGAGTTCTTGAAAAATTAAATTCTGATTATTGCCAGAAAAAGCTGTACGAAATTCACTCATTACAAAATTACGTACATTTAAACCTATTGTGTGCTTTGTGTCATAATAAAAACAAAGAGATAAAGCTAACACCAATCACGAATGATATTAGTTACTTAAGGTATAAAGATTTACTTCAATTAAAAGTTCTTACAAACAAACGTTTCATTCTTGCTCGTGCGTTGGTTGCCTTGAAATATTCCTCCAAAACTCCTCTCCATCCATACAGTCAAGAAAATATAATAACAGACAATTTTTGATCTTGGTAATAAAGTGTTCCAGATAATATATCCCAGATTCACAAGTATCACATCTCCTGCTCTAAAACTCAACTGCTCGCTACTACGTCTCTAATACGAATCCCCTAACGCAGCACCACTGACTGCGACCAAGCACACAACAGATTACATTAAACACAGAGTCAAGGATCTTACCACTAAGCGCACTGTTGCAACTTTGTCCAAGTACAGTAAAGGTGAATTATTCACAATGCCAGGAAACATGAAAACCTTACATAATATACCACTGAAGGTGGCATGTTCTTTTATGGGCATCCTGTATAATAACAAAAACGCACAGAAATCCGATGGGTCTGGGAGAAATCACAGTAACAATTTCGACGATATTTTGCTACACCAGAGAGTATCTTCATTCAGTAACGTGGGACCTGCGGCAACAATGACGTCAGCGTCGCATGAATATGCTTTCTGGAACGACGATAAGCTCACTTTTTTCCTTTCTGATACTATAAGTCTACCGTGAGTCTTGGCACCACCACCCAAAAAACCAGAAAACCACTGTCCTTTCTTCGGTGGTCGACTGCAGAGAATCTGCTGCGCTGGTTCCTGCCACGTTGTCTCCGCCTCGCTTTCATTTCATGTCCCGCTATACATGTTCCCCCCCAAATTCGCGACCATCGCCCACAAGTCACCAAATGTGTGTCATTGTCTTCATCTCTCTGCTCACTGGCTGGTCTGATAAAAGATACGTGCAAGGTGTCAGAGTGTTGGTGGTTCAAACGAAAGGGCTGGTAGAGGATACTGGAACACGGAAATAATCTTAACAAACACAGGTCTGCAAAACCACGTATTACGCCCGAGTAAAAAAAATAAAAAAATAAAAAATATATATAAAAAAATCGGGTGGCATTGATGGCCTTGTCCGGGGAAGTTCGGCCAACAATTTGCATGTCTTATTTCAGTCGACACCACACTGGGCGCCTTGCGAGCCGCTGGGACAGCACATCACACAGTCCACGAGCGGAGAAAATCTCCAACTTGGCCGGGAATCGAACCCAGGCCCGCTGCGTGGCAAGCAAACGCGTCACCAATTCTTTTTTTTTTTTTTTTTGTAATCTCATTTTGTTGGTTATTGTTCGTTGCATTTGTTCGGGGTGGACTTCTTATGACACCCGCTGAAGTTCATTGTTGATCCGTTCACTCAGTTTTATTTATTTATTTTTTTATTTGCAGAGAGCAGCTAATCCTCTGGCCGAACACGTCGAGCTACCGTTCCGGTGACTCAGCTAAGGAATGGACGCTTTATAAAACTGTCCTCGAGGATCTAAATTGCGTATTTGCACTTGAGCATACGCACGTTACAACAAGTGTTAAAAAGGAAAACACTTCGCCTGAAGGCTGCCTTCTGGACGTCTCCTCTTCGATGCCCGAACACGTTCAAGAATCCCAGAGGTGTTTCTTGCGCATTGACAATGTGTTCCTGGACTTCGTTGACGCTATCAACATTGCTGGAATACACCAAAGCTTTTAAATTACAGCCGGCCGCGGTGGTCTCGCAGTTAAGGCGCACAGTCCGGAACCGGGCGACTGATACGGTCGCAGGTTCGAATCCTGCCTCGGGCATGGATGTGTGTGATGTCCTTAGGTTAGTTAGGTTTAAGTAGTTCTAAGTTCTAGGGGACTGATGACCACAGATGTTAAGTCCCATAGTGCTCAGAGCCAATTTTTTTTAAATAACCCAAACACAAAAAGATCCAGCAGGATGAAGTCGGAAGACATGAGTGGCTATGGAATTTGAGAAGCGTGACGGATAGATTGATTAGCTGTCGAAGATTTGTACTATATACTCCATCCGAACGAAAGTGTCCAGGAGCACAATTATGCATGTACCACACAGTATCCTTTCGCCATAAGGAACATCATTCACACTGCACAATAAAGCGTTGGCATAACTACAGTTGTGCATACGTCAAATCGGGGAAAGCATTGGTACCCGGAGCTATGTTCAGCATGATCATTTGCTTGTTTCATGCTTCTCTGCTCGCCCCTTTGGTCTACATCTATGTCAGGTAAACACGCTTTACAAATGCTTAATGTTGTTTTAGTACCATTGCTCCAGCTTCGTGATGATGCACCCAAAAATTCTTATCACTGAACTATCACGAACAATGTTAACTCGTTTATCTGTATGAGTACTTTGACAAGATGTTACACAGCCACGGCAGGACCGTCATTTCTCAAAGCTGCTGAACAACAAAATCCTAGACTTCTTGCTTCTGCTACAGCATGGCAACTTAATGTGGGAATGCATCGTTTCGAAAGCATGTGCTTGTTTTACAAGAGGAAATATTTACGTAAGCTATTAGATGTAGTGTGAATTTTTTTGTTCACAGTTGATAATTGATGAAGCCATCATATACAGTCATAAAATAATGCAAATAATTGTTTTAAATCCAGTTTGTGTGTTTGGGGGACAGATAGAAAGGAAGTACTTGATATTTAGGATATATGTGTATAAAAGTTTTAGGCCGTGAAACGTGGCGCCGAAGAAGAAATCTAGGATGAATATGAAGTTAGTTTCGATATAGAAAAAGAAAATAAACAAAGACTCCTACATTTCGATAGCAGAATGGGATGTCTCCAAAATTGGTCGAATCGTTACGTCTTGTTCAGCGTGAAACATCATTCGACGATTTCACATTTCAATTACACAAGAGGTGCAGTCCACAGTCCGTGCGAAAATAACGCATACAAGGCTCCTACTTGTTTTTAAATGGAGGGTGTCCATAATTAAAGTTCCGGTTTCAAAATGCTGTAGAAAGGGACCATGGCTGTGTGTGATGTCCTTAGGTTAGTTCGATTTAAGTAGTTCTTAGTTCTAGGCGACTGATGACCTCAGCAGTTAAGTCCCACAGTGCTCAGAGCCATTTGAACCATTTTGACACAGTGGAAACGTAATGGAACAAAAAAAAGTAATAGAAATCTTACCAACAGATGGCACAAAAAGCGTCTTAACGCAAATGGGTTCGGCTACAAATGGCAGATTATTAGCAATATGACGGCTGTGGTTTTAGTTGCTTCGGCAGTCAATAGTTGAGGCAGTTAAGCCCATCCACCACGACAAGTGGCCACAGAGGATGGGAAGAATCGGTTTTTAACGGTCCTGAGGACAAAATCCGGGTAATACTCAATATGACATCGGTTTCTGACTGTCGTGAGACTGGCGTAAAACATGTTCAATATGCTGTCCATCGTTGACATAAGCTGAAATCAAGAAACAGCTCGTTCTCCGACAGGTCGGAGTGTCTCGGGGATCACATTCAGAACGCTTTGCGGAATGCGTATCTTCAATTCAGCTACGTTTGTAATTGCAGAACTGGATACAGCATCTTTCAGATAACCCTACAGTCAGAAGTGAAACAGAATAAGACCAGTTGATTTATAAGACCAGCCTGTGGGGAAGCCACTGCTGATTATTCTAGCGTTTCCGAAATGCCGCTTCGCGGGCGGTCCAGTGTGCGGGGGAGAGCCATCTTGCTTAAAAATGATCCTACTCACATGTTCACACCTTCACGCTGTTGAAGGGTTGGAATGATGTTTTTACGCAAGCGATTCTCATAGCTTTTATCAGTAAAAGTACAGGTAACAGGACACGCAGGAAAAAAAAAAAAGGACACGGCACTACGATATACGACGCTTTCAACCCACTCCACACAGTCATCTATGAAGAATAAAATGGTACCGATTGATGTGCGTGTCTATTTTTCGTTGCCCATATTCTGTGAATCCGTGTATTGAAATGTCCTTGGAGATGGTAATGAGCTTCGTCTGCCCACAGAATGTTCCGTGGCCTTTCTTTGCCCACTTCTATGCAAACTTTTGTCGTGCTCGCAGCGCAGCAGGAAGAAACTCCTCAACGTGTGTGACTTTGTATGGATAGCAATTTTATGGACCGTGCTCGCAGGTACGTTCAACGCTGTGTCAATTCCCCGTGCACTGTAAGTTCGCACACACCACCGCCCGACCCATTTTGCATTGCTGTGGCCACCTCTTCGACAGACATCGGATCAACTGTTTTTCCTCCCTCCACAACATTGGGCTTCTGAAGAGCACGCCTTTCCGAATTTTGTTATCATTTTCTCCAGATCCTTAGCAGACATCGAACTAATGCCTTTTTCCACTTTCTTGAGTGCCGGAACTTCTCCAGGATTATTGGCTCACAGCCACAGATCTCGTGAAAGAGCTTTACCAGCAGCGCGCAATCCTTTATGGAGACCGCCGTGCTGCGCCTCTCGGACGCAAACTGAGGAATAGCTGTGTGCCGCGATTCTATTGGAGTCCACATTCTGAAGCTTACAGCGGCATCTATTGGTCAAATTTTCATTTTCTTCTGTTCGATGAGTTGTCCCCCTGCGTCAATAACATGCTGTTCGAATTTGATGTCACTCTGAGCAAAGGTTTTCTTTCTATACCGTTTTGAAACTGGAATTTTAACTATGGGCACTCTGTAGAATGGAATTCAGGTACATGATTGGTTGCCTCGTAGCAATGATGACACATCGGAATGTGGTTTCTGCGCCTGTTAATGGGATGAAGAGGTTGTGAGTGAAGACATACAAGGAGTGGGAGGTACTTAGCTACAAGTCTCTGTAAGAAGCGCGGATACATACATGACGGGAAAGATAAGAGTTCACGGAAAAGGTTCTGTGAAGTTTGGAAAATAAGAGATGGGATACTGGCAGAATTGAAGCTGTGAGGAGAACTGGCGAGTCGTGCTTGGGTAGCTCAGTCTGAAGAGCACTTGCCCGTGAAGGGCAAAGGTCCCGATTTCGAGTCTCGGTCCGGTAGAAAGTTTTAATGTGCCAGGAAGTTTCATATGAGCGCACACTCCGCTGCAGAGTGAAAATGTCATTCTGGAAAATAAGAGTATATTAGAAACACTGCCGAAAAGGACGGACAAATTTTTTAACACCCGAAGACTCCAATCAACGGTAGTGGAGGTCCTGGTTTACGAATTTAATAGTTATAGCGTTAGTAGAAGCAATAGCAGGTTTTCTTGAATGGACGTAAGTCTGTAGATACCAGTATCTGAATTAAGACTGGTAGGATTACTAGAAGAAAAAGTTAGGACTATTAGTGATAACTAAATCTTATTACTCTGATTGTACAGTCATTTAAACGAAAACTGACAGAAGTGTCTGTACGTAGTCGTAAGGGAACTACCATCATCAGCAGCAGAAACGGCAAATTCTAACAAGTAGGTAAACCAATAATAATAGCATTAGTAAATGGATAAAATACCACACTGTGAAGTTCTTCAAATCCATATGTGGCATACAGCAAACCAGTGCTTAACAGTATTAGTTAAAAACAAGTCTTGGTTGCAATTTTAGTTTTTCATTTTTCAACGACGCGTTTCGCCTTATTTAGGCAATTTCAGGTTATCTTAATTTGGTATTTCTAGATAAATTTTTACTGAGTTTAACGAAGGCGATGTTGGCCTGATATATACGACGATGTCCTTTTGGCTACACTGACTAAAGGATTCTCCTACGTAATACCAAATTAAGATAACCTGAAGATGCCTAAATAAGGCGAAACGCGTCGTTGAAAAATAAAAAACTAAAATTGCAACCAAGACTGTTTTTAACCAATACATTGTGAAGTTTATTTTATTTTCAATTACTACATAAAGCTTTATCTTGTCCTGTTCTTTACGAACTTACTCTTTCGCAAACCAGAAATAACACGCCATCTCGTATCTTCCGTATTCCGTTTCTGTCTGGCTGCACAGCGAGGAGGAAATGCGGACTCATCCGTTGGGTGGTGCTCGCGCATGCGATAAACATTGGCCGCCGCAGTTGCGACATACAGAACACAGTAGCTTCTGCGTTCGAAAAATTCCACTTTTGGCCCGGAGCCGCTGCCTCTGGCACGCTGCCCGTTTGGCTTAGCAACTACTTTCTCTGCAGCGGAGACCCGCTTTTAACTCAAGCGGAAATCATGGGCGCTATCGTGACCGATCTCGCCCCGGAACTCAAATACTGCCAAGCTTCTTGATCGGTACTCTTGTGCTTGACGCAGAGCTTGTAATGTGCGTCGGGGATACTGCAGGATATTAATGAATCACAGTGTAAGATACACTTTGCAACTTATTTTTATTTTACTTGTTTTTGAGGTATCTAAATTCGTGGTTGAACTAGCCAAAGTATTCTATCGCGATGGCGCTCGACATGGAAAAGGGTGATTTTCGATGTGGGACAAAATAAATTTGTTCAAAATGGTTCAAATGGCTCTGAGCACTATGGGACTTAACATCTAAGGTCATCAGTCCCCTAGAACTTAGAACTACTTAAACCTAACTAACCTAAGGACATCACACAACACCCAGCCATCACGAGGCAGAGAAAATCCCTGACCCCGCCGGGAATCGAACCCGGGAACCCGGGCGTGGGAAGCGAGAACGCTACCGCACGACCACGAGATGCGGGCAAATAAATTTGTAATGGGATTTGTGCCCATAGGAAGAACGGTATTTACGTTTAGTTCTGACCGCGGGAGTTGGCTCAGTTGTAAGAGACAAGACTTACATACCGGCGATTGGTGGCTAAATTCCCCATTCACCCATCGAGAATTTTAGTTTTTCCGTTGTTTCTCTAAATATATTAGGGAAAACGCCCAGATGTTATCTTCAAAAACGATACGATCCACTTTGTTCCACATCCTTTCCCAGTCCGAGTTTCTACTCGTTCTCTGATGACCACGCCGTCGACGGGACATTACAATATCCCCCCTGTTTTTCCTCTTGTTTGGTTCTTCATGACTAAACAGCAATGATATTGCTCTGGGTTAAGCATAAGAGCTGTCCGAATTGCTTAATAGAGAAAGCATAAAGGACACAATGATAGCAATCTGTCTGAACGGATTGTTGAGCTTGATGTTTACCAGGTACAGTTTAAGGCACGCACGTTACGACACTAGCTGCCAGATTGTCCCCTAGCCATGAACATTACAAGCACGCTGCATTTCACTTGCATTTATCAGGAAGTAACGCGAAATAAAGATCCATAAGCCAAGTCTGACATCTTACGTATCAATGTGTGGAGGGAAAAAGCTTTTGCAAGTTGATATTAGGACAATTTATTCCGGCCTTCTAGCCGACACTGTAATATGACTCATCCAAATTTTCTAAACTGTTATCTTTTTCTCTCATTTTAGAATTGCTAAAGTGCTTAAGAAGGGCCCGTATCTCGTGGTCGTGCGGTAGCGTTCTCGCTTCCCACGCCCGGTTTCCCGGGTTCGATTCCCGGCGGGGTCAGGGATTTTCTCTGCCTCGTGGTGGCTGGGTGTTGTGTGTGATGTCCTTAGGTTAGTTAGGTTTAAGTAGTTCTAAGTTCTAGGGGACTGATGACCATAGATGTTAAGTCCCATAGTGCTCAGAGCCATTTGAACCATTTTTTTTTTGCTTAAGAAGGTTGGTACTTCTTCCTTGTACTTTTTCGTCATCAGTCTCCTGACTGGTTTGATGCGGCCCCCCACGAATTCCTCTCCTGTGCTAACCTCTTCACCTCACAGTAGTACTTGCAATCTACGTCCTCAATTATTTGCTGGATGTACTCCAACCTCCTGTCTTCCTCTACAGTTTTTGCCCTCTACAGCTCCCTCTAGTACCATGGAAATCATTCCCTCATAGCTTAACAGATGTCCTATCATCCTGTACCTTCTCCTTATCAGTGTTTTGCATATGTTCCTTCCCCCTCCGATTCTGCGCAGAACCTCCTCATTCCAATGAAGGGTGTGGACAAAAATATGAAAAAACCAAAACCCAACACATCACCATACCAAATACCTGTAGGAAAACCACTGGCTTTCAAAACAGCTCCCAGTTGTCTCGGAATGGATAAATACTAGTCCCGTATGGCTTATACCAGTCTTAATGTAAAATAGTGGAAGTGCGAACAATGCTGATGGACGTGGGTAGTAATCATGCACCCTTCTCTCCAAAGTATATCACGAAGGCAGAATAATATACAGATTCGTGACTGTGGTAGTCAAGGGAGACGCGCCGGCCGGGGTGGCCGAGCGGTTCTAGGTGTTACAGTCTGGAAGCGATCGACCGCTATGGTCGCAGGTTCGAATCCTGCTTCGGGCATGGATGTGTGTGATGTCCTTAGGTTGGTTAGGATTAAGTAGTTCTAAGTTCTAGGGGACTGATGACCTCAGAAGTTAAGTCCCATAGTGCTCAGAGCCAGCCAGCCAAGAGAGACACGGAAATTTATTCTCGTCCTCACGAAACCAGTCTTGGACGATACCATCCGCGTGAACTGGAGCCCTGTCGTCTTGTTCGATACAGTTCCCCACAATCGTTTAATGAACAAAGTAAGAGCGTATGGACTATCAGACCAATTGTGTGATGGGATTCAAGAGGTCCTAGAAAACAGAACGCAGCATTTTTCAATGGAGAGAAGTCTTCCGAAGTAAGAGTGATTTCAGGTGTGCCGCACAGGAGTGTCGTAGGACCGTTGCTATTCAGAATATACGTAAATGACCTTGTGGATAACATCGGAAGTTCACTGAGGCTTTTTGCGGATGATGCTGTGGTATATCGAGAGGTTATAACAGTGGAAAATTGTTCTGAAATACAGGAGGATCTGCAGCGAATTGACGCATGGTACAGGGAATGGCAATTGAATCTCAATGTAGACAAGTGTAATGTGCTGCAAATACAGAGAAAGAAAGATCCCTTATCATTTAGCTACAATATAGCAGGTCAGCAACTGGAAGCAGTTAATTCCATAAATTATTTGGGAGTACGCATTAGGAGTGATTTAAAATGGAAAGATCATATAAAGTTGATCGTCGGTAAAGCAGATGCCAGACTGAGATTCATTGGAAGAATACTAAGGAAATGGAATCCGAAAACAAAGGAAGTACATTACAGTCATTTGTTCGCCCACTGCTTCAATACTGCTCACCAGTGTGGGATCCTTACCAGATAGGGTTGATAGAAGAGATAGAGAAGATCCAATAGAGAACAGCGCGCTTCGTTACAGGATCATTTAGTAATCTCGAAAGCGTTACGGAGATGACAGATAAACTCCAGTGAAAGACTCTGCAAGAGAGACGGTCAGTAGCTCGGTATGGGCTTTTGTTGAAGTTTCGAGAACATACCTTCACCGAGGAGTCAAGCATTATATTGCTCCCTCCTACTTATATTTCGCGAAGAGACCATGAGGATAAAATCAGAGAGATAAGAGCCCATACAGAGGCATAGCGACAATCCTTCTGTCCACGAACAATACGTGACTGGAATAGAAGGGAGAACCGATAGAGGTACTCAGGGTGCCCTCCGCCACACACCGTCAGGTGGCTTGCGGAGTATGGATGTAGATGTATAACACAGCGGGACCGTTTGGGAACAAGCATTGTACCATGTGGCGGACCTGATCATCAAAAATGGTCACATAATCATTGGCACTAATGCGACGTCGCATAGTAACAGAGTAAACATGGTGTACATGTAGTACCACGGTATTGCATCCCAAATCATGACCGATCCCTGCCGTATTCTAACCTTGGGAACAAAATTTGGCCAGAAGTTGGAAACAGTGCGAAACAAGAGACAGCCGACCAAATGACTTTCTTCGGCTCCTGCGTAGTCCAGCTTTTATGGCTCGGGCTCTACGATTTACTGTTAGGGGGATTTGCAGCACTGATGCTTGGTTGCGGAATTCAAGCTCACCCTGAAATTCCCTGCTTCTAGAGCCCCCTTTGCGCTTTGCTGACAGGCCTCACGTGTGCGACGCTCAATTCTGCAGTGACTTTTATAGCTGTCTTCTTCCTATTTTCGACACAATCCTGTTCAGTGGCCGTCTGTCACGATCGCTAAATACTCACCTTCGCCCGCGTTTTGTTACTTGTCCTGCATTTATCGCGAATCTCTCGTCTTGCGCAAAGCCCCTAGCGATTAGAAAAAAGCGCAGTTGATTCCTGTATACAAGAAGAGTAAAAGAACGGACATCAGAATTAAACACCGTGCATGGGGGCTTAATAAAAAAATGCAATGTAAATAATTTTAATTTTTTTGATTTTTTTTGCTTTAGTAGCTGTCTGTCCGATTACGAAGTCTCGTAACGGTTGGCCCTGACTGTTATTGTTACGCAATCTGACTGCTTAGAACAATAACAAAGAATGAAACGGAAATTTTCATTAACACAGTTAATTAATTAAGCCCCCAGCAACTATAAAACCAACGCAACAACAAGCACAAGAGTAACTGTTCTGTGTGTGGGAGTGTGACTCAACGTACGCATCTGGCACGGTTCTTCTTCAACAACACAACAATTTTTAAATAACATTATACTGAATTAATTAAAGAAAATACAAATACCATAATTACTCAAGAGAACCACAATTACACTCTAATCCAAGAACCCAAGCCAGATGCTTTGTTGACTGAACCTGTAATGACACATTATTTAAAACATGGAAATAATGAAAAATAAATCAAGTTTCGTTACCTTCATATATTGACCAAAATCACTCTCATAATTACAATATATCTCCACACCGCCTCGCTATTACCACATCTGAACAAGAACCTTTCAGTATCACATCTCAGCAAGCACTCCCTACTAGCACATCTGAACACCAACTGACAACTACGAGCTCTCCCCAAGCAGTGACCTCTAGCACATCTCAATAATGACAGCCCGTGGAGGCGGCGGAACAATGCTCTCTAGCGATCTCTGGCGCTGTGGCTCAGTGTAGCCACCTTTCATATGCCCTTCCTCCACGGCTAGAATTTGATGGTATTTTTGCCAGCATTGGTGGTGAAAATACCACCAAATTCGTCAAAAAAAAATATAGACAAAAATAAAAGATAATATTAATACGTAAATATCATATAACTAGATAAAATTTTGGCTTTGCACTGACCTTTCAATAACCTATTATATAGAATACAGTAAGCAATACAAATTCTCTCATACATGTGACTTTACATAACAGTTTATACAAGTATTATGTGGTTAAACAGTTCAATCAATAGCGTCAGCAATGACGAATATGTGCAGGTAAGAGTCTCATAACTTTCCACAAACAGTAATACACAAAAAATCAGTTTATACAAATATTCACATAAACGCTTTCCATAGCCCAAGAATAAGCAGTTGACAGTTCCAGCAGTAGCACCCAGCAATGGTCAACCGGTGCAAATACCAATAAGTAACATTTTTTCAATAGAAGCAGTCCATCAGTGGCACCTGCAATGTTGAGCAGGTGCAGACACCAACAAGTAACACCATTTCAGTAGAAGCAGTCCATTAGTGGCACCAGAAATGTTGATCAGGTGCACACAGCAACAGGTGACTTCATTTCAGTGGATGCAATCCATCAGTGGCACCCAGCAATGTTGAGCAGCTGCAGACATCAACAAGTAACACCATTTCAGTAGAAGCAGTCCATTAGTGGCACCAGCAATGTTGATCAGGTGCACACAGTAACAGGTGACTTCATTTCAGTAGAAGCAATCCATCAGTGGCACCAGCAATGTTGATCAGGTGCAGACAGCAAGAAGCAACATCATTTCAGTAGAAGCAGTCCATCAGTGGTACCCAGCAATGTTGAGCAGGTACACACAGCAACAAGTCACATTTCTCAGCAGAAGCAGTTCCATAAAATCTAGTATCACTGATCACACTGTTCATCAGAGTTTATAAGCAGAAATTAAACATGTCCTAGTGGCACCAATCATGTAGAGAAGGTACAAGTAACAGTCCATAATTTTTTTACAATCACTGATCACACAGTTCATCAGCAGAAATTAAACATATCCTTGTAGCACCAATTATGTAGAAAAAGTGCAAGTAACAGTCCATACTATTCACCATAACTACTGAGACAGTTCAGTCATGAATAATAGTTTGAATGCACATACAATTTCTTTAACAAATTATTATCAATGCTCTTACACTAAACATACAAATCATAATAAACACACAAATGATATCAGGTAATTGTCACATTAACTATTACAGTACACCATAACAGTTAACCTATAATATTTATGGGTGTCAGTGCAAGCCACAACAAACAAGTGAAATAATATTTAGGAGATAGGTTGGGATCACTTCTCTGGGATTATAAAAGGAAAACACACAAAACACACTCACTCATCTTTCATCCACATTAGTGCTACTGTGTAACTGAATAGTGTTAACTGTGTAAATGCAATTCTGTCGAAATTTTATGTTCATTATGTGTATCAAGTAGTAGTGGCAGCAATGTATAACAGTCAATAATAGTTAGTCAACGTCATAGTCATCATATCTAGACCAATGTTTGCCAAGCCAGATCAAATTGTACTGTTGCTGAACAACTGTCAGTGAGCCAAGATATGCAAATACTTCCTCTCTTCAAAAAAAAGTGTATACCGCTTAGTGATTTGACAAAGTGTGTGTGTAGACAATCTTCCTTCTACTTGAGTGTTCTAGTCTGCCATCTTTATCCTCCTTGTTCCATATGGACCAACAAAAAAAATATGCTCCTCATTTACTTTACCTCTTATCCACCAAAACTCCAATAATCATCAACTTAATCTCAATACTTCACTAATACCTTTTCAATACGTCGATCATCAATATCATTTATCTTACCTTTTGTCCACGAAAACTCCAATAATCATCTACTTCACCTAATCCCAATACCTCAATAATACGTCGATACATATAAACCTCAGCACCAATATCATTTCACTTCCATAACAACTCTTTCCTCTAGTCAGTCTCCTCGAACAAGTACAGACAAAATCCTAGTGCAACTTCAATTCATCATCCCATACAATCCGAAGACACAGTATCCACACACAACCTCTGTGTAATCCATCTGACCCAAATTTTCTACTCATTATAAATTATAAGATACATTTTGGTTCCTTGTCCATCATTAAATAAAAGAAATGCATACATGACCTCTAACAGACCTTAGTTCGAATAACTCTCAGTAATTAAGTACGATTACGGAGTGTGAATGATCATAACATTTCACAGTGTGTACACCACTTCAAGAATCATAGCAGAAGCAAACATGTGGAGTATTTTTTGTGTCAATTGTCACTTCCTATTTCAATTGCTCACGAAAATGCAGTGTAATACTGTCAATGGTCTATACCTAGTTTTGGTCTGTCATGTCGTTAGCTTCCTTCCTATTAGCATAAATTTATACAGCTTCCATAAAACCTCAGCTCATGTGACTTCTATGACTTTCTTTTACTAATGTCGTTCGTCGAATTATAGCAGTTCATTTTCCTATCTTAAAAATATAAGGCACTGAGCGTAAGCAAAACATGCAATAGCGAGTAAATATACCAGTAGAGAACAGAATGTCAACAAGTGGATGCAGCACAATCCCTATAACAAGGCTCTGCCAAGCGAACAATCTACAATTAATACCATAGTGTAACCTAGTCTCTATGTTTGTACACAGTATATCAGCATTTCTATATACTAAATTGAAGAGTAGTTATGACAACAAAACAGAAATGTGTAAATATGCAATCCATAAGCAAGGCAGCAAATATGTTATCTATCATAATAAACAGGTCATTAGCATCATATCAGCATAAGCAAATAAATGTTTATATGTAATCTTAATAAGTAAACATGAAGGCGCAAGCAGATAAATCACAAAGTATAACTTACATATCTAACCACATCAGCACAATTAATCAGGTGACAATTATAATTTAAATAAATAAGCACAGCAGGCACATAATAGAAAAATATGACATCAGTGAAAAAGCATAGCAGCCAAGCGATGCATAATATATACAAATAACAACCCTGTTCATTAATTAATCATTGTCAAAATCAGTTAATATGCGTAAGCACGTCGCTTCACTAGTAAATTCATAGAACATGAAATTAGCACAAAGTATGAATCACGTAATCGCAAGCAGCAAATTACGTCTGAAGTACGTACCTAAGTGGAATTATGTTACATGAAAAATAAACTCAATTAACCGTTACCTTTTTTTGTTTATTACTTTCTTCTTCGAAATGACCTTCTTCCTGAAAATTTTCTCCAAAGCAAGTCGTCTTAACGTCGGACACGCACAGAATTTACCTGAAGGTCTTAAATACTTTATACAACCGTATCCTGAAAAATACTGAACGTTAGTAACATAATTTATGAAGTCCTTATAGCTTTATACAGAATTTATTCGGAGAAATTAAACTGTGTATTTATTTACGTCTGTCAGTGCATTCGCACTGAGCGCTCGATCAGCTGTAGGCGCGTGACGTAGGAAGTGATTGTTTGCGGTCAACGACTGCCTTGTGCGGCGCGCAGACTGACTGTTGCTTTGAGTATGTGCCGCCGCCAAAACACAGCGCGGTACTCTTGCATTCTCCGCATGTTTACGTAGCTGTTAGTTTCTCTAAAGTATGTCATTCTACAAAAATTTTTACGTTCGATATATGATGTATTCCCTTAGAGCGCCGAGATTTAAGAGTTTCTACTTCAACAGTGTTATCATGAATAATTTTGCGAACTCTATACGGACCGTTATAAAGCAGAAAAAATTTGCGACATAAGCCTTTTCCTTTATGAGATAAACGGTGGGACTAAATTAACACCTTCTGGCCAACTGACAAGATTTTTAAACGACCAGGACGCTTAGCTGATTTCTCTCTTCTAGCAGCCGCCGATGCAATATTTTGTAGAGCCAGGTTGACAACTTCAGAATGCCGCAGTTTCCGTGAAGGCGGAAAAGGAACGATTTCAGAAATGCGATTTGTTGGTACTTTATTTTTTAATATCAATAGAGGCGGTAAAGAAGTTGAGTCATTAGGAAGTTCATTCAGAATGTTTTGAAAAATATGAAGATACTGATCCCAAGTTCTGTGATTCTGATGACAATAAAGACGGCACAATTTATTGATTTCCTTCATCCATCTCTCTGAAGCATTAGATTGAGGGTGAAAAAGTGAAATGAAGATTGGTTTAATTTTCCGACGCCGTAGAGTACGAAGCCAAATTTTAGAGCGAAACTGTGATCCATTATCTGATATAACCTTATCAACATGACCAACTTCTTTAAGAAAATGTTTGATGAAAGCATTAGATACTGAACGAGCTGTTGCTTTGCGTAAAGGTGTAAAACACACATATTTTGATGTCAATTCCACTGCTACGAAAATGTACGCAAAACCATTAGTAGATCGAACCACTGGACCGAACAAATCAACTGCAGCCATCTCCTTTAATTTCGCTGGAATGATAGGAAACAACGGTGCTCTGTGAGCAATTGTTGGCGGCTTAGCCTTTTGACATAATTTGCATTTGGCAAGAACAGATCGAATACGTTTTTCCATATTACTGAAGTAGCAATTTTCTCGTAATTTATGAAAGCATTTTCTGGGACCAAAGTGCGCATAACTGAAATGTGTAAACGAGATGTGGCCAAATCATCCAATCTAACAAAGCGTCTAAGAAAATTACAGACACCAAGGAAACTACGAACATCACGTTTTGTGGTAAGAACAGCATAATTACGAATAGCATCTAGTTTCTCTAGATCAGGAAGAATACCTTCTGTAGAAATAATGTGACCGAGAAATTTCACCTGAGAACGACCAAATTCTGATTTTTCCAAGTTCTCTGTAATGCCAACTCTTGCAAAAATACATAATAATGAATCCAAAATTTTGTTGTGCTCACTCCAAGAACGTTTAGCAATAAGAATGTCGTCAACATAAGAAGTAATATTGTCACGAAGATAAACAGGTAAAATTTCATTTAAGCTACGAATGAATGCTGCTGAAGATACAGTAAGTCCAAACGGTAATTTCCGAAACTGGTAACAGTTACCAAAGGCTAAAAAAGCAGTATATTTTCTACAATCAGGGTGGAGTTCTATTTGCCAAAAACTTGCGCGCATATCAATCGTGGATAAAACTTTAATTCCATGGAAATGTTGAAGAAGTTCATCTAAATTTTGTGGACGGTCAGTTTCAGGAATAATAATATTATTTATCTGTCTGGAATCCAGAACCAAACGAATTGACCCATCCTTTTTAAGAACAACGTGTAATGGGCTGGTATAAGGACTGACTGCTGGCTCAACAATGCCCTGATCTAACATGTATTGAAGTTCATTCTTAACCTTGTCTCTGTAAGCCAAAGGAATAGCGTACGTTTTTCCGCGAAATGGTGTGTGTTCTTTTACTTTAAATAAATATTGTAAGCCTTGTATAGTTCCTGTGTGATGACTAAACACTGTAGCATGTGAAGTCAAAATATGGTGCAGCTCTTCTCTTGCAACGTCATCTGGCACTTCAGCTTTCTTAACCTTTTCATTAATTAATTCTTCGCTATTAATTACATCATCCATCGCGTCCCTGTATCTATTGTCATTGTCATGAATAAACACGCTGTCGTCATAATGCTCAACAAAAGCATCAGAAGTAAGAAACCTTAAACATTTTGTATCTGATTCAGATCTTGCTAAACACTCGAAAAATTTCAAACATTTCAGCATTCCGGCAACAGTCAAATTCACACTTCCTTCTTTAAAGTTCAAAATTGCCTTATGTGCGTTAAGAAACTCCATACCTAAAGTAATCTGTGTACTGAGTAATGGAACAATAATAAAATTAGCAGAAAATTCGTATCCTTGACAAATGAAATTTAGGTTGGTCTGTTGTTTAACTTCCACACCTTTTCCAGAAATCGCTCCTCGAATTGTAGTTTTAGAAATAGGTAACACGGGACAGGCAATAGTTCTTTCACATATACGAAAAACTGATTCACTAATGACGTTCAATGGGCTCCCAGAATCTAAAACTGCAGTGAACTTATTCTTACCCACACATACTTCAATAACAGGATGTAAAAATGCGTCTACATTAGTTTCCTTTTCGTCTAACAAAATGTCTCTCATGTCTTCCAGTCGTACGTAGTGTAAAGTCGAAGTGTCATTACTTTCTGAACCGTCTATATTGCTGCCAGAAGCCGAAGCTGCTAGTCATTGTCGATTGTTTGCGTCACGTCTTTGATTATTCGCGTCATTTCGCGGATCAATTTCTACTAATTGCACTTGTCTCTCTGAAGTTCTGTCACGTGGAGGATGCCAATTAGGTCCTTCCTGTCTGTTAGATGCAAATTCTTGGTTGTGTCTGTTATTAAAATTTCTGTTTTCCTGTCTGTCTGCATAACTACTTCTTGTGTAATTTCGACTGTCACTTCTGAAATTATTGTTGTATCTACTACCCTGGTTATTTCTGTAGTAAGAATTTCTGTTACTGTATGAATAATTTCTATCTTGATGATACCGATTACTGTTTCCGTATGGTTGATCATTCCGGTAGGAATTACCGTTATTATAATTGTCTGTGTAATTTCTGTTAGAACGTCTGTTATTGTCATAAGGCTGGTATCTATTGTCCTGTCTGTTACGTCTGTCATTCTCAAAGTTACCCAAATAACGTCCGTTCCGATCACTATCCCTTTTCTCTGAAAATGTATTGTAATTACTGCTACTGAAAAAATTACAAGAAGTCCCGTCGTCGTTGTCATACTCAAGTTCTTGTAGCAAAGTCTTAAAAGTCTCAATGTCGTCTTTACATCTTCCGGCTAAAGCAATTTGTCTTATGGATTGTGGCAGCTTAGTTAAACAAATGCGAATTAATTCAGTCGGACTGTAAGGGTTGGAAAGGAACTGATTCTTTCGAATCATGTCTTCAAAATATTCTGCTGGCGTGCGGAATTCAGACTGTTTGAAATTACGCTGCATAATAAGACTGTGTTTGACTCTGTCTTGCGTGTTTTCGGACCAATATGCCGATAGAAATGCATGATAAAAATCATTCAGATTATTACAATCTCTAATGAGTGCACGCATCCGCGTCGCCGGTTCGTTTTCTAAATATCCACACATAAATTCCAGTTTGTGACTTAGTGGCCAATTTGGTGGGAGTGCATACATAAATTGATCTAACCATGCACATGGATGTATGTCATTTTTAGAATTGCGGAAGATCTTAAATTTCCGAACAGTCAAAAAGTGTTTATAGTCAAAGTTTTCGCCTCGTGGCGACAAAGACCTACCGCGTCTGTCCCAGTTTGAATGTCGATTATTGTCAAGTTCGCGCGCCTGGCGCTCTCTTGTTGTGTCCCGTAAATGAAATAAATTACTTTCTTCAAACCCCTCTGCTATCTGTGATTCTAAATTTCTTCTGCTGTCTTTTCCTACGATTTCGCCTTCAATTTGTTTGACTTGCTTTCGTAATGCCTCAACTTCCCTTTTAACGCGTTCATTAAATTTTCCCTGATTTTCAACATGCTTATTTATGTTCTGGTACTCTTCGGTTTCTGCAAATGGTAATGGAGCTGTATCATCTGAATCTCTATCCCCATTCAAACTAAGACTTGTCAATTTATCTGAAATCTCCTCAACTCTTTCCGATAAATCACCTATTTGTTCTTTCTGTCTATTTACGTCTTCCGTAAGTGTCGCGACTCGGGTTTCAGTATTAACACATTTGGTAGTTAACTGTTCATATTGTTGTGTTAGTTTATTTATTCTGTCATTTGGTACGGATTCCTCGATTCTCTCAAATATTTCTTCCTTATCGTGTGCACGTTGTAAATTTAACTCTGAAAATTTCTGTACTATCACGCGATCTCTCTCCTCCTGTTCTCTATCCTGTTCCCTTTGTCTAATCTCTACTGCAATTAATCTATTATTGTGAGCATTCAAAATCGGTTGTACTTCTTCTCTGATTTCTTTCTTTAATTCATCTTTCATATTTTTGAAACATGTCCCTATTCGTGAATCTAACCGTGTTTCCATTGTTTCCATCTCTGTTTTAATTGTGCCTATTTGTGATCCCAACTGTGATCCCAGTGAGTCTAACCGTGTTTCCATTGTTCCCCTATCTGTTTTTAATTCAGATCGTAACTGTGATCCCAGTGAGTCTAACCGTGTTTCCATTGTTCCCATCTGTGTTTTAATTGTTCCTATTTGTGATCCCAAATTTAATATTGCACCCATCAACTGCTCCATATTAGCTTGTTCGCAATTCCTTTCGCCCCTAACATTTCCCGCAAAACCAGTTTCATTCGTCATAGCTGTAAAGCTATCTGTGTTTGATGCTATTCCAGAATTTTCTATCGTTAATCTCGTATTCTGTGAATTTTCTGATTGAGAAAAATTTTGAAATGGTTCCGGACTGCTTTCCCGACTTATTAAATTGATTTCCACTTCATTATTCAACATACTGTTCTCCTGTGTTGGCGAGTTCGCCATGTCAACAATTTCGTCATTCTCACTATTCATCATTTTTGCCTTTTTCATTGATCGCGTAATCATTTACAAAATATACAAAACTCGTCACTATATGAAAATTACACACAATGACTCTTTATCTCCAACAATACCCTTCACACGAAATGCTTCCCTCAAACACGATTAACGAACAATTGAAATAATTGCATTAAATTGTCAAACGCGTATACAAGGCAATAAAAATTAAATTTTGAAAAATACCATTAGAAGAATGCTAATTACCAAATCTACACATGCAATATAGACTACAATTACTAACTACAAATTACTACAACAATCCTACTGTCTACTATTTCTACAATCAGAAGAATTCCAAGGGACGATCCGAAGCAGTGGACGCCACGTGCATGGGGGCTTAATAAAAATATTAATGCAAATAATTTTAATTTTTTTTTTTGCTTTAGTAGCTGTCTGTCCGATTACGAAGTCTCGTAACGGTTGGCCCTGACTGTTATTGTTACGCAATCTGACTGCTTAGAACAATAACAAAGAATGAAATGGAAATTTTCATTAACACAGTTAATTAATTAAGCCCCCAGCAACTATAAAACCAACGCAACAACAAGCACAAGAGTAACTGTTCTGTGTGTGGGAGTGTGACTCAACGTACGCATCTGGCACGGTTCTTCTTCAACAACACAACAATTTTTAAATAACATTATACTGAATTAATTAAAGAAAATACAAATACCATAATTACTCAAGAGAACCACAATTACACTCTAATCCAAGAACCCAAGCCAGATGCTTTGTTGACTGAACCTGTAATGACACATTATTTAAAACATGGAAATAATGAAAAATAAATCAAGTTTCGTTACCTTCATATATTGACCAAAATCACTCTCATAATTACAATATATCTCCACACCGCCTCGCTATTACCACATCTGAACAAGAACCTTTCAGTATCACATCTCAGCAAGCACTCCCTACTAGCACATCTGAACACCAACTGACTACTACGAGCTCTCCCCAAGCAGTGACCTCTAGCACATCTCAATAATGACAGCCCGTGGAGGCGGCGGAACAATGCTCTCTAGCGATCTCTGGCGCTGTGGCTCAGTGTAGCCACCTTTCAACCGATATCCCTAACATCGGTTTACTGCAGACTACTTGAACATATTCTCAGCTCGAATACAATGATTATTTTTTTTTTTAAACCAAGTAGCTTATTTCGATGAACCAGCACATTATACAACGCGAACTATGGATGCATAACAGGGAGAATCCATATTTCTAGATTTCCGGAAAGAATTTAACACGGTGCAAAACTGCAGGCTGTTAACGAAAGTTCGAGCTTATGGAATATGTTTCCAGATTATGAATGGCTTGAAGACTTCGTAAGTAATGGAATCCTCATCAGAGACAAGGGTCTCGTCAGGGGTGCCCAGGGAAATAGGACCGCTATTATTTTCTATATAAATAAATGACCTGGAGCACTGGGTGGTAGTTCGCCGACGCTGCTGTGGTGTACGGGAAGATGCCAAAGTTGAGTGACTGTAGCATGACACAAGAGAATTTAGGCTAAATTTCTAGTTAGTGTGATGAATGGCAGCTATCACTAAATGTAGAGAAATGTGAGGTAATGTGGATGAGTAGGAAAAACAAACCCGTAATATTCGGATGCCGCATTGGTAGTAGTGTCCTGCTTGACACAGTCGCTTCTTTTAAATATCGGAGCGAAACGTTGCAGAGCGATATGAAATGGAACAGTCATGTGAGGACTATGGTCGGGAAGGCGAGTAGTCCGGTTTATTGGGAGAATTCAGGCGAACAGTGGTTCACCTGCAAAGGAGACTGCTTATAGGGCAATAGTGCGACCTATTCTTGAGTACTACTCGAATGTCTGGGATTCACAAGAGGTCGGATTAAAGGAAGACAAGGAAGCGAATCAGAGGCGGGCTGTTGAATTTGTTACTGATAGGTTCGAACAACTCGAAGCATTACGGAGATGCTTCGGGAACTCAAATGGGAATCCCAGGAGGGAAGGCGATGTTCTTTCCGAGGAACGCTGTTGAGAAAATTTGGGGAATCGTCATTTGAAGCTGACTCCCCAACGGTTCTTCTGCCGCCAACATACATTTCGCATAAGGGCCACGAACACAAGATACGAGAAATTAGCGCTCGTACGGATGCGTGTGGATAGTCGTTTTTTGATTGCTTTATTGGCGAGTGCAACAGTTGAGAAAATGACTGGTAGTGGAACATGGCACGGCGGGTTGCAGAATAAGTGTGTATGTATGTATGTATGTATGTATTTATGCAGATGTTCTCTGCTTTCCGAGTATGTGGCGTAGACGTTCGAATGTTCTTGAAACGCCACACACTTCGGCTACGTTGATTACGGAAATGTTCACCACAGGAGCACCGAAAATTTGACCACTACTGGCACTTGCAACGTATTGAGGCATTGCACATTTTCCGTTCGTTGAGAACAACAATAGCGTGACAGTAGTCTCGGCTAGCATCTGTGTTTATGCCCAACCATTCATGTTAGTGGTATTTCCTTATTCTTGTCCAACTGTTGTAAATCAAAACGGAGATCTGAAGACATATATGCGGGACTTCACAATCCCTGAGAAGCTAGTGAGAATGGTGCAAGCTTGTATGGAAGGGTCAAAGGCAGCAGTACGTTTCCATGGAGCCACATCAGAAACATTCGAGATTGAGACAGGCCGCAGACAAGGGGATGCACTCTCATGTGTTCTGTTCAATGTCATCTTAGTAATAAAAGAGTGTAGGCAACAGGAGTGGGCTGGAGTAGAGATGGACGATAACTTCAATTGTCTCGCATATGCAGATGACATAGTACTATTAAGTGAATCAAAGCACGAGTTGAAAGAAATGTACCAGAAAATGGACGATTATGCACAGAAGGTAGGGCTCAAAGTGAATCGAGATAAAACTGAGTTCACGCAATTAGGAAGAAGACAAGAGCAGATAGAATTTCTTGAGATAGGTGGCAAGAGGTTCAAGAGAGTAGACCAGTTCAAATATTTGGGATCGTGGTTTACCACGGACAACAACATAATGATGGACATCAAGGAAAGAATAGCAGTGGGAACGAAATGCACGCATTCCCTACGAGAGACGCATGGCTCTAAATCGATCTCAGTGAACACAAAAATGAAAGTCTACAACACAGTGATATGCCCAGCAGTAATGTACGGTTCAGAAACATGGAGCATGACTAAGCGAGAAAGGGGAAAAGTATTAATATTTGAAAGAAGAGTAATGAGGAAGATATGGGGACCAGTTTTAGATAATGGAGAATGGAGAAGGAAGATGCGACAACCAACATAAAGAGCAAAAGAATACAATGGGTGGGCCATGTAACCCGTATGCCAGATGGAAGACAGGCGGAGATGGCACTACCGGGGAAACCAAAAACCAAACGCCCCATTGGACGACCAAGGCAGCGCTGGATGGCGACCTGGCGAAGGACCTAGCAGCCATGGGAATCGAAGACACCTCGTGGAACCGGGCACAAAACGGGAGGAATGGAGACAGTTTGTGGAAGCAGCGCGTGGTCTGCAGGGCCTGTGATTGCTGAATATCTATCTATCTATATAGATCCTTTGAAAAAGCAATGTATTTTTTAGCAGTACGTTATCACAGGCCTGCCTTCCTAGGAAATTAGGTAAATTTGTTTTGTGAAAACAGTCCACATAAAGCTATCACGAATTAGAATTGTATATGTTAGAATTCTGACGACGTGGTCCCCACTTGGAGTTCTTTGCCCCGTTCTGTAAACGGAAGCGATGGTACTGTCCATTACATTCCGAAAAATAAATAAATGTATATATGCCGACTGAAGGGACGAATGAAAATATACACCAAGGCTGGGATTTGAACCCAGGCCTTCTGCTCACCAGGCAGATGCGCTAACCACTACGCCACCCTGGCACAGTGGCTCTGTACAACTGCACGGACTACCCCTGCATGACTCCCTTCTCGGTCCAAATTCTCATTCACGCCTCAGCCCACTTGATATTCTCCATAAGCTCGAACAGCATTGCAGAAGCCTTGGTACAAATTTTCATTTGTCGCTTCAGTCTGCATATGTAGATCATAGACATTTCAGACATAAAAAGGTCTCCGGAACCATACAGTTTCTCTTCAAACAGAAGTGAGTAACAGGTCCTCTCTCTTCTTTAACCCACCTTATCTTCTTGTAGGAGGAACATTTGACAGGAAGAGCGTTGTGATTCTATATAAAGCCGTCCACCCTTACATAGACCACATAGTTAATACACGCTAGTGTGATTGCGTTACTTTTCGAGGAAACCGGTTGGCCGGCAACGGTGGCCGAGCGGTTCTAGGCTCTTCAGTTCGGAACAGCGCGACTGCTACGGTCGCAGGTTCGAATCCTGCCTCGGGCATGGATGTGTGTGATATCCTTAGGTTAGTTAGGTTTAAGTAGTTGTAAATTCTAGGGAACTAATGACCACAGATTGTAACCTCCCCACAGAAATTTTAAAAAGACTATATTTATTAGTAATGGAGCCACAGCTAAATGTAAGCTCCCACAAAAATATTAATGGCAAAGACAATTAAATGAAAGCTCGCTATCTGACTCAAGTACAAGTTCCCATTAAATAATGAAAGATAATCTCATGACAATGAAACTACAGTGATAACCAAAACTCAATTAAACCGAAATGTCGGTGTTTGCCCTGTGCGAATTCAGAATAAATTTCTTACCTTATTAAAACTGCATGTCAAAATTCTGCTCTTATTCTGCGGCACAGCTTGCAATAGATGTATCGCCATAACTAAATTTTTTGAAGTTAACTGGAATTTTTTGTTTAAGGAAATGCAAGGGAATCAAATGATACTTTTGTTAAAAAATTGCTTTCAAAAAAATCAAAATTATTATTGGGGGCGATTTTTACAGAAAATTACACTTAATTAACATTGCTAGTTGAGCGCGAGGCTGATTAACAATATACCTTATCCTGTATCTCGACCATTGCGGTGCCGACGCCCGCCGACTGCTCTCCGCTACTGCTACTCACAGACTCCAAGCACTACTGAGGACTGACTACTGCAGACTGACTGACTGCTCGCTACTGCGAGTCGAGCGCAACTGCTCTGGTCAGAGATTCTACAATGTCTCAGCATCGCTGCCGCACAACATACGTGTTTCATAACCCTCCACTGGGGGGGCAAAAATTTGGCAGCGATGGTGAGTCATTTGGACTTGCCATCGTAACAAATTTTTCTTTTAATTAATTAACATTTACAAAATATTTAGATGTATCACATGAATTAAATGTTGTGCGCATGCACCGATTACAAAACATTACAGACAAGACAAAATATAAGTACAAAACAAATCAGGAAAAATGTATATACAAATTATTTGACAGATAACAAAGTGTACACACACTGAAAAATTCTTTAGCAGTTTCATAACAGGCAAAAAAAAAAAAAAAATCATGTTGACAAGTGTCATGAGTGCACATGCACTGCAGTGGAGAACATATCAGTAAAAGACGAAATGTATATACAAGAGTAACAAATGACATAAATCATAAAAGGTATACAGAATGAACACAAATCATATCGAAAATTGAGAAGAGTGCACAGGCACTGTAGTTCAGTTGAAAACATATTCACATAAGTGCACATGCACTGAAAACTTTTGAACATTTTTATAACAAATAAACGCAAGAGTAGAAAAAATCATCAAATCACAAAAAGTATATACAATATAGATGACAAGAGTGCACACATACTGCACTTCAAAACAAATCGAAAATGTCTTTAGTATTTTGACAACAAATGGCAAAAATCATGTCGACAAGTGACACAAGTGTACTCGCACTAGAGTTCAACAAATCGAGAAAAAATGTATAGGCCATGAACATAAATGGTGTTAGTAAAAAAATGATTTTCACTATTAGGATAGGAAAGGAAGGATTGCATCATGGTTGTAGCACTTTAGTTTGCACATAGCTGCACTGAAAGTCCATATCTTTCCACCGAATCACAACTAAGTGATACAATCTGCAGTTCCGTTCCCAGAAGTATTTATCAGAGTATCAAGACAGTGAAACGTCGTAGTAGTATTCCATACTATCATTTGGCAGTACATCAGGTACACCAAACAGTGGGACCATAATAACGTCTTCTTCGCTTACGGTGGTGGACAGCATGTCGTGTCAACACCACGCTCTTAAGAGGCGGCACACAGTGCTCCATAACAAAGTCTTGATTAGTGATTACATAAGTAATTTCTTCGCCTACAGTGGTGGACAGCATGTCGTGTCAACACCACGCTTTTAAGAGGCGGCACACCAACGTAGAATTAGTGCAAAAACCAAATATAGTGCTCCATGATAATGAGGATGGACAAGACAAATGGATGTTACAATAATTTCAGGTAGTTAGGTCAGAAGGTGAAGGACATTAACTAACACACAAGTCTTGATTAGTGATTACATAAGTAGTTTGCGGTATCCATACTCTAGTCATTGAACATTTCTGTACCATGAATGTAGTATTACAGAAAAATGTTCATTAATTAATTTAAAGACAAGAGTGGTAATCAATCGCCATCAAGTATTGAGTATTACAAAACATTTTTCCTCATTCAAATGACATATTTACAAGTAACTATTAACATTCAGTGGCCTAGCAACTTTCGATTAGTACAAAATATTTATCATCATTCAGTATTAATATGGGAAGTCATCATAGAAAACACTAACAAAACGTTAAGTTACATTAATTATTGGCACTCAGTGGCCAGCAAGTATTGAATAGTATAAAACATTATTCATCATTCAGTATTCTTCATATCATTAAGAAATCTAGCAACTTTCGATTAGTACAAAATATTTATCATCATTCAGTATTAATATGGGGAGTCATCATTGAAAACACTAACAAAACGTTAAGTTACATTAATTATTGGCACTCAGTGGCCAGCAAGTATTGAATAGTATAAAACATTATTCATCATTCAGTATTCTTCATATCATTAAGAAATCATTATTAAAAATCAGTTAACTACAGTCATAGCATTAATAAGCATGGGCATTATAAGTTACATTAATTATGGGCACTCAGTGGCCAGCAAGTACTGAATACTACAAAACATTAGTAGCATTAATAAGCATGGGCATTATAAGTTACATTAATTATGGGCACTCAGTGGCCAGCAAGTACTGAATAGTACAAAACATTAGTAGCATTAATAAGCATGGGCATTATAAGTTACATTAATTATGGGCACTCAGTGGCCAGCAAGTACTGAATAGTATAAAACATTATTAGCATTAATAAGCATGGGCATAATAAGTACTCTCATTACAATAGATAGTGGCAATTATGTTTTGATATCATTAAGAAGTCATTATTCAAGTGACATACTATTCAGAGCTGATCAGTGTTATTCAGAATTATCATAAACTAGTGACATTATCTGGGACTGTTAATACATTTTGTTTTTTCTGCTAGCAATGCATTGCTTTGGGTAATTATAAGGGAAAGCAAGAAGAAATAAGAGAAAAAATTGCTTCTAGGTTGTTCCTATAAATGAAAAGATTGTGTAACGTCATTCGTCATGAGTCAGCTGTAGCAAGGTTATCACATTTATAAATGATAGACACAAGTGGGTAAGAAAAATGCAAGTACTAGAACAGGTATAATAAGTAACAAGTTTAGTAAGTATCATAAAAAGCTTCTCCTGAAAGAAAAATACAAAATGGATTATTGAACTGAAAGAAGAAACGCAGACTATGCTGAAAAGTAGTGAACTTCGAATTAACAGGTAGTGAAATGTGTATAAAAAATGTGTTCCATAGCTGTCCTTTCCAAAACCTTCAGTCATCCTACTACGCAATATAACACCTGCTGTCAAAGTAAACTGCAACAAATACTTAAATAACTACATAGCATAAATACATAACTTCAACATTATCCTCATCTGTAAAGAAAAACTTCATTATTCATATCATCATAACTCCATCATTATCATCACCTGTAAACAAAAACTTCATTATTCATAGTACCATATTCTTCATCATTGTTCATTATCAGCATTCATTATCATCTGCAAAAATCATTTCATTATTCATCACACAACTATTCCTAATCCCTAGCATATTTCATCACTTAAAACTAAAATGTGTAGTTCTGTCTGACAGCTTGCATCAATCGCTTTGTATTCTGAAAGAAAAAATTAGTTAAGACTGCTATTCTGCGATGTGTATAATATATTCTGGTTAATGCTTGTTAATTCTGATCCATTTACTCGTCCTCATTAGCTTATTGCATCTTCTTTCGTTTATTCCATAGGTGAAATTCCCACTTTTGTTTAATTCATTTCCTGTACGCATCATTTATTTCTGAAATTGATGAACAAAGATTAATGTCTTGCATTTAAATCATATACCCATTAAATAGTGACTGGTTAATAGTGACTCAATTAAGCATACAACATAACATGACAGAAAACGTAACATCTCAAAGCACAGACAGTGTTTAAAGGCAAAAAGTGTACAGAGAATATCGTAATGCAGCAGCAAAAAAGGAAAATGTAAAACAGTCACGATGTTGAGATATCACAAGGCAAAATGTCAAAGTCAAATGGTGTGTGTTATACCTTAACTAGTTCACAGTGCATACAAACAAAACATGAAAACAATCGTACATACATAAGAAAGACAAAATGTGACATTCGTTGTGTTCAGCTTATATGTAGTGTAGTTAATAGATGCGATAATTAAAGACTTCAATGGAGAGAGAATTTGATAAAATTAATGCGTCATTATAGAGAATTGCATAATTATTCATAAAATGCGTAAGTTCATCTGAAAAAAATGCACGGTCTAGTGTGTAACGACAAGAAGAGCGACCTGCTAACCTTACCTTGCCGGGCACTTGCCAAGAAAAAAAAATACGATAATCATCAATAGGTAGTCACATAAATGTAATTGCATAAGTGGTCACAAAATGTGTAAGTTCATCTGGAAAATATGCACGGTCTGATGTGTAACGACAACAAGAGCGACCTGCTAACCTTACCTTGCCGGGCACTTGCCAAGAAAAAATACGATAATCATCAGTAATTAGTCATGTGAATATAATTGCATAAGTGGTCATAAAATGTGTAAACGGCCTCATAGCATGTTACATCGTAAAGTGGTTTCATTCGATAAAGGGTTTAATGTTTGACACATGATGGTTGCCTTTCGATTTTCTGGTTCTCAGAGTTTCGACGTGTACAACATTGGGGTGAGGAATGCTGCGAATCCGATATGGACCTGCGTATAGAAGTTCAAATTTACTGCACTTACCTTTTAATTTGCTGGATAAATAGTGTGTACGTACTAATATCTTCTGTCCAACGTGAAAATCTCGGTGTCTACAAACCTGTTTTTGCTGTCTTCTCCGGCGCTCTGCGGCACGTTTGATGTTGTTCAGCGCAATGTCAATTATTTCGTGGTGTCGTAATCGACGAGATGTAGGAAATGTTACTAATTCTCTGATTTTGTTTGGTGGTTCAACGTTTTTCAGTATAACAGACGGAGATAGCATAGTGGATTCATTTGGAATGGAATTAATTACATCTTGGAATGAGTGTATGTGTGTGTCCCAATTAACATGTCTTTTGTGGCAGTATATTCTGCACAGTTTACCAATTTCTTTCATTAATCGTTCACAAGGGTTCGAAGAGGCGTGGTACTTGGATATATAAATCGGAGAAATGTTTCTAGCTCGTAACATGCGTGTCCATATGACAGAACGAAATTGTGATCCATTGTCAGAAATTACTTTCATCACATGCCCTACATGAAATAAGAAATGCTTTACAAATGCTTTCGAAACAGTTTTAGCAGTAGCTTTGCGTAACGGAGTGAAGGTAACAAATTTTGAAGTGAGTTCAACAGCGACAAAGATGTAGCAAAAACCTCTATTAGTTCTCGGAATTGGACCAAAAATGTCTACTGCGGCCATATGTCTTAATTTAACAGGTACAATGGGATATAATGGAGGAATGTGTGAAGTGGTGTCAGACTTAGCTTTCTGGCAAATTTTACATGACGCTAAAACTCGTCGTATACGTTTTTCCATGCTGGCAAAATAACAGTTCTGTCTCAGTATCAGAAAACATTTTCTTGCTCCATAATGTGCGTAGCTTAAATGAGTGTACCAGATTAATTTGTTAACCAGTTCGTCAGGAATGCATAATAACCAATTGTTACTGTCTGGATGAGAGCGGCGAAACAGAATGTCATTGCGTACAGTGTAGTGGTTTCTAATCGTAACATTATTCTTATCTTGCCAAAGGTGTTTAATTTCTTTCCACACATTGTCTTTGCTTTGCTCTCGTGCTATGTCCTGTAATGACGATGAAACAAAATTTTCAAATGCAACTTGTTGAATGTACATGACGCTGAAATTTGCTTTGCAGAAGTTGGTTGCTACGTCTTGCTGATTGTTGCTGAGAGAACGCGATAATGCGTCTGCTATTACATTTTGTGTACCGGGAATGTGAACAATCGTAAAATCAAATTCCTGTAAATAAAGTTTCCATCTGCTTAATCTATCGTGAGTAAATTTAGCTGAAAGTAAAAATTGAATAGCTCTGTGATCTGTGTAAACGGTGGTATGTCTGCCATAAAGAAAGTGCCTAAATCTCGTAAAAGCCCATACAACACATAGTGTTTCCAGTTCTGTAACGGAATAATTTCGTTCAGCAGGTGACAAAATACGGCTTGCAAATGCGATGTTTTTAATTACTGTAGAGCTATCTTCTTCAATTTCCTGAAAAATGTGTACGCCTAAAGCTGTGTTGGAACTGTCGGTGGCAATGGAAAAATTTCTGGTAAGATCTGGGTGCGATAAAAGTGGAGCATTCAACAAAGCATGTTTCAGATTCACGAATTCAGAGTGTGCTTGCTTATCCCATGACCAAATAGTGTTTTTACCTGTTAATTGGCATAATCTAGGCGTGTCTAAAGCAGAGTGATGAATAAATTTACGAAAAAAGTTAATTAAGCCCAAAAAACTGCGTAATTGTTTCTTTGTTGTAGGAACAGTAATGTCACGTAGAGCTTGAAGTTTTTCTGGATCAGGCGCAATGCCTTCAGCTGAAATTACGTGTCCAAGAAATTTTATAGAAGTTTTACCAAAATGCGATTTACTGAGGTTAACTGTAAGTCCTTGTGCATGGAAAGTTTGCAATAGTCGTTCTAAAATCAGATTATGTTCAGACCAGTTAGCTTCTGCAATAAGAATGTCGTCTACGTACGTCGTAATTCTGTCTTTAAGTTCTGTCGGAAGTATTGTGTTCAAACCGCGAATAAAAGCAGCAGAAGAAATAGTTAGGCCGAACGGTAATTTGCAAAATTGATAACAGTCACCAAAACAGAGAAATGCTGTGTACTTTCTGCAATTCGGATGAAGTTGAATTTGCCAAAATCCCGATTTCAGATCTAATGTAGAATAAATTGCTGTACCGTGAAATTTCTGTAGTAGTTCTTCTAATGTCTGTGGTCGATCTGTTTCATTAATAATAATGTCATTAATGTGACGTGAATCAAGTACAAGGCGAAGTGAGCCATCCTTTTTCTTAACAATATGTAGCGGGTTTATGTACGGACTAACTGCCGGTTCTATAATACCTTGGTCAAGCATATCCTGCAATTCTTTTTTAACTTGTTCTCTATGAATATACGGGATAGGATAATGCTTAGCTTTAAATGTGTCGTGCTGTTTGACTTGAAATTCATACATAAAGCCGGACATAGTACCAGGAATATTGTCGAAAACTGGAGCTTGTTGTAAAAGAATTTTATGTAATTGCGTTCGTTCGTCGTCTGTATTTGCACTGCTTTGTTTAACTTTATCAGAAATCATTTGCATTACGTCGTAGTCAGTTTCGTCTGGAGTGTTATAGTTATGTACGTACGTGTCGGTGAACAATGCGGAATTACAGTTTATGTTACGTGTTGCGGAAATGACCTCTGTGCAGTTAATTGTTTGTTCTTCTGCAGATAGTGAATGTTGAAATTCTAAAGCTAATTGCACATTTTCATCTTTTAACATTAAATAAGAATTTTGGAAATCAACCACTGCGTCGTGTTGTACGAGAAAATTAGTACCTAAAATTACGTCTGTTGTCAATAAAGGAACAATCCAAAAATTTGAGTGAAAAATATGACCTCCAATACAAAATGATAAATGCGTCTGTAATTTTACATCCACTCCTTTACTCGATACTGCTCCTTTCACTTTCGTTTTGCCTAAAGGAAATGTAGGATAAATATTCTCTTTGTTACACTCGTTGAAAGTTTCCTCATTAATGACTGACATAGGTGAGCCAGAATCAATTACTGCTGAAAATTTCGATGAACCAATTTTAATTTCGATGACAGGATGTGAAATAGTTTTCTCAACAACTGGTCTTTCCTGTAAAAGAGTGTCTCGTATGTCGTCAAAAGTAATAACATTTTCGTGAATAACATTCTGCGTGTCTAAAGTTGTGCTTGTGTTATTGAAAGATGTGTCCTGTACAGTATCTAGTCAGATTCTATCTGACGTGTTATTATTTTCTGGATGACGTTGTGGCATTTCTACAATTTGAACAGTTCTATTACTTCTTCCAGACGCATTACGCTCTGGATGATACCTACTGTCGGGTTCATTTACTAGAATATGTTGTTGCTGATGATTTTGTTGCTGGTAGGATCGACTGTTATTATATGTACGTTGATAATTGTGCTCGTCATTTTTACGTCTGTCGTGATAGTCATTCCTATACGGTGCATTGCGATAGGAATTAAAATACTGTCTTCTTTGTACGTAGTTGTTTCCTTGCTCCCGTGCGTTACTATTTGTTGGATCTGGGATTACACGTGCACGCGGTGAAACATTAAAGCCTGGTTGACCTTGTGCATTCCATTGTTGGTTAGGTACGCTAACCGGCTGACTTTCATGTTGTTGTGGCGGAAAACGTCTATTGTTACAAAAATGTGATTCCTGTTGCTCAAAATTTTGACGATATTGATAATCAGAATTTTGTCTGTGATTTAAATTCTGGTGGTTGTCATTCCTAAAGCGTCTGTTATTTTTCCTATTAAAATTACGTGACTGATCATAATTGCTGTACGTCTGTTGGCTTTGGTTGTTATACGAAAAATTTTTGTTCACAAAGGAATAATCAGATTGCTGCACTTCTAAAAGCTGTAATAGCTCTCTGAATGCTGAAATGTTTTCTTTTTGCTGACCCGTTAGAAGTGACACTCTTAATGACCGTGGTAATTTAGAGATACATAATTGAATAAGTGCAGATTCACTATAAGGTTCACTCAGGTACTGGTTTTGTTGCACCATGTGCTCAAAAAATTGCGTCACACTCGGAAAATTTGAGTTCTCATAATTTGGCAAACTAATTAGTTGATCTTTAATTCCGCGCTGTGTCGTCTTCGACCAATACGCTGACAGAAAAGCATTCTGAAATTCCTCTACCGAGTAACATTGTCTCGCGATCGGCCTCATACGAGTTGCCGGTTCGCCTTCCAAAAAACTGCAAATAAATTCAAGTTTATGCGTAACGGGCCAAGTCGGTGGAAAAGCAAAGCTAAATTGTTGTATCCAATCTAGCGGGTGAATCTGTGTTCTGTCGTTTTTAAACACTTTAAACTTTCTCACTGACAGAAAATGTTTGTAATCGAAATTGTCGTCTCTGTGTGATGAAACAGGTTCATGGTTGTAAGAGAATCTGTTGAACTGTGATTGTTCGGAATCTAAGTCCCGTACTCTCTGTAGATTACTCAAATTACACGCGCTGCGTGAGTCTGGCAAATGTTCGAAAAGGGGCGTCTGCTGTGCTGTGTTATTAACTGAAGTGTTTTTCATCTCTGTTACTTCCTGTTGTAAATTAGACAATTTTCTACGCAAGGTGTCATTAGACGAATCGATCTCATTAATTGTCTGCTGTAGGTTTTGAAATTCAGGTGTTTGGTTAAATGAAACCGGTGTAGTATCGTCTGATTTATTGTCATTAGTACTTTCGATGACGTCAATACGACTGGCCAATTCATCACATTTTTCAGTCAGTATTTTAACCTGATCTTCGGTTTTAGTGTCGGTGGCCTTAATCTGTTTTTGCAATTTACGTGTAGCTTCGTTCAGTTTTGTAACATCGGAATCCTGTGTTAATTCTAATTGTTCGAGTCTATCGGTCACTGTTTGAATATCTGCTGTGTGTGTATCTGTTTTTGATTTTAGGTCAGAAATCTCATCACCTAATTCCGCGTTCAACTGTTTGATGGAATTAACTTCGTCGGACACTGTAGCAATATTGTTGTCTACATACGTTTTTGCTTTCGCAAACATTTTACGTTTGTCTTCTTGTCTCTGAGCAGTGATTGTTTCCATTACCTGACGTTTTACTTGATTTTGATCCTCAATAAATTTGCGGAAACGCGTATCACTGTTCTGTATATGAAGACTAAGACGTTCGTTAATCTGTGTGTTCTGTTGTTCGAACTTCGCGTCAATCTTTTCATCCATTGTGCGCGAGAGTTCTGCTGTCATTGTTTTAAATTCGTCGCGTAATTGTGTAGCTTTTTCGGAGCATTGTTTAGCGACTGTACTGATTTCCGCTCTAAGTGTTTCTGTTGCAGCTGTTTGCATTTCCTTTAAATCCTGAGCAACAGACTTAATTTCTTCGCTACTTTTTCGTGAACAAGTCTCAATTTCTTCGCGTAACTTTTCCTTAGTGTCATGACACTGCGCGGCAACGGCTCTAATTTGTTCACTTAACTGTCTGGAATTGTTATCTAATTTTTCATTTAAGTGTTGTTTGAGATTTTCGTTATCTTGTTTGTTCTGCTCTCTCAGTCGTTTGAAATCTTCACTCTGTTTGTCTTGTTTTTCATTAAGATTGTCTAATTTTTCATTTAATTGTTGTTTGAGATTTTCACTCTGTTGTTTGGACTCTTCCTTATTTTGTAGCAATATTGCCATAATTTGACCCAATGTAACATTATCTACTCCATTCACTGTGTTGTTTAATGGTGGATCTGGAATTGTCGCATTTTGTGTGACCATTTGGTCATTCTGAGTTTCACAAAGAGGTTTGTCAGTCGGATGTACACTGGCAGACATTATTTCGGAATTAAATAGATCCGTCGTACTTTGTGTATCCTGATCATTTTCATTAGACAAATTTGTCTGTACATTATTTGAATTTTCCAAACCGGGTGTATCAAGCTGGCCAGCGCTCATTACAATAGAGCGTTCCGCGTCATCGATTGTCAAATCAACAGAGGACATAACCGAGTTCGTTTGTTCATCATTAAGACAGAAGTCATCATTAGCGGTTGGAACGCATTGATTGTCGGTGCACGCAGGATTGTCATTATTACACTGCGTGTCCGAATTACTATCAGTCACGTTGTTTAAATCGG
The DNA here is from genome assembly GCF_023898315.1 of Schistocerca nitens. Classification (NCBI taxonomy): domain Eukaryota; kingdom Metazoa; phylum Arthropoda; class Insecta; order Orthoptera; family Acrididae; genus Schistocerca; species Schistocerca nitens. The sequence continues at coordinate 47,885,874 of NC_064619.1, read as the reverse complement.
TAATTTCATTCAAAATACCTCGCGATACACTATTCACAGTCTTTCGCGGCATTTTCACAATAGACACAAATATTCACAAAAGAAATGATCACAATGCAAAAACAACACACAAATTCAACAGAGCAACGAATTGCCGATGATCTGAGGAAAGAAAGTTACAAAATTAGTGAAAGCGTTGCGCCAAATTATAATTACATCTAAACAATAAGAGCAGATATCTGACTGTTTTTCAAAAGATTCACACGAAATACGATCCTGGACTGGGTGTCGCCAAGTGTAACCTCCCCACAGAAATTTTAAAAAGACTATATTTATTAGTAATGGAGCCACAGCTAAATGTAAGCTCCCACAAAAATATTAATGGCAAAGACAATTAAATGAAAGCTCGCTATCTGACTCAAGTACAAGTTCCCATTAAATAATGAAAGATAATCTCATGACAATGAAACTACAGTGATAACCAAAACTCAATTAAACCGAAATGTCGGTGTTTGCCCTGTGCGAATTCAGAATAAATTTCTTACCTTATTAAAACTGCATGTCAAAATTCTGCTCTTATTCTGCGGCACAGCTTGCAATAGATGTATCGCCATAACTAAATTTTTTGAAGTTAACTGGAATTTTTTGTTTAAGGAAATGCAAGGGAATCAAATGATACTTTTGTTAAAAAATTGCTTTCAAAAAAATCAAAATTATTATTGGGGGCGATTTTTACAGAAAATTACACTTAATTAACATTGCTAGTTGAGCGCGAGGCTGATTAACAATATACCTTATCCTGTATCTCGACCATTGCGGTGCCGACGCCCGCCGACTGCTCTCCGCTACTGCTACTCACAGACTCCAAGCACTACTGAGGACTGACTACTGCAGACTGACTGACTGCTCGCTACTGCGAGTCGAGCGCAACTGCTCTGGTCAGAGATTCTACAATGTCTCAGCATCGCTGCCGCACAACATACGTGTTTCAAGATGTTAAGTCCCATAGTGCTCAGAGCCATTTGAACCAATTTTTAAACCGGTTGGATTACTAGTCTTGACAAACTCTCATCGTCGACATTTGCAGGAAAAATTGCAATGTACTCTTCATCTCCATCAGCAAGAAGTGGCGATGTCGACAGGTGTTCTAAATGTCAGCGCATCATGGAGCAGGGGCATGTGATGTTGTTGACGGCTCTCTTACATCTGTCGTAAAGAACTGCTACCAGACTCACTTTCTTTGACGTCAACGACGTAGCAGCACTAGAGTGGGAAGACATCCATAGTATGTCAATATTACGACAGCCATATCACATGAAGAGTAACTAATAAAAATACTGATAATGGTGGTAGTAGTAGTAGTAGTAGTAGTAGTATAAAGATGGTGTTAAGGATTAAGTTCGGCTTGAATGTGAATAATTCCGTGTAACAGAAATGCATCGTAATAGCATGGAAGGAATCAAATGTAGAGAAGTGAAGTAATCACAACGAATATTAATAGGAAAAGGTTGGAAGACAAGATTGAAGAAAGAAAATAGAGATGAGGAAGCTCATGGACAATGTCGACAATATGACCGATACTTGCTTCACTGTAGGTCAGGAGGCAACAGCTGGCGTATGTCGAGAGGGAAGCTATGCTGTTGGTAACGGATAAAGCTTCAACCTCCTCTTGAGTGGAGAGGTTACAGGGTAGATCGTTGCAGAGTCGTATGGTTGAAACGGAGAGAGAGATGAAGAAAGATCTACTTTTGTGTTGCCAGTGTAATGCAGGTCTCCAATCTGGCATTGCAGTTATGGAACGATAAGTATATGAAATGTGGGGAAAGCTATTAAGGACGCCGATGGCAAAGAAGAAAAAAGAGCGTATGAAAATGACGGCGCATATCCAGTCGCATCCACCATAACTGAGTACAGTAAGGACTGAAGTGAACAATCTACATAATATAATATTATGACGATTTAGTTTCCTGAATCGTATCATGCGACCCGCTATGATTTCATATCGTATGTTACCATAGTACTAAATGAGTAAATGTACTTTTTACAAAGCTGCCGAATATTATTTATTTTATGTAAGAAATAAACAATTTGCCTGATCTTCAAGCTTACAATTAACTGTTGCGTTGTTGCAGGTGGGTGGTGTGCATAGTGAATGCTATAAGAAACTCTCTGGACGGACATAACGGCGGCTTTGCAGCGGTCACGCAGCCGTCCTACCACCACTTCTTTGCCAGCTCGTGACGTAATCAGCTTGTGGTCACCACAGCAGGTAATGTGCTTCACATATAGAATTATGGCGCTGAGGGCCGACTTCAAGTCTGTCGGCAAATTTACAATGGGAGTCCCTCGAAGGAAGGTCCATATCAGATCGGCATATGATTTTCTAAGTAGGAATCGCACAGATAAAACCAGTGTAACAGTAAGGATATCAGTTTCATGCGGCCAACTGAAATTTCACCAACTGTCATCGACTTCCAACTGTTCTTCAGGTGAACCATTCACCAAGGACTATCTTAAATTACACAAACGATTTTCTTTAAAAAATTAATAAATAAAAATATCTGCGCATCCTACTACAACACCATCACGACGAAGTAGAAAACAATATTTCATACATTAAAACATAAAGAAATACTTTCATTATACCCCTAAAATGAAAACCAAAACTTGTCTACATACCCGGAAGCGCACCGTTTCTGAGCATAGAATATCAAACCAAACATCTTCCAGCCATCTAAATTGTTATTTTATTGGGCTACCAGTTTCAGCCCCTTGATCTGGGTGTAGGAGTCTGCAGTTGATGTCTGAAGCGATCGCTGTCTCAAAAATTTACGGATACGAGGCACTCAATGCTGACCCCTATTTTGACTCGACCAAAGTTTGGAATCATCCTACACGCCGATCAGGGAGCCTGAAGATGGCGTAATATATTGCCCAAAATTGTAGCCTAATAAAATAACAACTTAGACGGCTTCTTTGACTACCAATACCGAACTGCCGAAATCCCGCAACCGTCTGTGAAAAGATGGACGTACAAATAATCTCTGAGTGTTGGTTCTTCTGAGGCCCAGATTGGGCATCAGCCGAATATTTGTCCAAACGATCGTGGAAAACTGCCTAAAAACTAAAGTGAGCACGGCAGGTGTAAAAGGCCAACTGTCGCTAACCTGCCGTGCAGATTTGACCCCCATCACGTGCTGCATGCTAAGCTACATGACAAGGCTAGATTGATTCTGCTAATATTTTTCTCGTTTTTCGGGAACATTGAGGAGAAAATATGTGTAACCATTTGAGACTTTCATTGATAAGCTACGTGTCATATGTTAATGCATTATGTTTAAAGTAACCGTCAAAAGATACTGGTGACATTACAACATACTCAAACGGTTCTCTATAATTCGAATACGTTTGGTACGAAAACATTAGAATCCTTCTCGTTCATATACAGTTAGTAGTAAACGAAGAAGAGGTGGTGTTCGTAACTGACAGATGGCTGTAGAATGCTGTTGCCGATCAAGGTGTGTGATTTCTTATTGGACGAAAGTTACTACCCCCCCCCCCCCCCCCCCCCGTGGAATCGGGTAGGCGCGGCCGGCCAGGGTAGCCGAGCGGTTCTAGGCGCTACACTCTGGAATCGCGCGACCGCTCCGGTCGCAGGTTCGCATCCTGCCTCGTGCATGGATGTGTGTGATGTCCTTAGGTTAGTTAGGTTTAAGTAGTTCTAAGTTCTAGGGGACTGATGACCTTAGAAGTTAACTCCCATAGTGCTCAGAGCCATTTGAACCATTTTTTTTTTGGGATCGACTCCGCCCGGCGGACTAACGACGAGGGCCGGTGTGCCAGCCAGCCTGGATGTGATTTTTAGGCGGTTTTCCATATCCCGCTGGGTGAATACCGGGCTGGTCCTGACGTTCCGCTTCAGTTACACGAGTTGCAGACATTTGAAACATGTTCGCACTATTCCATGGATTACACTAGATGGAAACAATTGGGGTACACACATTCCATACTGGGGGGGGGGGGGGGGGGGCTATGGGGTGGTGACAGGAAGGACATCTGGCCACCTATTAAAATTAACATGCCCAATCCGGTTAACCATAACAGCACACCCTACCAGTCGGAATACATGCTTGGAAAGAGTGAGATTGGAAGAAAGTTACTACATGGCATGCATGTGATGTGTTTTTATAGATATTCAGGATGGCTGTTTTTGTGAAAGGTACACTGACGGAAAAAATCACGAAAAAATAATTAAAGTACAGTAATGAAATCCCAGAAATTCATTTGTCTAGGTAATACATTTAAGTGATTAACACTGGAAGATAACAAGTTAACCTAAGCGCGAGATAAGACATTGAAAAAGTGAAATACTAGTATATTTATAACTGGTGGCACGGCCAGAACGTTGAATGCAAGCATGCAGACATCATGCATTGTATCGTAATGGTGCCAAATGCCAGTTTGTGGTATGGAGTTCTATGCCTGTTGCATTTGGTCGGTCAATACGGGGATTCTTAACACTGTACAGAGGGCCGAGTGGAGACACTTCTGCATGAAGTCAGGATAGCTGTTGGGAACCTGTGAAGTGTCAACGACGCCACTAAAACATTTATTAGAGTTCACTTATCTATTAGCACTGCCTACAAGTAGTTGTTCTTCTGCAGCAACCTCGGCTGTTGCTATTTTAGCAGAGAGGCAGCTGCGCAGCGCAAAGTGCTTCTCACGCGGGCTGGAGAGTATACTCGGTCCCACTCCAAATTCTACAGTGGCCATTGATGATCCATCCGGAATGTACCTGGCGCTGGTAGTCGTGTAGTCGGTTGATCTTCCTACTTATAAGTTTCAACACACGAGGGTGTCTGAGTGTTGAAAAAGAATGTGAACACCAAGAGGCCATGTTACTGGCTTCCATATGGAATTACAGTATTGGTAGCACTCTATGATGTGGTGTTGTCGGAAGACAGACAGTTTCTCCACCAGAAGATGGCAGGTGGCAAGCAGCATGAAGTTCATCTGGTGAAGACCATCATCTTGAGTACATCTTCGGTGTGGACTGTCCTGGTGTATGAAGGACGCAGATCCACTACACTATAGTAATCACGCAATGTAGTGCTATTACTGTGAATACCATCGATCCGAATGATCAACTCATGACAAGATCTGGAGGGCTGTAGTATTAAAAGGGAGCTAGCGAGACGCTATGACGCAAAGCTCAGTTTGTACTGAGCGAATGTGTCTTCCTTATTCTGCTACATTCACTTTACACCCTGCTACTGCTGTGACGCTCCCTCCTTATGTACTCTTATGAAGTAGATAGTTTCTTGCAACATTTCTTATGAAAACTCTTGTCTCACTTCCTTTGGTTTTCCATCCGCTTTTCTGCCGAATGCTTATTCCGTACTCGGCACTCAGTGTCTTCGACCTGACCCACTTTGGACATAATGGTTCACATCATGCTCCCGCCTCTTTCCCCGGCAGGCCTTGAATTTGCCTCAGCCAATATAAGTGAGTATTAATACTTCTATCTGATTTATACCCATTTCATTCTGCTTCATGACAGCTGTTTGTGGACGCCGGAGTTGTCGTGAGTTGATGTTCCATATGTAGCCCTACTCTATTGGACACACATCTGGTGATCGAAGAGGCCAAGGCAGCATGTCGACATTCTGTAGAGCATGTTGGGTTACAACAGCGGTATGTGTTCGAGCGTTATCCTGTTGGAAAACACCCCTGGAATGTTGTTCATGAATGAATGGCAACTCAACAGGTCTAATCATCAGACCAACGTACAAAGTTTGTCAGTATGCGTGGGATAACCATGAGAGTTCTCCTGCTGTCATGCAAAATGTCACCACAGGCCACACCTCAGATGTAAGTCCAGTGTGTATGGCATGCAGAGAGGGTTGCAGGTCCTCAACTGGCCTCCTTATAATCAATATATTTCCATCAGTGGCCCCGAGGCGGAACCGGCTTTCATCAGGAAACACAACAGACCTTCACCCTGCCCTCCAATGAGCTCTCGCTTGACACCAGTGCAGTGGCAAATGGCGGTGGTTAGGGGTCAGTGGAATGCGTGCTACAAGGGATTATCTCTGAGCTGTCCTTGAAGTAACCGATTTGAAAAGTGTTTTGGTTTACTGTGGTACGAACTGCCGCTCTACTGCTCCTGCACATGCAGTATGATGTGCCAGAGCCGTACGTCAACCACGATGGTCTCCCCTCTCGGTAGTTCTACATGGTCGTCCGGAGCTCGGTGTTCTTCAGACCGTACATTCTTGTGACCAACTCTGCCAACAATCGTCTAAAGTCCCTACATTGCTGCGAAGTCTTGCAGCAGTACTGCAGAAGGAACAGCCAGCTCCTCGTAGCCCTATAACATGACTTCGTTCAAACTCAGTGTGGTGTTGACAATGGATGCTTGTCGAACATCAACGCAACACGTTCAATCTCAAAGGTAACGAACGCCCACTACCGTTACAGGATGTATTTAAGGCCAACCTGATTTGCATCCTTATAATGGCGGTACGAGCGCCACGCTTATGTGAATGACTCGAAATACGTATTGGCATTATCTTCCAGATGTAGAAACATGCCTGCCAACCTTCCTTTACGTCGCCAAACTCCTCGTTGTTGGTGCGATTCTTTTCCGTCACTGTATTTCAGCATTCTATGTAGGGCAGTATTACTGTTTCTTCAAGTACCTCGCCTACAAGCCTGATGAACATTGTGAAAGAATGTCGCTGTCTGGCTGTTGATTGCGATGCTGCGCGTTTTTATTCCTTGATAAGAAGACGCTAATGTAAATAAGCGGATGTAATAATTTTTGTCAGTCAAAAATAAAAACAGCCAACTCGTTAATGCAAGATAATTTTTCCTTATCCTACGTTATGTATAACACAATGACTCATTACAGCCATGGACAATGCCAAGAATACAAATTTTTCTATTAAGTAGTCATTGGAACGTTTATACGACAACAAGACTTGTATAAAATATCTAGACAAGATTTTCACTCGAAACGTAAAAGCAAGAACTATACAGAAATAAAAACAATACCAAATTCTATCAAAGTACGAACCCAAATCACAGACAGGAACCATTTAAGTTACGGACGCTATTTCACTTAAGTTATGGGTTACCAATGACATATACTTCACGCTCATTCACCTAGAGGTCGAGCGCCATTTTCTCTAAAGCATAAAGAACAGCTAAGCAACGGCCAAGTTAGCAATATTACAGGGCTATTACAAATGATTGAAGCGACTTCATAATTTCACTGTAGCTCCATTCATTGACATATGGTCACGACAAACTACAGATACGTAGAAAAACTCATAAAGTTTTGTTCGGCTGAAGCCGCACTTCAGGTTTCTGTCGTCAGAGCGCTCGAGAGCGCAGTGAGACAAAATGGCGACAGGAGCCGAGAAAGCGTATGTCGTGCTTGAAATGCACTCACATCAGTCAGTCATAACAGTGCAACGACACTTCAGGACGAAGTTCAACAAAGATCCACCAACTGCTAATTCCATTCGGCGATGGTATGCGCAGTTTAAAGCTTCTGGATGCCTCTGTAAGGGGAAATAAACGGGTCGGCCTGCAGTGAGCGAAGAAACGGTTGAACGCGTGCGGGAAAGTTTCACGCGAAGCCAGCGGAAAATTGGCCCATGCCACAACTGGAGACCGACAGCGCCGACTTCATCTTTCAACAGGATGGTGCTCCACCGCACTTCCATCATGATGTTCGGCATTTCTTAAACAGGAGATTGGAAAACCGATGGATCGGTCGTGGTGGAGATCATGATCAGCAATTCATGTCATGGCCTCCACGGTCTCCCGACTTAACCCCATGCGATTTCTTTCTGTGGGGTTATGTGAAAGATTCAGTGTTTAAACCTCCTCTACCAAGAAACGTGCCAGAACTGCAAGCTCGCATCAGCGATTCTTTCGAACTCATTGATGGGGACATGCTGCGCCGAGTGTGGGAGGAACTTGATTATCGGCTTGATGTCTGCCGAATCACTAAAGGGCCACATATCGAACATTTGTGAATGCCTAAAAAAACTTTTTGAGTTTTTGTATGTGTGTGCAAAGCATTTTGAAAATATCTCAAATAATAAAGTTATTGTAGAGCTGTGAAATCGCTTCAATCATTTGTAATAACCCTTTATAATTACATACTTGTTACTCATTGATTGAGGTGAAACTAATCAAAAAAGGCCAGATAGGCCAGGCAGCTACTGTGTTAAATTTAGGACTAAAGTGTTCTGTATAAAACTTAGCCCGAAAACTTTTATTTATTTACAATAATGCCGGGGTCTTTTTGGACAGTTCATGAGCGTATGTATGCTAGTCTGTAATGGGACACAATGTTGGTTAACAACACCAATTTGAAGTTGCATCATCATACGACTGTGCTGACTGGACCTACGCCTTTTTGGGATGTAAGCTAGTACATTACGCTTTAGGCACCCCATCACTTGCAAGTAACACTCTTCGAGTCATAATTCCATCGTGTTTCCGTGAATAGTCTGTGCCTTCACACTGTTGACAACATTGGTACATCCTAATACGATGTTCCTCTAAGATACACCTGCATTATTTCCACCTCTTTATAATATGTATCTTTGTAGAATCGAGTTTAATGGTACGTGCTGTGCCTTGCATTATATTCTTTGAATTTACTCTGCATTCATGTTTTCAGCGACGTCCAATGTTTGAGATCAGTCCTCAAGCTATTCCTTCATATGCTGTTGCTAATTATTGTGAGGCCAATTTCCATCTGTTTAGAGTCGTGGTGCAGTACATACGCTTAAGTAAACATCTTGGAATTTTCAGAACTTTCAATTCGCCTAAAGAGAAGATGAATTGTTTTCCCATATGAAGTACTGCTTTTGTAAGTACTTTGACATAATCATCTGACCTCCTTCTTAATCTATTTTCTTGATCTTATGCTTACATTACATGTTTCATGTTTCTCAAAAGTCTTCCTCCGTCGATGGTCGTTAAGAAGAAAACCGGTAACGAATAACGAACAATTCGTACAGCTAATGGCTAAAATGCCGTTATTCAAATTTTTGTAGTCTTTGAATCTCGTAATGGCTTTACGTTCAGTACGCACTCGTTCCAGCCAGGTATAGGTGCCACTGTGTGCATGCTGAACAGATAGATCAAAGTCCAAGGGCAAGGTGGAAAATATACTAAAAAGCTGTATAGCGCAACATTCTTTGAATAAGCAATCAGGCAGTCCCTCCCCCCCCCCCGCAAACCCCCTCCCCCCTCCCAAACGTCATCTTTCTCTGGCCACAAGTCTGCCTGCAGATAGACGCTTCTGAATGTAGCTATCTGTTATTAATATGTTGTGTCTCTTCAGTCAGACATGTCTCTTGGTACTTTCACTGCGGATGCACGTTGACTTTCAAACCGCTGCTTGATTTAGCGAATGCTGCGAGCAGTCGCGCTGATGGATAGTGGCGCTACTTGCAAGTTACGGGTTAAGAATTTGGGTTGAACGGGAATCGTGTCCGGATGGCCGAGGCGGTTAAGGCAACCGTTCTAGAGAAGCGGCGTATCCGGTTTCGAGTCCCGGACGCGCACATACACTCCTGGAAATTGAAATAAGAACACCGTGAATTCATTGTCCCAGGAAGGGGAAACTTTATTGACACATTCCTGGGGTCAGATACATCACATGATCACACTGACAGAACCACAGGCACATAGACACAGGCAACAGAGCATGCACAATGTCGGCACTAGTACAGTGTATATCCACCTTTCGCAGCAATGCAGGCTGCTATTCTCCCATGGAGACGATCGTAGAGATGCTGGATGTAGTCCTGTGGAACGGCTTGCCATGCCATTTCCACCTGGCGCCTCAGTTGGACCAGCGTTCGTGCTGGACGTGCAGACCGCGTGAGACGACGCTTCATCCAGTCCCAAACATGCTCAATGGGGGACAGATCCGGAGATCTTGCTGGCCAGGGTAGTTGACTTACACCTTCTAGAGCACGTTGGGTGGCACGGGATACATACGGACGTGCATTGTCCTGTTGGAACAGCAAGTTCCCTTGCCGGTCTAGGAATGGTAGAACGATGGGTTCGATGACGGTTTGGATGTACCGTGCACTATCCAGTGTCCCCTCGACGATCACCAGTGGTGTACGGCCAGTGTAGGAGATCGCTCCCCACACCATGATGCCGGGTGTTGGCCCTGTGTGCCTCGGTCGTATGCAGTCCTGATTGTGGCGCTCACCTGCACGGCGCCAAACACGCATACGACCATCATTGGCACCAAGGCAGAAGCGACTCTCATCGCTGAAGACGACACGTCTCCATTCGTCCCTCCATTCACGCCTGTCGCGACACCACTGGAGGCAGGCTGCACGATGTTGGGGCGTGAGCGGAAGACGGCCTAACGGTGTGCGGGACCGTAGCCCAGCTTCATGGAGACGGTTGCGAATGGTCCTCGCCGATACCCCAGGAGCAACAGTGTCCCTAATTTGCTGGGAAGTGGCGGTGCGGTCCCCTGCGGCACTGCGTAGGATCCTACGGTCTTGGCGTGCATCCGTGCGTCGCTGCGGTCCGGTCCCAGGTCGACGGGCACGTGCACCTTCCGCCGACCACTGGCGACAACATCGATGTACTGTGGAGACCTCACGCCCCACGTGTTGAGCAATTCGGCGGTACGTCCACCCGGCCTCCCGCATGCCCACTATACGCCCTCGCTCAAAGTCCGTCAACTGCACATACGGTTCACGTCCACGCTGTCGCGGCATGCTACCAGTGTTAAAGACTGCGATGGAGCTCCGTATGCCACGGCAAACTGGCTGACACTGACGGCGGCGGTGCACAAATGCTGCGCAGCTAGCGCCATTCGACGGCCAACACCGCGGTTCCTGGTGTGTCCGCTGTGCCGTGCGTGTGATCATTGCTTGTACAGCCCTCTCGCAGTGTCCGGAGCAAGTATGGTGGGTCTGACACACCGGTGTCAATGTGTTCTTTTCTCCATTTCCAGGAGTGTATTTTCAGCCTTCACCACTGATTTATTTCAGCGCCTGTAGGCGACTGAAGTCCTAATTCGTCGTGATATACTCGCTCTCTGGCGTCCGGTGCATCCTAAAGGGCGTAAAATCCCGGGTGGTAAGGAAATACCTACTGAAAAATTTGATTGCCCCGAAGGGCAATTGTAATATATTAGCACAATTGCTTATCGGCAGTATTGTCGTTACTGTAAAGGATACATAATTCCGGTGAACATTTCATGCGTGATGGGCAGAAACACGGGTCTATCATCGAATTCTTTGACATGTAAGAAGTGAAGTGTCGTATCCTACATCAAAACGACGCTGCACTGTTTTAACCGAACTGCGCGTGATCCAACTGAGAGCGAAAAACTCCTTTCGTTGCTGTATTATCACGATTTCGGCTCTACGCACATTACGTAATAAAGTATCGAGCTATCCAGCTGCATCAGGAGGCTGTACACCGGTAACTATTTGAACTGGGAGCTTACAACTGGCCCCAACTCTTACTTTCGATGCTTAAGTTGAAATTCGCCGGACGTTTCTAGCTTCGTTCACGTAGAAGGTGATATCTTGTGAAATCCGATGAAGCTTTTTGAAATGCAATTTGTAATTTGAGCGAAACAGACTGATGACTATTTAATCTAAAAAGTAAGCCTTTTAATTATTCTACCAGACAAAAAAGAGAAGGTGAGGGAAAACAAAACTCCACGGGTTGACCGAGCTTATGATGTTAATCGAGACAAATTTGGCAGTGTGGGCAAAGCTATCAGTATGATGTTCCATCCCATCTGCCCTGGATGAAAGCCCTGATCCGTTTCCGAAGGATGTTTCAAAGCCGTTGAATCTTCTCTTGAGGCAAGATGGCTCAGAACTGTAGCAACTGTACTGCCACTGAGACGGTGTTGACGTCCGATATGGTCCCACAGATGGTCTATCCGGAACAGATCTGGTTATCTTGCTGGCGATAGCGGTAGCTCAGCATCACGAAGGCTCGTACCATCTATGGACGAACATATTCATGTTGAAAAAACGTCACCACAATACTGCCGCACAAGGGATGACGCGTGAGGACGTAGGATGTCAGTGACGTACCGTTGTGACGTCAGACTTCGCTCAATCACTACCATCCTTGACCTCAAGTCACACCCGATGGCTCTCATACAGGGTGTTTCAAAAATGACCGGTATATTTGAAACGGCAATAAAAACTAAACGAGCAGCGGTAGAAATACACCGTTTGTTGCAATATGCTTGGGACAACAGTACATTTTCAGGCAGACAAACTTTCGAAATTACAGTAGTTACAATTTTCAACAACAGATGGCGCTGCAAGTGATGTGAAAGATATAGACGACAACGCAGTCTGTGGGTGCGCCATTCTGTACGTCGTCTTTCTGCTGTAAGCGTGTGCTGTTCACAGTTCACAACGTGCAAGTGTGCTGTGGACAACATGGTTTATTCCTTAGAACAGAGGATTTTTCTGGTGTTGGAATTCCACCGCCTAGAACACAGTGTTTTTGCAACAAGACGAAGTTTTCAACGGAGGTTTAATGTAACCAAAGGACCGAAAAGCGATACAATAAAGGATCTGTTTGAAAAATTTCAACGGACTGGGAACGTGACGGATGAACGTGCTGGAAAGGTAGGGCGACCGCGTACGGCAACCACAGAGGGCAACGCGCAGCTAGTGCAGCAGGTGATCCAACAGCGGCCTCGGGTTTCCGTTCGCCGTGTTGCAGCTGCGGTCCAAATGACGCCAACGTCCACGTATCGTGTCATGCGCCAGAGTTTACGCCTCTATCCATACAAAATTCAAACGCGGCAAACCCTCAGCGCCGCTACCATTGCTGCACGAGAGACATTCGCTAACGATATAGTGCACAGGATTGATGACGGCGATATGCATGTGGGCAGCATTTGGTTTACTGACGAAGCTTATTTTTACCTGGACGGCTTCGTCAATAAACAGAACTGGCGCATATGGGGAACCGAAAAGCCCCATGTTGCAGTCCCATCGTCCCTGCATCCTCAAAAAGTACTGGTCTGGGCCGCCATGTCATCCAAAGGAATCATTGGCCCATTTTTCAGATCCGAAACGATTACTGCATCACGCTATCTGGACATTCTTCGTGAATTTGTGGCGGTACAAACTGCCTTAGACGACACTGCGAACACCTCATGGTTTATGCAAGATGGTGCCCAGCCACATCGCACGGCCGACGTCTTTAATTTCCTGAATGAATATTTCGATGATCGTGTGATTGCTTTGGGCTATCCGAAACATACAGGAGGCGGCGTGGATTGGCCTCCCTATTCGCCAGACATGAACCCCTGTGACTTCTTTCTGTGGGGACACTTGAAAGACCAGGTGTACCGCCAGAATCCAGAAACAATTGAACAGCTGAAGCAGTACATCTCATCTGCATGTGAAGCCATTCCGCCAGACACGTTGTCAAAGGTTTCGGGTAATTTCATTCAGAGACTACGCCATATTATTGCTACGCATGGTGGATATATGGAAAATATCGTACTATAGAGTTTCCCAGACCGCAGCGCCATCTGTTGTTGAAAATTGTAACTACTGTAATTTCGAAAGTTTGTCTGCCTGAAAATGTACTGTTGTCCCAAGCATATTGCAACAAACGGTGTATTTCTATCGCTGCTCGGTTAGTTTTTATTGCCGTTTCAAATATACCGGTCATTTTTGAAACACCCTGTACAATGACGCCAGGAGCAACATAAAAAAATGGCTCTGAGCACTATGGGACTTAACTTCTGAGGTCATCAGTCCCCTAGAACTTAGAACTACTTAATCCTAACTAACCTAAGGACATCACACACTTCCATGCCCGAGGCAGGATTCGAACCTGCCATCGTAGCGGTCGCGCGGTTCCAGACTGTAGCGCCTAGAACCGCTCGGGAGTAACACAGCTGTCGCTCTCCGAAACAATGGAAGAGAGGGACCTCTTACCCGAGGCACCGCCTTACTCGCCAACAATTGTCAGTAAGGCTAGGGCGGAACCGTGATTCAACTCTTCTCTAGAACTGTTGTCTCAACCGCCTCGGCCATCCGGACACGCTTCCCAACCAACCCAAATTCTCAGCCTGACACTCACAAGTCGCGCCACCATCCATCAGCCCATTAAGTCCCACAGTAATTTTGAAGACATGATGGACCCGCACTGAAAATACCTAGTGACATGTCCGGCTGAACGGACACCACATATCAGTAAAGGACAGCGAGATTCAGAAGCGTCTCCCTGCACCTGCAGGCAGACCTGTGGCCGGAGGTGGCTACCTGATCAGTTATTCGAAGAACGTTGGGCTATACAACGTCTTAGTAAGTTTTCCACATTGCCCTTGCGCATTGATCTATCTACTCAGTGTTTATGTAGTGGAACACATGCTAACACTCCAAAAGCAACCGTTTGAGTTGTGGCGTCAAAGGCAGCCTAGTCAACGATCGGTGATCTCTCTAATCCGACTGCTAGTGTCCGACCAATGGCTCGGGACGACGCAGGATGGTGCAGGGAGTCCTTTAGTTGTTCCCGGACGGGAGGTGTTGATGTGAAGGGGATACGACGTGCTTGGTGTACAGTACGACGGTCATTCCTTCTGGTGTTCAGACGTGGTCGACTGGAAGTTTGACTTCCCCTCGTTCGCCTGTAGTCCAACATCGGGCCAGAGTTCATCCGAATGCCCGAGAATCTGGATACTGCACGATTCGAGCAGTCGGCCAACGGAGATCCACAATGGGTCTCCTTAAAAAGTATGTCAGTTGCTGATAAAGCTGTCTCACACGAGTATGTGACATCTTCGTGTCCTTCAGTCATCACTTAACATCTAACACTGTTGACTCCTTTATAAAGGGTGATTCTTTTCTACCGTGTACAAACTCTAGGGGTCGATCGGTGAGAGGATACGGAACTGATGTCCAGAAGTGCATGGTTTCCATGCCGCAGACCACCTATTTAATCACACTTTGTTACAGAGTTGGTGGTCCAATACGCGCTGAATCGTGAAGCCACGGTCACAGTATGTGTTGTGTATGGAGGTAGCATGTTTTGTCTCACATGTTCACATCGGCCAGGGTGTATCCGAACAGTGTCTCCACATCCGGAAAGGATTCTGCATACACGGTACTTTTGAGATGGCCCAATAACCTGAAATCGCGCTGGTTGAGATCCGGTGAACGAGCAGACCATGCAACTGGACCCCCTCGTCCGATCCATCGACCACGATTGAGATGCGTCCGCACGTTAACGGCGAAGTGGTCTGGAGGAGGAGGAGGAGATTAGTGTTTAACGTCCCGTCGACAACGAGGTCATTAGAGACGGAGCGCCGGCCGCGGTGGTCTCGCGGTTCTAGGAGCGCAGTCCGGAACCGTGCGACTGCTACGGTCGCAGGTTCGAATCCTGCCTCGGGCATGGATGTGTGTGATGTCCTTAGGTTAGTTAGGTTTAAGTAGTTCTAAGTTCTAGGGGACTTATGACCACAGCAGTTGAGTCCCATAGAGTTCAGAGCCATTTTTGAAGAGACGGAGCGCAAGCTCGGGGGAGGGAAGGATGGGGAAGGAAATCGGCCGTGCCCTTTCAAAGGAACCATCCCGGCATTTGCCTGAAGCGATTTAGGGAAATCACGGAAAACCTAAATCACGATGGCCGGAGACGGGATTGAACAAGTGGTCTGGAGAACCATCATGTAGCAGCCATATAACCCTTCGAATCATCGATGGCACTTCTTCCAGCAGTGGAGGCAAAGTCATCCGCAAGGAATGCCGATAGTTCCGGCCTGTTAGGAGACGTGGAAAGAAGACTACTCCCAAAATATGGTCGCCAGTTATCCCGCCCTACCATTCGGGTGCACCGACGCTGCTGATTCGCTATCACCATATCATGGATTTTCTGCAATCTATCCCACAGATGACTGTTATGAAAGCTGACGATACCAGTCTGCGTAAAGGTGGCCACATCTGTGGACAGGATGGATGACACAAATTCCGGAATCGTGGTTGCCTGGTGAACAAACCAGGGACAAAACTGATCTCAGTGGGGAAAGTCTGTTGCTAGTAAGCCCTGTACACGCTGTAAGTGATTAGGGTGAAACATCCCTTAGAAAAATTAAGAATGACAGTGCTGGTAAACCTCTTACGTTATTTGATTTTCAAACAGCTGAGCAAAACTGAACGTACTCAGACATTTCTCTCTTTACTTATTCTGATCAACAGTAAACTGACACACAATTTTTTTTGTGGTAGAGAACATACAGTGTATTTACTACAATAATGTTCAAACGTCATTATATATAATCAGTTCATGACATCCAGTTTTACAAATTTCCTTTCTTCTGACGGACACACTTCCAGATCGTTCGCTCTCAAAATTCTGCCGTCTCTCTCCCCACATCCATTACTGCTGGCGGTCACCTCCAACTGTGCAAAGCTACGCGCTGTTCACATCAAACTGCCCAACACTACAATAACAAATATTCCAACAATGCCAACCAGCCACAGACTGCACACAGCACAGTCAGTGATTTTCATTCAGAGCGCTACGTGGCGTTTCCAACATAAAAACCTAAATAGCCTACTTACATGGGCAACAACAATTGTCATGGAGAAGGTTGCACGCGGTCGTCTGGCGTACACTTTACTGGCAGGCCAACTGCCTGGTACTGATACGGTGGTCGCTGTCCACAAAGTTGATTACATTTTCCTTCAAATCTGGTGTCCGACCAATTCACGTACGTCCTTCATGATTTTCTGCTTCCTGAAAAGATCCTGTCTCAGACAAGCAGCGAAACACTGTTGAATGCTGTGGTTGTTGTCGGCGCGGTTAGGTCTCCTGATACAACACTGCTGCCCGTCGCCCGTTACCATTTGCCTTTTCGTCGGCAATCTCTCGATTCGAATACGGAACGATTCTGTACAACGCTGTATCACATTCACTACAAGGTGAGTCAGCAACAGAACTGAATCGGAACAGTACCACCCTCTAGGAGGGAACCATGCATACTGTAACTGTGGTCGCATGGTAGAGCGCGTATTAGATTGCACTCTCTGTAACAACGTGTGATTGAATAAATGGTCTGTGGCATGAAAACGATTAATTTGCGGACATAGATTCATCAGACCTTTTTTGTTGCGAATCCTTTCATAGATCAATCCCTGGAGTTTGTACACGGTGGAAAACCTCACCCTGTATATTCTACTAGGCCGCGTAGCAACACGAAACCCGAACATCGCTAACGCACTGTGGAGGCCGTTCTACCTGTCACACACTATTACAACTCTCATAATTTACGAGGGCAGTTCAATAAGTAATGCAACACATTTTTTTCTCGGCCAATTTTGGTTGAAAAAACCGGAAATTTCTTGTGGAATATTTTCAAACATTCCCGCTTCGTCTCGTATAGTTTCATTGACTTCCGACAGGTGGCAGCGCTGTACGGAGCTGTTAAAATGGCGTCTGTAACGGATGTGCGTTGCAAACAATGGGCAGTGATCGAGTTTCTTTTGGCGGAAAACCAGGGCATCTCAGATATTCATAGGCGCTTGCAGGATGTCTATGGTGATCTGGCAGTGGACAAAAGCACGGTGAGTCGTTGGGCAAAGCGTGTGTCATCATCGCCGCAAGGTCAAGCAAGACTGTTTGATCTCCCGCGTGCGGGCCGGCCGTGCACAGCTGTGACTCCTGCAATGGCGGAGCGTGCGAACACACTCGTTCGAGATGATCGACGGATCACCATCAAACAACTCAGTGCTCAACTTGACATCTCTGTTGGTAGTGCTGTCACAATTGTTCACCAGTTGGGATATTCAAAGGTTTGTTCCCGCTGGGTCCCTCGTTGTCTAACCGAACACCATAAAGAGCAAAGGAGAACCATCTGTGCGGAATTGCTTGCTCGTCATGTGGCTGAGGGTGACAATTTCTTGTCAAAGATTGTTACAGGCGATGAAACATGGCTTCATCACTTCGAACCTGAAACAAAACAGCAATCAATGGAGTGGCGCCACACCCACTCCCCTACCAAGAAAAAGTTTAAAGCCATACCCTCAGCCGTTAAAGTCATGGTTACAGTCTTCTGGGAGGCTGAAGGGGTTATTCTGTTCGATGTCCTTCCCCATGGTCAAACGATCAACTCTGAAGTGTATTGTGCTACTCTTCAGAAATTGAAGAAACGACTTCAGCGTGTTCGTAGACACAAAAATCAGAACGAACTTCTCCTTCTTCATGACAACGCAAGACCTCACACAAGTCTTCGCACCCGAGAGGAGCTCACAAAACTTCAGTGGACTGTTCTTCCTCATGCACCCTACAGCCCCGATCTCGCACCGTCGGATTTCCATATGTCTGGCCCAATGAAGGACGCAATCCGAGGGACGCACTACGCGGATGATAAAGAAGTTATTGATGCAGTACGACGTTGGCTCCGACATCGACCAGTGGAATGGTACCGTGCAGGCATACAGGCCCTCATTTCAAGGTGGCGTAAGGCCGTAGCATTGAATGGAGATTACGTTGAAAAATAGTGTTGTGTAGCTAAAAGATTGTGGAATAACCTGGTGTATTTCAATGCTGAATAAAACAACCCCTGTTTCAGAAAAAAAATGTGTTGCATTACTTATTGAACTGCCCTCGTATATAACCGCCAGTAGCGTGCGCGTGCACGAAGTTATATTCATATCCGACTTCTTCAATTTGGCACATCACTTTTTTTGTCAGGCAGCGTATTTTTTGGTGTCTGAAGCATTTGTCCAAGTATCCTTCCAGAAGTCTGACGCATTAGGGAACGCTTAATTAATTCTGTGGTATTGTCCACAGATCGCATTGTCACACAAAGCCGACAACACGAATCGATACCACAGACGTTAGAGAGGGCTTGCTGCAGATCCCAACAACTTATAGGAGGCGCTCCTGCAGACAACGCCAACCCTTCAGCATTGCAGCGCCCTCGTACTGGGGTCAAAATAGAGTCGAGCATGCAACAGCTCGGCCATCTCATGACCTGATCTGAAGGAGTCAGCATAGTGTACGACCGACGAGTAGTTAACGTTTATAATAAACTTGTACTATTGTAACTGTCGAGAACATTGTACCTCAAGAGAAGAAAAAAAACGAAATGATCGTATGGCATTGTTGGCCGGGAGGACCCATCCAGGGAAGTTCGGCCACCGAATGCAACTCTTATTTCAGCCGACGCCACGTTGCGCGACTTGCGTGCCGGTGGTGAGGATGAAATGATGACACGGGTTCCCAGGTAGATGCCGTGTTTCTTGACTTCCGCAAGGCCTTCGATACAGTTCCCCACAGTCGTTCAATGAACAAAGTAAGAGCATATGGACTGTCAGACCAATTGTGTGATTGGATTGAAGAGTTCCTAGATAACAGAATGCAGCATGTCATTCTCAATGGAGAGAAGTCTTCCGAAGTAAGAGTGATTTCAGGTTTGCTGCAGAGAAGTGTCGTAGGACCGTTGCTATTCACATATATATAAATGACCTTGTGGATAACATTGGAAGTTCACTGAGGCTTTTTGCGGATGATGCTGTAGTATATCGAGAGGTTGTAACAATGGGAAATTGTACTGAAATGCAGGAGTATCTGGAACGAATTGACGCATGGTGCAGGGAATGGCAATTTAACCTCAATGTAGACAAGTGTAATGTCCTATGAATATATAGAAAGAAAGATGCTTTATCATTTAGCTACAATATAGCAGGTCAGCAACTGGAAGCAGTTAATTCCATAAATTATCTGGGAGAAGGCATTAGGAGCGATTTAAAATGAAATGACCATATAAAATTAATACTCGGTAAAGCAGATGTCAGTCTGAGATTCATTGGAAGAATCCTAAGGAAATGCAGTCCGAAAACAAAGGAAGTAGGTTACAGTACACTTGTTTTCCCACTGTTCCAATACTGCTCACTGGTGTAGGATCTGTACCAGATAGCGTTGATAGAAGTGATAGCTAAGATCCAACGGGGAGCAGCGCGCTTCGTTACAGGATCATTTAGTAAACGCGAAAGCGTTATGGGGAGGATAGATAAACTTCAGTGGAAGACTGCAAGAGAGACGCTCAGTAGCTCGGTACGGGCTTTTGTTGAAGTTTGGAGAACATACCTTCACCGAGGAGTCGAGCAGTATATTGCTCCCTCCTACTTATATTTCGCGAAGAGACCGTGATGATAAAATCAGAGAGATTGGAGCCCACACACAGGCATACCGACAATCTTTCTTTCCACGAACAATAAGAGACTGGAATAGAAGGGAGAACCGATAGAGGTACTCAAGGTACCCTCCGCCACACACCGTCAGGTGGCTTGCGGATTATGTATGTATATGTAGATGAGGACAACACACCACCCAGTTCACGAGCGGACAAAATCTCCAATTCTGCTGGGAACCGAACCTGGGTCCACTTGCATGGGAGGCAAGCCCGTTACCACTCAGTTATGCAGGTGGATCTCAAGAGAACAGTTCGTTAGTGAGTGCATCAAGTGATGCTTTTATAATCAATGACAGTTGTAAATTATCCAGCAATCTTGTGTCAGAAAAGTACAGTAAATCTTTTATTCATTTATGTAATTAAGCGAACTAGTATTTCATATGTTCTAGTTTGATGAGCTTTCTCCCAGAACAGTCAAATAAGCCACTGTTATGACTGGAGGAAATTAGTTTCGTCTTGTGATAACAAATTCTGTTCATGAGGCATGTAAGCTGCAAAATATGGATAAAATTAAAATGAAAGAAGGAAACCACTTTAAGGTCAAACATCTGAGATAGCTTTAAGTTTTCAGTTCTTTATACGGTCGTTTACACAGGAACGAAAGTGGTGAGAGAAAATGGAAGGTGGACAGAAAGAAACTGGTTCTTTGCTCTCTGCTGGCGTTTTTACGGTCGGACGCAGGTGTCCGCGTCGGCTGTGAACGATTTCGCGGAGAGTGGCTCACCTCCGCGTGTCTGTGACAGTCGGCGCAGCCTCCACGCAGATCTCTCCCTGGGCCGTCCCGAGAGCTCCCTGCCACTGTGTGTGGGGCTTAGCTGTCGCGGCCACCGGTCCGCGCGTTTCAACAGCTGTCCGCCTCTGCTCCTAGAGGCTCTCACGGACCGCCGCTCTCCACGATACTCGGTGACAAATCTCTTCGAAAAACTGCGACACGGGGTCCCTCCTTTCCTGATCATGACAGAAGAAACTGTGAACCGTTACTAACGCCATGTCTCAGTTCGCCTAGCTTACGCTAGGGTGTCAGCATCCAAGAGTATCTGTTATTTAAATTTTAAAATCAAAGGTCACTAATGAAGTAATGAGCTCCGTTCTTTTTTGTTTGTTTCTTTTCTTATGAGTCATCAGTCTTCTGACTGGGTTGAAGCTGCCCGGCACGAAATTCTCTCCTGTGTCAACCTCTCCATTGTAATGCACCTCATTCTCCGAGGGACAAATATTAATTATTATCAGTAGTAGTATATTAAGCTACAAATTATAATTTCAGTAATAATATTTCAGTTTTTGTTTACGTAGTTAAAGTTCACTTGCCCCTTCAAGTTGATTGACGGCACCGCACACCTCGCCAGTCGGTGGTATCGGTAGTTTCAGTAGTCCGTTACATTACACCATCTCAGGGTAACACTTGCAACCTACGTCCTCAGTTATTTCGTGGATGTACGAGTATTCCAGTCTCTGTCTTCCTCTACAGTTTATACCCTCTACAGGTCCCTCTTTCACCATGGATGTTATTCGCTGATTTAACAGAATGCCTTCTCTGGACGATAGCAGTGGAGATACTATCGAAGACAGTGCCGCCAAAACAGAGTTACTAAACACAGCCATCCGAAATGCCTTCACAAAAGAAGACGAAGTAAATATTCCAGAATTCGAATCAAGAACAATAGCCAACATGAGTAACGTAGAAGTAAATATCCTCGGAGTAGTGAAGCAAATTAAATCACTTAATAAAAGCAAGTCGTCTGGTCCAGACGGTACACCAATTAGGATCCTTTTAGAGTATGCTGATGCATTAGCTCCACACTTAACAATCACACGCAACCGTTCGCTAGACGAAAGATACGTACCCAAAGACTGGAAAGTGGCACAGGTCACACCAATATTCAAGAATGGTAGTAGGAGTAATCCACTTAATTACAGGCCCTTATCATTAAAGTCGATATGCAGCAGGATTCTGGAACATATATTGTGTTCGAACGTTATGAATTACTGTACCCGGAAGAAAACGGTCTATTGACACACACAGTCAGCATGGTCTTAGAAAACACATTTCTAGTGAAACACACCTAGCTCTTTACACGCACGAAGTGTTGAGTACTATTGAGAAGGGATTTTAGATCGATTCCGTATTTCTGGATTTCTGGAAGGCTTTTGACACTGTACCACACAAGCGGCTTGTAGTGAAATTACGTGCTTATGGAATATCATCTCAGTAATGTGATTGGATTTGTGGCTTCCTGTCAGAGAGGTCACAGTTCGTAGTAACTGACGGGAAGTTATCGAGTAAAACAGAAGTGATTTCTGGCGTTCCCCAATGTTGTTTTATAGGGCCTTTACTGTTGCTTACCTATGTAAACGATTTGGGAGACAAGCTGAGCAGCCGCCTTAGGTTGTTTGCAGCTGACGCTGTCGTTTATCGACTAATAAAGTCATCAGAAGATCAAAAGAAATTGAAAAACGATTTAGAAAAGATGTCTGAATGGTGCGAAAAGTGGCAGTTGACCCTAAATAACGAAACTGTGAGGTCATCCACATGAGTGGTAAAAGGATTTCGTTAAACTTCGGTTACACTATGAATCAGTCAAAGCTAAAGACTGTAAATTCAACTAAATACCTAGAAATTACGATTACGAACAACTTAAATTGGAAGGAACACAATGAAAATGTTGCTGGGAAGGCTAACCAAAGACTGCGTTTTATTGGCAGGACACTTAGAAAATGTAACAGATCTACTAAGGAGACTGCCTACACTTCTTGTCCGTCCTCTTTTAGAATACTGCTGCGCGGTGTGAGATCATTACTAGATATGATTGACCGAGTATATCGAAAAAGTTCAAAGAAAGGCAGCAGTTTTTGTATTATCGCGAAATAGGGGAGAGAGTGTCGCTGAAATGATACAGGAATTTGGGCTGGACTTCATTAAGACAAAGGCGTTTTTCGTTGCGGTGGGATCGTCTCACGAAATTCCAATCTCCAACGTTCTCCTACGAATGCGAAAATATTTTGTTGACGCCGACCAACATAGGGAGAAACGATCGTTATAAATTAAGGGAAATCAGAGCTCGTACGAAAAGATATAGGTGTTCGTTCTTTCCGCGCGCTATACGAGATTGGGGTAATAGAGAATTGTGAAGGTGGTTCGATGAACCGTCTGCAAGGCACCTAAATGTGATTTGCAGAGTATCCATGTAGATGTAGATGTCGGGTCATCCTTTCCGTTCTTCTTTTCAGTGTTTTCCACATATACCTTTCCTCGTAGATTCTTTACTTGTCAGCCGACATAATTTTCAACATTCTTCTGTAGTGCACGTTTCAAATGCTTGTATTATCTTCTGTTCCGGTTACCCCACTCTACATATTTAAAAACCACACAATGCTGAGTTCGCAACGTACATTATCAGAAATTTCTTCTCCAGATTAAGGCCTATGTTTGATACTAGTAGACTTCTCGTGGTGAGGAATGCCCTTTTTGTTAATACCAGTCTGCTTTTCATGTCGTCCTTGCTCCGTCCGTCATGGGTTATTTTTCTGTCTAGGTAGCAGAATTCCTTAACTTCATTCACTTCTCGACCGTCAATCCTGATGTCAAGTTTCTCACTGTACTCATTTCTCCTACTTCTCATTACTTTCGTCTTTCTTCGATTTACTCTCAGCCTGTGTTCTCTACTCATTAGATTGTTCATTCCGTTTCGTAGATCCTGTAGTTCTTCCTCGCTTTCACCGCTCACAGCACTGTCATCAGCGAGTCTTATCATTGATAGCCTTACACTTGAATTTCAGTTCTACTCTTGGACCTTTCTTTTATTTTCCGCCATTCCTTTGTCGATGTATATATTGAAAAATTACGGCGAAAGACTAATTCCCTGTCTTATACCCTTTTTAATCCGACCACTTCGTTCTTGGTCTTCTATTCTTAATGCTCCTTCTCGGCTCTTACACAAGTTGTATATTACCCGCCTCTCCCTATAGCTTACCCCTATTTTCCTCAGAATTTCGAGCATCTTGCACCATTTGATATTGTCGAGCGCTTTTTCCAGGTCGACAGATCCTATGAATGTGTCTTGATTCTTCTTTAGACTTTCTTCGATTATCAACCACAACGTGAGAACTACCTCTCTGGTGTCTTTACCTTTCCTAAAGCCAAACTGATCATCATCTAACACATCCTCAATTTACTTTTCCATTCCTCCGTTTATTACTGCTGACCACAGCTTGGATCCTTGAGTTGTTAAGTTGATTGCATGATAATTCTCGCACTTGTCAACTGTTGCATTCATCGAAATTGTGTGGGTGTTATTTTTGAGGAAGTCATATGGTATATCGCGGCACACACATATTCTATACGCCAGGGTGATTAATCATTTTGTTGCCACTTCCCCAAATGATTTTAGAAACTCTGATGGAATGTTATCTACCCTTTCTCACTGATTTGATGTTAAGTCCTGCAAAGCAATTTTGAATTTTGTTTTTAATTCTGAAGCTCCATCTCTTCTATATCGACTCCTGTTTCTTGTTCTATCACATGAGACAAAGCTTTCCCTTTATAGGGGCCTTCAAATAGCTACTCTCTCCGCCTGTATACTCTCTTCTCTATTTAACAGTTGAATTCCTATTGCACTCTTAACGTTACCACTCTTGCTTTTAATATCACCCAAGGTTGTTTTGACGTTTCTATATGCTGAATCAGTCCTTCGGACAATCATTTCCTTTTCGATTTTTTAACACTTTTCATGCAGCCATTTCCTGTTAGCTTCCCGGCACTTCCTATTTATTTCTTTCCTCAGCGGTCTGTATTTCTGAATTTCCTTGAAAGTTTTTGTACTTACTTCTTTCATTGTTGAGGTACTCCTTATCGCAGTATCTATAGCCTTAGAGAAATTCAAGCGTGTCTCTTCATTCCTTAGTACTTCGGCATCCCACTTCTTTGTGTATTGAGTTTTCCTGGCTAATCTCTTAAAAATCAGCCTGCTCTTCATCACTACTATATTTTGATCTGAGTCTGTATCTGCTCGTAGCTGCGCCTTACAATTCAGAATCTGATTTTGGAACCATTTGGTTTCAGATTACCTGCCTGACCGTGGTGAAATCTAATTGAATCATACCCATATCTCTCTGCCTTTTCCAAGTATTCCGCTTTCTCTTGTGATTCTTGAACAGAGTATTCGGTTTTACTAGCTGAAATTTATTGCACAACTCAATTAATTTTATCCTCTCTTATTCCTATAATCAAGCCCATAGCTCCCGTAACCGTTTCGTCTTCTGTTTCTTACAGCCGCGTTCCAGCTACCTATGACTATTAGATTTTCGTCTCCGTCTATCTGTTCAATTTCCTCAAATATTTCCTGTATATTTTCATCTTCAGTTTGCGTGTCGACATCTATACCTGAACTATCGTTGTCGGTGTTGGTTTGCTGTTGATATTCATGAGAACAGCCCTACCACTGAACTGTTCATAGTAACACACTTTCTGGCCTACCATCTTATTCATAACGAATCATACTCCCATTATACCATTTACTACTGCTGTTCATATTACCCTACTCTCAACTGACCAGAAATCCTTGTCTTCCTTCCATTTCCCTTCACTGATGCCCCCAGTACATCCAGACTGAGCTTTCCCAGTTCCTTTTTCAGATGTTCTAGCCTCCTTACCACGTTCAAACTACTAATATTCCACGCTACGTCTCGTATACTCCATTTAAAATCACCAGAAAACCCTGTCAAGGCATCTGTCACTGAACTCGCCGTATCCATGTGCCGTGATTTCTCTCCTAAGGGACGTCAGGTGAATTTTCTCTGGTTTTTCAGCAGATATTTGCGATTTCGTTTTTGAATTGTGTAACTGGAGTAATTCCAAACAATTACTGCTTGTCACGTCTTTCATGCGCCGCTCACTGTCAACAGAGAGCGTCAGCTTGTTTCCCGTTACAAAGAAAATTATTTTTAAATCGGAACTGTACGTTCCCATTCGAAAGAGCGCTCCGAATTTAGTCTACTCTGATATTTATTTGATCAATATGTATTAACAGAGATATTTCGGACCGATTATTGAATGGGCAAGTAAAATTCCGCTTTACAAATAATTTTCTTTGTACTAGGAAACAAACCGGTGCTTTCCGTCGACACTGGCGTCCCATGAAAAATGTGGTGAGCAGTATTTATTTGACCTGACTTCAGCTACAGAATACGAAAACGAAATTGCAAATATTGGCAGAAACACCAGAGACAATGATTCTGATCACTCTTAGGAGAGGCAGCCTGTATGTACACTGGCGGGAAAAAACGCAGCACCAAAAAATAATTAATGTAGAGTAATGAAATTTTGGGAGTACAGTTGCCTTCCTAAGATATTCAAGCGATTAGCGTTGCAAGATCACAGGTTAATGTAAGTGCGAGATGAGCCATTGCAAATGTGAAATGCTGGTACATTAATAACTGGCGTAACGGCCAGAATGTTTGATGCAAGTATGCAGATGTGCCTGCTTTGTGTTCACAGGTGCCGGATGCCAGTATGTGGAATGGAGATCCATGTTAGTTACACTTGGTCGGCCAATACAGGGACGGTTAATGATTTTTTTGGATGACGTTTGAGTAGTCGTCCAAAGTGCTTGATTGGAGACAGATCTGGTGATCGAGCAGACCAATGTAACATGTCTAAACTCCGTAGAGCATGTTTGGTGGCAAAACTAGTATGTCGGCGAGCGTTATCCTGTTGGAAAATACTGCTGTTCAGAAATGGTGGCACAACAGGTCGAATCACCAGACTGATGTACAATTTTGCAGTCAGGGAGCGTGGGATGACCAAGAGAGTGCTCCTGCTGTCATAGAAAATCGCACCCTACACCGTAACCCCATGTACAGGTCAACTGTGCGTAGCTCGGAGACAGATTGGTTGCAGACCCTCAAGTCACCTCCTACTAACCAACACAAGGCTATCACTGGCACTTGAAGTAACCAGTTTGTAACAATTTATAGTGTCGCAGTGGCCCCAACTACTGCTCCTATTGCTGCTAGAGATCTAGTTCAATGCGCCAGACCCATACTCCGAACACGATGGCCTTCCCTCTCGGCAGTACCACGTGGCCGTCCGGAGCCCGGCCTTCTTGCAAATGTACATCCTCGTGACCACCACTACCAGCAATCATGAACAGTGACTACATTCCTGCAAAGTCTTTCTGCAGTAGCAGAAGAAACTTCCATCTTCTCTTAGCCCTATTACACGACCTCATTCAAACCACGTGAGGTGTTGATAATGGCATCTTTGTCGCTTTAAAGGCGGTCATCACTAACTTTAATACCCCACGTCCAGTCTGAAATGTAACTAACGCCCCCAACCTTTACCGCATGTAATTAAAGTAAAACTGATTTGCATCCTCATTGTGGTGCCATTAGCGCCATTCTCATGCGACTGGCGCCAAATCTGAAAAGACATCATGTTTTAGATGTAGAAACACACCTGCCTAATTTATGTCACACAGCACCTTTCTGGTGTTGCGTTTTTTTTTTCTTCAGTGTATGACAGAAACACATCACGTTTAATTACCTATTACCAGGTGTTTATCACTCCTCTAAACCTATGCTAGCAAATGTCCATATGGCATCGAGTGTGCTGAGGGAAACGAAACTGGGACCGCATTTGAATGTTGCTTTAATCTTCGTTACTGATTTTTTTTTTTTTTTGCAGGGAACGTAAATCACAACTGTCATCCTTTAAACTTGTCAATGAGACCAACTGGTAAACTTTTAAAAATATACTGTAACAGTAGTAGGGAGTTTTGACGTAAGATACTATTCTCGCAGACGCGAGTTGTGTGTCTTTAGATTTTACATTTCGCTTTTGAAGTGGTGGTTACTAGATTTGGTCGGATCAGTAGTGCAGTAATTTCAGTCTACTCTCAAAAAACTCATTTATCGCTGTGGCGGAGATTAGCAACGCTTGAAAGTGACTTATCCGTGCCAAACGTCTTGAATTTTCAGATGTTGAAAAAGATGTGGTCGTCAGAAAGGCAGAACGATCTTCGGCGGAAATAAAAGCAAAAGTTTTAACGTTGTCTGTCAGAAGAAGAGTAAATCAGGTTCTTTAAAATGATATTTTTTTCCTTCCTGTACCAGTTTTGCTTCTCTATGTTCATAATTAAAGGACATAGATAACATTTCTTACGAGCATACGTACCAAGTCACGTACTGGAATGTGCAGCCGTCAGTTATACATTGCAAACAGATCAGATTGCATTTAAGCACCGTAAATACAGGCAAAGCTTAACATGTTGAAAAAAGAAAGCTTAACATTCAGAAGTATCAAAGGTCAAGGTTAACTCACATGCTGCTGCGAGCTGAGCAAAGCGTATGTTACAGGTTAATGTAAGAGAAATTCACTGCATATGTCATTGTGCAGAGCTGCCAGCGACGATAGCTTGTACTGGGTACAAGAAATTTGCAGTAACTTATATGAATTTAGCTGTTCTAACATACAAGACTGTTTCATGTTCCATGTATCATCGCTCTTTATGATATGTAAGCAACGTTGACCTTTACTTCTCTATCTGCTTTTCATGGATATGTACTTACTTCAGTAATGTTAACGGATATTGGCAAAAGCAGACCTGTACGCAGTCCTTAGTTCAGTGTAATATCAGAGAGAGATATTTACAAACAACATAGTTTTTGTGGAGTGGAAATGTAATTTAAAACGTAGACCAATTAATACAGAAACTAATTTGGCAATAATTAATCGATAAAAACGTTTGATAAT
This sequence comes from Schistocerca nitens, assembly GCF_023898315.1. NCBI lineage: Eukaryota > Metazoa > Arthropoda > Insecta > Orthoptera > Acrididae > Schistocerca > Schistocerca nitens. The sequence goes on along the minus strand of NC_064619.1, from coordinate 47,856,895 downwards.
TTCTTGAGGAACAGTGGGGGTCCGTTACGAAGAAGGAAAATGCAACACCTTTTACAAATGCCTTGAGGAGGTACTACGAGTAAACGAGAATTTTTTTGGGTGTGAATGATAATGTGATCTCCACCACACCAATTAAATGAGTCAGACATTTCGTTTACTGCTATTCATTCTTATGTAGACAACCATAAACGGACGACCCACTTAATACTGACTCATAAAGTGCCCTCCATTATTTTAAAAAAATACCTAACGTTGTGAAATTAGGACAAAAAATTGAAGCTGATTTCTGGGCAGAATTTCTAAACAATATAATATTAAATTATTTAGAAAGAAAAGAAAACTGTGGACCTTCAGAAAAGCGCCGAAGAATCCCAGGCAATTAAAAGCTACTGTAAACGGCAAAACACAAGTTGTCACATAAATCACTCAGGGTATTAATCATATAAGAATGTGAAAAGTATGTCTCTGAAGTTGCATCAAAACCTTCATTGAGTCAGCGAAATACCACAGATACATAGGACTATGAGGTGTCATACACATCGCCTCAGAAAAAGAAAGATAAAGTTCAGCACCAGGAAGACATTGTCGGGTGTCAATTTAACTTCGTGGAAGTACACACAGTGCACAGGTAAGTAAATATTTACAGTCGCAATTCACTGTGACAGGTCGAAAGGCCACCAGAGTGTGTTAGTGTTATTCGTGTTTAGTTTTGCTACCAGGCATGGTAGGATATATAAGGAGAGTGAACAGCGTCAGATGTTAAGTGATCGCTGTGAAGGTGAAACGTGCTCTTAGAAAAATTATAAATGACTGTGCTTAAACTGTCACACAATATTTTTAGTGCAACCCAATCTGACTTTGAATAATCCCTACAAAAGAATGGCTCTGACAACAACCTATACCTTTCATGAATCACTTACCTCACAAAAATCTTCATTACTCGAACTACTGCAATAGAGCGAGCGCAAATACTGCCAGCTAAATAAAAGATTCTAACTACTGAAGACACTAACTACTGATAGGCATAGTTAGCAAATGAAAGATTTAGATAGAGAAGAAACAATGTATTTACCTTAATAGTGTTCAAAAGTCATTATATATATATATATATATATATATATATATATATATATATATATATATATATATCAGTTCATGACATCCAGTCTTACAAATTTACTCTCTCTGATGGACACGCGCCCAGATCATCCGCTCTCAAAACTCCGCCATCTCACTCCCCACATCCACCACTGCTGGCGGCTCACCTCCAACTGCGCAACGCTACACGCTGTTAACAGCCAACTGCCCAACACTACAATAGCAAATTCCAACAATGAAAACCAGCCACAGACTGCACACAGCACAGTCAGTGATTTTCATGGCGTTACCAACATAAAAACCTAAACAGCCCAGTTACAAAGGACACGGAGAAGCTGCGTACTAGTTTGAGACAGAGTTACCAGCACCGGACTGAGTTTATAAAGACTCTCATTGTGGGTCCCTACTTGGCCGGCTGATCGAATCCTGAAATAGCAGATTTTTGGAGCATTCAGGTGTAACAATGGCCCGATGATGGACCACTTGGGAATGCCAGGGCAAGGTTTGGTAGACCGCGAGAGGGATTGCCGTATTGTGTACCAGGTACATAGCAACCCTCTGACATACAGTTGCCATCACAGCACAATTAAGACTACGTGGGACCCTCTGCTACATCCTGCACCATCGGTCGGGTACTAACAGCAGCAGGACTAGGGGTGCACCCTGCCACGTGCGGGCTGCGCTGCCTTTATTATAACAACGTAACAAAACAAACGGCTGCGTTTGGAGTGGTACCGTGACCGGGAAGCATGTACAGCCGTCGAGTGGCGTCGCACTGTGTTGAGTGATGAATCGCTATTCTGCGCTACTCCCGATGAGCTTCGTCGGCGAGTATGACGACAGCCTGAGGAGTGCCCCTGTTCTTCCAATGTTATGGTGAGGCAGGGCAGTGGTACTCCAGGCTTTACGGAGCGGAGAGCCATCGGGTATGGCTACAGCTCATGTGTGGTGCCGACTCAGGCACTCTGGCGGCACAACGGTTCATCATGGACACAGCGAGATGGCGCAGTGCTTAGCAAACTGGACTCGCATTAGGGAGGACGACGGTGCAAATCCGCGACCGGCCATCTTCATTTAGGTTTTCCGTGATTTCCCAAAATAGCTTCAGGCAATTGCCGGGATGGCACGGCCGATTTCCTTCCCCATCGTTCCCTAAACCGAGCTTGTATATCGACCTCGTTGTCGACGCGACGTTAAACACTAATTTCCTCCTCCTCCGTACATCACGGACATATTGTGCGCTCATGTGCTACCTCTCATACGACAGTACGAGAATCGTGGTGCTGTTTTGAACAGGACAGTGCTCGTCCACAAACGCCACTTGTCGCTGTGAACTGTTTCCTGATGTTGACGTACCTCCAGTGAACTGCAGTACTTCAAGCTCCCTCTCCGATGGAACATGCGTGGGACTAGCTCGTACGTCAGCTCCGTCCTACTGCCGGTATTCTGGCTATCAATGTCCAGCTATAACAGTTGTATTCAGTTTGCATCAGGCGAGGCTACAACGGCTTTATGGCACATGCTTTATGGCACGCTTCCCAACGGAACCATTGGATGATCCAGGCCAGAGTGTAGCCTCCACTTGACACAGTACTCGTTAAACCCTGTGCTAAGGTAAGTGAGCGGGATTCTCCTTATGAGAAAGGATTTTCGCATAGATATCGAACGCGTGTACCCGAATGGTGGCAAATCAGACTTACACCCACTCAGTAATAACAATTATCCATCAAGAAAGTTCGAAATGCAATTACACGTCAGGATGGACCAAAAGCAACCCTGAAGATGCTACCAATTTGATAATAATACGGTCGCCAGCCTAATTAGGCATTAACTGAGTTTCTTCCCTGTACAAGTTGGTATATATTCATGCAAAACAACAAGTAGTAACACTGCATAATATAGTAGAATTTTAGAACCAGAAAACCTATTGAACTGATAGTTTCACGTTCTGTACTGATATGGAAAAACCATGAATACATAACACTACACTATAATGTATACTACAAAACTTCATACTGTCTATTAATCTGATTAAAATCGGGCATAGGTTACCCTAGAAATAGCACTTCCGTGCCACACACAAAATGCCAATTTTAATAAAGATAAAACACTGAGAAATTTTGACTTTTATATTGACTTTAACTTTTGCTGGTCAAACCAATTTAGAACACTTCAAAATTCAAATGAATTAAGGGGGGGGGGGGGTGACCCTGAAACTGTTATGATCGCTGTATTTAAAAAAATGGTTACTGAATTCATTATGCGTTCAAGATTTCCAGTATACAGGGTGTTACAAAAAGGTGCGGCCAAACTTTCAGGAAACATTACTCACACACAAAGAAAAGATGTTATGTGGACATCTGTCTGGAAACGCTTAATTTCCATGTTACAGCTCATTTTAGTTTCGTCAGTATGTACTTTACTTCCTCGATTCACCGCCAATTGGCCCAATTGAGGGAAGATAATGTTTACTTCGGTGCTTGTGTTGACATGCGACTCATTGCTCTACAGTACTACCATCAAGCACATCAGTACGTAGCATCAACAGGTTAGTGTTCATCACGAACGTGGTTTTGCAGTCAGTGCAATGTTTACAAATGCGGAGTTGGCAGATGCCCATTTGATGTATGGATTAGCACGGGGCAATAGCCGTGGCGCAGTACATTTGTATCGAGACAGATTTCCAGAACGAAGATGTCCCGACAGGAAGACGTTCGAAGCAATTGATCGGCGTCTTAGGTAGCAAGGAACAGTCCAGCCTATGACTCGCGACTGGGGAAGACATAGAACGTCGAGGACACCTTCAATGGACGAGGCAATTCTTCGTGCAGTTGACGATAACCCTAATGTCAGCGTCAGAGAAGTTGCTGGTGTACAAGGTTACGTTGACCACGGCACTGTATGGTGAGTGCTACGGGAGAACCAGTTGTTTCCGTACCATGTACAGCATGTGCAGGCACTATCAGCAACTGATTGGCCTCGACGGGTACACTTCTGCGAATGGTTCATCTAACAATGTGTCAATCCTCATTTCAGTGGAAATGTTCTCTTTACGGATGAGGGTTCATTCCAACGTCATCAAATTGTAAATTTTTACAATTAACATGTGTGGGCTGACGAGAATCCGCTCGCAATTGTGCAATCACGTCATCAACACAGATTTTCTGTGAACGTTTGGGCAGGCATTGTTGGTGATGTCTTCATTGGGCCCCATGTTCTTCCACCTACGCTCAATGGAGCACGTTATCATGATTTCATACGGGATACTCTACCTGTGCCGCTAGAACATGTGCGTTTACAAGTACGACACAACATGTGGTTCATGCACGATGGAGCCCCTGCACATTTCAGTCCAAGTGTTCGTACGCTTCTCAACAACAGATTCGGTGACCGATGGATTGGTAGAGGCGGACTAATTCCATGACCTCCACGCTCTCCTGACCTCAACCCTCTTGACTTTCATTTATGGGGGCATTTGAAAGCTCTTGTCTACGCAACCCCGGTACGAAATGTAGAGACTCTTCGTGCTCGTATTGTGGACGGCTGTGATACAATACGCCATTCTCCAGGGCTGCATCAGCGCATCAGGGATTCCATGCGACGTAGGGTGGATGCATGTATCCCCGCTAACGGAGGACATTTTGAACATTTCCTGTAACAAAGTGTTTGAAGTCATGTTGGTACGTACTGTTGCTGTGTGTTTCTATTCCATGTTTAATGTGATTTGAAGAGAAGTAATAAACTGAGCTGTAACATGGAAACTAAGCGTTTCCGGACACATGTCCACATAACATATTTTCTTTCTTTGTGTGTGAGGAATGTTTCCTGAAAGTTTGGCCGTACCTTTTTGTAACACCCTGTATAAGTTACTACTCTTTTCATCTTATTTACTGCTCATTTAAATACCTTTATATCTGTCTCGAAATAATAAGCTTCATTACTATATCAATATTAAAGTTATCTTTCAACTTCGTTAGACCTTCGTTATTCATTTGCTAGTTCATTAACAAAACATTTCTTTAAACACCATTCTAACTTAGCTAGTTCTGCAAATAATTATTATTAACACAAATTTTAATTTTCATTTTGGGGCACTCGGATTGCACAACATTTGGAACTGACCCTGTCTAGGTTAGTTGTGAGGATAATTAAATGATGGGAAAGTTATGGTAAAATTTAGGCTATTATCACACAGTCCGCTCTCTCATCCTTACGAATATAGCACTAAAAGTTTCAACCTGCTAGTATCGATGCGGCGGTTGGCGGGCGGCGAGATGGCGAGGCACAGAGCACACATACAACCATAGCTATGGCTCTTGACGTATCGGCACTGTAATTCTTCTTAGCGTCGCAATACTTTTCCATTTAGTACCTATGGAATTTTGCCATGTTGTGTAGGCGTTGGAACGGCATACCCGATACTCAGTGAAGCTACGTCTTCCAGGAGAGCCTCCTCGCTCCAGGTGTTGCTCAAACAAGTGCCAAACTCCAACTAGCTATCGAGCCCGTTGTGTCGTGCGGTGCCCGCGCGCATTTTCCCGCGCTCGCCTGCCATCCGCCTTTTACCGCTCCCTTACAGACCGGGTATTCACCCTAGGTTTTGCGTTCTACATATCCTAACACATTGCATACGTAAGGACAAGACGCACAATTACAATTTTAAACATCTTACAACAGTTTCAACATTTGTTACATTTCAATTATATTACAATATTGCTTGACATTTGACATAAACATTAATATTCACATTGAAACTTGTCTACAGTTTTCTTAACATAATGACATGAAACAAAAAAAGAAATGAAATCAGAATATCAATTACACAAGTTTATCGAAAAATCACCTGGAAAAAAAAATTACTTATAGGTACAATAGTACAGCGTCGTTGTTTTTTACAGGAGGGCGTGCAATTTCGTTTTGATAAATGGGTTCATTCAACCAAGTACCTTACGAAAGGTGTCTGGGTGCCCGCACTGCCCAGTCCCGTCTAGATCGCTACGGCGAGCGGTTCTGGTCAGAAGTTTTGCTTTCCGAGTCACCAGTGTACGTCGCGATAGAAACGCAATTATGAGCACGTCTGATCTGTATCGGTCGTTGAAACAGGTGGCAAGATCATCAACTCGAAAATTCGTGTTTCCCTTCGATTACAAATTATCGTAGTGGCAGATGTAACTGATAGCTTATTCGAAAAATTAAAACTGATAAACGCTGAAGTGCTCTGTTTAGAATATTAATATTAGTAAACAGGATTGGATTCATGAAGACTCTGACAGTGCTCCACCAACTCACAAAGTGGCACCTTCTAACCTAACCAAGGCTTCGGATAAGCTACAGATCTGTCTGCCACGGCGAATTACATTTATAAAAATATCATGGACACAAAGTAAGTTCTTCACCTGTTTGTACACATATGACAAGCGCCATAGTGTCAACGCATCACCGGAAGATCGAAGGTGATGCATTCGTTTCAGAATACTAGAAGAGACGAGGAGATTAGTATAATTTTGTGGTGTGGCAAAATCTTTTATGCGGCGATTACGCACGACTGAGATCGGTTTCGAACCGACAGATTCATCTTCAGATGGCTTTTTACGCTTTTATTCCATTTGTTGTTGTTTCCATTAGCTGCTGGCAAAAGAAAACAGTCAACAACTGATTAATATAAACGTGAACAATCATATAAAGATGAAACTGTCTTTCTCGTACCACTCGAGCTTGAAACATACGTTGTTGTTATTGTTGTGGTCTTCAGTCCTGAGACTGGTTTGATGCAGCTCTCCATGCCACTCTATCCTGTGCAAGGTTCTTCATTTCCCAGTACCTACTGCAACCTACATCCTTCTGAATCTGTTTAGTGTATTCATCTCTTGGTCTCCCTCTACGATTTTTTCCTCCACGCTGCCCTCCAATACGGCCGGCCGGGGTCGCCGAGCGGTTCTAGGCGCTGCAGTCTGGAGCCGCGCGACCGCTACGGTCGCCGGTTCCAATCCTGTTCGGGCATGGATGTGTGTGATATCCTTAGGTTGGTTAGGTTTAAGTAGTTCTAAGTTCTAGGGGACTGATGACTTCAGAAGTTAACTCGGATAGTGCTCAGAGCCATTTGATTTTGCCCTCCAATACTAAATTAGTGATACCTTGATGCCTCAGAATATGCCCCACCAACCGATCCCTTCTTCTTGTCAAGTTGTGCCACAAACTCCTCTTCTCCCCAATTCTATTGAATACCTCCTCATAAGTTACGTGATCTACCCATCCAATCTTCAGCATTCTTCTGTTGCACCACATTACGAACGCTTCTATTCTCTTCTTGTGGAAACTATTTATCGTCCACGTTTCACTTCCATACATGGCTACACTCCATACAAATACTTTCAGAAACGACTTCCTGACACTTAAATCTACACTCGATGTTAGCAAATTTCTCTTCTTCAGAAACGTTTTCCCTGCCATTGTCAGTCTACTTTTTATATCCTTTCTACTTCGACAATCATCAGTTATTTTGCTCCGCATATAGCAAAACTCCTTTACTACTTTAAGCGCCTCATTTCCTAATCTAATTCCCTCAGCATCACCCGATTTAATTCGACTACATTCCATTATCCTCGTTTCGCTTTTATTGATGTTCATCTTACATCCTCCTTTCAAGACACTGTCCATTCCATTCAACTGCTCTTCCAAGTTCTTTGCTGTCTCTGACAGAATTACAATGTCATCGGCGAATCTAAAAGTTTTCACTTCTTCTCCATGGATTTTAATACCTACTGCGAATTTTTCTTTCGATTCCTTTACTTCGATTCCTTGAAAGAGACATTTCCAGTCAGCATTGTCAAAAGCTTTCTCTAAGTCTACATATGCTAGGAACGTAGGGTTGCCTTTCCCTAATCTTTCTTCTAAGATAAGTCGTAAGGACAGTATTGCCTCACGTGTTCCAATATTTCCACGGAATCCGAACTGATCTTCCCCGAGGTCGGCTCCCACCAGTTTTTCCATTCGTCTGTAAAGAATTCACGTTAGTATTTTTCTGCTGAGACTTATTAAACGTACGATAATATATAATTATTAGCATAATAGGGAAAATAGAAATTCACGTACAGAATGAAAGGGGGACGAGCAAAATATTTCGTCGTTAATAATGGCGTTAAGATCGTAAAAATAGATATGAAGCGACGTATATCTTCCAAGACGTACCCAACTGCGGCTCCTTGGAGCGTAATGTAATCTAAGTGGAACTACGTACAGAATGGCAACGATCATTTCCAGCCAAGTAAGAAGGACACACATAATAGTCTCTTATGTTACTATTTTGCCTAAGTCAGTTCGGAGAGGTATACTAGTAATCAGTCATGCCTGATCCGGCATTACTAAATGCAGATCTACTAAGTTCCAAGAAGATACCAAACCGTCATGATAGAGGAGTACAAACAAGAAAACGGTTGCAATTTTAATGGCCATCAGCTTAGTTTCTTCGCATTATGCCGCTCTCATTACTTGCCACTTACTGGTTTCCTGGTTAGAGATAAATAAGTTCATTTTATACGGAACACTCACCTACGGGACGCAGAGGTGTGTCCGCCTCCGTTGTCTCGCGATATCTGCGGCATACCAGCAGAGTTTCTCTCTCTCTCTCTCTCTCTCTCTCTCTCTCTCTCTCCGCTCTCTCTCTCCCCCTCCCCTATATCGCACGCAGATCGCCTCGCCGCTGGATGCGCGCCAAACGACGCCGCAGCGGAGACGAGATTCACGTATCCACGGCGACACGACGGCGCCATTGTGACGTCAGAGCCGGAGCCCGGAGCCGGCAATCGCGCTCGGCCAATCTGCGTCCCGCGCCCGGACTCTCGCACTGGCCGGGCAGCCGCCGTCCGCCCCGGACCACAAATTGCGAGTCTTGCGGCTTTGCGCTTCCGGCGCGCGCTTCCGCATTTATGACATTCCTGCGGCTACTGAATAAATAGTATCTAAACGCAAGAGCGTTCCTTTTTACCCAGATTTTGGAAGAGTGAGCATTAGTTGCCGCAATAGTTTTGTATAGACCGGTTTAACTAAACATCAGGTACCGTAGTATGGAGATTAATACCTAACTGTCACCACATACAACCGCGGTCGTCAGTCCGAAGTCTCATTTAACGCAGTTCTACGATTTTTGCCCCCTCCCCCACCACCACATGTATTTCCTAAAACTATAAAAGAAACCATTACCTGAAGACTCAGGATGTGTATCATCAGCCTAACCCTTCTTTCAGACAAGTTGTAGAACATTACCCCTACTCCTCCACTCGATTCAATAGCTCCTCATTGGTTATCATATTTACCCATCTCATTTTCTGCATTCTTCTGCAACATTTCAAAACATTTTAAACTCTTCCTATCTGTATTGTTTATAGTCCACGTTTCACTTTCATATAACGCTGCAGTCAATACAAGTACACTCGAAAAACACTTGGCAAAAAAACTTAAATTTATAATCGATGTTAATAAATTTAAGTTTTCCAGAAATTCTACTAAACTTCATTACCCTTCTTTTATTTTTGTTTGGTTTTTAGTTTAGTTTTAGTTATGCCACGTTCCGTAGATCTTTTTCCCGATTATTTTATCGATATGATGTGGAGCAGGCCAGATTACAATATGTATATACACACATGAATAATGCTAATATTAATATTACTGAAATTTTAGTTCTACACATGCAACTACATTTAGAGGCACAATCTTTTTTTTACTATTTCTGAAACAGAAACTCGTGCTTGGAGTAGGAGGAGTTGTCCAAAAGAAATGATTTTAAGCTACATTTAAAACTTGATCTGCTACCAGCCAGACACTTTATGTTGTTGGACAATTGATGAAAGATTGTTGTTACTGAAAAATGTACTCCTTTTTTAGCAACTGACAGCTTCAATAACGGATAGGAAAGGTCATTTTTCCCTTTAGTGTTGTACGTATGAACATCACTGTTCTTCGCGAATTGCGATGGATTATTTGTAACGAATTTCATTAGCGTATATATGTACTCTGATGGTGCGGTTGAAATACCTATCTCCTTGAAAAAGTGCCTACATGACGTCCTTGGGTGTACACCACTAATTATTCTCACTGCTCTCTTTTGGCCTATCAATACTTCATGTCTAAGTGATGAGTTACCCCAGAAAACTATTCCATAAGACATTATTGAGTGGAAATATGCAAAGTACGTTAGGAGGCAGATCTGTTTGTCAAAGAAACCATTACTTGAAGACTAAGGATGTGTATTATCAGCCTACATCGTATAACCTCGTTTCAAGACAATGCCCATTCCACTTAATTACATATTTCATCTCGTTTGCTCTCTCTCTGAAACTTTAAACTTTTAACTTCTTCTCCCTGAACTTTAAATTCTTTCTTTCCAAATTTCTCGTCGATTTTCTTACTTGCTTGCTCAATCTGCAGACTGAATAATATCGCTGCTCGGATTCATTGTCTCACTCCCTTCAACTAACGCTTGCCATTCATGTTCTTCGACTCTTGTAACTGAAGTCTAATTTGTGTAAAAATTGGGGAAATCTTTGACTCTCTGTTTTTTCCATCTCTGCTACATTTGTATTTCAGTCAACACGGTGAAAAGTTTCTGCGTCCACAAATACACTCCTGGAAATTGAAATAAGAACACCGTGAATTCATTGTCCCAGGAAGGGGAAACTTTATTGACACATTCCTGGGGTCAGATACATCACATGATCACACTGACAGAACCACAGGCACATAGACACAGGCAACAGAGCATGCACAATGTCGGCACTAGTACAGTGTATATCCACCTTTCGCAGCAATGCAGGCTGCTATTCTCCCATGGAGACGATCGTAGAGATGCTGGATGTAGTCCTGTGGAACGGCTTGCCATGCCATTTCCACCTGGCGCCTCAGTTGGACCAGCGTTCGTGCTGGACGTGCAGACCGCGTGAGACGACGCTTCATCCAGTCCCAAACATGCTCAATGGGGGACAGATCCGGAGATCTTGCTGGCCAGGGTAGTTGACTTACACCTTCTAGAGCACGTTGGGTGGCACGGGATACATGCGGACGTGCATTGTCCTGTTGGAACAGCAAGTTCCCTTGCCGGTCTAGGAATGGTAGAACGATGGGTTCGATGACGGTTTGGATGTACCGTGCACTATTCAGTGTCCCCTCGACGATCACCAGTGCTGTACGGCCAGTGTAGGAGATCGCTCCCCACACCATGATGCCGGGTGTTGGCCCTGTGTGCCTCGGTCGGGGCGTTGTTGGGGCGTGAGCGGAAGACGGCCTAACGGTGTGCGGGACCGTAGCCCAGCTTCATAGAGACGGTTGCGAATGGTCCTCGCCGATACCCCAGGAGCAACAGTGTCCCTACTTTGCTGGGAAGTGTCGGTGCGGTCCCCTACGGCACTGTGTAGGATCCTACGGTCTTGGCGTGCATCCGTGCGTCGCTGCGGTCCGGTCCCAGGTCGACGGGCACGTGCACCTTCCGCCGACCACTGGCGACAACATCGATGTACTGTGGAGACCTCATGCCCCACGTGTTGAGCAATTCGGCGGTACGTCCACCCGGCCTCCCGCATGCCCACTATACGCCCTCGCTCAAAGTCCGTCAACTGCACATACGGTTCACGTCCACGCTGTCGCGGCATGCTACCAGTGTTAAAGACTGCGATGGAGCTCCGTATGCCACGGCAAACTGGCTGACACTGACGGCGGCGGTGCACAAATGCTGCGCAGCTAGCGCCATTCGACGGACAACACCGCGGTTCCTGGTTTGTCCGCTGTGCCGTGCGTGTGATCATTGCTTGTACAGCCCTCTCGCAGTGTCCGGAGCAAGTATGGTGGGTCTGACACACCGGTGTCAATGTGTTCTTTTTTCCATTTCCAGGAATGTGTTATAAATTTAGTTTATATCTATGTAATCAATCTTCTAAAATAAACAGTGGAGTCAGTATTGCCTCATGTGTTGACTACATTTTTCTGGAATTGAAACAGGTGTTCCCCAAGGGTCCGCTTCTACCAGTCTTTCCATTTCTCTGGAAATAATTCGTGTCAGTATTCTGTAACTATGAACTGATGGTCCGGTAATATTCACATCTGTCAGCACATATCGTCTTCCGAATCGGGATTATAACATTCTTGTTGACGTATTTCAACTCTCTCTGACATCTTACATAACAAGTGGAATGTTTTGGACATGCTTGGTCGGTCCAAAGATCTCAGTAACTGGGGGGAATGTTATTGCAGGTGCATTATTTCGACTTAGATCTTTCAGTGCTCAGTCAGAATCATCAAGCACAGGTTCGACCAAACCGTGCAAAACTACATGCGTGCTAGATGTGCCGGCCGCACTCAATCTGAGGTCAGGCCTGTGTCGGCAATACTAGGTATGTCTCGGCTTCGGTCTGACTTTCTCGGTATAGCGCCACGTTTCGTTTACCACTACCGTACGACACGTTCTTCCGACATTTTGTACGGCATTATCTGGGTGGCACGACTTTCTTTGCGTCAGCGCTGTTTATCCTTAATTTTTGTGATATAAAGGAAATTCACAGGTCCACTGGCTGTTTGCACAAAAAGAGGCAATATAGCGATCTGTCATCATAAACCTTTAAAAAAGAGAGAATATCACAGAAGAAGGATCAGAACTCTTAATATCTGTTACGTAGTCACATAATTAATGATTACTTCAAATTAGCTATGAAACGGCATTACAAAGCCACGTAGAAAAAAATTAAAGATTTAATTGACGAGGAAAGATAGTATGCATTGTTCTGTACTTTGTGCTATTTTTTTTTTAAATTGGTGGTATGAAAAATAAGCTGCACACGTTATTCCATGCCAGTTGCAATAGTTTTTGATGAAAGTAAACTAAGATTTTCGAGGCGTTACGTATCAGTGCAAAGTAATCACGACAGTTGCCAAGAAAGTAATGCACCGCATTTTTTCTTCAACAATTCTTTATTGAACATAATGAGAATTGCAGACACGAAATAATGATGTTTTATCTACACACCCTATTTTTCCACGTAATCACCATCCTGTTCTATGGCCTTCCTCCAGCGCGAAACAAGGGCGTGTGTGCTCTGTCGGTGCCTATCCTTGAATATCCAAGATTGCGGATGATTGCATCCAAACTTCCTTTGCCGACTGACATATGCAGTGCCAATTGCCGAGTCGTATTGCGTCTGTCCTCACGAATGACGTCAGCTCGCTGTAATGTGTCAGATGTGACGGCCGTGGATGGTCTCCCCGACCACTGCAAATCGTGGAGCTCCGCCGAACCGCCTTCTGATGACCTCATCCTCCGGGCTCAGCGACTAACTGTACTTCTGTCGACAGCAGATGCTCCATAGACTTTGCGCAAGGGTTTGTAAATATTCTCCACAGTTTTCTTCTCTTCAGTGAGAAATTCAATCACGGCACGTTGCTTGTGACGTACATCCCCTATAGACGCCGTTTTGAAACTGTACTGCAGCTACGCTATCTGTCGAAAGTGACGGAAACTTGGTGCGCTCCTTCAGGAGACTTCAAATAATACATACGTAACGTTTCGCATTTGTAGAATTGTTTTTGGCGGAGAAAAAAAAATGCACTTCATTATTTTCTGGCCAACTCTCGTATTTTAAGTCAAGGGCCATTCCTAGAACGATTTTTCGATTTAATACACGCAATTGTTGAATTTATGATGGAGAATGAAAAGTAAGAAAGCAAATTAGTGGGTCCAGAATGGATTTCAGACGCCGCAATTTAAAAAAGGTGACAGCAGACTGCCCTGAGTAAGACATCACAAGGTGACAAGCAACTTATTTCTGATTTCATGGATGCATTTAAAATGCATGGATGCATTTAAAAAAGGAATCGCATTTCTGACGTAAAGCACCTTCCATTTTTCTAAATTCACTGGCGTTAAAGCAAACGCAAATTTTGAAGAATTTTGTGTGGTGTTGATAGAATTACGAGAATAGTTCTCTAAGCATTTTCAGGACACTGACAGTCCGTCCTTGAGCTAGTTTCCAGACTATTTCCCATTTCAGCTGAAAGCCCCTCTGGTCGCTCTGCACTGTAATTAACGTCTAAAAGACAACTTCTTTTACATTGACGCTGTACAGGAATTCCACGTTGTTTTCCTCGGTAAGAATTTTCAAGTCTCCTTAACGAGGTCGTAGTCAGCATATCGGATGAGACAAGGCTGCAGAAAACCTTACTCTTTTTGGGTCACACACCCACTCACTCTCACACACACGTACACACACGCACAGAAACAAGTATTGACTTGGGGGTGGGAGTCTCCAGATGACAGAAAATAGGAGAGCAGGAAAGAGGCGGTAAGGAAGAAGATGAAAGCGGCAGGGTGGCGGCGAGTGCCGAGCGTCGGCCCGGCCGCCCGCTCGCGTGACACACTATCTGCTCCCGACATCGCGAGAATGAAATATTCACGAGCTCCGTCAGGCAGTCCGACAGCCCTCGGAAGCGGAGCAAACTGAAAGCCGAATCCGTGGGGGCGGGCAGGCTGGCGGGCGGCTCGGTCGTAGTCGCTTTTTAACGACCTCCTCGGCGGGGGCGGGCTCCCCCATCGCTTAACCGGGGGGCGCACCGACCGCCGGCCACCGACCATGCCAATTACCGGGCCCACTATCGACCTGCAGTCGACTCGTCCGTCAGTCGATGGTCGCTACTCGCGAGAAGCCGTCCGAAATGACGTGGCCGCTGTTATACCCGGAGCTCCTGGTATGGGCGCTGCGTCGCGTAGTCCCCTCTTTTTAAAGACCTTTGTTCTCAAAGGCAATGAGAGTCTGAAAGACGTCAAAGGAAAAGACCCTAACAATAACGCAGGAGTCTACAATTTCTACCTGTAATTGTCAGCTGATGACGCAGAGGCCTTAACAATAGCAACCAAGCAACCACTGTGGTAAGCAAACGAATTAGTTATATTACGGAGGGGCCGAGTGGATGATGCCTCTGCACGATGTCAGGAATTGTCTGGGAGCGCTCGTGGCGCTAAGAAAACATGATTATCACTGAATCGTTTATTGTGACAACTTTACAAATGGTCGTGCACTGTTGGCCATAGTTGCCTCCTGCCCTGGGGCCCTATTCTGTATCGTTCATACCGATCGGCGTAGTACGTTAGTCTCGGTAGTGACTTCGGTTCTTTATCGAAATATCCTGTTCAGTAAACTTCTGAGACTTGTTACCGAACGGTCCTCCTCCCGACAATTGCACCGAGAGGTTTTGGATTTCGGTCTGGCCCTGTCGACCTGTGAGCTGTGGTTTATGTACACCTATAATTTGTTATTTTAATCATGTTTAGCGGTTTTAGCTTTGGATTTAGTGATTGTGTTACTAAAGAATCACCAGAGGACGCATCCAGTTGGAAAGTGAGTTCGCAATAAACTATTTTCCTTTATTAGAAATATGGTTATGTTAGGTTGTTTCTGTGAATGATTACATTAAAAAAAGTTTTCGGTCTATATTCTCTCGAAATACGTGGTATTTGCAAGTAAATAAGAGTTTAAAGATCATTAAACATCAAGACATCGGCTCTGCTAACGTATATTACATGAGTTGGAACTGACGTTACTAGTGTCTTTGTGTACGTTTTCCCACAAATGGGTTAGTTACTAACTATCGAAACGTGTTTACAACTTTGAAGTAACAATGGAAAGCAATTATGTGAAGGCTGATAATGGAAACCTTCCAAACTATCACGCATTTATGTAGTTCCGTTTCAGCCACGCTAGCAAGTGGCCACTGTTACCTGCTGCGTTGCACTTCAGTGTTTACATTGCTGTACTTGTGCTTCGCCGAGTGCTGTCCGTCCGTTAATCTCCGTGTTCGTTCCTGTTCCTTGTGATCTGATCGCTCTTTCTGGTCTTGCTGCTGCTAACTGGAATTTCGGTTGTTTAACCGAAACTGCGTCGCGGGATTAACCATGGCTACAAATCTCAGGAAGAATACTCTATTTGCTTTGCACAAGGAATCCCGTCCTGTTCAGCCGACATCCCTGGAAACAGATGACTGGAATACACAGGTAATTGGTCTCAGTTCTGAAACCGTCCATATCTGGCAACTGGATGAGGAAAAATGCTGTGTTTTTGTCAGGTTAATCAGTGCTACGACTGTTGATAAAGTGTTACGGAAGTGGGGCTATGAAGTAGATTTTGTGCGTAGAAATGGTTATAAAAGTAAGGTTTCCATCTATAGAGAGGACATTCATTACAAAAACGTTCGTGTCTTGAATCTTCCCATTGAAACTGAAAATGATTAAGGAAGCTCTTTCAAAATACGGGGACGTTAAATCAATTGCAAATGAAAGATGGTCGTCTCGTTTTAAACTGCAGTGTTTCAACGGGGTCCGCTGTGTAGAGATGGACGTTAAGACGAATATTCCGTCTCACATAACTGTTTGTGGGTATAAGGCACAAATTGTTTATACAGGTCAGGAACTACATGTCATATATGTAACGAAACCGGTCACTTCAGACAGGAATAATCGCGGCGAACTGTTGTTCTTAAAAGTAATGTGATACAGCGTCAGAAGCTTACTGTAAATGATCTGTTACCAAAGAATAGCCCGGGTCAACTGGTTGAGGATGTTAACGCAGCGGGCCAAGCTGATGTCTCCCTTCACGATAACAGTCAATTTCTCCCGTTAAGCCGGCCAGAGTGTCCGAGCGGTTCTAGGCGCTAAGTCTGGAACCGCGCGACCGCTACGGTCGCAGGTTCGAATCCTGCCTCTGGCATGGATGTGTGTGATGTTCTTAGGTTAGTTAGGTTTAAGTAGTGCTAAGTTCTAGGGGACTGATGACCACAGCAGTTAAGTCCCATGGTGCTCAGAGCCATTTGAACCATTTTTTTCTCCCCTTAATAACAAGGGGAAACCGTGTTACCACTACTCGGGAAACTGAAATGCAACCGAAAAAACGACCTCTGGAGGCAACTGGTAGTTGTTCAGAGGATGAGCTGTCTTGTCCCACTCCTTCACTTCGCAAGCAAAAACAGTGCGATGAGGAGGCAGAGGAACCGGAAGGCAAAATGCGAAAGGAAACTGATGAACATAAAGATAATACACATACGGTACCAGAAAACGAAGGGGGTGTAATCAGCATTAATTTGCAAGAAACAACAGGTGTAGCAGCCGATAGTAAAGATCAGCAGCTATCTGTTAATAAACAAATTAAGGGAGAGGTTAAAAAACTGCAATCTCCATTTGTTCCCCTCGATCAGGAAGTCAGTGAAATTAATAAAGAACGAGGAAGTGGTGGCCAAACTGAAATCACGGTCAACACCTCAGGGCAGGCGCCGGTAACCGAAATTGCGAAAGCGCCCGCTCCTGCTCCAGATAACCCGCGAAGTAAAATACCGACGCAACCAATCGAGAATGCAGCTCGTAACAAAGGGAAGGGAAATTCCGGTAGGAGAGACCCAAGCCCAAAGAATGTTCGGCCCGAAACGGTCCTACACGAATCACTGGAGGAAAAATCAGTAAGTTTACCAGGAAATCAGTTTGCTTGCGGTACAAGAGAAAACATCAGAAGTAGAAAAAAACGGGACAGTAACTAATAAACTGAGTGAAGTGTTATTCCATGTTCAGCCTTCCGAGAAAACTGTTACAGCTTAACTGAACCCTGAACTACAGGAAACTAGATTAGTTCATCAAAACAACTACATAGTGACAGCACAATTACGCAGCCTTATTCTGTTACCGCTATAAACATAAATAAAATTACGACCGGTTTGAAATTATCGGCCCTCAAGGAATTTCTGTACGAATCCGCGACTGATATTGCCCTGTTACAAGAAGTTCTAATTTCGCATT
Source organism: Schistocerca nitens (assembly GCF_023898315.1). Lineage (NCBI taxonomy): Eukaryota > Metazoa > Arthropoda > Insecta > Orthoptera > Acrididae > Schistocerca > Schistocerca nitens. The sequence goes on along the minus strand of NC_064619.1, from coordinate 47,838,984 downwards.
TAGTAATTCCCGGTTTTGTCAGTTACATAAATGTGTCTCCAGAAACAAGTGTTGGAACAGCTGCATTGGTGAGGAAAGGGATTACAGTAAGCGAGGTGGAACGACTGGAATCCGGAAGGGGAATAGGACTAAATATCTATGATGTGACTATCATCAACTTGTACGCCCCTTCAGGAAGTTCTCACCGAGATGACAGGGCACCTTTCTTCAAAGATGACCTGATATACTTCTTAAGGAAAAATTCAAGATAGTTATTACTTGGAGGTGATTTTAATTGTGTTTTAAATCGAAAAGATCAGTTACCTAATTTGGCGCATCTACATGCAGCGACGAAAGTAAGACACGCTTCATTCAATTAACGCGTGACGTATCCTGACGTCGTAATGTCTGTGAGCCATTACTAATGATAGTTTCAGGTGTACACTTTTCCATTCGAATGCGGCTCGGCTAATTTAACGGTACAACCTTCCGCAATAAGAAAGAACATTAATATATTAGTAATCTGAATTAAAAGGGAGAGGTCTACATCAAACAAAGCGTGCTGTGCACAAACCTCACCTACAATCACAGCAGTCTCGCAGCGTTCTCGGTTAAAGTTACTAATACCATTTCGACGGACTGAAATGCGTTATCACATTTTTGTTTAATTTCACTTTTTTTTAATAGGATGGAGCGCCTCCACGTCCACACCGGCATGATGGCCAACACAAAAAATCTGCTGCCATCTCTGCATAACGCTTAGTTTTCACTGAGCGAGGTCACACAGAATGTCGGTACTGCGGTGTTCTCGTACGTCTGATTAGGGTTCACAATTAATGCGCGATCATCTGGGGATAGATTGGGTCGAAAGTTGAACAATGTGTAGCCGTTTGAATGGGAGAGGAAAAGAAGTGCAAAGGCAAGAGCCAAGGGGAAAGAACCTCTGCGATAGTTGGGTCGAGTTGCAAGAGCAGTAGCGGTTTTCTTGAAGCCTGCGACAGGTCATGTAGGGTAGGTTTTGTCAGTATTGGTTATTATGCAGGCGGATACCTGTGGCATTGTGGATCTGTGTTACTCGGCAGGTGCAGCTGGATAGCGCTGTTGCCTTCTCGGTCAGCATCAGCATGTCTGTGACGGTTCGGTTCATCATCGCTTAGTGTCCGATAGATTATACACTCCTGGAAATTCAAATAAGAACACCGTGAATTCATTGTCCCAGGAAGGGGAAACTTTATTGACACATTCCTGGGGTCAGATACATCACATGATCACACTGACAGAACCACAGGCACATAGACACAGGCAACAGAGCATGCACAATGTCGGCACTAGTATAGTGTATATCCACCTTTCGCAGCAATGCAGGCTCATATTCTCCCATGGAGACGATCGTAGAGATGCTGGATGTAGTCCTGTGGAACGGCTTGCCATGCCATTTCCACCTGGCGCCTCAGTTGGACCAGCGTTCGTGCTGGACGTGCAGACCGCGTGAGACGACGCTTCATCCAGTCCCAAACATGCTCAATGGGGGACAGATCCGGAGATCTTGCTGGCCAGGGTAGTTGACTTACACCTTCTAGAGCACGTTGGGTGGCACGGGATACATGCGGACGTGCATTGTCCTGTTGGAACAGCAAATTCCCTTGCCGGTTTAGGAATGGTAGAACGATGGGTTCGATGACGGTTTGGATGTACCGTGCACTATTCAGTGTCCCCTCGACGATCACCAGTGGTGTACGGCCAGTGTAGGAGATCGCTCCCCACACCATGATGCCGGGTGTTGGCCCTGTGTGCCTCGGTCGTATGCAGTCCTGATTGTGGCGCTCACCTGCACGGCGCCAAACACGCATACGACCATCATTGGCACCAAGGCAGAAGCGACTCTCATCGCTGAAGACGACACGTCTCCATTCGTGCCTCCATTCACGCCTGTCGCGACACCACTGGAGGCGGGCTGCACGATGTTGGGGCGTGAGCGGAAGACGGCCTAACGGTGTGCGGGACCGTAGCCCAGCTTCATGGAGACGGTTGCGAATGGTCCTCGCCGATACCCCAGGAGCAACAGTGTCCCTAATTTGCTGGGAAGTGGCGGTGCGGTCCCCTACGGCACTGCGTAGGATCCTACGGTCTTGGCGTGCATCCGTGCGTCGCTGCGGTCCGGACCCAGGTCGACGGGCACGTGCACCTTCCGCCGACCACTGGCGACAACATCGATGTACTGTGGAGACCTCACGCCCCACGTGTTGAGCAATTCGGCGGTACGTCCATCCGGCCTCCCGCATGCCCACTATACGCCGTCGCTCAAAGTCCGTCAACTGCACATACGGTTCACGTCCACGCTGTCGCGGCATGCTACCAGTGTTAAAGACTGCGATGGAGCTCCGTATGCCACGGCAAACTGGCTGACACTGACGGCGGCGGTGCACAAATGCTGCGCAGCTAGCGCCATTCGACGGCCAACACCGCGGTTCCTGGTGTGTCCGCTGTGCCGTGCGTGTGATCATTGCTTGTACAGCCCTCTCGCAGTGTCCGGAGCAAGTATGGTGGGTCTGACACACCGGTGTCAATGTGTTCTTTTTTCCATTTCCAGGAGTGTATATCGGATTCACAGTGTAGGGTAGTATAGGCGGTTTGTTTGTGCGTTTTTCTGCGAGCTTGTCGGCTTCCCTGTTATAACCTGTTGTTCGGCTTTAATAGCAGCTGGAATATCCTGTCAGTGTTGCTGATTTGCAGGTTCAAATGGCTCTGAACACTATGGGACTTAACTGCTATGGTCATCAGTCCCCTAGAACTTAGAACTACTTAAACCTAACTAACCCAAGGACATCACACACATACATGCCCGAGGCAGTATTCGAACCTGCGACCGTAGCGGTCACGTGCTTCCAGACTGAAGCGCCTAGAACCTCTCGGCCGGCGCTGATTTACAGGGGCTTGCAGATATTGTTGCTTGTGTGTGTAAGATAGCTCACCATAGGTGGTTATGCCGAAGCTATTAGTGTCTTTGGCCGCTTATTATTCCATCTATAGTTGTGATTACAATTTCCCAGAGGAAGGATGAAAGGATCGTTCGAGTGTCTCGAGTTCCTGTGCTGTAGTGTGGAGAGTTTTTTTGAATATTTCCTTGAGGGTTTCAAGGCGGTATTCAGTGCGAAGATCCACGGTGCGGTTGTAGCATAGAGCGTTGCTAATGATGCGTGGCGCTTTGTGGCGCGGGTGTGTAGGAGCTGCGTATCCCTAGACGGGAGCTCTTTACGCATCGGAGGTCTAATCAGTGTTGTGCATATGGACCTCGACACCCTCCTGTTTAGTGTTCTTTCCCTGTTGAGCATTGGTTAAAGTTGGCTGAGCCTCACGTGCGCTCTGTTGACAACGTATTCCATGTGGTCTCCTTATATAAGTTTCAGTTCTAACCAGACACCGAGGCATGTGACTTTCTCTCGGAAACGTATTGGGTGTGCGTATAGAGTTACCTGTCTATAGTGTTGTTTCTGCAGTAGCTTCGGTCTGCGTATGAACAAAACTGCTTCGCACTTGTCGTCGTTTACTTTAATACGCCACCGTTCCAACCAAGGGACGGCAGTTCTGAGTACCATCTGTATTCGCGAATTTATGTTCGACGTTTTCTAGTCTTGCGCAAGGATGTTTGTTCATCCGCGTAAATGGCTAACGTCATGTTTTGTGTTTCTGGAAAGTCATTTCGCTGTCCGCGGAATCCACTGAACAGCCTGTGCTGTCTCCGATCAGAACAGTGTACAGACATCGTTCACGCAGCTTAGCGGTTTGCATATCATAGTTTCTACGGCTAATGTGCTGAGTAGCAGTTTCGACTTGTAAACAAGGCAGTGCGTACGATTACTAATTCTTTGTCCGCGGTACATACCGAAATCACAAAACATGTCACTGTCCAAATAGTTATTTTCCACTCGGCACGGACAGAACACACACTGACACACGATAACACAGTCACCTTACTGTTATCTTTCCCAACTGTTTGTTGTTGGTTTTCACTGTCGACCTATCGACGTGTTTCTATACCGCTTATCACATCTTTCTTCACATTACACTTTAAAAATTCTGAGTGCATCGATTTACAGTTTTACACAAAACAGCAGCTTTGCATTACTGAGATACAGACACTGCGCTAACGTATTTCATGCCAAAGACAATGAAGTGCCGGCCGGGGTGGCCGAGCGGTTCTAGGCGCTACAGTCTGGAACCGCGCAACCGATACGGTCGCAGGTTAGAATCCTGCCTCGGGAATGGATGTGTGTGATGTCCTTAGGTTAGTTAGGTTTAAGTATTTCTAAGTTCTAGGGGACTGATGACCTCAGAAGTTAAGTCCCATAGTGCTCAGAGCTATTTGAACCATTTTTTTTGACAAAGAAGTCTGACGTAAGAACTAAATAAGTCTCGACCTGTGCGGGAATCGCGCCATTGTGCGAGCACTACGGGTAACAGCCACTGGAGCACATGGTCGTCTGACCCTCACTGTGAAGCATGGTCAGGCAGCCGAAGTGACAAAGATCGCTCGCGTAAAATAGGAAATTCGTGCTCGAGTCCCGGACCGGCACAAATTTTCATTTGTTTCCAGTAGAATATATAGCTAAGGTGGCCCCGCATTCGCAGTTTATGAATTCATTTTCTAATCATATTATTTTGTTCGTGGAAAATGAATTCACACATCATGTTAATAAACAAGAAAATATACGGCACCAGAACAAAACAAAAATAGCAATTACATTGATCGCCACTCATGACATAAACAGAAACATAATTGTACAAAGAAATAAGTTTACAAAACTCCTGGTGAAACAACTCTTTCAATGTATCACGAAAATGAAACTGAAAGGAAGGGAAAAGGAGCCATATAAAAAAAGAAAAAAAAATATCCACATCGTACTGCAGTTTTAGCTACTACGCAGACTGAATACACGACCACGGTGACTGACTGCCATCTGCAAGTATACCAAATTGCTGAGGCTTTGTGGGTCACTTTTGACGTGTCGCTCGTTGCCCATTTTGTCTCATAATGTTGGGTTGGCGTGTGCTCGATCATTTTTTTTGACGATTCGCCGGCACGAGTGGTTGGCATTGTCAACAGATTCTCCCGTCATTTCTCGTCCGCCACTAGCAGTGGGGAAGGTGAATATTTGAAGATTCCAGATAAGTCGCGTTGGGGAATCGTCAGAAACATCTTCAAGCAAACGTTAGCCAAAGATTCCAAGGTGAAAGCCAGCAGGGAATACGTCGGGTTGTACACCACTTGATCACCAACCACAGCTAGTAAGAGGTTTCCTGCTCAAGTGTATCTGCAGTGAATCGACATCAGCAGTTGTTTTATTTCTTGGAAAATATTAAGTTGCTGACCTCACGAGCATAAATATTCCTCGTCTCTGGCAGTGCCGAAGATTCCATGCGGTTCGAAACGGATCCTGCATCATCAACTCTGACCTTAACTTTTTCGTAAACTGATCAAAGTTGACCCAAAGACTCAACAGGAGTGCACTACGGTCACAGTGCTACCGATATCTGTGGATTTCGCCGACGACCGACGCCGATCTTCTGTAATCGGTACACCACAACATGCAAGGTCACAATGTAGCTGATCTCATCGCCCGAACTTGCAGATTTCAGACGGCAATCGATGAAATTCAGCTCTGTTTGTGATATACGGCCAAATCGACTCAAAAGACACGAAAGATAGACTGTGGGGAAATACAACCAGAGGAAGATTTTGTGGCATCCTGAGGATGAAAAAGATCATAACTGGGATGTGGTCCGGAATCTCTGGACTGAAATCACGCGTGTACTGATATTCACAAGTAGGAAATATCTTCATCGGAAATTTCACGTGTAAATTGTAACCCCAAAAAAATGTTTGTGCAAGTAAGAGGATGGTGTACCTTATTTTTAACGTTAGCGTATTGGATCTTTTTTGGGTTGCAGTAGGTGGACATTAGCTATCTACAAATCATTATTATTGCTTATTGGCGTTTTTATGCAGTAGGCTGGTAGTTCTGTTCCCATGAAATGGTTTGGAAATGTGATACATGTGAATCCTCTTTTCAGTGCTTTGGGTGTTCAGAGTATCTTACTGTAAGTTATATGTTTGTTTTTCGCATGCATGATGAAGGACAATCATTGAAGTTTAATTGACTTATGTCTGCACAAAGCCGGCCGCGGTGGTCTAGCGGTTCTGGCGCTGCAGTCCGGAACCGCGGGACTGCTACGGTCGCAGGTTCGAATCCTGCCTCGGGCATGGATGTGTGTGATGTTCTTAGGTTAGTTAGGTTTAAGTAGTTCTAAGTTCTAGGGGACTTATGACCTAAGAAGTTGAGTCCCATTGTGCTCAGAGCCATTTGAACCATTTTTGTCTGCACAAATTCAAATTCAAATAAATTCGCCGAAACAGAGTGTAATCTTGCTTTTCAAGGTCGTCACGAATCACCTCGAATTTTTATTGCTGAATATCCATACGTAAAACACTTTCAGGCAACGAAAGCTAGTTTCGAGTGCATTTAGAGGTGTGATTCGAGATCTAATAAAAAAAATCCGATACATTAAAGATGCAGTTCTGGATCAAGGAAGTGACACTTCAGTATTTGACATCTGGTTGTTACATATTTACAGTATTTAGGTCTGTGCCAAGTTCATTTTCGTAATTTTTGTGTGTGGAATTTAAAATGTAATATTTTGAGTCTTGTACCCCAAATGCCTTTGAAATATTAAATTTATCTGTACCAAATTTTGGATATATGATTCTTGCAAGTGCTCCAGAAGACACAGTAATCAGTAAATCCCTTTACAAAAGCTACACTCAATCTGAAATCCTTAATGTGGCGTGTCATTGAAACTACATATTTTCGTAGTACACAAGAATAATAAAGAAAAATGTAAAATATGTCATGTTGGGTTCAAAGGTAGTGGTCACTTATGTCACTAATCGGTGGAGAGAGAAGTAAAGTAGCACCACAAAGAACAAGCGTTTTTAACTTTCGTGGCACGGAGTTTTTTCCCTTCGTCTTATATATTCGCAAAATTAGTCTGGTAATTCCAATAACTGAGATCAAAGTGTACAATACTCGCCACGTTCTTTAAGGGGGGTAGGACGTCAAACGGGCCGACTTGGAGCAGGAGAGGCACCACAGGACATTTCAATTTCCAGTGTCTATACTTTTACAAATAAATTTATAAAACTTTGTCAGCATTACCAGGAAGGATTCAGAATTCACACTCTTAGCAGTGTAAGTTGTAAAACATAACGAAATAATTTTTTTAGATGTGAAATTTCATAATTTTTTTCACTTACTAATGGCAGCATTTGTTGCTATAGGTACACTTTTCTTCATATATAAGAGTTTCTTCGATGAATTTTGCACAGCATACAAACCATACTTAGAGGTGTATGAAATCTATTAAAAACTGTGGTAAAAATTGAGGTAATTAACTACGAAATTTGTGTTTTTTCTAAACATGAAGTTTAAAATACAATAGCTCATTCGTTTTTTCATAAATTAAAAATTCTAGAGTTTCATACACCTGTAAGTATGGTATTTATGCTGTGAAAAATTCATCGAAGAATCTCTCTAACTTATGAAGAAAAGTGTACCTATAGCAACAAATGTAGTCATTAGTAAGTGAAAAAGTGATGAAATTTCACACGTAAAAAAAAATATTTTGTTATGTTTTCGAACCTCCACTGCAATGAGTGGGAATCCTGAATCCTTCCTGGTGATGCTGACAAAGTTTTATGAATTTATTTGTAAAAGTATGGACACTGGAAATTAAAATGTCCTGTGATGCCTCTCCTGCTCCAAGTCGGCCCGTTTGACGTCCTACCCCCCTTAAGAGATAAATATAGTTCATCCACACGCATTCGTTAATTTTTTAATAGCAAACGCCGTTTAGCAGCACTCGTCCGCTGGCACAGAGAAGTCGTGGTATCTATATCACCCATGGAAGTTAAACCCTAACCTACTTCATACGTAGAGTCGATTATAACCTAACCTAACCTAAACTAACCTCCCTGACCCCGTCAAAAACTAACGAAGGCGATCGGACGCACCGTGACCAAGCCTGTTAGCCGATGTTATCGGGCAACCTCTGGCGACGGTGTTTGACGATAGTTGTCAGTGCAACTGTGAACACAGACTTAATTTCGAGTGTCCCCCGACTAGTATCCCAAAGTTCGTCAACATCGATGAGTCACTGAGTCTGCCTCGGCTGGATATGTAAGTCGTTTCTTACACGATTTTGAGAAGATTCGTAATAACCCAGTAGCGGGCGTAGTGCGTACACGCACGCTCACGAGTTAGGAGGGTGCGTGCGCGAGGTGGCCCCTGGTTGGCTGTCAGGGCGCCACAACAGGTGTCTGTGCGGCAGAGCCCAGCTGCGGCACTGCGGCCTGCGGTGTGGCTGCGGCAGCCGGGGCTGTGCGCCGGGTTGCCCAACTGACAGGGGCCACTGCTGCCGGTGGTACTGTAGTCTCGCATCCTTCTTCACTAGCAGCCTAGAGTTCACCTCTTGATTGGTGCTCCAAAAATACTGCGCCACTGGCAAATGAACTGCAAATAACACAAGCACGGCTGTAATGTAACTGGGTAACCTCTTTTGATGCTAGTCAGTTGTCAGGATGAGCATTACTGCAAAGGGCATTTGATTCTAAAGCATTATGTCAGGGTGAAAAACACTAAATAAATTACTTTTTCTCTCTTAACAACATATGGACAGGATGGGTTCTTCCTTGGCTCGGGTATGAGGTAGAATGAAACAGCATTTTTACATAATATAACTTTTATTGAAAGATTTGTACAATGGTTTCCTTACTGGATTGTTCTGGCTGGGAGAGCGGCAGCTGTGTCGTTTGTGAAGCCTTCTGCTGCGTGAACTGCGGCGTCTGATTACGCTGGGTGGTGTGTATATCGTGTCGCTCTTCAGCCCAGTTGACTGGAGACGCGCTTCATGACGTGGCCCATTTAATTATTGAGAACGAAGTCGTGAATCGGATGGTGATACCTTGGATGTGGCGTCCCAGTGTTTCTCTTCTCTATGCGGCCGCGTGTGTCAGTGTTGAGCGTCGGCCAGCGGAGCGGTGCGGCAGGGGAAGGCCAGTGTCCCGGTCTCGAACAACGGACTCCAGCTTGCCAGTCTTCGGCTGACTGATCTTCATCACCAGCTCACAGGTGACTGCTAATGTGAGGCCGTCTCCTTCCCATCCTCACGAGTCACCCGGGTACGTAAAAATCAATCTTCAAATACCTTCTAACTTCTGTCTTCTGGCGGTGAGACTGCTGCTTCCTATTCCATTTAACCGGCGAACTTGGTGCTTCTGTGTACAATGTAGTCTCTTCCTGCATAACGGTCTTCAGCACCGACTGAACTGTACTGGAACTGAACTCGAACCGAAACTGAACTGAAAACTACTGTCGGGCCCACTGCAAAAAAAAAAAAAAAAAAAAAAAAAAAAAAAAAAAATGGCTCTGAGAACTATGGGACTTAACATCTTAGGTCATCAGTCCCCTAGAACTTAGAACTACTTAAACCTAACTAACTTAAGGACACCACACACATCCATGTCCGAGGCAGGATTCGAACCTGCGACCGTAGCAGTCCTGCGGTTCCGGACTGAAGCGCCTAGAACCGCTCGGCCACCTTGGCCGACGGGCCCACTGCATCTCGCGTATTTATTTACTTCAGTTCACTGGAGGTGAACGACTTCACGGTCATTGCCTCTTCTGTCACGTTGAAAAGCTTCTCGAAGAAACTTCTTAACGTCGGTCATTGGCTCTTGGAATGCAGGCGAGGGGTGAGCTGGTCGGGCGATGCCCTGACGGCTTGAATCGACAGCTTCCGCTTATGTGGGGAGGGCGATGGCTTCTCCTGAACATGCTGACTTGCAAGCGCCAGCTGTTGCCACTGCTGCTCTGCCCGCTGTTTGCCAGTGTGTAACTCTTCTAAACTAAACTAAGTTTTTCATTTATTTTCTGATTTCTATTTCACTTCACACTCTTTTCACTAATTTATTTACCTATCTTAAGTACCACTCAACAATAAGCAACAACCCAACACCACCTTAGTGTTAGAGATAATGCAGCAACTGGACATTCAATTATCAGCATGGTACAGACGGGGTGGAGACTTAGGTCCCCGTCATAGGTGTAGCAACAGCGATGAAGAATAAGAAGGGAGGAAGCCGTAGGAATTAACCGATAGACGCATGCGACCTATCAAACCCTCCATGTTGCTTTACCCACAAGGAGGAACATTCCCCTCGGCCCACGACTGTAAACGTATGCTGTTGTGACAGTGACACTTTTACAGTGTCGCATCTTCCACGTAGCATCATAACCAAATGTCCACTACCGAACAGACGTCTATCGCTAATGTATTTTATCTAGCAATAGTGCGCTTGGTTCACACAGCCGCTATCTATGCAGCAGAATTATGTTCAACAATGGAGTTGTTGCTACTACTTCGCTACGGTATTGTACGAATTTGAAGGCTGGGCGGGGATGATGACACAAGTACGCTAATTGTATGGAGTTTTCAGAGTTTCGACTTTTGCTGCCGACTGTAGAGTAGAGTGAGAGAAGACTACGCAGGAAGCAAGCAGAAAAGACGAAGGGTCTGTGTAATTTACTTGCTTTTCTAGCAAGGACTTTCGCTGCTCTCAAGTTTCGGTTGGAACGATCTGCTATGTAAATAAAGAGCAATCCAAGAAAAAACGTTCTACGGTTCATTAATAATATTACAGGCATTGTTAGCCGTCAAATGTGGCTATCCTGTCAACGGAAAACGACACAGTTGCTAATCTTCACTTGAAGGATGTAATGAGTTCCCGTCACTTAAAGCAAGGAAATGCAAAGAAAAGTGAAATTTCAAGTACAATTTTTGTAAAGGAATATTTTTCCAACTATTAATTACAGCCCTTTCTGTTTTATCTCTAATAATGTAATTTTAATCATTTATCTGACGCTAATTCATTATTAATCATTATACTAAAACCAAATCGCAGTAGCTGCATCAGAAAATAAGATATATATACTTTTTACTTCCAGTTTTCCTAGAAAGTCCATTACATTTGTAATTTATGTGCTGTAAGGATCAGTCAAATGAAAACGGGTCAGATTAAAAATTAAATCTTTTATTATCTCAAAAGCAGTCACCATATCTGTTAATGCATTTAACCCAGTATGAGACAAGACGGTCAGTGCCCACACGGAGAGTGTCTGCGGTTGCCTACGGAACCATTACTGTACCCGGGGGTGATCCTCTACGTCCGAAACTCCGGGACGGTTTATTATGAATTTCCCAGTAGCAGGTGCGGGGTTAGGCTTCCCTTGCAACGGCGGAAAATCGCCCACACTGACAATGGGCACTGTCGGATGATCACCAGAAACAAGTGGAGGTGTAGCCCTCAGTTTGTTACCGTGTGGGAGAAAGTCCCACCGGTCTGTTCCAAGAAAGAACACAAAACAAAAATTCTCCACAAGCACTTGGTTCGTAGACGATCACTTTCGTTGTACAGAAAACACGACCCCAACTGCCGATGAAAGTAAAAGGTATGCTATACCCACAAACATTCGAACGGGACAGAATGTTATTTTTGATTTTTTTTTTCACCGAACATATGCTGCTATAAGGACCCTGTGTCGACTTAGCCAGCGTTCACGGGCAGTGCCTCTCACGTCACCATATTCCGTGAAAACTTCCTTCCGATAAGTATGTTGTACATCCGGAGGAAGGCTGAGTGTCGAACATTGGTATATTGTATGTTCGCATTCAGAAGTAGCACCATACTCATAGAACCGTCTCTATGCCGAAAGTGTAGCTACATTAAAAGGAACTTGCCTAGGGATCTAGGATTTCCACAAAAAAACAATTCTCAGTTTCAAAATAGGTGATAAGCACTTGGTCTGGGGTAACATAACAATTATCAAATAACCAGTCCGGGATTTCAGAAGATCTGGGCTGCACATTACGAGCCTACTTATCAAACGAAAAACTCACAGTATCTCTACATTGGAACACTCTTAGACTCCACAAGAATCAACAGGAGAGGACTAGGCTATTATCAGACACACACCCAACAAAGGACGATACTAGACAACAACGAGGTTACACAGAAAAAGGCACACACACCACTGAAGCTATAACTGCTTTTTTAAACATTTCCGACAATGCTGCGGAGCGGATATGTAAACAACTACCTGCTCGCTCGGTGAACGAAGCGCAACTGCATATACCACGGGCAGCGGACGTGGTGGTGAAAACACAGGTGCAATTCAGTACAACTGTGCGGCGTGACTTTCGTCGAGCGTACCATATTGCACATGCTGTTGCGTAAGGGGTGTTTCGATCCCGCATTGCAATATCCCTCTGATGCCACTGTAATTTTTGGTGAGGGTTTTGCGAAAGACTTCGCCTATGTTTCTGGCCTTACAATATTTTACGTGGCCCTCCATTATGCATAGGAACAATAGCGAATACGGTAACTCAAGACAGACTCATAAAAATATGAGACATGTTTCACTACTGTCTAGTCAGTTTTCGTGCTTCTGGTGGAGGACACAATGAGCATTTGTGAAAGATAAATCAAAGCTTCGATCCCGAACTGATCCATGCAAGGCACGTGATCGCTAGCTTTTTCCTCTTACTATATCTTTGACTAAGTCTCGGGAACTTGTTTACCTTCCGTGCCAATAGGGCACAGGGATCGGTCATGATCTCGGGGAGAGTCGCGTGCTGGAGTTAGTTAGGATATCTACATCAGTGATGGGATGGAGGTGCTACACCGCCATGCGATTCTATGTTTTGGCCAAGTAGGAAAATTCCACTTGGCGTCTTCTACTTCAGGGCAGTTCCTGAACTCCAAACCTGGCTGTTAACGTTAGGAGAGCCTTAAGAAGGAAGTTACCGTAAGTACATCAACTTTGGGAACACGTCATCGATGACTATGAAACCGTCACTTCAGGACGATCACATGGAAAAAGATTATTTGGTGACAAATTTATTCTGAAATTGTCCCTACGGATCACACTGGAAAACTGGTACTGAACATTCTCTTACTGCTTTCTGCCATGGTTGCTATTTCATATGTGTGTCTATCAGTTTATTTATCGTGAATGATACTTTACTAGTCTGTCTCTGGGTCGAATAATAAAGGTACACTTACTAAATCTTTTAAATTATTATCTTAGCAGGGGCCTTTTGTGTGCATTAAGTTTCTCTTAAATCGTGAGTTCGTGAGTGGCAATGTACAACATAATTTCTCAAGTGCTTAACAGTAACTCTTTTGTGTCTGTTTGTTGTAATTCTTAAATTTTTCAAAAATTATGATTGACGTCTGCTGTGTTTGGTACCTAGAGTTTATCTCTTGTTTCAACATAGTGAACACTCATTTTAATGGCGTTTCTGTCTCTGTTATAGTTCTGCATTATTTGTTATCCTGACTGATTGTTATTACTATTCCAAGGCTCCACTGGGCTGGTTTTGTCAATACCAGTAAACGGGAAGTACCTCCTTAAATTCTGGAAGTAAAATTTGTTTGATTTATTCACTTAGTTAAAGTCCTTATCTTAAAGGTATTGTTTATTGTGAATCAATTAAAGATTCTTTTATGATTAAATGAGGATGCTTGCTTTTAAGGAACTGAATGTTTGTCATCTTGAGTTAAAGACTAAGTCAATATAACTTTGTGCTAATTTCCTGGCGAAAATTATTCTCGACATTCCATCACTTACCTGCCTCGTATCTACGATAAACATAACTGTAAAGTGTAGTTTAAAATTCATCCCAAGTGGCTATCCTCATTCATGTACAAAACATAGGATTGTGATATTTGGTAAGTCTATATGAAACACCCTACTAACCATTTGGGAGCGATACTGAGTATAGTTATAGGTTAGTTTATATGCTGGTAAGCTGTCAGCGGAGGGGAGTGCGTAAATTCTCAAGTGCCAGCACAGCTGGGCCCCCCTGTGGGCAGCGGACACGCGGCAGCCGATGAGGCGAATTGGCGGAACCGCGGTAGGATTTTCCAGGCACAGGGGAATGGGCGAAGTAGAACCTTGGAATAACAACAACAGTTCATAAGCGAAGTAATGGTGCTAAACTGTTCGCTTTGACCCTGTGCCCATTACACATGTTGTACAAATGGAGATGATGTCTTAATTACTGACGACGCCTTTGGCATAATTGTTTTATTATTCTCCATTGCATGATGTAATTTTAGAAGTTTTACTTCTGATGAAGGTATATTTATATGTACCGAAACCTTGGTCAAGAATTTTAATAAAAAATTTTATCCTGCAACTGTTTTTGGCTGTCATCCTTTTATTGTGAAGAAGTTTAACAGTTGCTGCTGCAGCCATGTTTAAAATCTTGTAATTGAAAGGGTATACGCTGAAGGTCTTAAATTTCTCGCCGGGAGCTTACACGTATTTAAACTAACAGTAAAGAATTATTAAACAAGTCTGAAATAGTTATTCGCTCCCCGCCGGAGACGGCTGCTAGCACTGAGAAGAGTTGTAGTGTCACGTGCTGTGACGTACGGGCCGTGGCCTGTCTTTCCCATAGGCTTTGAGCGGCAGCATGCACAAGTCTGAGTTCGTGCCTCAGATGGCATGGTCTGCAGTGTGGTAGATAATGGCGAATGCAGAATATTTTGAAATTATACACTAATTCAGAAAAACATCGTATTGCAAATCTAAGCATATCGCTGTAATCACGGTACTGAGGTGCATGTATTGCTGTTTTAATAAGTATGTTAATCAAAAGTCTATAGAAGTTATGTCGACACTGTAAGTTAATAATGACACAAGGGTTTATAAATTAATAACTCCTGAACGCTTCGAGCTATCTTTGCAATCGAAACGGTGGATGATAGCTGAGGTCACTACCTACTGGCAGTGAAGATGAGACTTTAATATCCACATTACATAATGGATTACACCATGTTTTATTTCATTTTAATTGACCAAGTATGTCAGAAAATCGATTCTTCCACACTTAAACATAAAATGAACGTAGAATGACGCTATTTTAATCTTTCACTGTTTATCCCTGTGTTATATTATAGTTTATAAAGAGAATTCTTGTCTAACTAATTAAATGTTACTTTAGACTCTAATAAAGACGCCAGTCACTTGAAAGATGCATTTTATATGTAAAATCTGTTACCACCATTGAACAGAGCACAAAGTGATGCTTCTGTTAGCAGGCCATCTTTATTATGTCTTGTATTAAAGATATTTTTTCTGGTAAATGTAGAGTGCTCGAGTCAAAATTCATATTTAAGTCGTTTGTGGCTAAATTATTAGACTTAGAATAATGTTGGTCTGAGGCTGCATGCAGAGAGAGAAGACGGACGTTTGTAATTTAAATGAGGGTCCAGTTTGTAAATTTCGTTTATCACTGTAAATTTTGAACAGCTGTGAGAAGGCATCAAAGGATGTGGGAATGGCTACACAGTCATTCAGTTCCAGCAGGTGAGTCTCATCAGATCGGTCATTGAGATAAGTTGTGTGTTGGAAATCTGTTGGGTGGTTTGGAACTTGTAAAGCATTATGGTTTTGGGGGATGAGTCGCTTTGTGAAAACTTTAATTTTCTACTGAACTTAGAAAAATTCCAAGTTAAGTTGGACATAGAATCTCGGAGACAATCAGACTAAAATTTTCGAATGCCTGACGGTGTGTAGCTTTGGATTATTTCAGCTGTATTTAAGGATCGTTACAGATTAGCCTCTTTAATATAGAAATGGTTAGGAAAATTTAGACATGTTAATCGCTATACAGAACTTGAAATAGGTGTGACTTGTGAGTAGCGAAATGGACTTCGTAATTTGTGCACTAAGGATGTTTAGTTAATTTTTGGGGAAACTATTAGCACTTTGTTATGGACATGCACAATTTTTAGTGCATTTCTTTAATATTGTTATTTTATTTTATGCTTGTATGCATATCTTATGGGACCACCATTTCGCTATTTGTGTGTTTAATCGAACGAGCAAATGTTCAGTTCGTTAAATCTAAATCCTTTGGTGTCACCTAACACCATTTACCTGAAAGGATACAACCTTTTCCTGGTGTTATTGGACTTGTGTTTTTCTTTATTAACAAAACTTGGCAAATCTAGACAACTCAGGGTGCAGGATCACGTATTACATCAATATGTGCAGCAAATTTAGCTGCTGAGCGTAAAGCAGGTGACGTACGACTCGCCACATTGGTGATAACTAGCAACTCTTTAAAACTGAGTCATACATTTTCCTAACAGTGTTGACGCACTAGACACCCATTCCGTCACATCATCTTGATTTTGGCTTTCATTTATTCCTGAAATTATTTCAGGCCGACATTGCGGGTTATCTTCTTTTTCAAACGCATGACGAGTATCTTTACCCGCTCCGTGCCCTACACGTTCTTTTTTCAGTACGTCTAGATCTATGTCCACATTTACATCCAAACTCTGCAAACTGCGGAGAAGTATATGGCTTATGGTAATTCCCATTGCGCAGCATATTATTGATTCTTCTCATTCCATTGGCGTAAGGAACGCGGAAGCAATAATGCCGAAGTGCCTCTCGACACTCCATAACTAATCTAATGTCGTATACGTGTCCCTGTGGGAGCGACATGCAGGCGGCTGCTGTATATTCCTACGTTCGTCACTTATTACTGGTTCTTGAAACTCACTAATTAGTTTTTCTCGTCATATTTTGCACCTATCTTCAAGCATCTGTCGGTATTGGTTTTTCAACATCACACTGACGGTGTTCCACAGGTAGAACAAGCCTGTGGCCATTCAGTCTCCCGTTCTCTGCATACGTTCAACATCTCTTGTTAGTACTGCTTGGTATGAATCTCTCACATTGAGCAATATTCTAGGATGGATCACTCCTTTATAAACTAATTACAATTTCCCAATATCATACTAGTGAAACATAGTCTATCTCTTGACTCGCCCAAGTCTATGTCAAAGGTTCGTATCATATCCTCTATAAACTCTTTTACCCAGGTACCTACCTGACGTGTTCTAGTGGTGACTCACTCATATTGTATTTATAGGATACTTCGTTATTTCGTTCTATGAAGTGTACGACTTAGTTTTCTGAGTATTTATAGCAATTTACCAGTCTTAACACAACTTAGATAATTTATAAAAGTTTGACTGGGTTTTTGGACAACTTTGCTACAGGAAAGAGTTCGAGGGTTGCACAGGAAGTAATGCTACGCACTTTTTTTCTAAAACAATGCTACGAATGCGAAACGTTACTTAAGTATTATTTGAAGTCTACTGAGTGAGCGAGCCAAGTTTTCCCCATTTCCGACAGATAGCATAGCTGCAGGACAGTTTCAAAATGGAGTCTGTAGGTGATGTGCGTTACATCGTGCTGTCAGTGAATTTTTCACTGCAGAGAAAGAAACTTTGGGGAATATTCACAAACGCTTGTGTAGGATCTACGGAGCGTCTGCTGTCTACAGAAGTACATTTAGTCGCTGGGCACAGATGGAGAGGTCATCAGAAGGCGGTTTGGCGGAATTCCACGATTTGCAGCGGTCGGGGAGACTATCCACGGCTGTCACATCTGACATATTGCAGCGAGCTGATATTGTCATTCGCGAGGGCAGACGCATTACGACTCGGCAGTTGGCGCTACATCTGTAAATCAGGAAAGGAAGTGTGGATGAAATTATCCGCACTCTTGGATATTCAAAAGCGTGTGCAAGGCGGGTTCTTCGGTGTCTAACGGTGGATTACAAATAGCACAGAAAAATCATTTGTCTTGATTTGCTACAACGTATCGAAGCTGAGCGGGGGGGGGGGGGGGGGGGGGGAGGGGCTTCTTGTCCCAGACTGACAGGTGACGGAACCTCGGTTCACCATTTTGAGCCCAAGAAAAATGACAGTCGATGGAATGGCGCCATTCCCACTCTCCACAGAAGAAAAAACTCAAAGCAGCTGCTTTTGCCGGTAAGGTCATGATCACCGTGTTCTGGGAATGTGAAGGTGTGATTCTCACTGATGTGATACCAAGTGGCAGTACCATCAAATCAGAAGTATATGTCAACACATTAACAAATCTCAATACCTGCCTCCGGTGACTGGCGCCACAGCAACCCAGAAGATGTTTCCCTGCAACAGGATAACGCTCCGTCCCATACAAGTCTAAAGACTGCTGAACACATCGCAAAACAGGATTGGACAGTGTTACCCCATTCACCCCCCTACAGCCATGAACAAGCTCCCTCGGACTTCCACTTTTTTGGGCTATTAAAGGATGCCATTCGTGGAAGACATTTTGAGGACGATGAAGTGGCGATTCACACAGTGAAGCACTGGCTCCGCCACCAGAACAAGGGTTGGTACGGACAGGTCACACACGCCCTTGTTTCGTGCTGGAGAAAGGCCATAGGACGCGATGGAGATTACGTGAAAAAATATGGTGTGTAGATAAAACACCATTTTTCGTGTGTGTAATTCTCAATATGTTCAGTAAAGAATTGTTAAAGAAAAAAACTTGCCTTGCATTACTTTCTGGGCAACCCTCGTACATTATAGATAACTGCATCATCTGTGAAAAGTCTGAGGTTACTATCAACATTTCTGAGAAGTCATTAATGTTGTTGTTGTTGTTGTTGTTGTTGTTGTTGTGGTCTTCAGTACTGAGACGGGTTTGATGCAGCTCTCCATGCTACTCTATCCTGTGCAAGCTTCTTCATCTCCCGGTACCTACTGCAACCTACATCCTTCTCAATCTGGTTAGTGTATTCATCTCTTGGTCTCCCTCTACGATTTTTACCCTCCACGCTGCCCTCCAATACTAAATTGGTGATCCCTTGATGCCGCAGAACGTGTCCTACTAACCGATCCCTTCTTCTAGTCAAGTTGTGCCACAAACTCCTTTTCTCCCCAATCCTATTCAATACTTCTTCATTAGTTATGTGATCTACCCATGTAATCTTCACCATTCTTCTGTTGCACCACATTTCGAAAACTTCTATTCTCTTCTTGCCCAAACTATTTATAATCCATGTTTCACTTCCATACATGGTTACACTCCATACAAATACTTTCAGAAACGACTTCCTGTCACTTAAATCTATACTCGATGTTAACAAATTTCTCTTCTTCAGAAACGCTTTCCTTGACATTGCCAGTCTACATTTTATATCCTTTCTACTTCGACCATTATCAGTTATTTTGCTCCCCAAATAGCAAAATTCCTTTACTACTTTAAGTGTCTCATTTCTTAATCTAATTCCCTCAGCATCACCCAACTTAATTCGACTACATTCCATTATCCTCGTTTTGCTTTTGTTGATGTTCATCTTATATCCTCCTTTCAAAACACTATCCATTCCATTTAACTGCTCTTCTAAGTCCTTTGCTGTCTCTGACAGAATTACAATGTCATCGGCGAACCTCAAAGTTTTTATTTCTTCTCCATGGATTTTAATACCTACTCCGAATTTTTCTTTCGTTTCCTTCACTGCTTGCTCAATATACAGATTGAATAACATCGGGGAGAGACTACAACCCTGTCTCACTCCCTTCCCAACCACTGCTTCCCTTTCATGTCCCTCGACTCTTATAACTGCCATCTGGTTTCTGTACAAATTGTAAATAGCCTTTCGCTCCCTGTATTTTACCCCTGCCACCTTCAGAATTTGAAAGAGCGTATTCCAGTCAACATTGTCAAAAGCTTTCTCTAAGTCTACAAATGCTAGAAACGTAGGTTTGCCTTTCCTTAATCTAGCTTCTAAGATAAGTCGTAGGGTCAGTACTGCCTCACGTGTTCCAACATTTCTACGGAATCCGAACTGATCTTCCACGAGGTCGGCTTCTACTAGTTTTTCCATTCGTCTGTAAAGAATCCGCGTTAGTATTTTGCAGCCGTGACTTATTAAACTGACAGTATGAATAGGAGGGATCCTAATACCACACACTGGATCACTCCTAATGTTACTTGTTCATCTGCCGATAACTGCCCGTCAGAAACAAGTTGGTATTATACGATCTATGGAATCACTAGGCTTTCAGTTGTCATGACTTTGTTCACCAGAGCTTAGGAGTCACGCAGTGGGATACTCGTACGGCACATAAAGGCGATTGGACAGCGGCCTGACAGGCACAAACACGCCGCCGTGGCTGCCGGCGGCTGCTCCAACGCTTCGCGTCGCGGACACAGCGCGGTTCCGTGATTAATTCACGTAATGGGCGGCGCCAGCTGCCCGCCCGTTTGATCACGCTGTATTGTTAATCTCTCCCCCATCGCGCCGGCTCCCGCGCGGACCAACTTTTTCTCTCCCCCCAGTAAAGTGACGGAAATCAAAAACAGTCAGTAATTTACTCTGCATTGTTCTACAGCGAACGCCTTTCCATTCGAAAAAACTAATTTAATCAAAATAGGTCCGTTGGCGCGTAATTGTGTTCAGTGGACAATTAATTGCCTTTTAAATATTTAAATAGGCGCTATTGTTTGGCGGGTGCGCCACCGAGATAACGGCTGAAATATTACGCATCCTTGCGTTTTTATTCGTTTTAAAATGTGGACGTTCCACGGCGAGCAGCTGATAGCGCCGCTTCGATGGGCTTTCATGTAGCTTTAATTAGTGTCGTTAACCCATCCCAGTGTGTAACGCCCCTATCAGTGGGAGCCAAACACCGAAATATCCCGATTATAAACAAAATGGAGGACGATTCCGGCGTCCCAAATACTGCGATCCCAGCGGATTCGGCGCATGGACGACGTGTAAGGAAACGTGTACAGATAATAACAGTATCGTTAGCGTTGAAGCTAATTTGTCCAAAGTCTTTCTGTGTATCTGCTGGCGTGGCACAGATGTGTACAACTTGCAGAATGTAACTACTTTTGCTGTAACAATAGTAACTAATGGAGACATTGTTGTGTCTATATTTAGGTACGCTACAAATATACAGTCAATCCTATGCTGATGTTTCGTAATTTCTAGGTTGCTGTCTCGTAATCCCTGTGCGAAAGTCAGAGAATGAAATGCCAAACATACACACAATTTCCTCCTTTTTTCCATTTTACCAACGCATTACTTTCAACGTAACACTGATACTCTTGGGTGCTCCTGCAAAGAAAGTGAGCGGGAAAACAAGACCATTACGTCGGATGGGCAGAAATTAGAAAATCGTACAGTGCAGGTGGAGATGTTTTCATGTTCTTACTATACAAATTCCGTACTTGGAAATGAATGGCATCCGTCCTTGAAGTGAGCATGTGCAACAATCGAACACATGTCCACTATTTGATATATGAAGTGAACCAAAATTCGAACAGTGACGCCACAACGCGATTGTCTTCAAACTAACAACACAAAACGTTCGTAACAACATTTCGTCTCGTATTGTGTATTGTGTCTGCTCTGTATATCCGTGTATACAGTTGGAAATAACTGCTTTACACAGGCGATGGGAACCAAGTCTCGGCAGTGATATCGAAGTGCATTTATGTTTTCCTTATCACTTTAAGCGTTTAGAGAACTGAATTCATAAAAAAAAGTTAAAAGTTGTGAAGTGGACTTCATTGTTAAGAACAATTTTAAATACAGAAAGTAGCGTAAAAATACGGGCGACATTTCGTGGTACGTTTCCAAACATAAAAATTAACTCCTACGGTTTTCACTTAGGTGAGGTATGACATCGAAAGACAGTCAAATGTGGACTTAGTTCTGAATACAGTCATCCTCAAAAGGAAGTCGGAAAGTTTCTGAAATATATGTTTGTTTTAAAATTTCTACCTTCAAGCACAGTCAGGAATTCATTCGCATAGTTGTATAGTATTGCTCTCACAGGAAGTTAAATTTCTTTCTACACACTGTACTTGAAAACTATGAGTGATAATGCTAAATTTTCCTAAAATTCATGGACCAGTATGCCAACAGAAGAAATCAGAACTACTAATGGTGCGGAGTCGTCTCATTGAGATTTAAGGCAACAGAGTCATAAACCCCATTCTTCTAGCCACGAGTTTACAGAAGTGTTATAGCAGCTGCAACGTGAAAATTGTCCGTGTTTTAACACAGTACATTATAAAAGAAACAATAAATAAACGTGATCGTAAGAATCATCTTGTTGCTGCTGAATCGTGGGACAAATATCAACGTGGTGAATTATCGTCACTGGAGAGCGTGAAAGGAATTGCACATCGGTTCTAGCGTATCCCACTCTAGGGAAAATGTTTCACCGGGGCAAGCAGTGTGCTCTGTTGCCAATTTTAAAAGTAAGATGTTGTATACTTTACATTTGAGTTAGTGATTTCTAATATTTAGCGGTAGTGAAAATAGACTGTTTCACGGAAATGCTATATGTCGGAAACATGTGCACTACAGAAGTAATAGCGACAGGTCATAAATATCTTCGAGTAATTGTTCGTGTGAATTGTTTCTTTTTGTAGGATATTCATGCCCCCATTTGATTTGACTTAATTTCATTATGACACACGTTTTATAATATATCCGATGTTACTTAAGTAAAAACTAAGGACTGAAGCTTTGAACAAGTGCCACCGCATCTTTTTTAGTATAGGATCATATCACGCGAGTTGAGACTTGGTTTGAGCGAATCGCTATTACTGCTTCTGCTACTGATTGTCAGACTTGTAACGCTCACAAACAGGATCTCGAACATATCTTAATTTTGAAAAGAAAATCTTGAAAAGATGACCGAGGGAGACGAGTGGGCGATACTGATCTTTTATTCGGGACGAAGATGGGTTTTAATCACCTTGCAGCCAACCAGGGTTCGGTCACGACGCTTCCAAATAACGTTCAGCCCGTATTACGCTGCTGTCACAGACTTGAAAGGGCGACCGCTAGTGACGAGTCCACGGTTCACGCTCTCACATTTCGCGGCGTTCCATTTAGGAATCATACTGTAACTATTAAGTATAGATAATGGTACATCCCTGTGACTGACTTCTGAAAGTTAGACGTATCTTACAAAAATCATTACAGTTAATTTCTGAGCCTATTTTGGTACCCGCGTATTTCATTAAATGTGCTGGAAGTTTCTTGTATTCTCTTACCAAGTTCATGTGCAGTGATTTTGCTTTTGTCCGTGAGGAAAATTTTTCCGAAGCTTCATTGTAGTTATCTTTTCTTTCTTGACCGTGTCGCCTAAGCTCTGAAATAATGAAATTTTCTTCTCAGCAAAACTACTATTCTTTTATTTGCAACTGTATTCTTGTTATAAGTACAGTTCTGACATATCAGAGTCGTGTATATCACTTTCGTGAAACAATTCCTTTTGCTTATCATTTAGAAATGACTTTTTGTGTAGCAGCTTCGCTAATTCTTAGAAAATAGCTCAAACACTGTAATATGGAATTCATAAGATTTCATTTAAGAATACATTTTTAACTAGTAAGTCTCTGCAATGTAATATAAAGTAAAATATGTTCAAGGCACAGAAAATTCGATATTCTTTAAAGGTACAAGTTGAAATATTTTATTTGGTTTTGTTTCTCACTCAGGATCTTTTAGGACGAATTCCATAATTTTAGAGATTAAACTAGAGAAAGCGTTGTATATTTAAACGGTGCGCTATACAGTCACCACGAAGATTCGTACATTGTACCTTGTAGTATTAGGCGCCGGTTCGTAGGTCACTCACCTTTGAAAACCGCTGATCGCTATGAGGGATTTGCTAGACGGCAGGTAGCAATGTTTGAACTGTTTAGCTTGAAAATCCACTTTTTTACTGACTTAGACTGTGTAAAAAAAATCAAAGTGAAATTTTTCATTCGAGTCCGATAGATACACAAAAGAAATTTTATAGTACCGGTCAACACAATAGCAGTATAAATCTACCATACATCAGTCTGCGTTGTTCGCGGTGCTCTACCACCCCTGACGTGTTCCAACCATATCACCGCCAAACATGGTCTCACGTTTTGCATTTCTTCAGTGTTGGACGGATCTCCATTTCTTCTCCAGAAGCCAGCCAAAAGACAGGAAAATTGTTTCTGTGGCCTCAAATCTACCAATGAGAGTCAAGGAAAAGTGTTGTTTCCTCACAAGGCAATATCACGTGACGCACAGGGGTGCAAGCTCATGACTTTGAGTTCAAATCTCTCCCCACAATACTGTATGCTAAAGAAGATTACTTCTGCGACAGCCTCACTGCTGTGGTTGACGTATAGGGCTAATTAACCTCGGATGTTAAAGCTTTTCGCTGAAATGCTTCAGGCAAAAGCCAATTCACAGGGCATGGGCAGTGTCTTTTCCCACCCTTACGCAGTCCGTGCCCGAAGTCCGTCCCTAACGACCTCGCCTTTTACGGGACGTTAAATCCTAATCTTCATTCTTCCCATCTTCAAGAAAATTTGTGGACCAACTCATCAGCCAGCCGCTGCTAAATGAATAACAAAGACCAATACTGAGCTGAAATAGGTGCTAAAATAACTAACTGCGACGGGCTCGCTATGAAAAGTGTATAAGATGCGGTTCTATCATGAAGGGTCCAGTAAGACTTAGGAATACACTCTAAGGCAAAAAAAGGACATACCATGAAGGATCTGTGCAAATTGGTCACAGATTGCTGGTAATACAGGTATCGGGACCGATGACTCTAGCAGTCTGGTCCCTTCAGTCCCATAAACCAACCAGCCAATACAGGTATCGACAGAAAATACAAAATTGTAAACTTTGGCGTAGCCGATGGATGAATGTGTGACGCCGGCCGAAGTGGCCGTGCGGTTAAAGGCGCTGCAGTCTGGAACCGCAAGACCGCTACGGTCGCAGGTTCGAATCCTGCCTCGGGCATGGATGTTTGTGATGTCCTTAGGTTAGTTAGGTTTAACTAGTTCTAAGTTCTAGGGGACTAATGACCTCAGAAGTTGAGTCCCATAGTGCTCAGAGCCATTTGAACCATTTTTTTGAATGTGTGACACTACAGCGCTATTTGCCCGTGCAGCTGGAATGTATGTAAAAAGACGACATGTCGATGCCAGGGCATAAAGTCTGAAAGGGCTTTCCAGTTTCCCATTTCCCCCGTCGCTGCATGGAGAAGAGAGAAAGATGGACGGAGAACTCTAGTGGGGACATCGCGCCCTTCACTGGGTTTAAACGTGTGAAAGTAAGCCTAAATGTAGTTGATGCAGAGATAAACCACCACAAGTTGTGTGTTAACTGATTTATTTGCCTAGTTTCGCTCTTCGTCAGAGGCAAGTATGGTCAAACACGCTGTGATGTCCGTTTATCAGTGCATTAGTTATACCGGTCGCGTGCGTTCTGCAAGGTGATGTCTGCGTTTGCTAAATAAACCAAAATATTACTGTGATATTAAAGATAGTTAAAATCCGTCCACGCAACTACTAAAAATGCGTATCTGCGTAACGAAACGTTTCGGTTAATTTATTTAAAACATCGTCAGCGGTGACATTTCTTGTTTGATATCTGCTTACGTCCGGAAGTGCCATCTCCTTATAATTTTTTCAAGTATTCCTGAGTTTGAGACTAATGTTTTTGGCCTAATCTCACGTTGGTTGGGTCACTATCTACTTTCTGTCGTGAAATACGACAAAACGTAGCACACAAGTGTGTGTTCAGATTTGTGTAGCCAGGAATAATTTAACATCCCGCCCATGACGATGTTTCAGATCGTCAAGTGGAAGTGTGTATGATATACAAATACGAAGTCTTTAATAGCTGCACAGTTGGATTTTAAATACCATCGAAAAGAGCCAAGT